>NC_142654.1:62500-662500 GCF_055504915.1 Nelumbo nucifera
AACCCTAAACCCTAAACCCTAAACCCTAAACCCTAAACCCTAAACCCTAAACCCTAAACCCTAAACCCTAAACCCTAAACCCTAAACCCTAAACCCTAAACCCTAAACCCTAAACCCTAAACCCTAAACCCTAAACCCTAAACCCTAAACCCTAAACCCTAAACCCTAAACCCTAAACCCTAAACCCTAAACCCTAAACCCTAAACCCTAAACCCTAAACCCTAAACCCTAAACCCTAAACCCTAAACCCTAAACCCTAAACCCTAAACCCTAAACCCTAAACCCTAAACCCTAAACCCTAAACCCTAAACCCTAAACCCTAAACCCTAAACCCTAAACCCTAAACCCTAAACCCTAAACCCTAAACCCTAAACCCTAAACCCTAAACCCTAAACCCTAAACCCTAAACCCTAAACCCTAAACCCTAAACCCTAAACCCTAAACCCTAAACCCTAAACCCTAAACCCTAAACCCTAAACCCTAAACCCTAAACCCTAAACCCTAAACCCTAAACCCTAAACCCTAAACCCTAAACCCTAAACCCTAAACCCTAAACCCTAAACCCTAAACCCTAAACCCTAAACCCTAAACCCTAAACCCTAAACCCTAAACCCTAAACCCTAAACCCTAAACCCTAAACCCTAAACCCTAAACCCTAAACCCTAAACCCTAAACCCTAAACCCTAAACCCTAAACCCTAAACCCTAAACCCTAAACCCTAAACCCTAAACCCTAAACCCTAAACCCTAAACCCTAAACCCTAAACCCTAAACCCTAAACCCTAAACCCTAAACCCTAAACCCTAAACCCTAAACCCTAAACCCTAAACCCTAAACCCTAAACCCTAAACCCTAAACCCTAAACCCTAAACCCTAAACCCTAAACCCTAAACCCTAAACCCTAAACCCTAAACCCTAAACCCTAAACCCTAAACCCTAAACCCTAAACCCTAAACCCTAAACCCTAAACCCTAAACCCTAAACCCTAAACCCTAAACCCTAAACCCTAAACCCTAAACCCTAAACCCTAAACCCTAAACCCTAAACCCTAAACCCTAAACCCTAAACCCTAAACCCTAAACCCTAAACCCTAAACCCTAAACCCTAAACCCTAAACCCTAAACCCTAAACCCTAAACCCTAAACCCTAAACCCTAAACCCTAAACCCTAAACCCTAAACCCTAAACCCTAAACCCTAAACCCTAAACCCTAAACCCTAAACCCTAAACCCTAAACCCTAAACCCTAAACCCTAAACCCTAAACCCTAAACCCTAAACCCTAAACCCTAAACCCTAAACCCTAAACCCTAAACCCTAAACCCTAAACCCTAAACCCTAAACCCTAAACCCTAAACCCTAAACCCTAAACCCTAAACCCTAAACCCTAAACCCTAAACCCTAAACCCTAAACCCTAAACCCTAAACCCTAAACCCTAAACCCTAAACCCTAAACCCTAAACCCTAAACCCTAAACCCTAAACCCTAAACCCTAAACCCTAAACCCTAAACCCTAAACCCTAAACCCTAAACCCTAAACCCTAAACCCTAAACCCTAAACCCTAAACCCTAAACCCTAAACCCTAAACCCTAAACCCTAAACCCTAAACCCTAAACCCTAAACCCTAAACCCTAAACCCTAAACCCTAAACCCTAAACCCTAAACCCTAAACCCTAAACCCTAAACCCTAAACCCTAAACCCTAAACCCTAAACCCTAAACCCTAAACCCTAAACCCTAAACCCTAAACCCTAAACCCTAAACCCTAAACCCTAAACCCTAAACCCTAAACCCTAAACCCTAAACCCTAAACCCTAAACCCTAAACCCTAAACCCTAAACCCTAAACCCTAAACCCTAAACCCTAAACCCTAAACCCTAAACCCTAAACCCTAAACCCTAAACCCTAAACCCTAAACCCTAAACCCTAAACCCTAAACCCTAAACCCTAAACCCTAAACCCTAAACCCTAAACCCTAAACCCTAAACCCTAAACCCTAAACCCTAAACCCTAAACCCTAAACCCTAAACCCTAAACCCTAAACCCTAAACCCTAAACCCTAAACCCTAAACCCTAAACCCTAAACCCTAAACCCTAAACCCTAAACCCTAAACCCTAAACCCTAAACCCTAAACCCTAAACCCTAAACCCTAAACCCTAAACCCTAAACCCTAAACCCTAAACCCTAAACCCTAAACCCTAAACCCTAAACCCTAAACCCTAAACCCTAAACCCTAAACCCTAAACCCTAAACCCTAAACCCTAAACCCTAAACCCTAAACCCTAAACCCTAAACCCTAAACCCTAAACCCTAAACCCTAAACCCTAAACCCTAAACCCTAAACCCTAAACCCTAAACCCTAAACCCTAAACCCTAAACCCTAAACCCTAAACCCTAAACCCTAAACCCTAAACCCTAAACCCTAAACCCTAAACCCTAAACCCTAAACCCTAAACCCTAAACCCTAAACCCTAAACCCTAAACCCTAAACCCTAAACCCTAAACCCTAAACCCTAAACCCTAAACCCTAAACCCTAAACCCTAAACCCTAAACCCTAAACCCTAAACCCTAAACCCTAAACCCTAAACCCTAAACCCTAAACCCTAAACCCTAAACCCTAAACCCTAAACCCTAAACCCTAAACCCTAAACCCTAAACCCTAAACCCTAAACCCTAAACCCTAAACCCTAAACCCTAAACCCTAAACCCTAAACCCTAAACCCTAAACCCTAAACCCTAAACCCTAAACCCTAAACCCTAAACCCTAAACCCTAAACCCTAAACCCTAAACCCTAAACCCTAAACCCTAAACCCTAAACCCTAAACCCTAAACCCTAAACCCTAAACCCTAAACCCTAAACCCTAAACCCTAAACCCTAAACCCTAAACCCTAAACCCTAAACCCTAAACCCTAAACCCTAAACCCTAAACCCTAAACCCTAAACCCTAAACCCTAAACCCTAAACCCTAAACCCTAAACCCTAAACCCTAAACCCTAAACCCTAAACCCTAAACCCTAAACCCTAAACCCTAAACCCTAAACCCTAAACCCTAAACCCTAAACCCTAAACCCTAAACCCTAAACCCTAAACCCTAAACCCTAAACCCTAAACCCTAAACCCTAAACCCTAAACCCTAAACCCTAAACCCTAAACCCTAAACCCTAAACCCTAAACCCTAAACCCTAAACCCTAAACCCTAAACCCTAAACCCTAAACCCTAAACCCTAAACCCTAAACCCTAAACCCTAAACCCTAAACCCTAAACCCTAAACCCTAACCCCTAAACCCCTAAACCCTAAACCCTAAACCCTAAACCCTAAACCCTAAACCCTAAACCCTAAACCCTAAACCCTAAACCCTAAACCCTAAACCCTAAACCCTAAACCCTAAACCCTAAACCCTAAACCCTAAACCCTAAACCCTAAACCCTAAACCCTAAACCCTAAACCCTAAACCCTAAACCCTAAACCCTAAACCCTAAACCCTAAACCCTAAACCCTAAACCCTAAACCCTAAACCCTAAACCCTAAACCCTAAACCCTAAACCCTAAACCCTAAACCCTAAACCCTAAACCCTAAACCCTAAACCCTAAACCCTAAACCCTAAACCCTAAACCCTAAACCCTAAACCCTAAACCCTAAACCCTAAACCCTAAACCCTAAACCCTAAACCCTAAACCCTAAACCCTAAACCCTAAACCCTAAACCCTAAACCCTAAACCCTAAACCCTAAACCCTAAACCCTAAACCCTAAACCCTAAACCCTAAACCCTAAACCCTAAACCCTAAACCCTAAACCCTAAACCCTAAACCCTAAACCCTAAACCCTAAACCCTAAACCCTAAACCCTAAACCCTAAACCCTAAACCCTAAACCCTAAACCCTAAACCCTAAAACCCTAAACCCTAAACCCTAAACCCTAAACCCTAAACCCTAAACCCTAAACCCTAAACCCTAAACCCTAAACCCTAAACCCTAAACCCTAAACCCTAAACCCTAAAACCCTAAACCCTAAACCCTAAACCCTAAACCCTAAACCCTAAACCCTAAACCCTAAACCCTAAACCCTAAACCCTAAAAACCCTAAACCCTAAATCCTAAACCCTAAACCCTAAACCCTAAACACCCTAACCCTAAACCCTAACCCTAAAACCCTAAAACCCTAAAACCCTAAAACCCTAAAACCCTAAACCCTAAAACCCTAAAACCCTAAACCCTAAAATCCTAAACCCTAAACCCAAAACCATAAACCCTAAACCCTAAAACCCTAAACCCTAAACCTTAAAACCCTAAACCCCAAAACCCTAAACCCTAAACCCTAAAACCCTTTAACCCTAAAACCCTAAAACCCTAAACCCTAAACCCTAAACCCTAAAACCTAAACCCTAAACCCTAAAACCCTAAACCCTAAACCCTAAAACCCTAAACCCTAAACCCTTAGCCTTAAAGCCCTAAACCCTTAACCCCAAAACACTAAACCCTAATCCCAGAACACTAAACCCTAAAACCCTAAACCCTAAAACCGAAATCCCTAAACCCTAGACCCTAAACCCTTAACCCTTAACCCTCAACCCTCAACCTAAAACCCTAAAACCCTAAACCCCAAACCATAAACCCTTATCCCTAAGCCCTAAACCCTAAACCCTAAATTCCTAAAACCCTAAACCCTAAACCCTAAACCCTAACCCTAAACGTTAAACCCTATGCCTTAAAACCCTAAACCCTTAAACCCAAAACACTAAACCCTAATCCCTGAACCCTAAACCCCTAAACCCTAAAACCCTAACTCAAAAACCCTAAACCCTAAAAACCCTAAACCCAAAAAACCCTAAACACCTAAACCCTTAACCCCTAACCCTAAACCCTAAACCCCAAACACTAAAACCCCAAACCCTAAAACCCCAAACCCTAAACCCGAAAACCTAAAACCCTAAAACCAAAAACCCTAAACCCCTAAACCCTATATCCAAAAACCCCAAACCCTAACCCATGATCCCTAAACCCTAAACCCCTAAACCCTATATCCTAAAACCCTAAACCCCTAAACCCTATATCCTAAAACCCTAAACCCCTAAACCCTAAACCCTATATCCTAAAACCCTAAACCCTAACCCATGAACCCAAAACCCTAAACCCCTAAACCCTATATCCTAAAACCCTAAACCCTCAACCTAAAACCGTAAAACCCTAAAACCCTAAGCCCCTAATCCCTAACCCTAAACCCTAAACCCTAAGCCTTAAAACCCTAAACCCTAAAGCCTAAACCCTAAATCCCTAAACCCTTAACCCTAAACCCTAAAACCCTAAACCCTAAACCCTAAAACCCTAACCCCTAAACCCTAAACCCTAAACCATAAACCCTTATCCCTAAACCCTAAACCCTAAATTCCTAAAACCCTAAACCCTAAACCCTAAACCCTAACCCTAAACGTTAAACCCTAAGCCTTAAAACCCTAAACCCTTAAACCCAAAACACTAAACCCTAATCCCTGAACCCTAAACCCTAAAACCCTAAATCCTAAAACCTAAACCTCTAAACCTTAGACCCTCAACCCTCAACCTAAATCCCTAAAACCCTAAACCCTAAAACTCTAAACCCTAAACCCTCAACCTAAAACCATAAAACCCTAAAACTCTAAACCCTAAACCCTCAACCTAAAACCATAAAACCCTAAACCCCTAAACCCCTAAACCCTATATCCTAAAACCCTAAACCCTAACCCATGAACCCTAATCCCTAGAATCCTAAACTCTCAACCCAAATCTCTGAACCCTATACCCTATACCTTAAAAACCCTAAACCCTTAAACTCTAAGCCTTAAAACCCTAAACCCTTAACCCCAAAACACTAAACCCTAAACCCTAAAACCTAAATTCCTAAACCCTAAAACCCTAAACCCTAAAACCGAAATCCCTAAACCCTAGACCCTAAACCCTTAACCCTTAACCCTCAACCCTCAACCTAAAACCCTAAACCCTAAAACTCTAAACCCTAAACCCTAAACCCTCAACCTAAATCCATAAACCCCTAAAGCCCTAAACCTCTAAACCCTATATCCTAAAACCCTAACCCATGAACCCTAACCCCTAAACCCTAAACCCTTCTCAATAAAAAGTCATTTTTACAAATTTCTCTAATTCCGTATGTTTTTTACATAGACAGGTTCGTTTTCCTAAAAATATCAGTTTTGACGAGTTTGCCCTGATTTCATAATGTTTTTACCTAGGAAGGTTCGTTTTCCCAAAAACCTGTCATTTTTACAAGTTTATCCTGATTCCTTAAGGTTTTTACCTTGGTGGGATTGTTTGCCAAATATAGCAGTTTTCACGATTTTACCCTGATTTTGTATGGTTTTTACCCAAGAGTGGTTGTTTTCCCAAAAAGAAGTCACTTTTACAAGTTTACCCTAATTCCGTAAGGTTTTTTCTTATGAGGAGTTGTTTTCAAAAAGTTGCAGTTTTCACGTGTTTAACCTAATTTTGTAAGGTTTTTATGCAGTTGTGGTTGTTTTTCCAAAAAGAAGTCATTTTTACAAGTTTACCCTAATTCCGTTAGGTTTTTTCCTTGGAGGGGTCGTTTTCCAAAAATAGCAGTTTTCATAATTTTATCCTAAAACTTAACCCTAAACCCAAAAAATCTTTAAACCCTCAACTCTAAAAACCTTTACCCCTAAATCCAGAACCCTAAAACCTTAAACCTAAACCCTAAACTATAAAACCCAAACCCTAAACCCTAAAAAACTTTTAATCATGAACCCTAAACCCTAAACCCCTAAATCCTAACCCCTAAGCCCTAAAACCCTAAACTCTAAACCTTAAAGCCCTATACCCTAAACCCTAAACCCAATACCCTTACCCCAAAACCTAAACCCTAAACCAAAAACCCTAAACACTAAATCCCTACCCTAAAACCCTAAACCATAATCATAAATCATCAACCCTAAATTGTATTCCTAAATCCTAAACCCTATTCCCTACAACCCTAAATCCTTAATCCTAAAACCCTAAACACTAACCCCTAAAACCCTAAACCCTTACATCCTAAGACCCTAAACCCTAAACCTTAATCCCTCAACCCTAAACCCAATCATACTATTTCAAGCCGATCGCCCCAACCATGCTCTTTTACTGTAATTTTTTGTTGCATGATTGTATCCCAGCCTCTTAACTGCACAAATCCCTTCTATCATCATGTCCATATTATTGACACATTAGTTCATATAGCGATGCCTCCTACTCTCTTGCTGTCGCATGGATTTTTTTATGAATTTATGCAACTCGCAAGGAGAGCTAACCTTGTAAACATAGCCAGAATGTTGAACTTAAACAACTACATTTTTTCCTTGGCACTTTGTTTGCACAAATTGCTTTCTTGTGCATTTTCATGAACAAAGTCAAACATTCACTAAAGCTTTAACTAAGCTTGCTACTTATTTCTACTTAGCTAAATCAACACTCACATCAGCACTTACCTAAGAAAGTCAAACACAAAAAGCACATAATGGAAATGTATTTCATTTTTTCTTTTCAATTGATCAATTACATAAATTACACTAGAAATCAAATGGGATACAAGAGAAAAAGAATGGCATTTGATACATGATTTAAAATGTGGAAATTTAGGACCTCTGAATTATTTAAGCCTCACAATATGGCACATTAATACCTTATTAATAGGTATGTTGTGCATGTGTTCTTGTGTGTGTTTGAGAGATGTAGAGAGAATGAGGGAGTATGTGTTGTACTAACAAAACATATTAGGAAATAACACCCACTGACCACCTCAAGTACTGGGTCATTGGCCACCCACTCGCCACCTCAAGCATGCCTATAATTCGAGCATTGTTGGTGTATGCACCTATAAGACCTAAGAATATGATGACTTCCTACACAACCAACAAACATTGAGTTCAAAAAATGTTAAAAGTCTGCATTCTAGACATTCTACAATAAGCATATACCATTGCAATCTGAATCTTTATCAAGGTTGAATCTCCTTTGTATGTCAAAAACATTGACTTGCCCAAGAATATCCAATCACAAACAGAAGAAGAAGAAATAATTCTAGAAATAAAATAAAAGAAGCTCATTATAGTGGCTCATTCTAGGTTCGAGCATATGTGAGGCCTAGGCCCATTATTGCTCCAATTTGAACCATTGAATCGTCTTTACCAACTTAATCTCTTAGAATTTCCAATGCTTGAAGATGTTCTAGATGAGTTTACAAAATTAAAAAAAAAAAGAAAAAAAAAAGCTAGAATAACTATGACAATAAAGAAATGTCAGCCTTTAAAAAAGTTTTAGCATATAAAAGGAATGTTGGCTTACATGATCATAGTCATCCTTGATACCACAATTAAAAATGAGAACTACTAATAATGCACTTGCAATGATATGATTGACAATGCTTTGGAGGTATTTATTAATTTGTGGGAGTCCAAAATCAACTTTCCATAACAGAATCATAGCCTACAATAACCAAACTTTGAACATTGACTATGAAGCATAGAAAAAGAAATACCAGACTTGTTGCGACACTGGTCTTCCCTTGTTCCTTATTCTTGAATTTGGTTTGTCATTGGGTCAGGTCTACTTTGTGGACCCAAACAAATTGAACCAATTATAATGGTTCTAGTTCCATTATTTTGTTTGAATTAATAATTGGGCGGGCTCCTGTTCTCACCTATCTTGAACCGACTCAAAACCGATTAGTCCACTAATTATATACAATATTTCCTTAATTTTCTTATAATTTTTATCATATTATATTTTTAAAATGGAAATTTTGATAGACAATATTAGTTAAAAGTGTTTAACTTTTATCTATAAATAATTTAGAATTTTTCTTTCAATTTAATTAAGGTTATATTATCAAATTTTAAATTTTAAGTTACTATTAAATAAAAATATATAGTTTTCAATATAATCAGTTCAGTTATTAACATAAGATATTATTTAAACTTAGGTTTCAAGTTGACTATGACAGTTTTGAGTCTATGATTTTGTCTCAATTAATAATTGGTTCGGGACTGATTCTACCTAGACTCGATTTATAATTAATTAAATAAATAATAATTAATTAATAATTAGCATTTATGTATTTCCTAATTAATTAAAATAATGAATTATTAAATAATTTAATGAATAATAAAATAAATATTACTAGATAATAAATAATTAAATTGCATATATAGGATTTTCAAATTGTAACATACATAGTTGGAGAAAACTTACGGTAATTTTTGGAAAACAAAAAGTGGATTCATCGCAAAAGAAATGATGGATTAGACGTTAAAGCTGAAAAGAAAAAATGGAACCGGATGCTCATATTGCCTCTGAAAATGTATACTTTTCAGCATTTGGTGTTAAGAGGCGTCGAATAGGCACCGAGTAAACTTTGTTAGCCTACTGGTCTAAACTTATAGTTGAAGATGCTATACACCAAGAATGATTTCAATAACAATTTGCATAATTGCAACTTATTAACTTCTAACCTTTTGTTAGGCTAAAAATTCTTTAAACACCTCGTTACAAATTTCAGCGAGTGTTACTATCTCAGTTCCCTCCAACCCAACTTTTGGAAGAAACAATGGGTGCAACTCGAGTTGGCCTGAGTTAGAATTTTATCATGCTTCGGGCTCAAGCTTTAGGCCGAGCCAATTGAAATTTTGACAAAAAACCCAATTCAAGCCTACCCAAGCACCCAGACGAAGGTATCCAGATTGTCATCCACCCCACTGAACCTACCCTAATTCTCCTACCTCAACATGAAGATTTTGTGTTCTTGCACTGTTTTGCATAGTTGCTATCCAGATTGTCATCCTCCCCACTCAACCTACCCTAATGTTTAGGGAAGATCAATGCCAAAACTTCATAATGATATTTGACTTAATCCTTCCAGCTAAGTGGTGATTATCAATCAGCTAACGATATTCTTTAGTGGTTACTTGTCGTTTGGTACTTCATTTGGCAGTAGACCTGTTGATGGGCAGGGTAGCTTGACTGGCAGGCCCGGTCTGATCCGTCTTAAATCGGGTTTGGACAAAATTTTAAGCCCGTGAGCTCGGGTTTCTTAAATAAGCTTGGGCCCGAATCCGGCCCAATAATATTAAGGGAAAATTCCTTATCAGTATCCTGTATTTTGGCTCGAGTGACAATTTGTTTCCCGAACTTTAAAATGTGACAATCCAGTACCCAAACTTTCAAAATTTGACAATCCAGTATCCGAACTTTCAAAATGTAGCAATCCAGTACCTGTCGTTAACCAGTCCGTTAATCAGCCATTAAGTGACATTTGAAAAGTCAAAAACGTCCTTAGAATGCCATCTAATTGTCTTTATCAACAATCCAAACATTGACAAAAAACTGAACAGTCCCAAATCGTAGCCTCTTCTATTCAAAAAAAGTTGGTGACTATTTAGAAGAATCTAGAATTTGGGACTATTTATTGTCAATGTTGACTTTTCAAATGTCACTTAATGGCTGATTAACAGACTGGTTAACGGTAGGTACTGGATTGTCACATTTGAAAGTTTGAGTACTGGTTTGTCACATTTTGAAAGTTTGGATACTAAATTGTCGCATTTTAAAGTCTAGGGACCAAATTGTCACTCGAGCCAAAGTACAAAGTACTAATCAGGAATTTTCCCTAATATTAAATATATAACATAAATATAATATATATGTTAATAATATATATTATATAATAATAAAATTAATAGCAACAAAAGTATTGCATATATTAAATGTACAAAATATTATATAATATATAATAAATTATTAATAATATATAATTAATATGTTATAAAATACCTATCAAAGTCAGGCTTTGGGCTTTATATAGGGTCGACCTCGAGCTCATGATCTAGGCCCAATGGTTGGGCCAGGCTCGAGCTCGGGCCTAGTAATTCTCTGTTTATATTGAGGAAAAGCCTGGCCCGAACTTGGCCAGGCCAGGCCCATGAACAGGTCTATTTGGCAGGCAAGCAATGAAAAATTTTTAGGAATTTGGATATAAGTGCTACTTGGATTCTGAACAGAGTGCACAAAGTTAATTCTTAGCACAAGGAGGGTCTATTTTCGTAACCTAATTTGATGTTGGATGATTTGTGTGGTTTGAACTCTCTGGATCCAAAAACTAATTTTTCAGTGTGGACTTTTGTTCTAATACAAGAGGTGCTCCTGGTTTCTGGAGCCTCTTGAATCAGAACTGGGAGCAATTTTTTAGGGTTTTTATTTTGTGTGGGTGTAGAATTCGAAATCTATCACGATTTTTCCAGACCCCAAGTTGTGATTTATGAAACTATAAAATCATTCCCTGTCATCTTAGATCATGTTTGGTTCAATTCTCATTCTTTCTCATTTTTACCAAGATGAAATTCTAAAATGGAAAAGAATGGGTAAATGTAGGCAGAATGAGAAAATATTGTTATGAACCAAATACTTTTTTTCCTAAAAATGAATTCTTTTCAGACTGACAAGTGTCCTATGTTACTCGTTTTCATTCTTCAAAAAAAAATTGTGCCAATATTCACAAACCGCTAACCTAGGTCTCCAATAGTCAATATTTACCAATTGGCATAGTGTTTTGTAAAAGTACTTTCGTAAAAGTGCTTTTATAAAAGTACATTCATAAAAATGATTTTATAAAAGTATTTTCCTAAAAGTGCTTTTGTACTTTCGCAAAAGTGCTTTCATAAAAGTACTTTTGTAAAAGTGCTTTCATAAAAGTACTTTCGTAAAAGTACTTTCACAAAAGTTCTTTTATAAAAGTGCTTTTGTAAAAGTACTTCCATAAGTGCTTTTATAAAAGTACTTCTATAAAAGTGGTCATAAAAGTACTTCCATAAAGTGTTTTCATAAAATTACTTTTGTAAAAGTGATTTTATAAAAGTGCTTTCATAAAAGTACTTTTGTAAAAGTGCTTTCCTAAAAGTACTTCCACAAAAGTGCTTTTGTAAAAGTACTTCCGTAAAAGTGCTTTTATAAAGTATTTTTGTAAGTGTTTTTATAAAAGTACTTTCATAAAAGTGTGTTCATAAAAGTACTTTCGTAAAAGTGCTTTAGTAATGTACTTTTATAAAAGTGCTTCCATAAAAGTGCTTTTGTAAAAATACTTCTATAGAAGTGCTTTTATAAAAGTACTTTTGTAAAAATGCTTTCATAAAAGTACTTCCATAAAAGTGCTTTTATAAAAGTACTTGTGTAAGTTATAAAAGTACTTTCGAAAGTGTTTTCATAAAAGCACTTTTGTAAAAGTGCTTTAGTAATGTACTTTTACAAAAGTGGTTTTGTAAAAGTGCTTTTATAAAAGTGCTTCCGTAGAAGTGCTTTTATAAAAGTGCTTTTATAAAAGTACTTTCGTAAATGTGTTTATAAAAGTACTTTTGTGAAAGTGCTTTCATAAAAGTACTTCCATAAAAGTGTTTTTATAAAAGTGCTTTTATAAAAGTACTCCCGTAAGTGCTTTTATAAAAGTACTTTTGTGAGTGTTTTTATAAAAATACTTTTGTAAGTGTTTCATAAAAGTACTTTCGTAAAATTGCTTTAGTAATGTACTTTTATAAAAGTGCTTCCGCAAAAGTGCTTTCATAAAAGTACTTCCGTAAAAGTGCTTTTATAAAAATGCTTTTGTAAAAGTATTTCCATAAAAGTGCTTTCATAAAAGTACTTCCATAAAAGTGCTTTCATAAAAGTACTTTCGTAAAAGTGCTTTTATAAAAGTACTTTCATAAAAGTACTTCCAACAAAGTGCTTTTGTAAAAGTGCTTTCATAAAAGTACTTTTGTAAAAGTGTTTTCGCAAAAGTAAACATCTATGGCAATAGTTTTATAGGTAGAGTTTCCTCATAGTGAAATGAGCAAGATGGGGCATGATTATTTTTCATGGTGCAAGATGGTCAATTTTTGTGCTATGGGACTGATTTTTCATTTTAAAAAGAATGTGGCCATGGGTAAGAATTTTGTAACCAAACACTCTAATGTTATTCATTTTTGCCCATTCTTGCCTAGAATGAGCAAGAATTAAGATAATGAGGCCCAGAACAATGAACCAAACATGACCTTAGTAGCCTTTTGGACAGGTTCTATCGTTTGTAAAACAAATGCAATATATACTGTTTGTGCTATGGGACTGATTTTTCATGGTGCAAGATGGTTAATTTTTGTGCTATGGGACTGATTTTTCATTCTAAAAAGAATGTGGCCATGGGTAAGAATTTTGTAACCAAACACTCTAATGTTATTCATTTTTGCCCATTCTTGCCTAGAATGAGCAAGAATTAAGATAATGAGGCCCAGAACAATGAACCAAACATGGCCTTAGTAGCCTTTTGGACAGGTTCTATCATTTGTAAAACAAATGCAATATATACTGTTTGTTTATAAATTAAGGGTTCACACCAAACCTGCTCATATTTTAGCACCGTTTGCTAGAATGTAGATACACATTTCTTTCTTGTGATGTCATTGTCAAACATTTACTAGGCATGTTCCAATGGTTCACACCTTACATTAAGTCATTAACCACCAAATAACCAGAGAGCATGTGTTTCTTTTGTGTATATACCTTATTTATAGCTATATATGAAACTTAAATGCAATGTTATTAATGCATTTTTAGGTACACGGGAAGAAACGCTTTGAAGAATACTATGAATTGATTGGTTATAAGTTTTTTCGAGTATCATAGTCAAACCCTTAGGCTCCGTTTGGTTTGTGGGATGGGGATGAAAAAAAGGGGATATTTCAAAAATATTCCTTTTTTCTTATTTGTTTTGAGGGAAATAGAGGGATGGGATGAGAAAAACGTGGGATACAGGATCCCAAAATCGTGTAATCGGGGTTGCACTAAAACAATGCAACCCCGATGGGAAAACTCGAGAGCGACAACGAACAAGTGGCGACAGCGGCAACGAACTAGCGACGGTCCCTTCCCCTTGGTCTCGTTACCATCGAACCAGACACTATTCATTGTCTTCCCAATTCGAACAGAGGAGGCGGCGGTGGCAAGAGAACCAGTGCGAGGGGTAGCGGCGATCTGCTACCATCGAACAGAGGAGGCGGCGGTCTGTTACCATCGAACCAGACCCTATTCTCTATCTCTTCCTCCATCTTCCTCTTCTCTCTTCTCCCTCACCTTCTTCTTCTTCCTATTCTTCCCGTCTTCCTCCCTTTTTAATTTATCTCTTTCTCTGATCGTCGCTGCAACTCTCGGCAACGACGATTTGCTTTCTCAGCATTCCTATCTCTCTCCCATTCCCTCATTTTCCCTCTCTCTCTCTCTCTCTCTCTCTCTCTCTCTTGGTGTGCTTTTTGTTTCATTGTTAGGCCACTGCAACTCCTCTCTTTGTTGAAGATAGCAGGGGAGTTACAGTCATGAAGCTCTCTTCTTCATCTTACATGAATCCAGCAAAGAATCAGGTCAAGAAAGTACTTTTCTTACTATTTTCCCATATATAAAACCAAACAATGAAAAGTTAAATTTTTACACCTTCCCATCCCATCCCATATTTTCCCATCCCACCCAAATCTTCCCACAAACCAAACGGAGCCTTAATTTAGCAATCGTATCAATCATCATGATTTGAACCTTGGCCAGGGATCTCTCATCACGGACCTAGCAATTCACTCCCTCGTACGATTATTCACATTTGTAAATTGAAATGAATTGCTTGTGTTGGGATCATTGCTCGGTAAAACTATACTATATTGGACTGAAAAGGAGTAGAAATCTAGAGCAACCAAAAATCAAGTACAATTCGTCCTCCTACGAACCCAGATAGCCAAGAGGCCCAAGAACAACATTGGGTAATTTTGAAATATGGTTTTTACATGATATAGATCTCAATAATACAGGATTTGTCATTAACATGATGCATTTGAGGCTCATAGAACCCCATTGAGTCCCAAAGAAATTAAAAAAATAATAATAAAAGAAAAAGAACAAGGCGAACCAAAGGCCTTAAAAACATGTATATTTCTGAACTCAAAACTCCAATGGGTTATCACTAATTCACTACAAAAGCTTCAGTCCACCAGTTACATTATCAACGGAAACGGCAGGTCCTGCAAAAATGCACAAGTTATTAAATACATTATGTCAGATTTTGAAACTGGTTAGTTTAGTTTCAGCTTACGAAGTTAATAAAATAAAATAAAAAAAGCAACATCCACAGAATAATAATGTTTTTCATTTTGATCGTTAATACACCTGAACTATGAAAACAATATAGACAAAAAATCGATGCCATTTTTTTTCATCAGTAACAAAATCAAAGGAATTTATACGGATCATATTAACACAATTGGGAGAACATAAAATGGGTTATATACCAAGTTACCAACTTTTGTTAGAAAAATGTTGGTTAATGAGAAAACATGACTATGTTGAGCTTATTGGCTTAAATGAAGACCAAATCCAATAGAATATAACAAAAAGAAGGCAACTTACCAAGAATAGCCATCACTGTCCGTGAATCTGACAGACAGAAGAGATGAAACAATTAATTGAACTACTAGGAAAACTGGTCAAAACATAAACACAACCAGGATTCATAAACTGGATAAAACTATTAAAATTTAGAGGCACTATACTAAACATTTGTTAGATACTTATGCTAGGTGTGGCCTGTACTTCCAAAACTAGGAGTGCAAGTTGGGTATCCAATTTGAAGAAATTACACTGCATTGGGGGGAGGGGGGTCATTCAAATTTTAACAAAATCCCAACCTGTGCCTGCCCAAGCTGGACCCCTATCCAAACTGGCTTTATTAGCTATTGCAGAGACCATTTTGGGCTCTCTACGGCAAGGGCACACCTGCACAAAGTGTCAGATATTGAATTTTCAACGATGACACAACACAGTATGCTTCTACTCTCTCTTTCCTCATATTTCCTGCGTAAAAGTCGGGTATCACTTGGCTCTCAAAACATTAGACATTTATTTCCTATTGGCCTCTAGTCTTCCAGCAATTGTTTGGAAGAATTGACATCTTGCATTTCCAAACAGCCCTTAATGTTAACAGTCAAACTGCCAATGCTACATCACACTTCAGAAAAAACTTGATCAATATATAACTCAGGAGAGAAGCCTGTACAAATCTCTTACTTGGTGCAATCTGAGTTCTCCCTGCATCAATTGTAATATGGGTTGGTAATTTGAGTGACTTAGCCCTTCCCTGTCACAATAAACAAACTATGAATTGGGAACAAGATATGGAAAGAATAAAATTGCATTAAAAAATTTTCTTCTTTGGTAAATAAAAGGTGCATGAAGTATACTTAAGCCATGCACTTTCACTTGCCACCACATATTACTTCTTAGTTCTTATTATGTCACGTGACCAAGGTGCCACCCACAAATGAACAATAACCTGAAGTATCTTGTTCATGACTGATCTACCCCCAATTGACATTAATATACACTTCAATGCAAAGATGTCCATGGTTAGTGAAAGCAACACTGAATTTGGAAGAAATTAACAGAAAAATATAAAAGAACAAGAGAGAGTACAAAACAATGCAATGGAGAGAAAGAGAGAGAGAGAGACCGCCGATCAGAGGAGAAAGAACAATCTCCCAGTTGACCAGATCTCTATTTATATTATCATATCCAGCTCTATTTAAAATAAAATATTAGACATTTAGGCCCCTTAAACTATAATAGCAAAAAGACAATACCCATGTCCCAAGTAAACAAATGACTATAAATAAAATCATAAAGAAACAAGAGGCAATTAGGTCATTCCTAATATTCTCCCTCAAGCTGGAGTTTATATATCATATAATCCCAGTTTGCTTATGATGAAATCTATCCTCAACCTCCATGGTGTTTCAATTAATAAATTAGTAACTTGATCCTCTGACTAGATAAAGGGGGTATCCACATCACCACCTTGAACCTTCTCATGACAACATGACAATCAACCTCAATGACTAACAGGGGTGCAAGTTGGGTACACCATTTGAAGATTTTACACTGCATCGGACCCAGGTTTTCAAACCGGTCCATTCAAATTTTGACAAAATCCCAACCTGAGCATGCTTAAGTTGCACCCCTAATGACTAAACGTGTTATGTCCACATCAACAAAGGTGCAATATGCTGAGGTAGATCATCTATCATCCACTGATCCAACCCAATCAACATAAGTGTAGGCTTCAATCTTGAGATGTTCATGGTTTGCAAATAGTAATCCCTTACCTGGGCAACCCTTCAGGTAACATAGAATCCTATCAACTGTCTACATATAAGTGGTTCTACACATGCATAAACTGGCTCACAACACTAACGGCATAGGAAATGCAAGTCTTGTCAACCACAAATAGAGAAGTTGGCCCACCAATCTATGATACCAATTCTTGTCAGGAAGCACCCCACCATCATAGCACGTAACTTATGGTTAGGATCATTAGGGGTTTTGTTAGGACTCCTGGAGCAGAACAGCCAAAGTTGGTTAGCCAGATTTACAAGAGAAGGCCATGTCAGCTTCCTAGAATAACAACCCAGCCACTTGCAACAGCTGAGGACAACTTGCTTGCAACTAGCACAACAGCTGTTAACAGAAGGAAAGATTAAAGGTTGTAACTAACTTAAGTCGTAAACAGTATAAATAGCAAGATATGAGCAACAAAGAGCCCCGTGTTAGGTAGGTTCCTACCATTTTGCTATCAAAGTTACCATGCCTAATACCAGGGCAATGCCGGTGAACACTCAGATAGATCAAATGGAGGTGGAAATCCATCGGATATTGGCAAACATCAAGGAAATGAAAGAGGCTTCACCGCACTACTCAATAGGTTAGATCGGATGTCAAGAAATAACAAGGCCAAGAGGAGCAGAGCAATGAGAATAGCCACCGAAGTGGATCTGGGGCAGTTTGAGCGAGAAGAAAGGGTTTTCCCATTCTCTAGTGGCAACCCTACACTTTGGATCCTTCAAGCGGAATGCTATTTTGATTACAATGAGATTTCAGGACAAGATAGAGTTGCCCTGGCTTCTATGCATTTGGAAGGGGAAGCAATCTTGTGGTACCAATGGTATTGAGGGACACCCTTGGCAATCTTGGGTGGATTTCACGAATGTCTTGTGCATTTGATTTGGATCGCTGGGCTTTGAGGACTACGATGAAAGCTTGGCGAAATTACGACAAATGGGGTCTGTTAAAGACTATCTAGTCAAATTTGAGAAACTGGCTGTGCGAGTCGAAGGCTAGCCATAAAAGGCAATGGCGGAAAGCTTCGCCAGCAGCTTGAGCGAAGAACTGTGGTTGGAAGTAAGGGCGATGCCACCTACTTCTGTCCTAGACGCAACAATCTTGGCAAGATTATATGAAGACAAGATGGTGTGAGCTAGAAGAATAAACCATCCATGGGGACCAGTGATCAGACTGACAATGCCAAATGAGGAAATATTAGGAAAACCCGACAAGTCCGGCCCAAGCCCAATCATCCCCTTCAAACAATTATCGTGGACCGAAATGCAAGCCCTAGAGTCAAGGGTCTCTTCTACAACTGTGAAGAAAATTTTGGTCCTGGCCACCGTTGCAAGGTCACAACAAGTGGTTCTTCTCCAAACAAAAACCGAGGATTCCGGAAACTAGTTGCAGTGAATCAAATCTAGGCCAAGGATGGGAACTATGCCCAATGGAAACACCAGAAATATCATTAGAAGCTCACACCGAGCTTGCATCTCCACAGACAATGAGAGTAGCTGGATTAATCAGAGGGCACCACACGCCAATCCTCATAGACAAAGGTAGTTCCCTTATTTTCATAATTCAAGTCCTAATGGATAAGTTATTTCTTGTTTAGCCAACAACAACCTTTATGGCGCATGTAGCCAATGGTAATAACCTATCTTGTCACAGTATATGCACAAGCTTGTCACTTAAAGTTCATGGGCACCAATTTTCAGTGAACTTATACCCTATTAATCTCAATGGAGCAAAAATTGTATTAGGTATCCAAATGGTTGAGGCACTTAGGCCCAGTGGTCTATGATTAGGCTCACCTCACAATCGACTTTAGGGGACCCAGATCTTTCACTTCAAATTGAGAGAGGCAAGGAATTCCTTCAACATTTGTATTTTTGTGCTCCAGTTTCCTGTAATGATGATATCATCCGCATACACTATCAACACAGCCACTTGTTCCTAACATCTCTTCAAAAAGAGAGTGTGATCAGACCAACATTGTTTGAACCCTACTTGCTGAACCGCCATATGAAATTTATTGAACCATGCTCTAGGAGATTGTTTTAAACCATAGAGGGACGGACTTTCTTAGCTTGCACACCTTATTTTCACTTCCTTTGGCACAAAAACCTGGGGATTGAACCATGTACACCTCCTCCTCCAGATAAAAAAGCATTCTTTATATCCAATTAATGCAATTCCTAGTCAAGGTTTGCAGCCAATGATAAAAGAACTCGAATTGAGTTCATCTTAGCTACTGGAGCAAGCGCCTCATCATATTCAACAACATAGACTTGAGTGTATCCTTTAGCTACCAGCCTTGCTTTGTACCTATCAACTGTCTCGTCTGCCTTGTGTTTTACTATAAACACCCACTTACACCCCACTAGGTCTTTCCCTTTTGGAAGATCCACCAACTCCCTTGTTTGATTCTTATAGAGGGCATTAATCTCCTCCGCCATAGCATCTGTCAAAGGAAGTTGGCAGTCCTGAGCATGTCGTGTGGCGCAAGGAGAATGCCACAGTCATGTCTTGGTTGCTGGCCTCCATGACTCCTCGGGTGGCTAGAACTGTTCATCATTTCCCCACAACCGCTAAGATCTAGGAGAAAGTATCCAAGACCTACGGCCAGAAAAAGAACAATGCTAGAATCTACAGATTGAACCAAGATATTGCAGCTCTAAGGCAAGGAGACATGTCTGTGGCAACATATTTTGCAACCCTAGAAGGCCTTTGGGAAGAGCTTGATCATCACTTGATATTGGATTGAGAAAATGCCAGGGACAATGAGAGACATGACAAGCAAATTGAAGAGAGCAGAGCCTTCAAGTTTCTGGCTGGCCTAGACCCAGTATATGAGGGTATAAGGTCACAAATTCTAGGGAGAGATGAATTACCGGAGCTTCACCATGTCTATTACCTAGTGAGGAATGAAGAAGTCAGGAGAAGGGAGATGCAAGTTGACTCCCAGACACAGTCAACTGAACTATTTGGAGAACATTCAGCCCTAGTCTCCACTAAGGGAAATAGATATCCAGACAAGAAGTCCCTCAAGTGTACCCATTGTGGTGGTGAGAAACACACAAAGGAGAAATGTTGGGTCTTGTATCCTCATCTGAAGCCAACTGCTTTGAGAAAGGACAAAAGACAACATAAGGGTGACACAGCAAGTGGGAATCTTGCCACCAACAACAGTAGTGACAACTCACAAAGTACTCTGACAGTGTCCTCTTCCTCCATAGGGCAGGCTGCCGACTCCTCTGGACCAAGTACTTTGGGCTTCACGGCTAGTGAGGTAGAGATTCTCAGCCGGGCATTAGCCCGTCTGAAGAACAATTCTTTAGCTTCCACCTCTCTTGCCAGATCAGGTACAGTCTCTGCCTTTAGTGCAACTAGTTCCATTGATTCCACCTCTTGGGTGATTGATTCCGGAGCAACTGACCATATGACACATATGTCCTTATTCTCTTCATATCATTTGTTGTCTGGCCAGGATAAGATGAGAGTGGCTGATGGGTCTCTCTCCACCATCTCTGGAAAGGGGGTGGTTGACCTAAGCAAGGATCTCTCTCTTAAACCAGTCCTACATGTTCCTAGTCTTACCTCAAATCTTTTATCTGTTTCAAAGCTTACAAAAAATTTGAACTGCAGTATAACTTTTTTTCCTACTCATTGTGTCTTCCAGGACAGATTGACGAGGAGAACGGTTGGGAGTGGTCATGAGTATGGGGGCCTCTACTATTTTGATGCAGACATCGGCTCAGCCCTACAAGCTTCTACTACTACTAGTCCGGAAAGTGTGGAGTCAATAGCTAGGCTGCACCTGTAGCAAGCTAGGCTAGGTCATGTGTCTTTCTCTTCTTTAGCAATGTTGTTTCCCGAATTGTTTAAGGGAATTCCAAGTCAGAGTTTAATTTGTGATGTGTGTCAAATGTCAAAACAATGTAGAACAGTGTATCCAACTTCTAGTAATGAAATTCGAGCTCCTTTTGATTTGGTTCATTCTGATGTTTGGGGACCTTCACCCATTGTTTCCATTGATGGCTTTCGTTACTTTATCAGTTTTATTGACCATTATTCTCGGTGCACATGGATTTATCTGTTAAAAGGACGAGATGAAGTACCACGGATAACTATGGTTTTTTGCAAGATGATTGAAACACAATTTGATAAGAAGATTAAGCAATTCCGGTCAGACAATGCGGCTGAATACTTTGAAAGATCCCTGAACTCATTCATGGAAGATGCAGGCATGTTACACCAATCATCCTATTCTAACACCCCTCAGCAAAATGGGGTTGCTGAGCGCAAGAACAGGCACCTATTGGAGACAACTCGAGCCCTACTATTCCAGCACAAAGTGCCCAAGCAATATTGGTCTCAAGCTATACTCACTGCATCATACCTGATAAATCGGATGTCATCTAAGGTATTGAGTATGAAGACTCCTTTCTCTGTTTTGTGTCCAACTCTTCCAGAATTTCCTCTTCCCCCACGGGTTTTTGGTTGTACATGCTTCATACATGTGAAGGATCCAAAGAAAACCAAGCTGGATCCCAAGGCTACAAAGGGAATATTTTTGGGGTACTCTCCTACACAAAAGGGGTACAAGTGTTATGATCCTGTCTCCAAGAAAAAGTATGTCACCAGAGATGTAGTCTTTTTTGAGCCTCAACCCTATTTCCAGTCTTCTCTGAATCCTCTTCAGGGGGAGACTAGTGGGTTGGAAGAGGATTCTCATTCTCCCTTCTTTTTTGTTCCCCTTTCATCACCTTCCACTACTCCTAGCTGTGACATTCCGGGTCAACCTAGTGAGGCTCCCACTGTGCCAGTTACTTCTCCTGATACAACAGATGCTCCTGAAGGTTCCAGTAGGCAAGAGAAAGAGATACTTACATACAGCAGAAGGAAGAAGGGCCCTCAACCTCATGATTGCAACCAGTTGAACTCAGATCAATCTGTCTCTGCAATCCAAGGTAATTCTGACTCACACACTTCGGATTTGGATCTTCCTATTGCTCTCTGTAAGCCTGTTCGTTCTTGTACCACCCGGCATCCCATAGCTGATTTTGTTTCTTACTCACACTCATCTCCTGCCTATCACTCCTTTGTGTCTGCTCTTTCCTCTGTATGTGTCCCTTCCAGGTACTCAGAGGCGGCATCTAATCCAAGGTGGAAAGAAGCCATGAAGAAAGAGATGAAAGCCCTAATGAAAGCAAGAACGTGGGAATTAGTGGACCTGCCAGAGAGGAAAGGCACTGTTGGATGCAAGTGGGTATTCACAGTAAAGCACAGGGAAGATGGGTAATCGAGAGGTACAAGGCCAGACTTGTGGCAAAGGGATTTACACAAAAGGAAGAAATTGACTACAAAGAAACCTTTGCCCCAGTAGCAAAGCTCAACACAATCCGGGTTCTACTGTCACTAGCAGCAAATTTCTCTTGGGAACTCCATTAGCTGGATGTGAAGAATGCCTTCCTAAATGGTGATCTTCATGAAGAGGTATTCATGGAACCTCCACCAGGCTATGATGTTGGAAAGAAGGTGTGTAAACTAAGGAAAGCATTATATCGTTTGAAGCAGTCTCCCCGGGCATGGTTCGAGAGACTTTGTATGGCCATGAAGAAAGTGGGGTACACTCAGAGCATGCAGATCATACATTGTTTACAAGGAGACAGGATGACAAACTTACGGCACTCATTGTTTATGTGGATGATAATGGTGATTACCGGAAATGACTTGGAAGAGATGAAGAGGTTGAAGGAGTTCTTAGCTTCAGAATTTGAGATCAAAGACCTGGGAAATCTGAGATATTTTCTTGGGACTGAAGTTGCTAGATCAAGAGAAGGAATCTACATATGTCAACAGAAATATGTGCTAGATCTCCTAGAGGAAACTAGCATGATGGGGTGCAGGCCAGCAGACACTCCAATAAAACCGAACCATGGACTACAAGAATCAATGGGTGAGGAATACTGTGATAAAGAGGTACCAAAAATTGGTAGGAAAGCCGATATACTTATCCCTTACTCGGCCAGACATTGCCTATGCAGTGCATGTTGTCAGTCAATTCATGCACTCACCAAAGATCCCTCATATGAGAGTAGTGGAAAGAATTCTCAGGTACTTGAAGACTTGCCCAGGGAAAGGAATTCTATTCAGGAAAAACAGCAGACTTAAAATTGAAGCCTACACTGATCCAGATTGGGTTGGGTCTGTTGGAGACAGAAAATCAACCTCAGGTTACTGTACATTCTTGGGAGGAAACCTGGTCACATGGCGCAGTAAGAAGCAGAATGTAGTGGCTAGATCAAGTGCAGAAGCAGAATACCGAGCTATGGCACACGGGGTTGCTGAACTCTTATGGCTCAGAACTCTTCTTAATGAGCTTGGTATTAAGGTTGAGGGTCCTCTCAGGCTGTATTGTGATAATAAAGCTGCTATCAACATTGCCAACAATCCCATGCAGCATGACAGGACAAAACATATTGAAATTGATCGACACTTTGTCAGAGAGAGAATTGTCTCGGGAGAACTCTGTATGCCTTATACTCCATCTGAGATGCAAATTGCAGATGTATTGACTAAAGGGCTGGCAGCAACAAAGTTCAGGGACATACTTGGCAAGCTAAACATGATTGATATCCATGCTTAGCTTGAGGGGGAGTGTTAGAATGTTAGAATGAAGTCTCTTTGTATGAGTGTTCGGCTGATAAGAGTTCTTATCAGCCCATACTTAAGTTTAAGTTATACTGTAACTGGGCATGTGTTAATGGGCCTAAGCCTGTTTAATGTTTTAAGTTAACTGGGTGTCCCATCACTAATCAGGGCATTCCAGTAATTACTTGTATCATTGTACTACATTCAAATATAAATAATAGCATGGTCGACTGGGCAGTTCAGTTCGACATTCACAGCATACCAGTGGTGTTCTTCTCCTCTCCTCTACTTCGAGTACAACTCTCAAGCTCACAGGAAGCATACCGGGTAACGGGGTGCTTGGTAGTGCACGACCTAACTCTCTTTCTGTGAGCAATAGGAATGTCAAGGTCATCCACGACCGAAATGAGGGACAGGGCATCAATAGGTGAAATAGAAGGTATTGGTGCAGAAAGCTGTGGGTAAACTACTGTCTTGGGTGTCAGCAACGGAGGAATTTAAAAATCAGAATTTGAGATTGTTGGGGAACTCCAAAGAGAGAGGAGTAGCACAGAGGGACTTGAAATAAGAAGCATAAGTAAAGGGGCCATTAGAGTTAGAGTCCAAATTCTTCTTTCAGGTTTAGAGGGGCCCAAACAAACAAAGTCCAAAAGAAACAAGAGCACAAAAACACAAACAGATTCATCATCCCTTAAACTTGTACGAAACCCAAATTTTCAATTTAGAGTCAAGGGGAGAACTAAAGGAGAAAGAAATCTTGAGACATGCTCCTTTTTAAAGAGGGAGGGGAAGCAATCTTTTAGAGGTTGAGAGCCCACCCAAACATCTTCCCAAGAAAGAACAAAATTACCAAACCAGACATCATACCTTACATACTTGAGGAATTTAGGGAGGGCGCAGGAAATAACCTTCCAAGGTATTGTGAGCAAAGCCCGTCGAGGCACCCCCGCATCCCAACCAATCTCAAAGCAGCCATGAATACTAGCCACCACCTCATGCCATAATCTCTCTCTTTCCAATGGCCACCACCAAAGCCACTTACCTAGAAGAACTTCGTTCTCCCTAGCTCTCTATCCTAGCCCTAGCCCCCTTCTTTTTTAATACGGCTTACTACTTCCTAGTTGATCAAATGATCCCTTTTTTCTTCCCCTATCTCCCATAGGAAGTTCCTCATCAATTTTTCAATCCTCTTAGCCTCCTTGTTAGGCATCCTAAAGACCAGCAAAAAGTAGATTGGCAAATTGGCAAGTGTAGCTTTGATTAAGCTTACTCTTCCCCCCCCCCCCCCCCAAATGAAAAGTAATTCCCCCTCCAGACCGCCAATCTTTCAAACTTTTCTGCCACTGGGTTCCAAAACCTACTTTCCTTTGGGTTGGCACCTAGGGGAAGTCCTAGATGGGTCAAAGGCCATTCAAAATAGGTGCAATCTAAGAAAGCAACAATAGTCTCCAATACCCCCTCATCCAAGTTTAGTCCAACCACACAACTCTTCTCAAAATTGATTTTCAAATTAGAAGCACTCTCAAAGAGGATAATCAGATTCTTCAAATTTCTCATTTTCACCAGGTCACAATCCTCACAAAAGAAGATAATGTCATCTGTAAACTAAAGGTGGGTAACCGGAACTCTATTTCTACCAATTCTCTAGCCTCTTATTAACCCAACCCTATTTGCTTTTGATAAAAGTCTAAGAAGGGGGATAGTGGGTCACCTTGTCTTACACCCCTATAGGCTGCGAAGAAGTCATTGACTACCCTATTAACTAGAATAGAAAAATGACAAGGCATTCATTGATTCATTTACACCATCTGCCTCCAAAGCCACACTTCCTAAGCACCTCTAACAAGAAAGTCCGGTCCACTAGATCATAGGCCTTTTCGAGATCCAATTTACAAACGAAGCCTTGATTACCCGATCTTCTCATCTCCTCCACACATTCATTTGCTATTAAAATTTGATCAATTATTTGTCCCCCCGGAACAAAAGCACCATGGGCTTGGTTGATGATTGATGGGAGCACCTTTTTTGTCCTTAACGACAAGACCTTAGCCAAAAGCTTGTAAATGCTAGTCACCAAACTAATAGGTCTAAAGTCTTTTGGATGATTGGCCTCATTCTTCTTTAGAACCAGGGCTAGAAAAGTAGCATTATCTCCTCAACTTATTATCAAACTTTCCTCAAACTCTCTAAAGACCTCAAGCAAGTCTTCTTTAAACAATCTTGAAAGAAATCCATAGTGAAACCATCCGTCCCTAGTGCTTTAGATCTATCTGTTAGACAGTGTATGCCCTTAGCTCCAATCAGAATGATGTACCTTATGACATTTATTGTAAATGAATAAAATACATATTTGATTCATGTTATTATGGTGTGTTTCTGTGTAATACCCTTAAACTGGACACATATGAGACTCATGTTAGTTTAGAATGTTCACAGCAGTTGGATAAGTCTGGGGAGATTTATCCTGCTAAGGCTGACACTGATGTGCCGCCAAGTTGGTTGGGGTAGCCTGTCTCAGTTGCTAGGGTGAGACCCGAGGTACATGCAGTGTAGATTTACTTGAAACCCTAAACCGGACCAGAATTCCAATATTACCCTGGACCTTGGTGATTAGTGGGCAAAACTGGAATGTTACACCTAACCCCTAGACTCGATTAAGATACTGAACTAGGTGTCGCATTGGGTTGTCTTTGATATGCCAATCAATGAGATCCTTAGAGGGGGTCAAAACCTGGGTATATTGGGACAGTCCGAGAATTCATCTGAGTGGGTGATCATAGTGACAAGATCAGCCCCTTTGTCGGACAAAGGTAATGATCGAGGATGCACTCTCTCTGATGGAAACCAAAGCTGCCGGCAACCGATTTCAATCGTTGAAATTTGTTTTTGCAATATATATTTATATAAAGGTATACATATATATTATGGTTTCAAAATGATTGCAAAAGGTTTTAATTCCCGGGATCCATGTGAGTAGAGAGTGCAATATTGTTCCTTGCAGCCGAGAGAGAGGTCCTCTCTTGTCGGGCAGTGTTTGATCATTATGGGCTGAGAGGTTAAGTGTAAGACCATTGAGTATAGTACCTGATGGGCTAATCTTGCATCTGCCCACAGTCTCTGGGTTTTATAAGGTGGCTTGGCCCAATGACCACTTAGTGCTAGTGTTGGGCCCATTAAGAGCCCATGGTGATGGGCTCAGGGGTTCACTGCCCATAACAGTGAATTCGGCCAGGCCTTGTAACAGAGGATAGGTTGAACCCATGTGGCTGATGTGTAGATCAATGTTTGGGTCCCACGCCATACAAGAAAACCCAACTGGGCAGCAGTCTGGAAGGTTAGTGAACACATGGACTTAATGGGCCTAAAGCCCAATTCGAACTAGTCTAATTTGATTAGTTAAAGAGAGGGGCGGATCTGGGATTGGGATCAGCAGATAGGATAGGGAGTCATCCCTATCCACTTAGAGAGCCCAGATCCAAATACAGATTTGGATCTGGAAACTCCTAATAAGATTAGGAGGGCTGATCTGATCTGCAAATAAGATAAGGGCTTATCCTTATCTCTTAAAGAGAACTCCTGATCCAAATACAGATTTGGATTAGGAAACTCCTAATGAGATTAGGAGCTCTCTTTAAGGCTATAAAAAGAGGAGGGCGAACCATTAAAAAAAACATCTCATCACATCAGATCTTAGATCACAGAAAGAGAGAAGACAGCTCTAGTGAGACTGCGCCATCTTCTGCTCTTGCGCCCTCCTGCTACCACCATTGCCAGTTCGATCTCCACTGTAAGAGCGATCAAGAAGTGTTCTTGATATCAGTTTTTGGAGAAAAACTTATCTGAAGTCGTGCTCACATTCCCTCCATCGAATTCTTGCTAAAGGATTCGGTTCTTGTGAAGAACCTGCTGATTCTGCTCCACCCTACGCTGTGTCATCTTCAGTGGGAGCAGTATTTGGAGTTTTCCTTGGGTGTGAACACTTTCATTGGGAGATATTGTTTCTTCATATCAGGTACCTCCCTCTCCTACCTTTTGGTTTTAGATCTGGTTTGGTTCTTGGTTCAAGATTGATCCTTGAAAATGCAGATTTTCTAAAACAGGGAATGTGATTCCCAGATGGAAGAGAGAGAAATTTTTGAAATTTATCCCTACCTACCTACAGGGTTCGGCTATCCATATGATGGATCTCTCATCCCTTCAGTGGTATCAGAGCCAGGTTCAAATCTTGAACCGAAATAGATCATATCTGAACCTGCGCAAATGGGCAGAAGGCGTTCTACCCGATTTGCGCATATTATGGTTTTTCTGGGAAATTGTTTCCCAGATCAAGGGCGAATGATCTAAAATTAATTCTTTATAAATCTGAAATTTATTTAGAATTGTTCTTTATAATTTTCTTGATTTATGGGTTGTTCGTACAAAGGAGATCGAATTCTTTATTGGCGCAGGATATCTGTGATTTTGCAGTTCTATTAATTTTGGTCTGTAATTAATTTTTTTTAATTTCTAGACTGAATGTATAGGAATTCGATCTGATGCAATATTAATAGAAAAATAGGGTTTTTCTATTTATTTTATTTCAAGATAGAAGTTGGACGCGCAGGAGGAGATTTCGCAGATGGAGAAATCGTTATCTGCGCTTATGAAACTATAAACTGTGATCTAACATCTGTTTTGCAGGTTTGACATGTGCGAACAGCCCTGTTACTAATTTCTGATCGTCTTTGATCAGTAAATAATTTCATATCGTTTTCTTGAATTAATTCTTGAATTGAAAATCAAACCCTAGACCCATTCGAACCAGATTGGACCAAACTGGTTGGACCGAATCTGTGGTTCGATGGGGGCTGTTCTCAGCCCTAATTCCCCACTTTTGGATCAAGGGATTGATGTTTAATTGTGAGACTTAATTCGGCCCACACCTGTAAGGCTCAGTTTTAAGGAGTTAAAACTGCTAAAGCCCACCAACTGTAGAAAAGCTATATGGGCCGAACTGCTTAATGCTATTCAGCCCATATACCTAGATAATATTAATCAGTAATATAATGGATTAAATTGGGCTTTAATAATGGGCTTTACAGATATTAATTGATTGGATCAATTCTATCCTTACATGTGATGTATGGATGTGTGATGTGCAACGTTCATGGGCCATAAGCACTTGGCTCATGCTGATACGATAGTGGCTCTTGCGCACACCATGGCTGAATGCACATCATTGCCATGGTGTCCCTAAAGATCATTGGATGATCTCCCTTCGTTGTGGACCCCACACCTCCCCTAAAGAGGATCCGTGCGGAACCCTAGCCGTTTAGGGCCCACCTAAATCTGGCTTTATGAAAGTTAGTGGGAGCCACTTTGGTTTGACCTAAATTAAAATAGGGCGTAACTTTTGTTCCCTCCTGAAATATGAGTGCATGTGATAGGGAGATTCATATGATGAACTCTCTAAAGTCTTTCCATCATTAGCATGAAGATGGGTCCTTCAGTAACGAGGAAACGCACCATAAAATTGGGCTATCCATTTGTTGCTGGACTTGTTGGAATGTTTCATAAGATGATAGGGGCGTCATAGACCGATGTGGGAGGGGCCTATCCTAAAATGGAACTCTCTCACGGTACCTTGGCGTTCACGAATATGATGGGTGAGCACTCACTGGACAGAAAGGTTTAACCTAAAATGGCAATGAACCTTGTCTGATAGAGGCCAAAGGGAAAGTTCATATGATGAGTGGATATGATCCTTCACAGAAAGGTGGTGGGGTTATGCAGCTGAAACAGTTGGCTCCATGCACTCTATGTGATTTCCCACATTTCCAGAGACATAAGTCGCTGTCTCTGTCAATGAGATAAGAGGGAAATCTCGGAGATGAACAAATGGAAATGGAACATAGATTAAAAGCCATATCTATGTAGATAACATGAATCAAATTAGGTTGTGGACTAATGTTTGCTTTTTATCAGAAATGGCAAACGGACAATTTGCAAAGCTGTTGGATGACAACAAACTTAAGGGCCCAAACTATGCTGACTAGTACCGTAACCTTATGCCGGTCCTGACTTCTGAGAAGTTGGGCAAGGTGACTAAAAACCCTGCCCTGGAGCATCCGGGAGATGAGGCTTCTGAGGCTCGTAGGAGGGAATACCTTGAGTGGGAAGAGAAAAATTCCCTGGCCCGGTGCTATATCATTGCCTCCCTGGACAATCCGATACCGAGGCAGTTCGATCAGATTGATCTTGCCAATGACATATTGGACAGTCTAAAGACAATGTATGAAGAGTAGAATCGTTCTACTTGGCAAAAGGTCTTGAAAAAGTTCATGACCGCGCAGATGTCCAAGGGCCAACAGGTTCATGACCATTGTCTTCGGATGATGGGCTATATCAACGAACTTGAGGCTCTTGGATCCGGGCTGGACCATGTCCCTAAGGTGGATGCCATCCTAAATTCTTTGCCTCCTTCCTTCAATCCGTTCATCATGAATTACAACATGAACAAGCTGAATGACAGCATTCAGGAACTCCGCAATATGTTGCAGAGGGCTGAAGAACAGATTAAGAAGGATGAGCCTCTTGCTATGCTTGTTGAAGCTAGCAAGTCGGGCAAGAAAAAGAGGAAGGCAAAGAAGAAGCCCCAGAAGAAAGCCACCAAGACCAAGAAACAGAAGGACAGAGCATCAGATGCTTGTCACTTCTACAAACAGACCGGCCACCAGAAAAGGAACTGTCCTCAGTACCTGGAATCCAAGAAAGGTAATAACAAATCCTCTGTCATAGAAACCAATTTGTTGGTAACTTCTGCTTCCTGGTGTATTGACTCTAGGGCATCAACTCATGCGTGTAACTCACTGCAGGGGTTCAGGATAAGCAGAAGACTGAGTGACGGAGAAGTAACTCTTTACTTGGGGACTTCTGCAAGTGTTGCAGCTACGGCTATAGGAACCGTAGAGTTATTTTTCAGAGAATGATCAATTGTACTGAAAGATTGTCTTTATGTACAAAATTTGAGAAGAAATTTGATTTCTGTTTCAAAATTGTTACTATTAAAAGAAATAACAAATTCATCGCATACAGAGAACTTGAGAATGGTCTCTATGTTCTCCATCCTTCTCTGGAAACTAACATAGCCGAACCTTGACACTTACAACAAAAATATCTGTCTCAAGGAGTGGAGGCAGTGCTAGAAGATGAAATCGGTTACTTGGAATGTTAGAGGGTTGGAGATGAGAGAAGAAGGGAGGTCATAAAGAATTTTCTAAGAAAACACAATCCTGATGTAGTGTTGCTACAAGAAACTAAGTTGGAATCCTTTGACATGAGTTTGAAGAATGAAATTTGGGGTTCCAATAGTGGAGAATGGATGGAGGTGAATGCGGTGGGCCTCTTAGGGGGTTTGGTGGTAATTTGGGATCCCAAGAGCCTTAGGAGAATCAGAGAACAAAAAAGGAAGGGTTTCCATTTCGATTTGTTTTCAGATGGCGGATGGGGGTGGCAATGAGGACTTACAAACGTATATGATCCAAACGTAGAAGGGGCAAGGATGGAACTGTCGAAAGAACTGGAGGGAGAGAGGCGAGAGTGGGGTGGTCCTTGGTGTCTAGGGGAAATCAACATAGTCAGAAGAATGGGGGAAATGAAAGGGGGGAGGGATGGAAGTGAAAATCTGGGTATGAGGAGGTTTGGTGATTTTATCAAGAGAAATAGACTAATTGATCCTCCCCTTAGTGGTTGTAGATCCACTTAGAAGAATGGGCAATCTCCACCTATTTTAAGAAAGTTGGATAGGTTTTCTCTATTCTGGAGATTGGGAGGAACACATAGGTGAAATGATTCAAGAAGCTTTGCCTTTTGTCATGTCAGATCATAAGTCAGTGATCTTGAGACAATTTGTAGTGGTTATAAGACCAAGATCATTTAAATTTGAAAACATGCGATCGGGCCATCCAGACTTCTTGGATTGGGTGAAAGAGAAATGGGGAGGTATGCAAGTGGAGGGATCTGCAGGCTTCAAGCTGGTGCTGCTGGTCAGGAAATTGCAGCTATTGAAAGAGGAAATCAAGCTATGGAATGTAGCTGTTTTTGGTAACGTGGGGAACAAGAATAAGGAAATTTTAGAGAAAACAGCCAGATTAGACAGGATGGAGGAAGTGGGATATCTATCTAGGAAGGAGAGAGTGGAAAGAGAAAGGTTGGAATTTGAGTTAAAAAGCTTAATACACAGAAGAGGAGAGCTGGAGACAAAAGTCAAGAATGACTTGGCTGAAAGCAGGCGACAAAAACACAGCCTTCTTTTATGTCGATGCTAGTGCTAGAAGGAGGAGAAACTTTATCCCAAGAATTCAAGTGGGTGGGGAGATGGTGGAGGCCTGGAATTAAATTCAGGAGAAGGTGGTTGGTTTTTATAAGGGTTTATACACCTCAGGAGTCTGGAGCTGGATGTCCCTAGGGGAGATGACTCCCAAGAAGTTGAGTGAAGCTTCAGCAACTTGGATTGAAAATGAATTCAGAATGGAGGAGATCAAAGGTGCCATAAAAGACATAAATGGGGATAAAGCCCCAAGACCAAATGGATTCAACTTCGCTTTTACTAACACATGCTGGAACATGCTGGAAAGAGATTTTGATTTATTGTTTAAGGAATTCTATAGGGAAAGGAACTTGGAGAAGATGGCAAATTCTACTTTTATCTCTTTGATTCCAAAAAGGGAGGGAGCAGTGGAATTGAAGGATTTCATACCAATAAGCTTAATCATCAGCCTGTACAAGTTGTTGGCTAAAGTTTTATCAAAGAGACTGATGAAATTTCTGCATGAGGTTGTCGGGGAATCTCAAATAGCGTTTGTGGAAGGAAGGCAGATTTTGGATGGAGTCTTAGTGGCAAGTGAATGCATTGATTCCAGATTGAGGAGTGGTAGACCAGGCCCGGTATGTAAGATTGACATTGAGAAAGCTTATGATCACATGGAGTGGGGTTTCTTAGAAGAAATTCAAAGGTTGATAGGTTTCAGTGAAAGATGGAGATCTAGGATGTATGCATGTATGTCTACAGTCTCCTTCTCTATTCTTCTAAATAGCGTATCCATGGAGTTTTTTCAAGCATCTAGGGGTTTGAGACAAGGAGATCCAATATCTCCTATGCTATTTGTCTTGGTTATGGAGATATTGAACCTTCTCTTGATGAGAAGTGGGCAAAGGGGTTTAATTGAAGATTTTAAGGTGGAAAGGGATGGCCCATGTATCTCTCATCTGCAGTATGCAGATGATACCTTGATTTTTTCTGGATGCCTCGATTGAACAAGTGTTAAATTTGAGGGCAATCTTGGCAAATTTTCAACCGTTAACAGGTTTGAAGGTTAACCTCTCAAAGAGTATGTTGATTGGAGTTGGAGATATTGAAAGAGAAGTTCTGTTGGATTGTGCTGATGCTTTTGAATGCAGAATTGGTGAACTCCCTTTAACTTAGTCGGGAATGCCAATAAGGGGCATCAAATTCAGGTACATTGTGGAGACCAATTTTGGAGAGGATTGAAAGAAGGCTGGATGGGTGGAAATCAAAACATCTCTGCTTTGGGGTGGGGGTGGGGGGAGAATAACTTTAATTAAAAGTGTCCTTTCAAGTTTACCAACCTATTATATGTCCTTGCTGAAGATCCCAACTCAAGTGGCTGAAAGAATCAAGAAGGCAGAGGGATTTCTTATGAGAGGGCGTGGGTAGGGGGTGAGAGTTTTTAACAGGGAGGGCTGGAGCATAGGAAAGTGAGAGTTTTTAACAGGCAATTGTTGGGAAAGTGATTATGCGGATTTGGGTTAGGGAGAGAGGAAGAATCATTGCGGAGGAGGGTGGTGGTGGGGCAGTACGGGGTGGTAACTGGTGAGGTTCAGTTGGGAGCCTAGACAGGTGAGGTCTTAATATGGGGTGAGTGTGTGGAAAAGGATTATGAGATTTAATTTAACAGAGAGTTCAGAAGTCTAACAAGTTTTACAGTAGGAGACGGCTCAGGAATTAGGATTTGGGAGGATGATTGGTGTGGGATTGGCAAGCTGAATGAGTTATGTTCAAGATTGTATAGGTCGGCTGAGGCTGAAGTTACTATTAGATGCTGCTATGAAAGAAGGGCAGATCAGTTGATATGGAGCCCGAAATTCAGGAGACCTCTGCTGGATAGAGAGGTGGAAGAATGCATTTCTCTGCTGGAAAAGCTAGAGGCTGTGAAAATCACTTCTCAGTCAAGGGTTGAACTATAGTGGAATGAATGCTCAAATGGAAAATTCACTGTGAAATCTTGTAATTTAGCTATCAGCAGAATCAGTTCAGATTCAATCCAATTAGAAGGTGTGTGGAGAAACCCGGTACCCCCAAGGGTTGAGGCTTTTGCTTGGCTGGTGAATATGGATGGCACCTTGACTGTGGATCATTTGAAATCAAGAAGTTTCAGTATGGCCAACAGGTTCTGTTTATGCAAAGAGCAGGAGGAGAATGTCAGACATTTATTTTTCTGTTGCAAGATTGCTGGTTTCCTGTGGAGATTGTTCACCGCTATGTTTGGGGTATCTGATTTTCATTCAAACTCAGCTACAGAAATTTTTCTCTTCTTTGCCAAAGTTAAGAGGTAGCAAGAAGGCGAAGGTGATATGGAGCTGCATTCCTTTTGCAATCTGTTGGAATATTTCGAAGGAGAGTAATAGAAGAATTTTTTATGATATATCCTGTAGATCGGACAGCATAGTATCTGCTGTTAGAAAATCAGTGGCTGATTGGGTTATGGTACACCCAGAATTCAGTCAATTTGACAAGGAGGACCTGGGGGAAAACTTAGGGGAAGTTTTGGGTTTTCAAATATGTAATTTGGAAAGTTTATATTGAATCTGGGCAACTTCCTTTATTTGTTTTAACCAGGTGATGCCTTGTCACCAAACAGATTTGGTTTTTTTTTATTTTTTGATAAATTGATTCTTTTTTATTTTAATGATATTTTATTTTTACCTATCAAAAAAATGGCAGATGAAGGGTGTAAAAGAATTGAATTGATTGTCAAATTCCCTTGGCAATATCAATGATAGATAGCTAGCTTTTATATAAATCACATAAAAATGTAACAATGTCAAAGATGAACTTTACTAAACCCTTATCCAGGTCGAATGCAACATGATTAAAGCCCTAGCCTCCTAACTCTCATAGTCTCTTAATCCCTATTCTGAAACAAAAATCCCATGAAACCCAAGGCAGAAAAGGGTGCTTATCAAAGATGAGTTTGCTAATAGAACCCATATCATGCTAAAAAATGACAATTTTAATTATTCTTACTTGTAAAATCAACAGATCTTCTTCACTTTCACATTTCAAAACAACTTTAACTTGCCCACACATTTCCCACCTGCATAGAGCAAAAATGAAAGCTAAAAACGTACCCCCAGAAAAAGATAGGCAAATTTTAGTTGCAGAAAGTAGATAGAAACAATGAACAACACTCAAATCTCAACCCAAAAAAGAATCTTATGAGTGGTAATATGAGAATGTACCTGCCCAAAGCTTTTGAAGCTCTATGAAGGAGCTTCTTGTAAAGGCCCAAAGTAGCATGGCTAGAAATAAAAAAGGTTCATCATACATCGGGGAAAAAAAGCAAATTTCATGTTACTTATATGATGGGCATGAAGTCATATTGCTTAGTCAACCATGTGTTTATGCATTGCAAATGGTCCGCCTAGTAGCCTATTTAATCATAGGAACAACTGTTGATTTCAGCCTCCCCAATTAACAGGTTAACTATCTTTCAAAAAAATTAACAGGTTAACTGTAGTAATATTAACCTTTTGGCATGGATCTAAAATGCAAACCACTAGGGAGGAGTTAGGGCCTTAGGGGCATGGGGAAGAGATCCAATTCTGATTACGGTACAGTTGTTGGGGGAATTTGGTTACTTGGAGAAATAAAAACAGTTGGAGTTGATCAATTGTTCCCTTGGTTTTGTGACCAGTTGATCAAGATTTAGCCCCTACTGTTCTCTTGAAGCTGTTGTTCAAGGAGAGGTTCCTAGTACGTTGTCATCATCAGGGAAAATTTTGTTAACCCATGCTGACTGATCAAGAAAATAAGAAAAATGCAGGATCTGGAAATAGTGACAGTCCAAAAGTCCAAATAGCCAGTCCACTACAGTTAGGCTTGACAGATAATTATTTGTATGGTCTCATTCTGCCAGGCTATATGTGAGTAGTGGATAAAAATTGGGCTCCCTGGAAATGAGAAATAGAAGAAGCTAGGAAGAGAGAAGTTCGAAAGATCAGGATAGAAAAAGGGGCTGGGGAACAAAAAAGGGAGGACACCATGGTAACTAGAAGCAAGAGGTTCTCGGTGGATAGAGTCTGAGAGAATCCTAAAATACTCTTCTGACTTTAGCATGTTTTTCTTCCTTCTCTAGTCTCAATTGTGCAAAACTTTTTCAATTTCTTTTCTTCTTACTTTGTTTATGATTCTTTATTTTTTGGACTGATTCACCAGATTTTTCTATTACAATATTTGTTTAGCTTTTTATTCCTACAGCATTCCAACTGTTAAACTCTTACATATGTTGTACCATTGAGCAGTTCTTGTAATTATTGCATGGCACTTGCATTGTTACGTAACTTCCGTTAAATGCTTATATCTGATTATTAGCTAGTTGCCTAGCTGTTAAATTGATAATATTTTCTCATAATGAAGATGCATGATGGGTAGTTGGCCGAGCACATAACGCAGTTGGGCAGCTGCTCGGCCATTGAACTATAAAGCCCTAAGTTTTAAATGTTCTCTTAATCAATAAAAATTCAAAAAGCCTACACATTTAGTGAGTAGAAGGATTCCAGGCTGGAAATGATAAATGTTACCTGCATTGAGCAGCAATCTTTCCTTTACCCATTTTCAAGTCGTTCCTCACAACCAATACCTGAGACGCAGACAATCAGACTACCTGACTTTCTTTATCAAACCTGTCTTGGAAAAAAAAAACAAAAATAAGAAGAGGAACTATCGCGTGAATACCATTTTGAAGTCTTCGACGATGTCTGCGAGCTTTTCGATGTCGAGGGGTCCCTTGTTTCGATCGACGGCGAAAGCTGCAGGGTTTTGTTTAACAACAATAGAGTGAGCACGGTGGCGAGTTCCGGTTAGGTACCCCAAAGCTAAGCACCCGGCACCAACTAGAAAGGCACTCAGCCATGACAAATCCATTAACGAGCGTGCACACAATCACAACTACAGCCTTAATCTCAACGAACCGAAGCCAATCCTCTTTGTCTACCTTGTCTCTGATCTTGGGGCGTTGGAGTCCGACACGAATATTTTACCCTTGCCAGACTCGGCAGTAATCTGATACTGTTTTCTATTCTTTAAAGTTTATACCCACACTCGAGGTAGAGGTGTGTCACAGTCACGAAAACGGCTTACCTTCGTTTGATCTAGATTCGTCAAAAAGTTGATGGACCTCCCACAATTAGACCTGGCAAAAAGTTGATTCGACCCAATCTAACCCGAAAAAACAGGTTTAGGGTCTCATATTTGCTAGCGAATGTGAAAATGACCCGATCCGATCCGAAAAAATTGGATTAGATTGGGTTGGACCATGGATCAACCCGCTGACGCAATTGTCAAGTCTAATTGGAATTATTTATGCATTATTAGAAGTTTCCACTCTTTACTTTTTTCTATTTAGTCTTTATTTTTTATTGTTTATTCTTTAAATTTTTAAATGTTTAAGTTTTTTATTTTATATTTAAAATTTTAAGATTAATTCTTTTAATTTTGACATTTTTCATTTATTTTTTTTTAATTTCAAGTATTTTTTGGGTCATGGGTCAACAGTACTTTAGAATCATACTGTTCCTATTGTTCAGTCTGCTCTAGTTTTCAAAACCATGACTTGAATTATTATACTTTAATAATTTATTTAGAGAAAAAGACTTTAACATGTTTGAAAAATTATGAAAATATTTTTTTATTAAAACTTGCTCTAATGACGGATTTAAAATATAAGTTTAATTGATAATTGCATAAACTCCAAGGTAATGAGAAAATTTTATTCTAACATTATGATTCTAAAGTACTTTATGACTAAAAGGTTCCGCTATGATGTCAGTGATACGCCATAAAGTTATTTTGATTATTTAATGACTAAGGACTGTTTAAATTAGTGGTATAAATGATCAAAAACCCTAGGACGTTAAATCTTAGCTCCAAATCTCTTAGATCCACATTGGCTTTTAGGGGGCATTCTTTTTTTAGATTAGGTGATAAATAACTTTCCCATTTAGGGGAAAAGTTTCAAATACTTGAATGAGACAAAAATGTCTTCTTGATAATAAATTTTTAGGGTAAATTACAAAGATCCTCCTTGTACGATAAAATTAGTGACAAAGACCCCCCTATACTTTAATTTGCGATAAACACCCCCCTGAACTTTTACCATGTGACAAATACCCCCCTAGCTGTTAAGTCAGATGATAGAATCTATTAAATTTCCAAAATACCCATAAAATTTATTTTCTTTTCATTGCCCTTTTCTCTTTAAAAACCCTTTTCTCTTAAATTATCAATCCAATCCAGTAATTCTTTTTTCGGTCCCAAATGCAATAACAAATCCAACTCTCATCATCAGTAGAGACAGATTTGGAAGAGTCAGTTTCGATCTTCTTTGAAAACAACAAATTGTGGATGTTGGTCATTTGACCACTGCTTGTGATTATAACTGTACTAAGCAACATGCTGTCTGCTGAGTTCATTGTCACTCGGTCATTCCACATGGTGAATTAAAAATAGGGCAAGCCACCCGATCAAATTGGAAAAAATCCGATCAAATTTAATGACTGGAAATTGATGTAGAGGAAACCCATTTTTTTAATATCTTAAAGATGGTGGGTGCCCACTGGCCGCTATTTTTCCTCAGCTCTGCAGATCTTTTCTGCCTCATCTGCTCGTCATGACGGCAAGGACACTAGATCAAAGATGAAATTCAATATTGCAAATCCTACTACAAGATGTTAGATGCCAGAAGAAGGTTGAAATCGACGATGACCAGAAACTCCAAGCATTTTTTGACAAGAGGATCTCATAGGAAGTCAATGGAGATGCTCTTGGTGAGTTATTAAGGGTTATGTTTTCAAAATTATGGGAGGTTGTGACAAGCAAAGATTCCCCATGAAATAGGGAGTACATAGAGGCATACCATGCTTCCGTGGATATGGCAGACACAATAAAGAGTGTTAGAGCGGGAAGGAAGTCTCTTCGTGGTTGCATTGTCAGCCCAAACCTATCAGTTCTGAACTTGGTTGTTGTGAAGAAGGGTCAGAATGACCTTTTGTGGATGCTTCATCCTCTTGATCAACTCATTGATGTAATCTTCATGGATTCTAGCATCTCCTCCCTCTACATAATGGGTCCTCTTCTTTTTTCAAACCCCATCCAATGGAGACTTGAGCTTAAATGGCCATAAGAAGTTGTTTGCCTCTTAAAGTGGGGACCAACAGTCATGATCTCATGGACAAGATCTTCTATGCATATGATATTCCATACTTCCCATAAGAGCCTGTTCAATAATTGAATCGTCATTCAATGCAATTCTTTGTTTGTTTAGCTTCCCATAACCCCTCTTGTAGATCAATTTACGAACACTCTTCAAGGCTCCACCCGATGCAACATGTTCAATATTGTTGCTTTGTTTACCTTCAGAGAGACACCATTAAATATCGGTCCTAAACGTAAAAGCTTCAAAATCTTTTTGGTCTTTGTGTGATTGCATTGATTCCATGGATTTGGATGATAAACCATAGTTTAGCCTCTGGATGACATAAAATCCTCCTTTCAACTTAGCCTCATGCTTCAACTGAATCAACTCTTTTTGCTGCTCATCATACTCTTTCGCGTATTGCATCGCTCTTTTGAAGATAAGCTTTCAATTCTCTCCAGTCTTCTTCTTCGCGGCATCAACCTCTTGCTTCTTCGCTTGCAGGGCCCATTCCTCACTTCTCTTTCTCTTCTTCAACATTGACTCGGGTACCACGGGACCACCCTTGCCTTCTTCTTCACCGATCTCTCTACTCTTCACTTTGACCGGGAGAGGGCTTTCAAATCTGCAATAGGTAGGAGAGTAGCTCAACAGCCTCAAGCCATTTCTTACATCTTAGATCTGTGTTTGAGTGAATACATAATAGAGTTCTATTGGCTAGAAAAATTTTGATTCTCTTGTCCTTGGTGATTTTGTCCACTACTGGTTCTTTTTAGGTGTTATGGTATGTTTGATGTTCAAGTAACTGAGATTATTTCATTTTCATGGTGTCAGGAACTTGGAGAATGATCCACGGCAATTTGGCCGATGATTTCTTCTCATTGTTCAAATATACAATAAAATGGTAGTTTAGGGATTAAAAAAATTAAAATGCTAAATAAAAATCTTTTTCAAGGTTAATTAACGGAATACTAAAGGAAGGAGGTCTTTGTATAACGGTTAAAGTTCAGGGGAGTGTTTGTCGCAAATTAAAGTATAGGGGGGTCTTTGTCACTAATCCTATAGTACAAGAATGGTTAAAATGGTCATTTCCTTTTTTATTTGGGAAATAAAAGAATATAGATAAATATACTTACCTCGATAAGTGTTTTTCAGGAAAAACTTACTCAGATAATTGTATTTACCCGGATAAATAACTTATCGAAAAACGAACAGGGCTTAAGGTTTTTGGTTGATATTTCAGATGATGAATTTGGAAAAAAATGTTGAAATTTTTAGTAGTATATCCATCATTCTTAAGTTTTGCGTGTGAGAGCATGAACAATTCATCATGTGTGCCGGCATTTTGTCGCTGGCTTTTCATCATCGTTCTCATCTACTTATTTGCAAACTAATAAACCCAAATTTCAACAAACGTTAGTTTGCATGAGAGAACGTCTGGCTATAGAATCCCCGTCTCTAGCTGACTTCATTCAACGCCATGACCTTCTGAAACCGATCTTTGTCATCACTTCGGTCGCCATAACCGAAACAACGATACGTTCATTGCTCACACAAAAAATCCCTGTTTCCCTTTCCTTATCAGCATTTGGTTTTTATTTTGAAAATTTAAGAAATAATAGAGAATAAATTCAATATTTTATTTTTTCCATTGTGATTTAAGGATGATGACAATTGTTCGAAATAGTAGGAATAATTTAAGACAATACTAAAACAGTAAAAGATATAGTTAGTAAATTTTTTAAACGTTAAGGGTATTTTAAGAAGTTTAATCATAAAAATATTGATATGTTTAATTAATAACGTTTTATTAATAAAAAATCACTTAAATATAATATTTAATAAGAAAAAAATAGAAATTAAAAGGGACTAAATAAGAGAAAATAGGGCCATGATCACCCAACAAAATACTGTGACACCTGAGCCAGTTTTCACCTTCCCGAGGAATCGAGGATCTACGTGTATATATTAATCAACTTGCTAAAAATTGACACGTGATTAATTTAAGGTCTATTGTCGGCTTTATTGCATTTAATATTATGTAAGGCACCTAGTTTGCCCTCCCCTCCGTTCTTTACCGATGTCCTTATATCTGAAGGTTGATCATCCTCGGTTCTGAATCCTCACACAAGAGCAGTTTACAGTTTTACACATATAAATAGGATAGATCTGTCGATCAAAATCAGGCAGTAAGATATCTTAATTTGTCGGAGGTACTTCTGAATGGACTTATTGAAGAAGGCCGGAAAGCCTGAAATAGAGCCAGGAGACGAGGAGAATAAGATGGAGAAGGCGGCGGAAGAAGAAATGGAGGAGAAGGACAACGCGGAGACCCACAACAACGCCGATGTCGGCGCGGGAAAGCGATCAGAAATGGACATAGCTGAGAGCGTCGAACTATTTGGGAAAAAGTTTTTCCAGGAGTTCCAGCCCCATTTGCACACAGCTCTTCAAACCAGGTATATGCAATAGTAGTATATGTTAGTAACTTTTTATATAACCTCTGTGTTCCGAGTCCTCTCCACCTCACTCTAAAATTCTAAATGGATTTGAAGCCTGATCTAGGACCTAGATCAACCATCTCCACCTCGTCCTGACACTTCTGGTTTCTCCACGACCATAAACCACTTAGATAGTTGGATTCTGGTCCAGAATGGGGCACAATTTGCCACGTTTCTCATATTTAGAGGATATGAACGCATTATTCATTGCTCCCTAGAGGGAGATCACCAGGGCAAAAAAATCAGTTGATATATGATTTGCAAATCCAATTTGATATATGATAGCAAATGCATATTTCTGCATATATTTGGACGGTGTAGAAAAATTCTATTTCGCGGGCCCTTTTGTTCCAATATCCGAATATCTGTTATCCATTGGATTTGAATCCCTCTCAGTCTCGGGTAGGATGAGAATTGCGTCAATTTACCAGAAAACCAAATTGCCGCAATTTCTTTTTTTGTTGGCTGTTCTTTCTGCTGTTCTGTGTATTTGTTGTAGGCTTGTAGCTTTTTCTCTTGTGTTAATGAAATTCCATGTTTACCGGAAAAAAATGAATTGCGTCGATGTTGTTTCCATTTAGTTAAAAAAGAAACAGGTCAAAGAAAACCTCTTGGATAGAGTATTGCTTAACGAATTATTGCAAATTAATAAAATAAATTTAATGAATATGTAAAATAGGGACCTTCTGGGTATAGGTGGAAAATTGCTGTGGTCTTCAGCCAAATAGTGTTGGTGTACACAGACACAGGGATGATAGTGCCTGTCTTACAAGAAAGAACACATATAAAAGATGCCTTCACCCTATTACTACAGTGAACAAGTCTGTATTTTTCGTGTATGGACACAACAAAGTTCCATGTGAATTTATGCAGCCTTTCATTTGTCTACAAGCCCATAATCCAGATGGCGGCAAAGTAAAGAAGAGAATGACAGAAAACCGTTCAAGATAGGCACCTAATTAAGAAATTGGTATAACACACACCAGAATGGTCACATACAGTCTCACCACCAAGACGCCAACCCACCAACCAATGCAACTAACTCCAATTTATGGTTCTCTAGCAATAAAACATAAACAAACTTAAAAAGTGAACATTTAAAACAGACAAAAGAACAACTTGCCCCGAATCTTCTACTTGCATTATAGTTTCGTATCATGTGATACAATTATGCAGATGATATTCTAAACATTCTCATCTCTTTGTTAATATTAAGCCCAGGAATTCATTAAAAATTTGGTTGTGCTTGATTTGATATAAAATAAGAAAGAAACAGAAAGTTGAGGAAATTTTCTAAATAGGTTCAACTATGTTATCGGAAAAACATGATATCCAAAATATATATGACCAATCAACCAGTATATAAACGTATTAACCAATTAGGTGGAATTAATCAAATTTCACCATGGGTTTGATTGGTCAAAACTCCTTTGGTATTATGTCTTTTTGGCATCATAGATTTTCTTTCCTTATAAAATTTCCTTCAACTTTCTGTTTCTTCTCTTATTTTCTATCAAACCAAACATACCTAGGGAATGTGAGACTCCAAAACTCTATTTACCAAACCATCAGCACCAAATTTCACTACTTTTTCTTAGTCTTGTTTTATTAGTACATTCCTTCCTTAAATGATTTATCCAGGACACTGATCTTAACTCACCTCACAGAAAAATAAAAATTACATTTTAGATACTAGTGTAGGAGCACATGCTATACATATGTACAAGTAACTATTAACATATTAGATTTAACTTATATGACATTATGACTTGCACCAAAATCAATGCAAGTATCCACTTTATATAGTATAGATAGGGGAAATTTGACATTTATGTTTGAATTTCATACTGACATGATTTCTTTCTTTTGGTTGTTTGAGGTCTCCAACGGTTCTAACATCTGGAACAAATACCAGTTCTCCTCCAGCTCAGCTCACCATCTTCTATTCTGGAACTGTTAGCATCTTCGATGCAGTTACACCAGAAAAGGTCTGCCATACAAATTTGTGAATATACAACCACAAGTATTTGAAGAAATATACCTCCATCAAAAACAAAGAAGAAATATACAATGATAAGTATTTGCTCAAGTTAGATGCTTAGGCTCAGTTTGGACTTTGGAAGGAGTACAGATACAAATATGTACAGTACAAATACATAATAAATAATACAAAATGCAAGGTTTTGCACTGTACACATTTGTACTTGTACTCCTTCCAAACTGAGCCTTTCAAGTTCTTTTGACATTTGATTTCTTTTGCCCATCTTAAAAGGCCCAACAAATTATGCTTATTGCTGCTGCTGCATCCACCACTGCAATTGCCATTGCCTCTAATGACTCAAATATCAAGGATGGTGGAGTTCCCTGTCCAGTTGCTTCACCTATTCTCAGAAGGTCTCCATCCCTCCAGAGCACTGCAGCTGCCGTGGTTTGTCCTCAGCCTCAACCTCGTCCCATGGAGACCGATCCCCTCTGCAAACTGCAAGCTGGTAAAGAAGATATGAAAAATGAAAATAAATGACTAAAAGTGAAGCTACAGAATATAAGTGTTTGTCAAACAGAATGTAGTGCCCGACTCTTCTTTCCATGCTTACTCTGCTTCCTAATCAAATAAAATCTTGTCCTTTATAACTTTTGTCTCTCTTGGAACAGAACTTCCAATTGCAAGGAGACACTCCCTTCAGCGCTTCTTGGAGAAGCGACGAGACAGGTACCCACTTCCTCTCTGTTCAATTGGATCCATTTGTTTCTTCTGGCAGACCATTTCACTTTAGACTGCATGATAGGAGCTCCAGTAGCTTGCCCAGATTGGATGATCTTATTCCAATCATCTTGATGCAACTAATTTTGAGTAATAGTAAATCCAAGTAATGGCATTCAAATAAGACGGTCCGTTATACCACAAAGTCGTCCAACCTTTATTTTACTGTTTAATAACTTTAATTATTCTTTTGACGTAGTAAATAGGGAGGGAAGAAAAAGAAGAAATTTTAAAATGGGAAAATATGTTATTATCTTTATCCATCATTCATCAACCTGGCGTTTCTTGTTCTCTGCAGGTTGGTGAGCAGGGATCCATATCCCCAAGTAACGCCAATGAAATTAACGGACAAACCAGAACCCAGCAGCCTCAGTGCCGAAGCTTCACCTCAGCTTCGCTTTTGCTCTGAGCCTCCCAAGGTTCCGGACGAGTTCCAACCAACGGTTGCTGTTCACCTTGCATAAATGGATTAATTACTAGCCTGTACCAAAGCCCCTTTAAGACAAACTTAACTACTTAACAGTACTTGTCTACTTGCAAAAAACACTCATACCTATTTGATTAACTCTTACTCCCTACATGGAACAGAGGATTTCCTATCACGCCATGTAATATTTATATCAGACCAACATGATTTATTCTGTGCTTGTTTCCCACATTCCGAATTTCCTTTTCCTTGAAGTTATCAACACGTTAACTAACGGGCCATTTGGAAGTGACACAGAATGAATCATTTCTTTCAACTGCTTTTTAACAATTGAGTTCAAAGTAAATCCTTGAAAGGAGTACAAATACAAATATGTAAAGTGAAAAACCTGATATTTTATATTATTTTGTACACATTTATATTTGTACAATTTAGAAAGCGTACAAATACAAATATATACAATATGAATCCATTTCTAGTAATTCCTTAGGTCGTGGATTTATTTTTTATGGATCAAGAAACTTTGAAGGGTTGGGGCGGGGAGTTTAGAGGTCGAATAAAGTATTCATTTCATTTACGTTATTTGGACACCTTTCATTTTAAATGTTCATCTTGAGATTAAATGCAAAGGAAAAAAAATCAAAAAGAAAAAAAAAAAACTCTGACGTTATTATGCAAAAATTTAAGCCACAAAGCACCGATAACCGATGTAATCATGTAAAATGGAGTGATTTTCTCTTAGTATAGGAAAAATGAAATGGTCAAAATCATTTTTTGTAGTAGTAGTTGATGAAAGAAGATTTGGTCCGACCTCGCAAATCACGGCACGTGGCAAAAAAGGCAAACAGCTCGGAACTCAAGACCATACCGAGGGTACAAACGCCAAAGGGAAGGGACCAGCAGGCCCGAGCTCCCTACTTAGAGCCCGAGTTCCCTACTTAGAGCTCAAACTCCCTAGCAAGAGGCCCGAGCTCCCTACTTAGTGCTCGAGCTCCCTACTTAGAGCTCGGACTCTCTTGCAAGAGGCCCGAGCTCCCTACTTAGTGCCCGAGCTCCCTACCTAGAGTTCGAACTCCCTAGCAAGAGGCCCGAACTCCCTACTTGGTGATCGGACTCCCTGCAAGGAGCCCGAACTCTCCCTTTTGACCCCGTCACACAAAGCAGAGACCCGAGCGGGCCCGTCTTATGACAATTCGGGCCCTCCCCTTCTCCAAACTTGAGACTTTGCCTTACGCATCACTCCAGGCACGTCGCTTCCGGAGCATTGAACTGGACGAACCACACCGTACCAGACACCGAGGGAGTCCGTATCCAGGGGCGGCGCACTGACTGACTTGGGATCTGACGCTTGACGGCCGCATTTCCAACGGCCACCTGCCACCGTCACCTGTCACCACTGCCTCCAATTACAGAGACGGCTCCGACAAAAGGAGCAGCGACGGTTCTGCCTCAGCAGAGGCGATGGCGCCCGGACTGGTAGAAGCACGGAAATACTCATTCCCGACCTGACAGGAGTCTAGGAGTGAGTGCGCGAGGTGGTTATAAAAGGCGCTCCACCCCCAAAGAGGAGGTATGCAAACCTTGCGCGATCAGGTTTATCTTGCCTTTGAAAGATCCTAACTTAAGCTTCGGAGCCTTTACATCGGGTTCTCCCCGAAGCTTCTTCATCTCCTACGTTTCAGGTCCCCGCTACTCGATTCAGAGGCAAGGTCATTGACAGCTAAGACCGGCCGGATTGCGCATCATCAATTGGCGCCGTCTGTGGGAATGCTTCAAAAAGCCTCCCTCCAAATTCTCGTACCCCCTTTTTTCTTCAAAAAACCCAACACTCATGGCCTCTTCCAGCAACGCCGGACGCGGCACAGAGACAAACACCACCGGGGAACAGCTTCAAGTTCCCGTGGTGTGCATTGGACAGTTCACCATCCCCCTTTCGGTGGATGGAATCCCCAGTTTGAACGCGCCACAAGCGGTGGCGCCCGTAAACCTTCCTGCCACAAGCATCCCCTTCCCTCCCCCTGTTGAGACAACCTTCACTGAACCGACTACCGTCCCCCCGGCAGCCAGCCAAAACCGGTTGGACGACCTGATGCAGTGCATGCGGGCAATGCAAACCCAAATACAACAGTTCCAACAACACCAGCTTCACCAGCACCAAGTGCTGCACAACATCTCCCAGTATCATTATCAACAGCAGTTCCCCCAACTGCCACTGAACCAATCACTACTTCCACCTCGCCACCCTGCTTCGAGACCGGTCAAGGCCTCCCCGTAGAATGGGCGCCCCCACCAAGGAAAGGCCTCCGGGCCTCAGAACCCCCCTAACAGCTAGGCCTCGTACCCAGGCCAAAGAGAGAAAAAAGTCATCCCGCCTTGCAGCTCGCAGGCGGGTCGGGAACCTCGCCCGCGAGGTCGGCACCTCGGCGCTCCAAGCCCGAGTTCCCCCTTACGGAAAACCGATTCGGCGCACTGGCAGCAGCAGACTACCAGCATTCCGGGCCCATCGAGCTCGGCAACACGGAGGCCAGCAGCGCCAGTACAAGGCCCACTCAACAGCGGAAGCGCCGGCGAAGTCGCCGAACTGCCACCCGTGTCCTGTCAGAGCTCAGAGGCAAAGAAGAGACGAGCTCGGACGAGATAGGAGTTGCTCCGATTCTCTCGGTTCCTTCCCCCCTCGCATCAGAACTCTTAGCGGTCCCCTTGCCCAGAGATTTCAAGCTCCCACCTCTAGACAAGTATGACGGGTCCTTCGACCCCAACGACCACGTTGACGCCCTCCAGTCCCAAATGCACCTCGCCAGAGCCAGCGAATCGTGCATGTGCGTGGCCTTCACCACCACCCTCCGGGGGGTAGCCCGCACTTGGTACAGGAACCTAGCCCCCAGGTCGATAAAGTGCTGGGCTCAGTTCGTGCAGGTCTTCACCGCACACTTTGTCACCAGCAAACGGTGCCCTAGAGCAGAGGAAAGCATCTTCGGAGTAGTCCAAAGGGAAGGAGAACCCATACGGGGCTACATCAAGCGATTCAACGAATCATGCTTGCAGATACCGCGGTTAGACCCCGCGGTGCAGCTCGCGACGACAAAAAGATGGGTAACGCACAAAGAATTCAAATGGCACATGGTAGCTAACTAGCCTGTAACCGTGGCCGAATTCCTCAAGCTCGCGGACAAGTTCATGAGGACGGAGGAAGAAATCAACCAACGAACCGAGGGCGGAAACAAGAAAAGAAAGAGGGAAGGCGAGCCCTCTAACCCAGTCGACCGGAAAAACCCGGCCCGAGAGCCGAAGTCGAACCAGTCGTACCGAGCTCCCCTAGCAGTTCGGACGGATTACACGCCACTGAACACAAGGCGGACCGAGATCTTAATGACGATCAAGGACGCCCCATACGTTAAGTGGCCACCTCGCCCAAAGGGAAATCCGAACGAAAGAAATAAGAATTTGTACTGTAGTTTCCATAGAGACCATGGTCACAGTACCGAGCAGTGTAATAATCTCCGAGACGAAATAGAGGGGCTCATCCGTCGCGGATACTTGAGAAACTTTGTACAGCACAACAATAATAGCAATAATGCAGATCGGCCAGGGGAGCACGAAAAGGATGCCCCCGAATCTAGCAGCAGGCCTACCGAACCGTTACAGCGACAACCTCCGGTGGAGAGGCCAGTTCGGGGAACCATCCATGTAATTGTGGGAGGTTCGGTGGTAGCAGGGTGTACCTCGGCAACAGCCCGAACTTCAGTTCGCGAAGCGGCCCTCGATGAGCGGAACCCACCAAAGGCCGAAGAACCAATCTTCTTCACGGAGGACGACGCGCGAGGAGTCCGCTACCCCCACGATGACACGCTTGTCATTAAACTAAGGATCAGCGACTTCGAGGTCAGACGTGTACTCGTAGATTCGGGCAGCTCGGCGGACATCCTCTTCAAATCAGCATTCGACCAGCTACAGCTACGGAGGAGCGAACTGAAGCCCGCAAACACTCCCCTGGTGGGTTTCAGCGGAGAGGAAGTCAGGCCCCTCGGAAAAATAACAGTACATGTGGAAGTCGGCACATGGCCTTGTGCGGTCAGACTCAACCATGACTTCCTGGTGGTCGCGACCCCTCCCCAGACAATGCCATAATAGGGCGGCCGATCACGCATATCCTACGGGCGGTGGTCTCCACCTACTATTTGGCCATGAAGTTCCCTACGGACTTCGGTGTGGGGGTAGCGCGGGGCGACCAACTCAAGTCCCGCAAGTGTTATGTTGCCGCCCTGAAGGGAAAAACCAAGGTAGCCGGCGACCTCGATCTAGAGCGGCCTACGGAGCAAGGTGAGGAACGTGCTTCGCCCACAGAAGAAACAATCGCAATCCTGACTTCGCCTGCGGACCCGGCTCCCACACTCCAGATCGGTGCTTCCGTCGAAGAACCCCTACGGACCGAACTGGTGAGTTTTTTACTTCAAAATTTAGATATTTTTGCATGGTCCGCGGCCGATATGCCCGGTATTGACCCTGACCTTATAACTCACAAGCTTAACACTGACCCTGTAGTCAGACCCGTTAGACAGAAGAACGCAACTTAGCCCCAGAACGCTGGAGGGCGGTCGACGAGGAGGTCGAGAAGCTCCTCGCAGCAGAATTCATAAGGGAAGTCCATTACCCGAGCTGGGTGGCCAACCCTGTGCTGGTAAAAAAGGCGAACGGCAAGTGGCGCATGTGCATCGACTACACCGACCTGAACCGAGCTTGCCCGAAAGATTGCATCCCCCTCCCCAGAATTGATCGCCTAGTGGACGCGACCTCGTGACATGAGTTGCTAAGCTTCCTAGAGGCCTACTCAGGCTACAACCAAATCCGGATGGACCAGTCCGATGAGGAAAAAACCAGCTTCATAACCGAGTTCGATCTGTATTGTTACAAGGTCATGCCCTTCGGATTAAAGAATGCCAGGGCGACCTTCCAAAGACTTGTAAATAGGCTGTTTCGGCCCCTGATTGGCACGAAGATAGAGTGTTATGTAGACGACATGGTCGTCAAGACACAGTTTTCACAAGAATTAATACAAGACTTAGATTCTGTCTTCCAAATCCTACGTCAGTTTAGCATGAAATTGAACCCCAACAAATGTGTCTTTGGCGTCACCTCGGGCAAATTCCTAGGCTACATTGTCAATCGGCGCGGTATTGAGGCCAACCCAGACAAAATAAAAGCCATCATAGATATGAGACCACCTCGGAAAGTAAAAGAAGTTCAGAGGCTAAATGGCCGCATAGCTACCCTAAGCCGCTTCATGTCCAAGTCGGCAGACCGCTGCCTACCTTTCTTCAAAGCAATCCAAAGGCAAAGGGTTCAAGTGGACCCAAGACTGCCAGCTCGCTTTTGACGAGCTAAAAGGTTACCTCGCCAGTGTGCCAACCTTAGCTCGGCCCGAGGAGGGCAAGGTCTTAGAACTGTACCTCTCGGCAAACGACGAGGTGGTCAGTTCGGTACTAATAAAGGAAACAGACCGGGTCCAGTGACCCATATATTATGTTAGTAAAATTTTGCAGGGAGCAGAGACAAGATACCCGCAGATAGAAAAGCTAGCCTATGCACTGGTGATAGCAGCTCGGAAACTCCGCCCGTACTTCCAGGCTCACACCGTCATTGTCCTGACCGACAAACCTCTGAGACAAGTTTTACTCAAACCCGAGGTTTCCGGTCGATTGACGAAATAGGCCATCGAACTCAGCGAGTACGATCTCCAGTACAAGCCAAGAACTGCCATTAAGGCCTAAGCCTTGGCAGATTTTATCGCAGAATGCATGTTTAGCCTCGAAGCCCCCGAGTCGGTCGAGCCCGAGATCCCCAGTTCGGGCGAGCTCGGAGCTCCCAAGCCAATCGAGTCCGAACCCCGTGAAGTAGCAGCCAGTGTAGCATCCCTCCTGGTTAGACCAAGCGCGAACTGGGATGAGGAGCCCTAGATCCTTCACGTAGATGGCTCCTCGAACCAACAAGCCAGCGGGGCTGGAATAATGCTACGCCGCCAGAGCGGAACAAAGTTGGAATACGCACTACGCTTTGAGTTCGCGGCATCAAACAACGAGGCGGAGTACGAGGCACTGATAGCCGGGCTGAACCTAGCGCACAAGGTTGGAGCAAAGCACGTAGTTATCTGCAGTGATTCCCAGCTCGTGGTCAACCAAGTTACAAGCGAATACGAAGCGCGCGAGCTCACAATGATTGCATACTTGGCAAAGGTAAAGGAGGCTCTGCTCAACTTCCAGTCACACTTCATCAAGAAAATCCCGAGGTCGGAGAACACTGAGGCCGACGCCCTGTCCCGACTAGCTAGCACGAGCCACAACGCCATGAGGACCGTGTATGTAGAGGACTTACCTCGGCCCAGCATTCTCGGTGGGGCAGAAGAGGTCGCTCCCGTCACTGAAGCAGAGCCGAGCTGGATCGAACCACTCATGAGCTTCCTGTTAGACGAAACCCTCCCTGCGGACCACAACGCAGCCAAAAGGGTGCAGCGCCAGGCAGCCAAATACGTCATGATAGACGAACGGTTGTACCGACGATCCTACACGCTCCCCTACCTGCGATGCTTGCGCCCAGCCAAAGCCGAGCTGGTACTCCGCGACACTCAAGGAGGCTTGTGCGGTGGACACCTGGGCGACAGAGCCCTCGCCCAAAAAGCACTTCGACAAGGATACTACTGGCCAACGATGAAGACAGAGGCCATCGAGCTCGTCAGAAAATGCGACAAGTGTCAGAAGCATACCAATATCCACCACCAGCCCGTTGCCGACCTCAAATACCTCACCAGTCCATGGCCCTTCGCCCAATGGGGCATCGACCTTCTGGGACCATTCCCACCAGCGACAAGCGGGAGAAAATTCCTAGTGGTGGCAGTATATTACTTCACAAAGTGGATAGAAGCTGAACCTCTAGCAATGGTTACAGCCCGAAACATACAGAACTTCTTTTGGAAGAACATAGTATGTCGCTTCGGGCTACCTCGGGTACTGATCTCCGACAACGGCAAACAGTTCGAGGATATCAAGTTCCAAGAATGGTGCCAAAATATGGGAATTCGTCAGAACTTCACATCGGTCGCACACCCGCAGGCAAACGGTCAGACAGAATTAATGAACAGAGCCATCCTCCGTGGACTGAAAGCACGACTAGACCGAGCTAAAGGGTTGTGGGCAGACGAGCTACCAAGTGTTCTATGGGCTCACCGAACCACTGAAAAAACCGCCACAGGAGAGACCCCCTTTAACCTCACCTACGGCACCGAGGCGGTAATCCCGGCGGAAATTGAAGTACCTACGTTGCGACTAGAAGCATACGACGACCAAACAAACGAAGGTGAGTTACGCACCAACCTCGACCTACTGAACGAGGTGAGAGACCTCGCGCACATCCGAGCTGCGGCCTACCAGCAAAAGGTAGCTCGGTATTATAACGCACGAGTAAAGAAGAGGAACTTCCGCATCGGCGACCTGGTTCTCCGTCAGGTCATGGTGTCCGAACCCGGCGTAGGGAAACTTGGGCCAAATTGGGAAGGACCCTACAGAGTAAAGAAAGCACTCGGGGGGGGCATACGAGCTCGAAACCCTAGAGGGAAAACAAGTACCCCAAGCATGGAACATTGTCAACCTAAGGCGATACTACCTATAGAACGCCAAGCGAAATGGGTAAAATCACCACCAAAGCCTACGGGCTAGGATGCCGAGCTAACGAAGGAATCTCGACACAAGCAAAGAAAACAGACCGGACGTATAGTCAGTTCGGCAAATACATTCAGTTCGGCAAATATGCTCAGTTCGGGAGAGAACAACAAGCACTTAAACAAATCATTCTATTCCAAAAGTAGGGTAATACAAAAAAAAAATTTACAAGCCCTATTTCATCATCGTCTGAAGGCACTTCGACAAAACCCGACGGCCCCGCCTCACCCTCAGAGTCTGGCTCGGCGTCAGCAGCATTAGCCATCTCCTGAGTTATGCGCGAAGTGGATATGGCGCTAACATCGAGCTCGGGGTATGTATTCTGGATCATCCACCGGCTTAGCTTAAAACCCCTCCTATATGAATCCACCATCAGATCGTCAAAACCCGGCGAAGCGATGTACTCTTCGACTGCCTTCTTCTTGGCATCTTCGATACCTTGGGAGAAGATCGGCGTCCTCTCCCTAATGTCCTCCTGAAGATACTCGACCTGATGCTGCAGATCCAGCCTCAAGTCCGCCATGTGCTTCACCACCACTCCCATGGCCTCGGCATCACTCTGAGACCTCGCCTGCCTAATCCGGGAATAACGAGCAGTCTCTACGGCAGCACGTGCAGTCTCTTCAGCAGCACGAGCAATCTCTTCAGCAGCACGAGCAGTCGCTTCAGCAGCACGAGCAGCTTCCTCGGCCGCACGACGAGCCTCTTCGGCAGCTCACGCCTGCCTCGAGCTCCTCTCCACTTGAGCCGCCAAAGCGTGAATGGAAGAATTTACCTGCCAAAAGAGAGACCGAATGATCAAAAGAACCAACAAAACAAAAGCCAAAGAGCTAAAAAAGAAGAACACTTACCACCATAGCGTGGGTAATGGCACGACAGGCCACTTGATGTAGAGGGAGATCAGTCCATGCCGCAACCTCCTCGGGGAAGATGGCCTCTTTACTCTTTTGAAGAGCATAGGTCGGTGTCAACACGTTCCTGAAATCCCCCGGGGCCCTCGAGCCCGAAGGACCAGCTCGCGTATGAGCAGACCCGGAGTAAGCAGGAGCACCAGAGTATGTAGGAGCCCCTGTGTATGTAGTCTCGGCATAAGGGGCCCCCGCTGGCTCCTGCATCGGAGGGACCATCTCGGGCCCCCTGTGCAGATCTTCTGGCTGGTAGCCCGACACCTCGGGTTCCGCATCCTGAGGCACCTCGGCGCGAGTTCGCTTGGCAACCCGCTTTCTCCTCTTCATACCTTGAAACAAGTGTCCACCTCGGGCCCCTCGCGAATCCATCACACTTGCGAAAAGAGGTTCGCCATCAGTAAAAAGCAAGAAAGACAGCAAGATAAGAGTCTCGAAGTGAAGGACCTACCCGAGCTCAGGCCCGCCGCAATAAGCTTGGCCTCCGTCAAATACTGTTCACACTTCAGCCCAAGCCGCGCCCATTGCCGGAGGCCCTTCGCCGTCTCCTTGTCAAGCGTAACCCAAGAGTCGGGAGCGGCCATTCCCCACCCAGTCTGAAAAGGCCACCCCAGCACACTTCGCACCCCGAAATAGTCCCGCTTCCATGCTGGGACCTTGTTGGGGAGCTCGTGTAAAAGCTTAAAACCCGGGCGAGGAGACAGGTAGTAAGCCTGCCTGCGCCCGGGGAGAGGACCCGCTTGCTTCTTGAGCATCAAGATTGAAGAAAAAATCTCCAAGTCCAATGGAAAGCTCTCGTCACAGAAAAGGGAGATTGTCCCCACCAAGTTCCGAATAGAGTTCGGGTGAAGCTGGCCGACTGTCACGCCGAAGTGGTCCAAGACTTCGACGAAGAGGGGGTGGAAAAGCAATTGCAGCCCCGCGGCGAGCTGCTCCCAGAATATTATGATCTCACCAGGACCATGTTCCCAAGGAAAGCTACCCGATGGTATGAAATAAGCATACACCTCGGGCAAGTTATAGTAAGTAATGAGGGATTGGAGCCCCTCGGGCGTCATGGTCGAAGGGCCGAACTTGTCTAACATCCGACCCCGGCGAGAGGTGGACGCCAAACTACCCGAAGCACCACAGCCTATAGGCTCGAACTCTTCCTCGAGCTCTACCTCTGACTCGCTAAGGCAATCGGGGGATGCAACTTGGTTCGTAGAACCTGCATTAGACCCGCTGAAATGACTATCTGAGCCATCCGAGCTAGACATTGGGAGTAGACTAGGAAAGTACTCACCCGGACGAAAGTTGTAGACCACAGGAGCTCGGACGAACGGAAGACCTTGAGCGCGAACTGAAAAAACTTGGACGCGAACTAGATGCGAGCTGAAACTCAGACGCGAGCTCGAGAGATACAAAAGCGACAACAAAACGCCCCCCCCCCCCCCCGCTATTTATGCACACAGTGACCAAAAGGCAACGGCTCAGATCAAAGCCAATCCGACGGCCTACGACCGCCCTGACCGCACGTCGCCTGAAACCGAGACGTGATTGGCGCACGTCTTTCTGTAACTGACAGCGACGGTGCGCATCTTTTCGAAACTGACGGAACGTCAGCGCACGTCTCAGAAAAGACGGCAGCGGCACGTCTTTTTCAAATTTGAAAAAGCGCCCGCTTCCGTGCCTCCAAGTGGCATGCCCCCCCTTTTTTTTCAAAATTCGAAGCAAAGCGCACGCACCACCACATCTAGCAACATTCAGACAGGCCAATACTCTTCCCGCATAAATGGACGCTCGAAGAAACCCAAGAAACTTTGACAAACGCACCTCGCGCCAACAGAACCAAGGTTCAGAGTGCAAAACAAATCTACCTGACACCTTGCGAACTCCCCGCGCCAGGGCAAGACCTTAGCACGAGGAGTGGGGGGCAATTGATGAAGGAAGATTTGGCCCAACCTCGCAAATCACAGCACGTGGCAAAAAAGGCAAGCAGCTCGGAACTCTAGACCATATCGAGGGTACAAACGCCAAAGGGAAGGGACCAACAGGCCCGAGCTCCCTACTTAGAGCCCGAGCTCCCTACTTAGAGCTCGAACTCCCTAGCAAGAGGCCCGAGCTCCCTACTTAGTGCCCGAGCTCCCTACTTAGAGCTCAGACTCTCTAGCAAGAGGCCCGAGCTCCCTACTTAGTGCCCGAGCTCCCTACCTAGAGTTCGAACTCCCTAGCAAGAGGCCCGAACTCCCTACTTGGTGATCGGACTCCCTACAAGGAGCCCGAACTCTCCCTTTTGACCCCGTCACACAAAGCAGAGACCCGAGCGGGCCCGTCTTATGACAATTCGGGGCCTCCCCTTCTCCAAACTCGAGACTTTTCCTTACACATCACTCCAGGCACGTCGCTTCCGGAGCATTGAACTGGACGAACCACACCGTACCTGACACCGAGGGAGTCCGTATCCAGGGGCGGCGCACTGACTGACTTGGGATATGACGCTTGACGGCCGCATTTCCAATGGCCACCTGCCACCATCACCTATCACCACTGCCTCCAGTTACAGAGACGGCTCCGACAAAAGGAGCAGCGACGGTTCTGCCTCAGTAGAGGCGATGGTGCCCGGACTGGCAGAAGCACGAAAATACTCATTCCCGACCTGACAGGAGTTTAGGAGTGAGTGCGCGAGGTGGTTATAAAAGGCTCTCCACCCCCAAAGAGGAGATATGCAAACCTTGCGCGATCTAATTTATCTTGCCTTTGAAAGATCCTAACTTAAGCTTCGGAGCCTTTACACCGGGTTCTCCCCGGAGCTTCATCTCCTACGTTTCAGGTCCCCGCTACTCGATTCAAAGGCAAGGTCATTGACACCTTTCATTTTATATGTTCATCTTGACATTAAATGCAAAGGAAAAAAAATCAAAAAGAAAAAAAAACTCTGACGTTATTATGCAAAAATTTAAGCCACAAAGTACCGATAACCGATGTAATCATGTAAAATGGAGTGATTTTCTCTTAGTACAGGAAAAATGAAATGGTCAAAATCATCTTTTGCAGTAGTAGTGATTAGGGCATGCTCAGCTTTGATAAATGGGCATAATCCCATAGGCTTAAAGTATTTCTTTAGAAAGACAACATAATTCAGTAGCGGCACCTTTTGTGTTTTCACGAAGGCATGCTTTATTTTTTATTTTATATTTAATCCAAACCGAAATCCAGAATGGCCTTATTTTTTTTTTCCCTTTCCGGTTCAATATCTTAGTTTTGCCTCCGGTGGCTCCATTTTCTGTTGAACTTGTCCTTAAATGCAATGGAAAATCACAATGAAAGTGACTTCATTCCGGATGCAGATGCTTCCCCGGCGTTATCAAATCAACTGCTTGGTCAATCGAGGGTCATATTGATTGTACCATCAAATAGTCAGTAGATTATCATAAGCAACCACATAGAACACTAATCATCAACTAGGTTAAATGAGACTTCTGGAAAGTAGGAGATCAATACGTATGGTGAAGTAGGACGTCTTCCACATTAATTGGCAACAACTAATCAACTGCTTGGTCAATCGAGGGTCATATTGATTGTACCATCAAATAGTCAGTAGATTATCATACGCAACTACATAGAACACTAATCATCAACTAGGTTAAATGACAATTTTAAGACTTCTGGAAAGTAGGAGCTCAATACGTATTGTGAAGTAGGACGTCTTCCACATATTAATTGGGATCTATATATCTTGCAATATATAGTGTTTACATTGATGTGAGGCAGCTCGCAAGTTTTGGCACTATAGTCTATGTAGTAAAGATACGTCAAGTGTATTTTTTTTCCTCCTTATAATTAAAAGAAATGTGTAATAGAAGGCCATTACTTGGTGTAATGCTAAAGCCAAGTCAGAGGGAGGTCACTTTGTGCCCAAAAATAAATGCCAAAATTTAGGACAGTATCCAGCCTACCACTCCCAGGTAGGGGTGTCAATTTGACTGGATTTGGTCCAATCCGATCTAGTCCAATGTGAATCCATTATAAATGGACCAGGTTCAATCCAATCTAACGAATGTTTTGGATCAATTTGGACCAGTCCAATTCAATGTCTGGACTGTCCAATCTGTTCAAGTTCATTTTGATTTAGATTGGTTTTAACCCAAACCTGGTCCATTAACACATTCTTATTTTATATTAATGGACCAGATATTGGCTTAATCCAACCTAATCCAATACAAATTCGTTATGGACAGACTAAGCCCAATTGAATCTAATAAATATTTTGGACCAGATTGATCCAATCCAATGTCTTGTTGGTCCATCCAAATTGATTTTGGAATAGACAGGGTCCAATCCAAAACCTTATAAATATTTTGGACCAGATTGGTCCAATCCAATATGTCTCATTGGTCCGTCCAATCCATCCAAATTGATTTTGGATTGGACCCCGTCCAGTCTAGAGGGAATATGGTTTTGGATTGGACCTCATCCAATCCAATCCATCCAGATTGGACGGGGTCCAATCCAAAACCAGTCCATTGACACCCTTACTCCCAGGATCCCAAATCGGAATAGAGTCCCCTTCGGTCATTTTCTAATCAATGATGCTGATGTTAAGTTGGCAAACAAGGGATGACAAAATATAATCAAGCTTGCACTACTAAATAAAGGCTGAAACTCCCATTCTAAATTTGTCCAGCCTTCATTTTTTTTGTGTTTGCTAAAATGAACAATCTGAATAAGATTTTCTATATCCAGACAAGCTATGAAGGCCAGACACAAAGGGGCATTATTTTCTTGGATTTTGAGAAGGGGAAAAGTTGGTCAATGGGATTTTGATTCTCATTGACAAAAAAACCCATGTTCTTTTTTTAGATTTATGTGGGAACCAGGGAAAGTTTATTTCTGGGGTAAGTGATACCATCTCCTATGAGGATAAATAATTTTCCCATCTATAGGGAAAGTTGCCAATACTTGAATGTGATAAAAATGCCCCTTTTAATAATAGAGTACTATGGATAAAATGGTCATTGCCTTATTTACATGGGAAATAAAAGAACATGGGTAAATGCACTTACCAGGATAAGTCTTTCTTGGGAAACACTTACCCAAGTAAGTGCATTTACCAAGGTAAGTAACTTACCGAAAAGAAAACGAGGCCAAAGATACTGATGCATCAAAGATGACAAATGACTCATTGGTCAGGTCTCTAGCTGGTTGTAGCGAAAACTTGGGGTCAAATCCTGACCGGATCTCACTACTCCTATCCCAAGGAAATATTAGAATTTCCCCAAGTCTTTAATTTCGAAGGGAGCTGTAAAAAACTTCTTTAAGTTTTGCAATCTTAGATGTATCATTATCAACTTAAACAATGAGAATAGTAATTTAATCACCCTTCCTTTCCATAAATAAGGTGTGATCTAATTGAGACTTAGGAAGCACACATTCTGCAAAACTCCTATAAATTGATCAAAAAAGTCAAGGGCCTCAGATTGGGTTACAGCCCCGAATAGGCACTAAGCCCAGCCCAAGCCCAACATGGCCAAAGATCACTCTCACTCCTATCACATAACTAGAATTTTAGCTTCATATCTTTCAAAGCTACCATCAGCCCTGTACTTTATTGTAAAGAACTGTTTACAACCAAGTCTTCACTTGAGTTAATAACATTCCATGTCTTATTCTTCAGAAGTGCCTTAATCTCTATCTGCATGGCTGCTTTTGACTCAACTTAGCCAATACTTCAACTACACTCTTGGTATCAGATACATAGGAAATAGAAGCCAAGAGATGTCCCCAAAACACTGAGGCGTAGGTCAGAGGCGTAAGCCTCAGGTGCAAGAGGCATACACCTCATACGCTTTTTTCATGGAGCATACTAGAGGCATACGCCTCACGTACACGAGGGGAGTGCGTGACCAACTTTTTTTTGAAGATAAAAATTTCATTAAAGAAAAAGAAGTCATACAATCCGAGGGGTGTCAAGATAACACCCCACCACCACCTTAACAAAAAGCCAAAATACAAAACACATGAGACAACTAAGAGGCAAGAAACTGATCAAAATTACAAGCCTGTAACTCAAGAATATTCCAGACGTTCTCTCCCAATTCTGTTCTGCTATTCTGATGAAATTCTCAATGCACTAGAATCCAATCCGATACCAAATTCTCAACCATAGTTTTTTTTTTTTTTTTGATAAGCAATTCTCAACCATAGTTATTAGCCTATCAATATATGTTTATTCTCAAATAGTCTCTTGTTTCGTTTGTTCCAAGTAACCTAGTAGACTGCGAAAGATACAGATCCGCACAATCTTTGCTTTCTTGTAAACAATTAGTCTTGGCCAGGAACTGCTATAGTTCTAGACTGAAACACACTTACTACAAACAGAAAGGAACAAAAATTCCACATGAAATAGGCAATCCTGAAAGAATAGAACAAGTGGTAGACTGTCTTCTCATCTGAACAACACAGACAATAGAAGCTTGCCATGCAGAAACCCCTACTCTTTAGATGATCTGAAGTCAAGATGCTATCCAAAGCCACTAACCAAGTGAAAGCTTCCACTCTAGGGGGAATATGGTTCTCCCATACTCCTTCCACTTGGTCAGATACCAGCTGCTCCCTAATCAATGCCAAGTAGAAAGATTTCACAGTGAATTTTCCATTTTTTGCACTCTTTCCACCACATGCCGTCCCTTGAAGAGATAGAGTCATAGAGATACTAGTTTGTTGAAGATCTTCTAACAACAGTAAACATTCTTCAAATTCCAGATCCCTCGAGGGCCTTCTGGACAGTGACAAGTAGTACATTGGTAAACTTGAGAGAACGCTTCTAATGAGTGTTATTCTGCCCCCCTAATGACAAGTATTTTGCTTTCCTTTTTCCAACTTTTTTTCCACTCTTTGTAAAACTGGCCTTCACATCCCTGTTTTGGAAACCTTGGACCCCACCAAAAGGCCCAAATAGAGAAAAGGTAGCTACCCTATTTGACATTCAAAGACTGCAGCACACTATTCCAACTCCTCTCTTCCTACTTCACCCACACCAATTATTAGGCTCTTGGAAAAACTGATTTTCATATCCGTTAACATCTCAAAGTTTGCCAGTATTACCCTTAAACTCAGCACTTGATCCACTAAAGCATAAAAAAAGAGGGTGTCGTCCGCATACTGAAGATGAGATGTGTAAGGTCCCTCCAAACCCACTTTAAAACCTTCAATCCAACCCAGTTGAGCACCCTTCACCGTAAGTAGATTCAATACCTCCATAACCAGAACAAATAACAATGGAGATACTGGATGTACCTGCCACAGACCTCTAGACGCTTGGAAGAACTCTGAAGAGACTCCATTGAGAATTAATGAATGGAATTAATAATAGCCACACAACTCTTTTGGAAAACCAACAAGAAGAGAGACTTCAAGACTCAAGAACCACATTACCTCTCTCCCTATAAGAACTCAAAATAGAAGGGAGTTGATCCAAAAAGGAAACATCCATCAAAATATACCTCATCCGAGCAATAGGAACATAGTAGCAACATCCCTTCTAATTTTGCACATATCTCATATGTTCTATCATAGATCAGAACCAAAGAAGGAAAAAAAAAAAAGAAAAAAGATGTGAGGGAGAGAGAGGAAGAAAAGCGAGAAGAAGAGAGAAATTTCAACACAATCGAGATAGAACTTGAATGAGTGGGGTCTGACATCCTCCTTTGTTGTTGTTGTTTATAATGAGAATAGGAGTTACAAAATTACTACCTTACGCTTACATAAGAATGCGACACAAATACCTTACTAAATATTATTGTCTATGATCTCTACACTCCTCAAGTAAAGCTTGGATATCAAACATGCTCAACTTGCTAAGAATTTCAATCACCTTGGGTTTTCTTATTCCCTTTGTTAAGAACTCTGCTAACTGATAAATCATGGTTACATAGGGTAAGCAGTTTTTCTTCATTTTTCTCCTTAATTGTTTATCAATCCTCCAAGTAACAAGGTTTTCTCCTACCGAAGTACAGTAAGCTAATATAGAACCTTCTATCATCAACTAGACCAGCCCAGTCAGCATCAATATGAACTTTTTCTTACAAGTGGCCTCAATTTACAAATAATAATCCCTTTCTAGGTGTAGATTTCAAATGTCTCAAAATCCTCTCAAATACTTCAAGATGTTGAATTCTCGGTGCATGCATATACCGACTTACAACCCCTACAACATAAGAGATTTCTGGCCTGGTCAAGGGCAAGTAAATCAGTCTCCATACCGATGTCTAGAATGTCTCAACATCTTCAAGTAGTTCTCCATCAATCCCATTAATCGTGGTTTGGATCAATAGAAATAATGGATGGTACAGAGCCAAATTGTCTTGTCTCAATGAGTAAATACAAAATGTCTTTTCGTAGAGATAAAAATTCCTTTCCTTTCAATCCCAAGAAAGTACTTAAAAGTTCCCCAAATCTTTAATCTCAAACTCAGTAGCAAAGTACTATTTGAGTGTGTATTTTCTCCTAAGAATTAATTGTGAATGCAATATCACCCACAAATACAATCAATGCAGTGGTTGTTTGGCCATCTTTCTTTAAAACGAAGTATGATCCACTAGGCTTGGTTTATATCAACATCTCTTGACTGATGAATTAAATTGATCAAACCACACCCTAGAACACTGTTTAAAACCAAATATTGCTTTCTTTTTTCGTTTTTGATCAATAACTCTGAAAATTTTCATTAATTAAGATGCTTTAATATACAACAAGAAGTTACAAGGAAATCAGCATAAAAGCTGACCCAAGACAGAATTTCAAATGTGCCCAAAACATATCTGTTCTTTGAACCCCTTGCTTTGCTAAGCTATCAGCCAAGTTGTTGGCTGATCTCCTAACCCAACCCACCTGAATAGACATATTTCTTGACACCATTTGAACCTTCTTAAATCATTCTTCAGCTGCCAGGTCACTCCTTCCCCTTTTTGCAACCATTTTATCACAGTTTTTGAGTCTCCCTCGATGATCAGTCTATTAATCCCCAACTCTTTGGCCTTCTCAACCCCATATACTGCATCTAGAAACTCTGCCCAAGATACATCCTCCTCCTCCACAGGACCGGAGAACAAAGCAATAATGGAACCATTTTCATTTCTAATGGCCCCCCAATACCTGAAGGGCCTGGGCTACCCACACAACTCCCATCGAAATTCAGCTTCATCCAACCCTCTGTTGGAGAGGATCAGGTCTCACAAACCTGTCGCCACATAGTTGATAAAGCAGCAATAAGTCCCTAAGCCCTGAAGAAGTCTTCAACTTTAAAATCCAAGAACTGCTTTAAACTTTTAACCCAATGTGCCACCCTCAATGCTATTGTTTCCACTAGAGCCCCCTTGCATTTTTCCTTTCAAATATTCTATCATTTCTTTCCTCCCAAATGGTCCAAAGTATTGCTGCTCTAGTGCACCTCTAGAGAATCCTTCCCCTCCTTATCTTACCACTGCAACCATTAGGGTTGAATAAACCTTCCAACCGGTGAAGAGAACACCACCTGCACCCAAAAAGGGAACTAAACCAATTCCAAATAAAGCTGACAAAAGGGCATGATAAAAACTGGTGAATAGCAGTCTCACCATTCAACTTACACAGGACACACCAGTTAGGGGACAAGCACCAGTTTGGCCTTTTTTCTTTGAAGAACATCAAAGGAATTAATACAACCATGAAAGACTTCCCAACAAAAAGCACTGATTTTAGGGGGAATAGGATGGCACCAAATTTCCTTGACTGGAAACTGAAGAGAAGACTGTGTGGAAACCATCGAATGAAGAAAGGATTTACAAGAAAAAGATCCATCAGAATTAGGTGTTAGACAATTTTGTATGCCCTTAGCTTCAATCCGATTTGATGTACTTTTGACATTTAGTGTAAATAAATAAAGTGCATGTTTGATTCATGTTGTTTGGTATAATTCTATGTAAGACCCTAAAACTGGACACTTATAGAGACTCGTGTTAGTTTTAAATGTTCACAGCCATTGGATAAGTCTAGGGAGATTTATCTTGCCAAGGCTGATACTAGTGTGCCACCAAGTGTTGGGATGGCCTGTCTCGGCCACCAGGGTAAGACCCAAGGCACAGGCAGTATGGGATTACTCGGATCCTTGAACCGGACCAGATTTCCAGTATTGCCCTGGACCTTGGAGACAGATGGGCAAAACTGGAAAGTTACACCTGACCCCTAGACTCGATTATGACACTTCACTAGGTGTCGGATCAGGCTGTCTTTGATATGCCAATCAGTGAGATCCTTAGCGGGGATCAAAACCTGGGTATGTTGGGACAGTCTGAGAATTCATCTGAGTGGGTGATCATAGTGACAGGATCAACCCCTTTGTCGGACAAAGGTAATGATCGGGAATGCACTCTCTCTGATGGAAACCAAACTGCCGGCAGTTGATTTCAATCGTTGGAATTTTGTTTTTGCAAAATTAATATATATATGTATATGTACGGTTTCAAAAATGTTTGCAAATGGTTTTAATTCCCGGGATCCATGTGAGTGGAGAGTGCGACACTGTTCCTTGCAGCCGAAGGAGAGGTCCTCTCTTGTCGGGCAGTGCTTGATCATTAAGGGCTGAGAGGTTAAGTGTAAGACCATTTAGGATAGTACCTGATGGGCTAATCTTGCACCTGCCCACAGTCCCTGGGTTTTTATAAGATGGCTTGGCCCAGGGACCACTTAATGTAAGTGTTGGGCCCATAGGGTCCATGTGATGGGCTCAGGGGTTTACTAAGCTTTTCAATGTATTCGGCTGGGCCTTGTAATAAAGGCTGGGCCGAACCCACGTGGCTGGTGTGTAGATCAATGCTTGGGTCCCACGCCATACAAAGAAGCCCAACTGGACAGCAGATTGGAAACTAGTTAAGCACTGAACACTTAAATGGGCCAAAAGACCATTTCAAGCTGGGCTGATCTAATCACCCATCTATGGGGCGGATCTGAGATTAATGTTAGCAAAAGGATAGGGCCTTTTAACCTTATCCACTATGGGAGACCAAATTCAAATCAGATTTGAATCTGGTAAACTCCTGATAAGATTAGGAGTAAGCTAACTTAATCTGCAGATAGGATTAAGATCATCCCCTATCCAAATACTGATTTGGATTGGGATAACTCCTAATTAGGAGGTTTCTTAATCAAGAAGAAAAGAGAAAAACAAAAGAGAAAAATATCAGATTTCAAATCAAGGGTGAATAGAAAGAAAGCATCCTACGAATTGAGATTAGATCTCATTCACACTCCAGAGAGAAGAGAAGCAATTCAGCCATCTTCGTCCCAGGAGTTCTCCTCCAGCCGCCGCCATTCCTTCTTGCAAGATTTGATCTTTGCAGAAGAAAGAAATCAAGAAATCAATTCTTGACATCAGTCTTGCAGAAAAAACTGAAAAAGATTTGGTGCTTAGAGTTTCCAGAGGGTTCTTGAGAAGGATCCAGTGTGTAGGACGCACTCTGTTGGTTCCGTTCCACCTACAGTTGTGTCATCTTCAGTAGGAGCGAATCTTGGTGTCCTCTTTGGACATGAACACCAACTTTGGGAGATACTGCTTCTCCGGATCAGGTATAATCCTCCCTTTTCTTTTTGGTTCAGATCTGGTACGATTATGGTTCAAGTAGGATCCTTGAATATTGTATTCTAAATTAAGGGAATATGATTCCCAGTTGGAAGAAGGTAGGAAAATTTTTGAAATTCGCCCACCCATTCCGCAACCTTTATGGCGTCCATTAGATGGATCGTACCATTCTTTCATTAGGATCCCAAATTCTAGAATCTGACCCACCTTCCCCCAAGAAAACTGAATTCAGCAATCCTAACAACTCAAAGACTGCAAGCAATTCAGACTCTCTAAGATTCCTATTAAAACCAAGATTCCAATTCAATACTGCAAAGTGAGAATGATGGTTTAGGAAATCAGAGATAGGCTTACCCTTGAACCTAGACAGATCACAAAGAGAAGGAAATTTCTCCCCTAAAGGAGTATCCCCAATCCACAAATCGTCCCAGAATCTGATTTTACTACCAAAATACAAATCATACCTAATAAAATTAAGGAACATAGCGAGGACATCATGGATGGCCTTCCAGGGATCAGCCAAGTTAGCCCTACATAAACAGCCAGCATCCCATCCATTGCATGACATGCCATGAATGCTTGCAACCACTTTGTGCCATAATTTTTCATTTTCATTTGGAAACCTCCAGAGCCATTTGCCCAGCAAAGCCTGATTCTTTATTCTAACATTACCAATTCCCAAACCCCCTTCCTCTTTCAGTTTACTCACCTTCTCCCATCTAACCAAATGATCCTTCTTTTTTTCCACTAGCTCCCATAGAAAATCCCTCCTGATTTTTTGAACTTTGCTCACTATCCTTTGTGGCATCCTAAACACTGACATATAGTACATTGGGAGATTTGCAAGAGTGGATTTAATTAGGGTTATTCTCCCCCTCAACGAAGCATAATTTCTTTTCCACACCGCCAATTGTTTCTCTATCCTTTCCACCACCGGAGACCAAAAACTAGCAGATCTAAAATTCCTTCCACCTCTTTGCTATCTATTGCTTCTATCTGAGAAATCAACTCCACCTTATTATCCTCCAATCTCCCAAACTTCACACTATCCCATTCCTTTATCTCCTTTTTCAACAATTGAAGCTTCTCAAGGAACTTCTGCCTTCCCGCATTTTAGGTGTTACCAAACTATTCCACCAAACCTTAACTTTCTCTTTAAAATCCGAGTAAGTGAACCAAATATTTTCAAATCTAAAAGGGATTGGGCCATCATCACTAGTTCTCTCAAACAAACAAATGGGCCAACGGTCTGAGGTGACCCTAGGTAGATTTCTTCCGACTAAACCTGGCCAATGCTCTTCCCAGTCAAGTGAGACTAAAAACCTATCAAGCTTGGATAGGATAGTGGAAATTTGAAGGTTTGACCAAGTAAAACAGGATTGCCCAAAAGTAATATCTCTCAACTCAAAAGCTTCAATAAAGGAGTTGAACTTTCTCATACTCAATGTGGTTCTTTGCCTGCCTCCTGTTGTCTCACTCACATACCTAACTACATTAAAATCTCCCCCTAGACACCAAGCACACCTTCCTTGATACATATGACAATATAAACCTTTGAGGTGGTTGTACATGAGCTTCTCCTACTCTCAATGTAAAACAAGGGAGTGGACCTTTGAAGGTGGTTGCAAATGACTGTTGTGGAATAGAGATGGATGAGTGGAAAAAATAGAAAGAATAGTTCAGAAATGAAGTCATTCAAAAGAACCTAGGAGTAGCTCCAATAGGTGATAAAATGAGAGAAAGTAGACTAAGATGGTTTAGTTTGGTCACGTGCATAGAAGACTATTAACAGAACCAGTAAGAAGAGGTGCTTTGTTGCAAGTTGAAGGGGCTAGAAGGGCCAGGGGTAGACCAAAAAGGGCATGGATAGAAGTAGTAAGAAATGATTTAAGCACCAATAATTTAACAATAGATGTGGCATTAAGCAGAATGGAATGGCGAAACAGGACTCATGTAACCGACCCCATATAGTTGGGACAAGGCTTGGATGATTAATGATGATGATCAGTAACATGTTTCATTAATTAGAAGAACAAGTGATAATGTGGGCAGCTACTAGTCTCAGCAAACCACCTATGAAACACATCAATGACAGCTACAAGTGGATATGTAAGTATAGTTATAAGCCAATCCCACCACTGACTAATCCCCACAATGTACAACACAAAACATTTGCTCCCTTTCTATTTGGTATTAGAAAATAAATAAATGTTTTTACTGCACAACACTCGTATGCTAACATAATAATGATTAATGACATAATGTTTACGGCACTCATAAAAAAAAAAAAAAAAACAGATAATGTTTACGGAAGTCACTCCATGTAATACCTAGAAGTCTAGAACATAGTAACGATCTTCCCAGACCATACGTTGATTTATTTATGATAATAGGTAATATCAATGATGGCATCATGACAACAACTACACCAAACAACAATAATAACAAAGCAACAAGCTTGGTTATTAGGAGTTAAAAGGGCTAAGCAGCTGAATATCAGCAAGTTGCTGGTGGAAGGTGACTCCCAACTGACTGTTAAATGGTTGCAGATGCAAGAGTCCAGCATGTGGAAATTCTCAAATGAAAAAAAGAAAATCAAGCAACTAACTCAGAACATGACTATAAGGTTTGAATGGGCTAAGAGGAGTACCAACTCCATTGCTGACTCCTTGGCTAAACAGGGGGTGGGAAGATCTAATTTGTTTTGGGCTATTCTGTAATATGTTTTTTCGGGTTTGAAAGGGAGGGTTAAGACATTTTACCCCTCCATTCTGGTTGTATCTTACATATCTCTTTTAATAAAAGTGCTGTTATAGATCAAAATAAATAAATAAGTAACAAAAAAACAAGCTAATTCACCAGGCACATAATCATACTCCCGAATAAATTCCATTTTGCATGCACAGTTCTGCAGAATCAATCTATAACAAAAAGGTCAACCTAAAGTTCTGAGTAATGTACTTAAACTGTAGCACAGATTGCTTCAATGCTTATTAGGCAAACTAAAGAAAGTGGGAATTTTAAATCTGCAAGTGTTAGTGTTAACAACTTCTCAACACCAAAAATTGAGCCTTTCTCTGATTCAGGGGTTTATCCATGCATAGTGCGCATAATTCCATGAAGGTAGCCTCCTGTCATTATAAGGGAAACAAAAGACACAACTCCTGCTGGAAATATCTTCCCAGATTTCTTGAAACGAGAGCCCATCACCCCTGAAAGCACTGCAGACACACCTGGAAAGATGGAAAACCCAGTTAGAATATGCTATGGGGTTTTGTAAAGAAAGATCCCAAGGACCCTGTCACAAGGCATGTCATGAAGGGTGAAGGATTGCGAGCAAAGAACTGTAGATGAGTCCCACATAAATCTCTGGAGCATAAGATTTACATGCTAATACAATTTTAGCATGCCAGAACAATCAGAATTGAAGACTACAATTAATCACAATGTTTCTAGAACAAGAAACTGCAAATGCATTATTAGGAACCAATAAATGGTGGGTCCAATCCCCTTGAATCAAGATGCTTACCTAATGTTTATGCTACAAGTAGAGTTCTTCTGACAACACATTTAATTGCTTCTCATCCTAGGGACTTTAGGCCTATAAGTCCTGTAGGAAGCCTGTATAAGAAGACAACAGCAAAATTTGTTTCTTTAAGGATTAAGGAAACCCTTCCAAATTTGTTATCACAGAAACAAGAGGCCTTTGTTAATGGGAGATGGATTATAGATCAAGGCATAATTACCAATGAATGTGTCCAAGAATTTGGGAAGAAAGGATAGGTGTGTAAAAGGCAAAAGCCTATGGTATTATGTACTATTCATTTTTGGAGGAAGTCATGGGAAGGTGTGGGTTTGGAGCTAGATGGCTATTACGGATGGGGATGACTCATACATTATTCAGTCCTCATCAATTGTGTAGTGAAGGATTCCTTCCCAGCCGAGAGATGGATTAGGCAAGGAAACCACCTCTCCCCTTGTTTCTGTGATATCAATTTTGGAAGGATAATCAATGACTAATTAGAGGCCTTAAGTACTTAGTTGTATGATAGCTAGGGCAGGTAATCAAGAACCAGTTAGAGGATGGAGGATTTGGATGAAGGAAATAGTAACCCAACTTGGGTTTGTAGAAGTTATAATTCTTTTCTGTGATGATGATAGAGAACAAGCAGCAAAAAAAACAAACTCCAAAGTGTTTTGAAATGATTTCAAACCAAAGAATAATTTGGGATTAAAGTTGCATTGTGGGGGTTAACATCAAAGACAGCAAAAAGTTGTTGAAATACCTTAAATTTCTTTTGGGAGGGAACCGGAAAAAGTTGTTGGAGGATTGGTAACAATTTGATAAGAAGTTGGAGGATTGGTAGGGAGGAGGTGGTGGGGGACTGGCCTTTACAATATTTGGGGCTACCACTGGGAGGGAACCCAATGGTTGAGAGTTTTTGGTACCCTGTGATTGAAAGATTCTCCAAGAGGTTAGCAAATTGAAGAGGAATTACATCTCTTTAGGGGGTAGGATAACCTTAATCAAGTCAACCTTGGCCAACCTGCCAGTTTATTTCCTGTCTACCTTTAGAGTACCAATGAAAGTAGCTAAACAGTTAGAGAAGATAATGAGGGATTTCTTGTGGGAACCAGAGGATACCGAGAAGGATCACTTAGTGAAGTGAGAGGGGGTTTCTAGGAGTAGGGATGATATAGGCCTTGGGCTAGGAAATATAAGATTAAGAAACACGGCTCTACTGGGGAAATGGATTTGGAGACTACCGATGGAATAGGACAGACTTTGGTTCAGAGTGATTGTTAGTATTCATGGATTGGCAGATAACGGCTGGGATGCAGGACTCGACCCTGGGGCTTCTTAGTGTTTTCCTTGGAAAGCTATTCAAGGTATTTTGCCTCTTATGCTCCCTTATTTCAAATATGATGTCTATGCTGGAAATAAAGTCTTTCTTTGGGAAGATGTTTGGGTTGGTGAAAACTCCCTTAGAGATAGATTTTCTTCTATTTACTCCTTGTCTGAAAACAAAAGAAAAGTGATATCCTTAGTGTTTGTTGATAACTCCTGGGGTTTGGGCTTTGAGAAGAGGTCTAAGGGATTCTGAAATGGGGATGGTTGATGATTTGATCACTCAATTAGGGGAAGTCTTTCTTAATCAGTCTTGTAGAGACAACAGAATTTGAAAACCTTCCCCTTCTCATTTTTTCAATTGCTCTTCTTTCTATAACATTTTGCTTCAGACCTCTAACCTTGTAGGGAACTTTCCTTCAAAGGAGGTGTGGGGTAGGCCTGCACCCCCCAAAATTCAGGCCTTTTGCTGGGAAGTGGCACTCCAAAAAATCAACACCTTGGATTTATTGCAGAAAAAGAGGCCAAATATGTGCCTCTCCCCCCATGTTTGTTGTTTCTGTTTGGGTTCTAGTGAGACAATTTCACATTTACTAATCTCATGTCCCTTTGTGTTCTTTATTTGGTCTTGGTTCTCTTCTCTCTTTGGCTGCAGTTGGACTCACTCCTCGAGCTTGGTGAACCTATTTGATCCAGCTTTTTGCAGGCTATATTGTGGTCAGTGTGGGAGGAAAGAAACAATAGGATCTTCAAAGGTAGTTGTAGATCCAAGGAAGAGGTTGTGGAAGGAGTAACTACTAGGGTTATCCATTGGTTGAAATCCTATGATCTTTTTAAGGATTTCTCAGCTGAAGACATTTATAGAAGTTGGGGTATTGTGGCATCTACTACTACTTCCAAAGCTATGATACAGGAAGTTTGGTCCCCATCGGTACAACGAAGGGTGAAACTGAACTTTGATGGAAGCTCTATAGGTAATCCGGGCCCATCTGGTATAGGAGGTGTTTTCAGAGATAATGGAGGAAAAATAATGGCTCTGTATTCAGGTCCAGTAGGAGTTGGAGATTCCTTAAGAGCAGAAATCTTGGCACTACATCAAGTGTAAAACTGGTCAAACAATTGGGGCTATAGCAGATTGAGATAGAGGGAGACTCCAAATTGGTAATTGGGTGGATGCAATCAGGGCAGCTGGGAATTTGGCAAATATAGACAGCTGATAAGGGAAATTCATAGCATAACAAGGGAGGTGGGTGTTTGTTTCAAGTGGGTAAGGAGATCAACAAATGGTTTTGCTGACGCCCTAGCAAAACATGGGACTGCAAGGGAGAGACTTTATTGGGCAGTGTTGTAATGTTTGATGTTTATTGGATCAACCTTTTCTAATAAGGGTTGACTTCTGTAATTCAGTTTAATTTTGTCTCTAATGAAAGTTATCGTTTCTGATCAAAAAAAAAAAAAAACACTAAAATGTTAGCCACTTAGAAGAGAAATTACATCTTTGTAAGGGGTAGGATCACGGTCATTTAAGTGTACATTGTCCGATTTACCCATCTACTACCTATAAATTTGTAAGGATCCTGCCTTCAGGGAAAAGAGGACAGAAAAGTTGATGGGGACTTTCTATAGAAGCCAAGGAAGTCAAAGATAAATCATCTTATTAACTGGAAAATAGTGAGCAGTTGTGTAACGAAAAATATAGAAAAAGAAAAGAAAAGGAAGAAGAAAGAAATGTTTCAGCAGAGGTTTGTGGAAGAAGAAGAGAAGGGAAGAGAGAAGAGAAGACTTCGATCCTTTCTCTCCAGCCCCCCCCCCCCCCGATGTCTTTTATTCTCTTAATTCTAAACTGAGTACAATTCCCTGGATGCCCTTAATGGGATGGCCAACACTAAAAAAATAATAAAACAAAACAAAGGCCCATAACTAAGGCATAACCGAAAGAACATAAACTTAAAAGAAATAAAGACACTAATGCCCATTCTCAATACACTCCCCCTCAAGCTGAGAATAGATGTCAATCATGCCCAGCTTATAGGGCTGTCAATGGGTCGAGTCTGACCCAACAAACCCGATGGAACCGAACTGATTGTATCAGTTCTGGTTCCAGAACATAGACCGGTGGGTTGGTTCCGGTTCCCATTTTCTGGTCCCGATTATTATTGGGTTGGTACCAGTTCTGCTGTCCTGAACCGATGCATATTACATATATATGTGTGTGTGTATTAAATATATAACATATTAATAAATTTATATGTAATATTTAATTTCTTAATGTCTTAAAGGGTCATTTCACTAAGGTTTTGAAATAAACCCTAAAACAAAACAATCAAAACGCCAAAACTTTTCATTTCCCTCCCCTGAGTGTGCATACGCAGAGGAAAGAAATGTCTCTAAAGAAGTAGATGTTGTAACAATAGACTCTAGATGACTGATTATTCGGCCATACTTTTCATACTCAGCCCTGGCAAGTGCAAGTTTCTTTCCCACTGATTTCCCACAACTCTGCCCCTGTACATTCTATGAGAGGTGGCTACATTTGCATTTCCACCTTTTCCATTTCAATCCTCTTTCCATTGTTTCCATTCTTGAGTCTGGTAGGAATGAGCTCTGAGTGCAGCTTCCAACAAGTGTCTTTAGTATGTTTAGGCTTCTTGCAACACTCACAAATAATATGTTTCTTCCTAGTGTTGACCTTCAGCTTCATCTCGGCATTAGCATAGTGATCAACCTACAGCTCTATAGACTGAATCTGTCTTCTACTCTCCTTACTACTCACCATAGTATAAGCTTGAAAAGAAAGTCACCTCATCCTTTGCCAAAACATTTTGCCTCACATTATCACACTCCATGTTGAGTCCGATGAGGAACTCAGACCCGATTTCTCTCCACCAACTTCTTGTGTATTCTGGCATACTTTGTACAACCCCAAACAATAGTCTCCATCAAATCAGTCTCCTGCCAAAGAGATTTCAACATGGAGAAGCAAACAACCAAGGGCTTCTCCCTTTGTCTTAGATTATTCACATCATTCTTCAATTTGTAGGCCCAGGCAACATTCAGCTTTTGGAAATAGATCTCCGTGACACTATCCCACTCTTTTGCATTTCCATCCATAGGTAGTGTTGACTAATATGTGGCTGCATAGAATGCACTAACCAACCCACTACTGTGTAGTTTTCCTGCATCCACCTTTCATAGGTAGGGTCATCCTTTACCGGTTCCATTTTCCTCTACTACATACGTATTTTAATTGATTGAGACCAAGCTAAATAATTGGTTCCATCCTATTTCACAATGGTCAATACCCCCAACAGAGTCTCCACTCAATTTGCTCCATTGAGTGAATAGATGCAAACGAAAATCAAATTATAGTTTTACTAAGCTAGATTTGCTAGTCCAAGCAAAGAACAACTCTTAAACCACCCAAAACTAGGGCTTCACAGGACCCAACAAAGATGGGAGAAGGAGATGAACTTCAAACGCTCCTACCAAATGTTCCAAACCCCTGTCCAACCCAAACTGCCCTTAATAGAAAATTAGAAATCAAAGAGCTCCCCTTTGATTCCTGTTAGAGTTCACAGAACAGGGGTATTTTGGTCATTTGGGTGCATCTGTATGAGAGTGAAGGGTCTGCATCACTTATGAGGGGCAATATTGACTTTCTTGTAACCAAGCTGATGTGAGATAAATGCAAGTGGGTTGACTAGAGAGGACTGATTTTCCACATCTGGCCGAACCCTTCTTCTCCTCCTCTTCTTCTACCTTCTCCTCTTCTTTTCCACTTTAACCTAGAATCCAATAGGGATTTTACATGGTATCAGAGCAATAAAACCTAGTTCTCTTTTCCTCTTTTTTTCTCCTCACTATTTTTCTTCTTCCTGGGTTTGCCGCCAACCAGTCCAGCCTTCTTCGATTTTCTTCTAGCCTGAGTTGCAGTTCGTCAAGAGGCCAAAAAGGAGTGGTTGTTTTGTGGTTTTGGAGGTGAGAATGCCTCCAGTTACTGTGGGGGTGGTCGTTGAGGTGGTGTACCAGAAGCCCTCTATTCTGTGATGCGAAGAGGGCTGTTTGTGGACAGGTATGAACAGTTCTGTTTTTCGCCCAAGTAGTGGACTGTAGACGCTGTGTTTTGGTTCAAAATTTTTTTTTGTGGAGGCATGAAGTGATTAGTATGCAGTGGTGTGGTGTTCTCCTCTGTTTATACCTCGTATGTGTGCTGAAAGTAGGGTTTTTTGGCTGCTGAAGTTCACAACAGCAGTGGTGTGGTGGTGGTGTACTGTGTTGAATGGTGTGTGGATGTTTCTGAATAGTTGAAAGTAAACCCTTGTGTCGTGTAGTGGTATTCATACTGATTTCTGTGGTGGTGTTCATACTCTCTTGTGAGGAGAGCAGATTTAGATGAAAATGTCGTCAACCAGAGATGGTAGTGACAACAAAGTAATGATTTCTCCAGATTGTCTGAATGTTCAAATGACATCCATTAAGCTGAATGGTGAGAACTATGTGCCTTGGGCCAAGTCGGTGGAGGTGTTCTTGAAGGCCAAGAAGAAAGTGAAGCATGTGAAAGAGGAAAAACCTTCCTCTGACTCTCTAGGGTTTAGTGACTGGGAAAAGGAGGATGCTCAAATTATAACATGGTTGTGGAATAGCATGAAACCAAAAATCAGTATGAACTTTATGTTCCTAGATACAAATAAAGAGATCTGGGATCATGCTAAGAAACTGTATTCCGGGCAAGACAATACAACTAGGGCGTATCAGTTGTACCAAGAGTACTTCAATCTGAAGCAAGGCAGCCAGAGCTTGGAAGAATACCATGCAAGTTTGAGGAACATCAGAAATGAGCTTAATGTGTATTAGCCCTTGACACCGGATGTTCAGGTTCAGCAACAACAATGAGAGCACCTTGATGTGACTAGATTTCTGGTAGGTTTGAAGGCTGAATATAAACCTGTCCGTGCACAAATACTGGGGGGGTCTGCCCTTCCCTCACTTGAAAAAGTGTTTGCCCGTCTTAGGAGGACATCTATTGAGTCTACAGAGCATTCTTCTCTCTCTGACAGATCTGGTTTGGTGGTAGCTAGAGGTGGAGGCTGTGGAAATAGAGGTAGTGGTAGTGGTAGTGGTGGCCGTGGACTTCCAGGAAACTGAGGTGGTCCCATGTTTAACTGTGCTGGTGGCCGGAGTGGAGGTCGAGACTCAGGGGGAGGTCATGGTAAAGGAAGAAGTAATGCTCCTAGGAAGTGTACTTACTATGGATTAGAGGGGCACACTGTTAATTTCTGCTACGATTTACATGGTCCACCCAACACTTGGGCTAACCATGCTATGACTAGGGCAGTGGTACAGTTAGTGAAAATCCGCAAACGGATCAGATTCCCTCAACATCTACTGGTGCTTCTGGGAAGGAGATGGTAAGTGTACCTCGTGCAGTATATGAGTAGGTCCTTTAGACATCTTCTCAACAAAACACAACTACCCTTGCCCATTTAGGTATGGCTCGCTTGGCTTCCAAGCCTTCACACTGGATCATTGACTCTGGAGCTTCGGACCATATGTCTGGGACTCCAAATGTATTATCTTCTCTTTCTCAGTCCTCCACATCTCAAATGTATTATCATTGACTCTTGCTAATGGTTCTACATCTCCCATTTGTAGTGTTGGTGATATTGATCTCTCCTCCTTGTCATTATCATCCATTTTATATGTTCCTAAGTTCCCTTTTAATCTTATGTTTGTTAGTAGATTAACCAAGTCACTTAATTGTTCCATAACCTTTTATCCCTCTTCTTGTGTGTTTCAAGATCTCAAGACGAGGATGAAGATTGGTGGAGGGCATGAAGCAGGTGGATTGTATTACCTTGATGGTGGTGGCCCTCCCGTAGCCTTTCAATCGTCTCTTACTCCACTACAATGGCACTGCAAACTTGATCATCCTTCTCTCAAAACTTTGAAGTTGTTGGTTCCTTCTTTCAGTCATCTTTCATCGTTGGATTGTGAATCGTGTCAGCTTGTGAATCGTGCCATTGGGAAACATCATTGAGTCCTTTTTCTTTAGTTCATTCTAATGCTTAGGGTCCAATCAAAGTGATGTCATACAATGGCTATAAGTATTTTGTAATTTTTGTTGATGACTTTTCAAGAATGACATGGATTTATCTTATGAAAGACCGGAGTGAATTGTTCTCCATTTTTCAAGCATTTTATGCTAAAATACGTACACAATTTGGTGTTCATATTAAAATCCTTCGCTCCAATAATGCAAAAGAGTACATATCAACACCATTTCAGCAATACTTAGAGCATCATGGGATAATTCATCAAACCCCGTGTTCCTACACCCCACAACAGAACGGTGTGGCTGAACGGAAAAATCAACATCTCCTTGAAACTGCTCGATCTATGATGCTTAATATGAATGTCCCAAAGTGTTTTTGGAGTGATATTGTCCTCACATCATGTTTTCTCATCAATCGGATGCCCATGTCCATCCTTGGAAGTCAATCCTCCTTCTTCGTGTTGTTTCTCACCTTGTCTCCGTTTCTTCTTACTCCGAGAGTCTTTGAGTGTGTCTGCTTTGTTCAAAATTTGGGCCCTGGTTTAGACAAGTTAGATGCACGAGCTACGAAGTGCATCTTCCTTGGATACTCCAGGACTCAAAAAGGGTATAAGTGCTATAACCCTCACTCTCATAAGTCATTTGTTTGCTCCGATGTTCTTTGAATCGGTCCCTTTTTTCTCGAACACTATGGTTCCTTCTCCTTCCCCTGTAGTTCCTCTTCCTATCCCTGTTGAGAATCCTCTTCCTGTGGTCCCCATTCCAGTTGCAGTCCCCCCTGTAGTTCCTCCTCCCATGCCAGTTACTACTGAGAGGCCACCAATCAGACAAGTGTACACACACAGACAAGCACCGGCCCCTCCTCCACTCCAGCCCTCGTCGACAAATCTTGTGGTTGCTCCTCCTTCCTCGGACCTTGATCTTCCTATTGCCCTGCAGAAAGGTAAACGCACTTGTACTTCTCATCCTATTTCACACTATGTTTCAGTTGCTCACCTCCTGCTGCTTCTCATCACCACTTTATATCCTTGCTCTCATCTGTTTCCATCCGCAAGATTGTCCAGGAAGCCCTTACCTCCCCAGGGTGGCGACAGGCAATGAAAGAGGAACTATCTTCTCTACAACACAACCAAACGTGAGACCTCACTGCTCTTCCTCCCGCTAAGCATGTTGCTGGGTGTAAGTGGGTCTACACAGTGAATTATCTTCCCGATGGCAATGTGGAACGATTGAAGGCCAAGTTAGTGGCCAAGGGCTACTCTCAGTTGTATGGTGTGGACTATATGGAAACATTTTCTCCTATGGCTAAAATTGGTTCAATTCGGGTATTGATTTCATTAGCTGCTATGTATGATTGGCCTCTTTTGCAACTAGACATTAAAAATGCCTTCCTGCAGGGTGATCTCATTGAGGAGGTGTATATGAAGCAACCACCAGGGTTTGTTGCTCAGGGGTAGGATGGTAAGGTTTGTAGACTCAAAAAGGCAATTTATGGACTGAAGCAGTCTCCATGGGCATGGTTTGGTAAGTTCAGTGAAGTAGTGAAAAACTTTGGGATGAAACAGTGTCAGGTAGACCATTTTGTGTTCAGCCATGACTCAAAAGATGGGAAGATCTTGCTAGTTGTGTATGTGGATGATATTGTCATAACTTGGAGTGACAGTAATAGGATTGACAGGTTGAAGAAATTTCTACAAGACCACTTCAATACGAAAGATTTGAGTAAGCTGAAGTACTTCCTACGAATAGAAGTTGCAAGGTCAAGACATGGAATTAACTTATGTCAAAGAAAATATGTTCTTAACCTACTTGAAGAAACAGGATTGTTAGGTGCTAAACCAGCAGAGACTCCTATGAAACTGAATGTCAAGTTGAGTGTTGATGCAGGTGAGGAGTTTGATGACCCTGGACGATACAAGAGGTTAGTGGGAAAGCTGAATTATCTGACTATTACCCGACCAGATATATCATTTGCTGTGAGTATGGTGAGTCAGTTTATGCAACATCCTCGGATTCCTCATTGGGAAGCAATTCTAAGGATTGTTACCTGAAGGGTGCTCTAGGGCCTTCTGCTGGGAAGTAAACCTTCTAAAAACCAAATAAGCACTTTACAAAATAAGAAGTCAAATTGAATCCATTCACCGCATTCTTACTAAGGCAAGCGGAGAATCACTCTCCATTTACTAATCTCTTTGTTCCTTTACCTCCAGCATTTGGGACTGGTTTCTAGATTTATTGGTTGTAGGTGGTCAACACTGGGAGACTTGCACAACATGTTCTGAACCTCCTTTTTCAACAACTTGAGAACAAAGAGGAGAGGAGAGGTGAATTACAGCTGCGGTCCTTTCGTCTATATAGAAGGAAAGAAATGAATGAATTTTTCGAAGGCACTGTCCAAGGAAGCAATTATAGAAAATGTCACCATAAGAGGGTGGTGGGAAGTGGTGGGGAAGTGGTGCAATCTTCATTGACTAGAACGTCATTCAAAACAAGTGGACAGCACTTTCTATAAATCAAGTCAATCCGATATTTGATGGGTGTTGCTTGGATAATCCAAGCAATTCAGGCATAGGAAGTGTATCTACGAATTGTCATACAGTTATTATTGGTGACCAATCAGGTGGTATCTATCAAAAATCATGGAGGGTGGAGGTTGATTGGTCAAAGCTCTTCTGGTATAATATCTTTCTGGCAGCAAAGACTTTTCCTATAAACAGAAATTCAATTTTTAGTGTAGAATCCATAAAATATATAAGGTGTTTATCTTTACTAGGGACAAGATTGCAGACTTATGTTAGAACCATGGCATGCATAGGTGCAGTAGTGGATGAAGTGGGTAAACTCAAAGAGAGACTGAGCAGCTGTTAGAATCTTGTCTGGTTGGAAGATTTATCATTCATCACTTGAAAACCAGATGAGGCTGATGATCAAAACTGGAAAGGATAGAATGGGGATAAAAAAGTGTAGAGAGACTGGCCCAAATGAGCCCTAGTATCTATTTCATTTTTTTTCTGTAGTGTGTTATTTATTTGTTTGTTAATAGGCCTGTCTTTATGGGCCTGTTACCTCTTTTTATAAGCTTACTTTAAGTTCTTGCTTAGTTGGCTGCCCACTTAAGGGCATACTTGTAATTAACCTAATGAATGAAGATTAACAAAAGGATTAGAGAGGGGAGAGAGGAGATAATTTGAACTCTTCATATTCTTCCTCTTCTTTTCACCATCTTCTTCCTTTGTACTGCTGTTTTCTACTTTTCTTCTACCTTTCTCTCTACTTTTAATCAAGTTTACATCAGGTTTAGAGTATTGATTCACTTTTTGGTATTAGAGCCAGGTTTCTTTCTTCCCTTCTTTTTTTTTTTTTTTTTGAGACTTTTGCTCATGTGGCTAAGATGATCTCAATCCGGGTTTTGTTGTCCCTTGCTGCTACCTCTGATTAGCCTCTCCACCAGTTTAATGTTAAAAAATGCCTTCTTGAATGGAGATCTACATGAAGAGGTCTATATGTCTTTGCCTTTGGGAAGGATGGCTCCAAAGGGGATGTCACAGTACCTGTTGTCTCAGCTGTAACTAGAAGTGCATGAGGCTCATGTGTTGTAGGGGAAACAACCTGCTCATTTCTGGTACTCTGCCGTTGGTACAACCTGGGATTAAAAAGAGGGCGAGGAGGTAAAGGAGGAGGAATAGGAACACTGGAATGAGAGTGAAGTGACTGATCCTCCCTTGACTCATTTGAAGGAGGAAGAATCTCAGCAAAAGACTTAACTAGGACAGGCAGAGGAAGAGCAAACACCTGTGACAAATCCTCCCCCTTTGGACAATGTCTCCCCAGAGAAGAACCATAAAAGGAAGAAAGCTCATCAAAGGTGACATCCATTGAGACATACCGAGTGCCAGTCTTCGAATCAAAACAACAGTAACCCTTCTGTGTGGGGGAATAACCAAGGAAGATACACTTGTGGGGTTTTGGTTCAAATTTATGTCTTTGGACACTTGGGATATGTACATAACAGGTGCAGCCAAAGACACAAAGAGGAATAGAAAAAAGATCCTTGTCAGGATGAAGGAGACTGAAGGGAGACTTAAACCCTAAAACCCTGGATGGCATACGGTTTATAAGGTAGGTAGCAGTGAGAATAGCATCACCCCAAAACTGTGTAGGGACATGTGAGGAAAATAAAATACTTCTTGCAACTTCAACAATGTCTATTTTTTCTTTCAGCAACTCCATTTTGTTTTGGGGTCCTAACACAGAAGCTTTGATGAATAACCCCTAAATCAATGAGATAGCAGGTCAGGTTTTTCTCAAAATATTGTTTTGCATTGTCGGATCTGAAAATTTTAATCCTGGTATCAAACTAGGTTAGGACAAATTCATGTAATTGCCTCACAAGTCTGGAAACTTCATCACGGGACTTCATCAAAAATATCCAAGTGAACCGAGAAAAGTCATCAACGAACAAGATAAAATATTTGTAGCCACCCATAGAGGGTAAGTGGTAAGGCCCCCACACATCAAAGTGCACAATATTAAAAGGAGAAGAAGATCTTTTATTACTCCGAGGATAATTGTTTCTACAATGTTTTGACAGTTCACAAGACTCACAATGACGACTGGACAAACTAATTCCCTTAAACAATTCTGGGAATAAATGACTTAATGCAGAAAAATAAAGATGACCCAAACAAAAATGACATAACATGACTCGACTGATGGACTCTATATATGTAGACCCAAAAGCAGCTTTTCCAGATTGTTCATGGCACTGTCTAGGAGTATCCGGCAAATATATTCCATTCGCCTCACGGCCACTCCCAATCACCTTCTGAGACTCCAGATCTTGAAAAACACAGTAGGAAGGGATGAAGGTTACACAACAGTTTAATGACTTAGTTAGGCTACTTACAGATAACAAGTTTGTATTTAGCCTGGGTACATGAAGAGCAGAAGGAAGAACCAAAGAGTTTGTAGCCTTGATGGTTCCCTTACCGGAGATAGGGGCAAGAGAGCCATCGGCTAGGGTGATTTTGTCACGTCTAGGAAGTAAATCATATGAAACAAACAAAGTAGAAAGGCTGGTCATATGATCAGAAGCACCAGAATCAATAATCCAAGGGATCCTACGATTACCTAAAATGGTTGCATGATTTGCAGAAGCCCGTATACCTGAATGAAAAAATGCAGAAGAGGTTGAATTTTCTGAAGGGTTGGAAGAAGAGGTCACACCCTCTAGGTGACTGATCATCCTCCCAAACTTCTCATATTCTGCCTTCATAGCTGCTAACTGCACACTAACTGTCATCTCTTCAGTTTGGTATCTATCACTATCTAGACCAGTAGCAACATTAGCACTCCCTGCCTTTTTATTATCAGACTTCTTCTGAAACCGAAGTGGTAGGAGCTCAGGATGCAATTTCCAGCACTTGTCTTTAGTGTGTTTTGGCTTTTTACAGTACTCACAGATAATCTCTTTCTTCCCTGAGCTACTTGGAGTCCTTGCAACCCCCTTGGGTTTCACTCCCATAATAGCAAAGTGATCACTTAGACCAGCCCCTGGGACCGGGACAAGTCTTCTGCTTTCTTCACTACTTACCAAGGCATATGCTTGAGATAGTGAGACACTATCCTTGGATAAAATATTTTGCTTTGTAATATCATACTCTGGATTTAGCCCTGTCAAGAACTCAAACACCTTGTTTCTTCAACCAGTTTTCTGTAGGTCTCAGCATCATTAGTGGTGTCCCAGGTTACAGCTTCTATCAAATCTATTTCTTGCCATAAAGACTTCAGTGTTGAGAAGTATACAGCTAATGGTTTCTCCCCTTGTCTCAAATTCTTCACATCACTTCTCAACTTGTAAGCCCTGGCCACATTTAATTTTTGGGAATAGGTTTCAGCAACCCTATCCCAAATTTCCTTTGTTGAATTCATCCACAAATAGTGCTGACTAATTTGTGGTTGCATTGAGTTCACAAGCCACCCAATAACAGTATAATTTTCTTGCATCCACTTTTCATATGATGGATCATCTTCCGAAAGAGCCTTTTTGCTCCCGGAGATAAAACCCCACTTGCCTCTACTACAAATATGAATCTTTACTGATTGTGACCAAGCCAGATAATTAGTTCCATCCAGCTTGACTGTGGTCACAGCCAATAGAGAGTACAGAGGCTCCCGGAACCTATCCGGATTCAGCAACATGCTTGTTTTCAAAGTCTGAGGAGTTCATCTTCTTAAACACTTCAAAAAGACTTCAAACAACTTCGAAAAACACCAAATGAAGACAGAACAAAAACTGTGTTGTGAGCCAACCTCTATGCAGTCGTACCAGTAATCTGCGTCACACCCGGAAGCTGGGAGAAACGGAGAAAATTCAGCGGCTGCTTGTAGACTTTACAGAACACCACTCCACTTGATTCGTATTTAAGAAGGAGAATGAGAAAGCCTTCAATCACTAAGCGCCCAGGTCAAACTCCCGGTAGGGCCCGCAATCAGATTTCTCCAGAAAATTAGGGTTTCGGGCAACACACTTGAATCTGTCAAGGGGACGACAAAACCAGTCCTCTTCTCTCCAGAAACCACTAACAACTAGGCTGAAATAGGTGTCTTTAACTATTCATACGATTCAGCTCTCCATACACACTGTGTATGGGAAAAAAAAAGGTGAAAAAAAGGGGAAAAACGAGCATGCTCTGATACCAAGAAGAAAAATAGCCTTTTGAGAAGAAATGACTGTTTACAAAGATGCAAAAGTTCAAAAGAAAGTAGCAGAAATCAGAGTTCAAGAGGAGAGAAGAAGAAGAAGAAGGTGGCGGCAACTTGGGTTCAGAGAGAGAGAGATTTTTGAACATAATCTCTTCTCTTACACCCTTAATTCTATTTTATTAAGTTAAACTTTGGTAATTTACAGAGAAGACCCTAGTTGGGCAGAAAATAAAAAAGACATAACATAAGAAAGAATAAGCCCAAATTAAAGCCCATTACAGCAAAGAACATAAAAGATAAAAAAGGATAAATAGCCTATGGGCCATTCGGCCCCTCTTCTCTACATTTATGTTGATGACATTGTCACGGATAATGACACCCAAGAGGTCAGTAACCTCAAAAGGTTTCTTAAATCTGAATTTGAGATCAAGGATTTAGGAGACCTCAGATATTTCTTGGGAATTGAAGTGGCTAGATCTAAGGATGGTATTTTCATTTCTCAACGCAAGTATATTCTTGACCTCATTGCAGAGACTGGTAAACCTAGTACTAAACCGGATTCTACACCTATTGATCCCAACCATAAGCTTTCTGCTACTGATGGTGAACTTTTATCTAATAGGGGAGTGTTTCAGAGACTGCTTGGGAAGTTGTTATATCTCTGCATGATTCAGCCAAATATTTCCTATGCAGTGAGTGTTATTAGTCAATTAATGCATTCTCCCAGAAATACACATTTAGCTGTTGCAGAAAGAGTCTTGTGTTACTTGAAAGGTACTCCAGGGAAAGGTATTCTTTTTGCCAAGCATGGACACATGAAATTGGAGGCTTACACTGATGTTGATTGGGCTGGATGTATTGATGATAGGAGATCCACCTCGAGATATTGTGCTTTGGTGGCAGGGAACATTGTTTCATGGAGGAGTAAGAAACAGTCTGTAGTTGTCAGATCCTCTGCTAAAGCAGAATACAGGGCAATGGCACATGGTGCGTCAGAATTACTATGGCTGCGATCACTTTTAGAAGAATTAGGGGTTGACTATGAAAAGCTAATGATGCTCTACTGTGACAACCAGGCAGCTATCAACATTGCACAAAATCCTATTCAACATGATAGAACTAAGCACATTGAGATTGATAGACATTTTATACGGGAAAGAGTTTCTTCAGGAAAAGTTTGCTTGCCATTTATTGCCTTAGAAAAACAGCTAGCTGATGTTTTGACCAAGGGAGTTCCAAGAGGGAAACTGACACACTATATAAGCAAACTGGGCATGATTGACATCTATGCTCAGCTTGAGGGGGAGTGTAGAGAGGTTGGGCCGAATGGGCCCTAGTATCTATTTCTTTTATTTTCTGTAGTGTGTTATTTATTTGTTTGTTAATGGGCCTGTTACTTCTTTTTATAAGCTTACTTTAAGTTCTTGCTTAGCTGGCTGCCTACTTAAGGGCATACTTGTAATTAACCTAATGAATGAATATTAACAAAAGGATTAGAGAGGAGAGAGAGGAGATATTCGAACTCTTCTTCTTCCTCTTCTTTTCTCCATCTTCTTCCTTTGTACTACTGTTCTCTACTTTTCTTCTACCTTTCTCTCTACTTTTAATCAAGTTTACATCAGGTTTAGAGGACTGATTTACTTCTTTAATAAGGTGTAGAGAGACTGGGCTGAATGGGCCCTAGTATCTATTTCTTTTATTTTTTGTAGTGTGTAGAGAGACTGGCTGCCCACTTAAGGGCATACTTGTAGTTAACCTAATGAATGAAGATTAACAAAAGGATTAGAGAGGGGAGAGAGGAGATATTCGAACTCTTCTTCTTCTTCCTCTTCTTTTCTCCATCTTCTTCCTTTGTACAGCTGTTCCCTACTTTTCTTCTACCTTTCTCTCTACTTTTAATCAGGTTTAGAGGACTGATTTACTTCTAAAAGGATTCATGACTTATGTCAAACGCAGGATTATTCTTGTTCTTGTTTGAGAAAGAGGAAGATGGAGAGAGAGTTTTGCAGAGTGAAAGCAATAAATAGATCAAGTGCAAAAGTAGAGGTTAGGTAAAAAGTCACTGATGATGGATCAAGTGAGACACACAGGGGTGGACTTTTGTTCGGAATTACACCACCTACATGGTACACTTCGAAATTCAAGGTGATTGGCAACGCTTACAGGCTCTTCAAGAAATGTGGTCCCTGGAAACGAATGTGAACTAGCTTGCAAGAATCTAGTTCAAAACCTATGACATGTAGACAATATCAACACGTATAGATTTGTTTTTTGCAAAAGAAGCATTTTAACAGAGAGTGATAGTTGAAGGTGAGGGAGGTCAAAGGGTGCCGGAGTTATAGAAAGGAAAACAGGGGGAGGAAGAAGAGAAAACAAATGGTTGGCGGGAGGATGGTGAAAGATACATTGGAAATGGTTAAGACTGAGCTTAATTTAAGTTCAAAGGCTGCTTCTGATAAATTGGTTTCTTCTGTTGAGTTGGGTTTCTGTGTTCATTTTTCAGGCTTTTGTTGTTGGGGTTAGGTGCTTTTGTTGTTGGAATAGATTTGAAGAGTTGTTTTTCTTCCTTTTGGTTGTGATGTTGAGGGTTTGAGTTCAGGAGTCTTGGGCAAAGGATTGTTTTTCTTTTTCTCTTGGGTGACTTCTAGTCACCTTTCTTTTAATCTCTTTTTTCTTTTATTTAATTTTATTTTATTGTCAAATGATTCTAAAAGATCAACTTAATAATAATTATACAATAAAAGCTAAGATTTAGTTTCGTATTTGGAAAGATTGTTTTATTAAAAAGAAAAGGATGATGGGAACAATTTTGAGCTGGCTTAAAGTGGTAGTCATGTAAACGCATGCAATAATAGAAGGTTCTCTAATGAAACATCTAACCCCAATCAATCCATAACCACCAGTATGAGTAGATTTAATGAACTTATAGACAGGTGGGAGCTGAAGGAGATCCCTCTTATGCATACCATCCTTACTTGGTCCAACTTTCAGGAAAATTGGTGTCTAGAGCATTACCTAGAGTCACTTCGGATCACCACCCCATTAGAATAGGATCAGAAATTTTTCTAAATGGTCCCACTCCCTTTAGAAAAAAAGGTTGAGAGCAAAGACAAAGGAGTGAAATGGAGACCATTTTGGAAGACTTGAAGAAAGGAAGCTTACCCTCACATCTTAGATTGAGGAATTGGACAAGTTGGAGAATGAGAGAGTTCTTGATGAGGAAGAAAGGGAATCAAGATGGAAATTGAAGAAAGATTTGGAGAAAGTTCTTAGTAGAGAGGAATTTGTTGGAGACAAAAGTCAATACACAAGTGGATAAAAGAGGGGGATGGAAACACAAAATTCTTCCATGCGATGGCCAATGGTAGAAGGCATAAGAACATTGTGGCTAGATTGGAAATTAATGGGGAAGTGATATCCAATTAGGATGAAATAGCTAGAACCTTTGTGGACCATTTCAAATCCCTTTATAGAAGACCTTTGGAGGAGATACTGAGTTTAGAAGGACTAGCGTGGCCCCTACTAGAAGAGGAGGCAGCAAGATGGTTGGAAAGGGACTTTGAGGAGGAGAAAATAAAAAAGGCAGTGTTTTCCATTAATAGATCTAAAGCACCGGGTCCAGACGGCTTCACAATGGCTTTCTATCAGGATTGTTGGGAAGTTTTGAAAGATGATTTGCTTCAAGTATTCAAGGAAATCTCAAATACACATATTGTTAGCCGTGGAGTCAATGTTACCTTCTTGGCTTTGATTCCCAAAAAACCGGAGGCCAATCAACCTAAGGATTTCCGACCCATTAGTTTGGTGACTAGTACCTACAAAATAATGGCCAAAATCCTATCATTAAGGATTAAAGAAATACTCCCCTCTCTCATAAGTCAGTTCCAAGGAGCCTTTGTTCAAGGGAGACATTTTGGATCAGATCCTGATAGCCAATGAATGTGTAGAAGAAATGAAGAGATCTAGGAATGAAGGATTTGTATGCAAATTGGATTTAGAAAAGGCCTATGACTTGGTAGACTGGAATTTCTTACTAGAAGTAATGCAACAATGGCGGTTTGGGGAGATGTGCAATTGGGTATTTGGATGTGTTCGATCTTGTCATTTCACCATCGTTCTTAATGGCAAATGTTTTCAGTGGACTCCTCTCTAAGGCAGATAAGGAAGATGAAGTTAAGGGATGGAGAGTGGGCAGAAACAGGGTCCCAGTTACTCACCTCCAATTTGCACTGTTATTAGAACTAGTTTTTTTATTTTTGTTGTTAGGGTGTTGTCAGTCTAGGATACTGTCAGCATGTTCTTTTCTTTGTTTAAGTTCTTAATATTAGGGTGGGCCACCAGGGGCATGCTTGTAATTTCTTTATCTTTTATTTTACATCATGTTAATACAAATAGGAAGCTGGGAGCCGCCAGTTTCAGTTTTTGACTCTCAAACATTTTTTCCTCCTCTCTCTCCTCTCTCTTCTAAAAAGAAAATATGGTATCAGAGCCTAACTCTGGGCGATAGGAATCCCTTTTCTCTTCCAAATCACATTCCTTCCACCCAGTTTATGTGTGTTGTGATTGGTTGATGTGTGTTGTGCATAGACCAATAATAACTGAAGTCTAATTTTTTGGACTATTCCTGGACGGTTTGAGTGCTGCTAGAGGATTTCAGCAGTGTAGTTTGTTATTTCTGGACTATTTTTTGAACTATTTGGTTGAAGTCCAATTTCCTGGATGATTTGAACTGTTCTTGGATGGTTTGATTATTGCTAGAGGATTTCAGTAGTGTTTTTGGACTGTTATTTGAACTGTTTAGTGGCTACCATTAGATTTCAGCCGTGGGTTCTTTGTTTTAGAAGCAGATTTCTACATGTTTAGTGCTCTAATTATAACTGTGAGAGTTAGTAGTTGAGTGGAGATTGGTCTTGTGCACCTATGGTTTTAAGCCTTTGTTTCTGTCAATGGCAAATGATGATTCTGCCTCATATGGGGTTTCATCAACCCATAGTACAACTGGTATGGGAGCTGAAAATCTGATATTTCCTATGCCAACTACTCCTTTGAATGGCCTGAACTACCTGGATTGGGATAAAGGTGTAAAACTTTACATAACAGCCAGGGGAAAAGCTGGGTACAAAAATGGAGGAGTGAAAGAACCCAAGAATGGGACAGCTGAACATGATAGGTGGGACCAAGAGAACAGTATGGTGATGTCCTGGCTTCTAGCAGCCATGGAACCTGATGTGAAGAAGAACTTTATGTGGGCAGACACCGCTAGTGAAATACGGGAACAGACCAAAACCACATATTCTGAGTAGAGGCACTATGCTAAGATTTACCAGTTACAAGCTGAATCCCCAACCTGTAAACAGGGGAACCATAGTTTGTCAACCTATTATTCAACCCTTACTTCAGTATGGAAGGAATTGGACCACTATCAAGCTATAGAATGGAAACATGATGATGATACTAAAGCCTATAAGAAGTTGGTTTCTCAGCAGCGGATTTTTGCTTTCTTGTTGGAACTAATGCCCGTATATGAACCTCTTAGAGTTCAGATTTTAGAAAGTAAAGAGTTGCCTTCAGTTCAAGAAGTTTATGCCCTACTTCAATCTGAGGAAAGTAGGAGTGTGATGGTTACAACTGAGGGGGAGCAATGGGTGGCATTAACTACAATGGGTGGTAACAATATGGGAAAGCAAAATGACTCAAAGAAAGCTGATGATAAGGACAAGTTGTTCTGTAGCCACTGCCGACGTTCAAGACATACACGGGTCACATGTTGGGAGCTCCATGGGAGGCCAAAGTGGGTTGTAAAGGAACCAAGAACAAGGTAAGGTGCAGGGTCAGAAGAAGCGTAATGCAGCACATAATGTGGCAAATGTGGCAACCCAAGATACTCAGCCCGGTGGACTGTTGACTGGTACTGCTCAGGAGTACTTCACTAGTTCTGACCCCAAGTAAGATATCATGAATTCCTTCCGAAATCACTTAGAAACATATGGTAGGGCCTTGTGCTAGATGGACAGTTTAGTCACTGGTACCCCTTCTACTTCATTTGCATCTACTTCAGGTAATGCAGCCTCTACCTTCCATGTATCCACTGCCCCTGATTCCCCCTGGATCATTGACTCAAGGGCCTCCAACCACATGACCGGTAAGCCAAACCTTTTTCAGTCTTATAACCTTTAGTCAGGAAGGGATAAGGTGAGACTTGTAGATGGATCATTCTCCTCCATTGCAGGCCAAGGATCAATATCCCTTCCTCATGGACTTAACTTGAATAATGTTTTGCATGTTCCTTAACTTCCCATCAATCTGCTTTCCATTAGTAGTATCACAAACTCTATAAACTGCAGTGTGACCTTTTTTCCTAGTTCATGTGTTTTTCAAGATCTAACTTTTGCGAGGACGATTGGTAGAGGAAGCTCAGTGGATGGTCTCTACACTCTCGACAACAAGGCTGGTTTCTCGGTGTCATCTTCAAAGTCACATAGTCAGTCAAATAAGAGTCAATTTTTTTTGTGGCGTAATCGGTTAGGTCATGTGTCTTTTGAAATAATGAAGTCTTTGTTTCCTCATTTATTTAAGTCATGTTCAGTGTCAAATTTCCAATGTCAAACATGTCAACTGAGCAAGCAATGTACAACATTTCATTCAAGTAATAAAAGATCAAGTTTCCCTTAAAATATTGTGTATTCTGATGTGTGGGGGCCTACTACTATAACTTCGGAGGGCAGGTATAAGTACTTTATCACATTGATTTATGATTTCTCCCGTTATACATGGGTATTTCCCACGCATAGTAGAGACGAAGTTCCAAAGGTTGTGTGAGATTTCCAGAGGATGGTGTTCACACAATTTCATGTTGAAATTCAAATTTTTCAATCAGATAATGCAAAGGAGTATTTCCATGGTGAGCCAATGAGTACTTTGCTTCCCATGGATCAATTCATAGGAGCTCATGTGCAAGAACACCACAACAATATGGTGTTGCAGAGAGAAAGAACAGACACCTCCTTGAGGTTGCACGAGGGATGATGTTACACATGAATGTACCAAAACGTTTTTGGATAGATGTTGTATTGGTTGTTGCTTATGTCATCAATTGCATGCCTTCCAAAGTGCTGAACTACAAGGCCCCCCATCAGTTGTTGTTCCCCCAATCTCCTTTGTTTTCCTTTCCCATGAGAGTGTTTGGTTGTCATGCTTTTGTCCATGATTTATCTCTGTCTCGTGGTAAGTTAGACCCTCGGTATATTCCATGTATCTTTTGGGGTATCCCTCTACTCAAAAGGGTTACTGGTGCTTTGATCCCATTGATCATAAGTTCTTTGTCTCTATGGATGTCTCCTTTTTTGAGTCTGAACCATTCTCCTCTGCTTCCCCTCAAGGGGAGAGTAGCATGGAAGAGGAGAAGCATGTCCAGGTCCATCAAGTCTCTCTTCCTTCTATTCCGGATCCTACTCCTTTTCATGTCTTCCAACGTACACATAGTAGAGATCAGCAATGTGACAAAGATGTGGAGCCACCAAAAACTGAGCAACCGACACCTTCAAGTTCCCAGGAGGTAAGTCCAAATGAACTAGGTACTATCCCACCTGTTGATACCCCAGCTCCCTCTTCAGTTGTGGATGACCTTGACATTCCTACTGCTCAAAGAAAGGGAGTTTGGTCATGCACTACAAAACACCCGATTACCCAGTATGTCTCCTATGACCACATTTCTCCCTCTTATCGTGCTTTCCTATCTGTAGTTGATAACATCCCTATACCCAGAAATATTGCGGAGGCTTTAAAATACCCTGAATGTACAAATGCTATGAAGGAGGAGATTAATGCTCTCCATAAGAACCCGACTTAGGAGTTGGTGGATCTTCCAAAGGGGAAGGACCCGGTAGGGTGCAAGTGGGGTGTTCACAGTGAAACACAAGGCGGACGGGACAGTTGAAAGGTATAAAGCAAGGTTGGTAGCAAAAGGGTACAATCAAGTCTATGGTGTTGACTATGATGAGACATTTGCTCCAGAAGCTAAGATGAACTCAATTCGGGTTCTTCTATCATTGGCTGCAAACTTTGACTGAGAATTACATTAGTTGGATATAAATAATGCCTTCTTAAATGGTGACTTGGAGGAGGAGGTCTATATGGTTCAACCCCCAGGGTTCTGTGCCAAAGGAAGTGAAAATAAGGTGTGCAAGCTAAGAAAGTTTATCTATGGTTTTAAACAATCTCCTAGGGCATGGTTCAGTAAATTTCATACGGTGGTCCAACAAGTAAGATTCAAATAATGTCAGTCCGATCACACTCTCATTGTAAAGAGATGTCAGGAACATGTTGCTATACTGATAATGTATGTGGATGATATCATCATTATAGAAAACTGGAGCTCAAAAATACAAAGGTTGAAGAGGTTCCTAACCTCCAAATTTGAAGTAAAAAATCTGGGTCCACTAAAGTATTTTCTTGGAATTGAAGTTTCCCACTCAAAAAGGGGCATCTATATTTCTCAAAGGAAGTATGTCCTTGATCTGTTACAAGACACAGACAAGTTAGGAGCAAAGCCAACAGATACTCCTATGGATGTGGATCATAAACTGGGTGATTGTGATGGTGAACCTCTAAAAGATGTGAAACAGTTGCAAAGGTTAGTAGGAAGGTTGCTCTATTTGTCCATAACACATCCAGACATTGCTTATTCAGTTGGGGTCCTAAGCCAATTCATGCATTCCCCTAAGAGACCACACATGGAGGCAGCAGAGAGGATTCTCAGGTATTTGAAGAAGTATCCAAGAACAATGTTGCTATTCAATAAACATAATCATCTGAAAGTGGGAGTCTATACAAATGCAAATTGGGCAGGTGTTGTGGATGATAGAAAGTCCACAAGTGGATCCTGCACATTTGTGGGAGGAAATCTAGTGACATGGAGAAGCAAAAAACAAAGTGTAGTTGCAAGGTCAAGTGCTGAAGCGGAGTATAGGGCTATGGCACATGGGGTCGCTGAAGTACTTTGGCTGAAGCATCGTCTAGGGGAACTTGGGGTAACTGTTCACAATCCTATGAAAAGTGGACAAGCACTTCATAAGAGAAAACTGGAGAAGGGAGAAATTTGTACGCCTTATGTCAACTCCAAGGAGCAACTAGCCGATGTTCTCACAAAAGGACTTCCATACTTGCGGCATAATGAGTTGTGTGACAAGTTGGGCATTATAGGTATATTTAGCCCAACTTGAGGGAGAGTGTTGTTAGAATTAGTTTTTTTATTTCTGTTGTTAGGGTGCTATCAATCTAGGATGCTATCAGCATGTTCTTTTCTTTGTTTAAGTTCTTATTATTAGAGCAGGCCACCAAGGCATGCTTGTAATTTCATTTTCTTTTATTTTACATCATGATAATACAAATAGGAAGCTGGGAGCCGCCAGTTTCAGTTTTTGACTTTCAAACACTTTTTCCTCTTCTCTTCTCTCCTCTCCTCTCCTCTCCTCTCCTCTCTCTCTTCTAGAAAGAAAATGCAGATAATATCATTATTTTTGTGAAGGGGGAGACCCTAGGAGTGTGAGGAAACTAAAAGAACTTATTCAAAGGTTAGAAAAGGTGTCCAATCTGAAAATCGATTTGGACAAAAATTGTGTAGCAGGGATTAATATGGATGAGAGTGTCCTATGTTTGGTCGCGGAGTGCTTAGAGTGTCAGATTACCCCTTGGCCTTTGACCTACTTAGGACTTCCCCTAGGAGCCAACCCTAAGGAAAGCAGATTTCGGAACCCAGTTATAGAAGGATATGGTAAGAGACTGGCCACTTGGAAGAGGAGTTACATCTCTTTGGGAGGGAGGATTACCTTGATAAGATCTACTTTGGCTAACTTACCTATCTATTTCCTCTCTATTTTTAGGATCTCTCCAAGGGAAGAAAAGAAATTAGAAAAAATTATGAGAGATTTCCTTTGGGAGCCAGGAGAGACAAGAAAAGACCGCTTAATCAATTGGGGTATTGTGTGCAAAAGTAAGGAAGAGGGTGGATTACGTCTTGGGAATTTGAGACAGAAAAACGCAGCTCTATTAGGAAAATGGTTATGGAGGTGGTCACTTGAGCGGGAAAATTTGTGGGATGAAGTAGTGGACAATATTCATGGGAGATTAGAGAGTGGTCGGGATGCTGGTGTATCACGTTGGGCTACTTTGCCTTGGAAAGCAATCCACAATGTGCTTCCTCAGTTCCTCAGTTTTAGCAAATATGATGCTTGCTCAGGGAACCTAATCCGTTAATTGGAATATATTTGGCTTGATGACCGACCCCTAAAGGACCTGTTTCCTTGTACTCCATTTCCTTATACAAAAATAAGGTGATTTCGAGCTTTTTTAGTCTTTTCTACTTCACCTTTGAATCTTAATTGGGATTTTGGGTTCGAAGGGGGCTAAGGGATAAAGAAGCCTCCTTTTTGACAGAGCTTTTCTTACGATTTGATAAAGTTTGCCTAGACCCTCTAAACCAAACAGGAGAGTTTGGTTACCAAATCCTAAAGGTTTCTTCTCTTGGGCCTCCTTCTTTAAAACTCTTTGCCAGTCCTCTTCCTCTCCGATGTTTCCTTGGTAGGACGTTTGGTTTCAGCCGATCCCCCGTAAAATAAAGGCCTTTTATTGGGAAGTGGTATATGGGAAAATTAGCACTTTGGATTATTTGCAAAAGAACAGGCCTTTTTTGTGTATTTCCTCGAATTGGTGCACTCTGTATAAGTTTGATGGTGAATCTTGTTTTCATATAATTATTTCCTGTTCTTTTACTACAGAAATTTGGGAGTGGATCTTCTCTTTATTTGGGTGCAGGTGGAATATGCCATTGGAGATTAAATTGTTGTTTAATCCATCTACATTTACTTGGCCAAAGAAAAGGAGAATAACGACGTGAAGATGTGCTAGAGCAGCAGTGGTTTGGACTTTATGGGAAGAAAGAAATGCCAGAATCTTCCAAGAGAAGGAGAGCAGCAGCAAATTATGGATTGTGTTTTGGCTAAAACTATACATTGGCTACAAACTGTGGAACTGTTTAAAAGTTTCTCCTTTGATGACATTTGGAGGAATTGGCTTTCAGTAGATTCTAGTTTAGTACAAAAGGCTAAAACACGACTGAGTTGGACACCACCCATGGAAGTCTTCATGAAACTAAACTTTGATGGGAGTAGTTGAGGCAACCCAGGTGGCCAGGACTATCTGGAATTGGAGGAACCATTAGACACATGGATGGGAATCTGAGAGCATTATACTCAGGACCGATGGGAAATGGAGACTCTTTAAGGGATAAACTGTATGCAATCCTACAAGGTGTACAGATTGCAAGAGAGAAAGGGATGGAGTGCTTGGTGATAGAAGGGGACTCCAAGGTGGTGGTGGGTTGGCTTAGAGATACAAATTCAGTGATATGGTGCTACAGAAATGAATTGAAGAAATTCAAATGGGCAACACAACATATGAATTTAATCATACAATCGGTGGGAAGGAGGCTAATTCATTTGCTGATTGCTTAGACAAACAAGGAGTAACTAGGGAACAGTTGTATTGGGCCCATTTATGAATTTTGTGTTGTTCTTTTCTTTTAAAGGATGAGGCTGCACCTCGTGCCTCCTGTTGGGATGCTTGTAACAGTCTTTATTTTGTTGATAATAAATTCTCAATGAAATTTTATTTATCAGAAAAAAACATTACTATTCCACATATCTAAATTTTTTTATCAATAACTGCAATAACTTATTATTAATAAGAAGTTAGAAGTACAGTACAAATAACAAAAATATTGCCCCCAATTTATGTTATAATACCATCTCTTGTACTCCACATAGCACCAACAGTTTTCATTAGGGAATATGTCAATTCCAGTAATATTTCATGTTGATACCCATGGAAATGGAAATATGCCGTGGAAATGTTAGGAAAATTTCTTGCATTTTCTTGCATGAAGTGTCTGCTCTTGGACTCTGGCCCGCATTATCACATTTGTCAACCTAAGATTTCACCATTACACTAAACAATGCCCCTAATAACATAAAAATAATAGCACAAAAAATATGGATCTCTTACCAAGCCCCAAGGATGATGCAAAAACAGGTCTCACCGGAAGCTCAGTGTAAACATAGTACAGTAGCAAAGCTGACAAGCCCCCAGCAGCTAGAGACTTCTGGCTTCCACTTTTCAAATAGCCCATCACACCTCCAGCTGTCACAATGCCAATCAAAACAAAATCAATGTTAGATATAACATTCAACAAGTAATTACGTCAAAACTGAATAACTTATACTATTCAAAGCGATATTGAAAACAACCTTAAAGAAGGAAAGTTTTTTTTCTTTTGGTGTAGTTTTGGAAGAAATGATAATTAAATAAGAAGCAATTCCAATAGCCCTCATTTCAACTAGTGACCCCAAAATTCTGCAAGGCCTCTGACAATACCACTATTACAATGTTTTAAAATAGATTTGATTAAAAACAATGAAGAGAAAATAGAAACACTTTTCTGCCAACAATTGTCCAAATTTAAAATAAAACCCTTAAACACTTTCTTTATCAGCAAAGAAAAATCATTTATTAAGTTATTAATAACTGGTTACAGTATAAATGTAACCCAGGATACTATAGATTACAGCAATGCCCAAACGAAAGTGGGTCTATCAAATCCCTGCTTTGCTAACACATCCGCCAACCCATTTGCTTCCCTTTTGAACCATCCAAAACCAGAATTATATTTCTTAGCAAGCATGTCAATTTGTCTGAAGATAAATCTGAGTTTCCAGGGTGCTGAGTCAATTTGCTTTTCCCATTTTTTTAATAAAACCGGAAGGTGCTACACAAGCCTGGGGGTAGCACATCCCCAAAGGTCACTAAAATAAATATACCTTAGATCCCAATGCAAGCTATTTAAATGAACAGACCCTCCCACCATAGCCTTATGCGCTAACCAATCAGCCACTTGATTGGCTTCATGGATCAAATGAAGGAAGGAAACACCATAAGTAAACTGGGTACTCAAACGCACACACTCAGCAAGGATGCTTTTTAATCTCCACGGTGGATCCACAGTTTTCTTCAGACAGTCGATGGCAAGCTTCGAATCTCCTCCAATGATAATGGGTGAATCCTTTAAGTTGATGGTGATGTTAAGCGCTTTCCAAGCCACCCAAGCTTTAGCAACGTTGACGGAGGCAAGGCCAATGTGATATGCCTTCAGGTCACGCACCAAACCACAATGATCTCTAGCAATGCAAGCGATGGAGCACCAACCTTCCGAGATACATGAGACATAAAGTTGATTTTAATAACCCCTCTTTTTCGGGCTCTCCAAACAATTGATTTCCACCCTTTATGGGCTTCAACTGATTCATCATTAAGAAGGTTGGGCGTAATCTCTCCATAGAAATGGAAGGCTTTCTCCAACAGAACCGGAGGGGTGTGGATTTATCATTGAACAAAAGATTTTTTTTTTTGATCAATAACTTTGAAAGAATTTCATTAACTAAAATACTTTAGGATACAACAAGAATTTGCAAAAGAAATCAGCTTAGTAAGCTGACCCAGGACAGAATTACAAATGTGCCCAAAACATATATGTTCTTTGAACCCCTTGCTTTGCCAAGCTATCTGCCAAACTGTTGGCAGATCTCCTAACCCATTCCACCTTGATTGACATGTTCCTTGACATCCATTTAAATCTTCTGAAATCATTCTTCAACTGCCATGTCACCCCTTCCCCTTTCTGCAACCATTTTATCACAGTTTTTGAGTCTCCCTCGATCAATAATGAATCCATTTTCATCTCTAATGCCCCCCCCCCAAATACCTGAAGGGCCTGGGTTACCCACACAACTCCCATCAAAGTCCAGCTTCTTCCAACCTTCCGTTGGAGGGAACCAAGACTCTAAAAACTATCATCTCATAGATGATGAAGCAGCAATAAGTCCCCAAACCCTGAAAAAGTCTACGACCCTAAAAGCTGAAAACAGCTTCAAGCTTTTTACCCAATGTGCCACCCTCAATGTTATTGTTTCAACTAAAACTTCCTTGCATTTTTCTTTACTTTCAAATATTCTATAATTTCTTTCCTCCCAAATGGTCCACAGTATTGTCGCTCTAGTACACCTCCAAAGAATCCTTCCCCTCCTTGTCTTACCATTAAAACCATTAGGGTTGAGTAAACCTTCCACCCTGTCAAGAGAGGACCACCTTCACCCGAAAAGGGAAGTAAACCAATTCCAAATAAAACTGACAAAAGGGCAAGATATTAGAAGATGGAAAGCAGTCTCACCACTCAATTTACATAGGACACACCAGTTAAGGGATAAGCACCAATTTGGTCTTTTCCTTTGAAGTATATCAAAGGTATTAATACAATCATGAAAAACCTCCCAACAAAAAGCACTAATTTTAGGGGGAATAGGAGGGCACCAAATTTGTTTGACTGGAAAATGAAGAGAAGATTGTGTGGCAACCAACAAATGTAGAAAGAATTTACAAAAAGACCCGTCAGAATTAGGACCCCAAATTCTAGAGTCTAACCCACCTTCCCCCAAGAAAACTGAATTCAGCAATCCTAACAACTCGGACACTACAAGAAGTTCAGACTCTCTAAGGTTCCTATTAAATCCAAAGTTCCTATTCAACCCTGGAAAGTGAGATGGTTGACTTAGGAAATCTGAAAAAGGCTTACCCTTGAACCTAGACAGATCACAAAGAGAAGGAAATTTCTCACCTAAAGAAGTATCCCCAATCCACACATCCTCCCAAAATCGGATTTTAATACCAGAAGACAAGTCATACCTGATAAAATTTAGGAATGTAGGGAGAATATCAGGGATGGCCTTCTAGGGAGCAGCCAAGTTAGCCCTACAGAAACATCCAGCATCCCATCCGTTGCTCGACATGCCATGAATGCTTGCAAACACTCTGTGCCATAATTTCTCATTTTCATTTGGAAACCTCCAAAGCCATTTGCTAAGCAAAGCCTGATTCTTCAATCTAACATTACCTATTCCCAAACCCCCTTCCTCTATTGAACAAAAGATTATTTCTATTCTTCCATATATACCACTGGAGAATCACAATTTTCTCTTTACCCAATGGGTCTAGAGCTTGGTTTTTAGATTCTAAAGTCTGTGCCATAATTTCTCATTTTCATTTGGAAACCTCCAAAGCCATTTGCTAAGCAAAGCCTGATTCTTCAATCTAACATTACCTATTCCCAAACCCCCTTCCTCTATTGAACAAAAGATTATTTCTATTCTTCCATATATACCACTGGAGAATCACAATTTTCTCTTTACCCAATGGGTCTAGAGCTTGGTTTTTAGATTCTAAAGTCCTAGTCAACCACCCAATAACCTAAGAAACGTCATTAGTAGGCACGGGGAGGTCCTGGTTTACAATCATCCAGATTTGCTTAGAATAACAACAGTTTAAAAATAGATGATTTATGTCTTCCTCATCCCTACAGTGATGACAGGCACCATTAATATTAAACCCCCTAAGAATAAGTTTATTTAGCTTTGCCCATGTTATGACCAGTAGTGAATCCAGTAGAAGATCAAGACTGTAATCAGTCTTGAATCCTAATAGGTTTTAGGTTTACAAAACAGAAGAAAAGTGAGAGAAAGGAGAGAGAATAGAAGAGAAACAGGAGAACACAAGTGGTTGAAAAGAGGGATAGATTCTAACAGATCTGTCGCCGCCACTCTCTTAATATTTATAGGTTATGTTTAGTACATAATGGAAATGACACATCTGCCCTTAGTACTTACATAATATATAAAGTAAATAAAAGCTGAAATAAATAACAACTGAATTAACAAACTGACTCAAACTGACACTACTATAACTGAAACAAATAACTACACTGTTGTCCTACGAACACAGTGGGGACCACTGCAGTGGGGCCCACATCCGTGTTCTCTACACTCCCCCTCAAGTTGGGAGTAGATATCTATCATTCCCAACTTGGATAGGTCTGTCTCTAACTTCTTCCTTGGTACAGCCTTGGTGAGGATATCCGCGAGCTGCATATTAGATGTGATGTACGGAAGACACACTTCTTGTGATGTGACCCTTTCTCGCACAAAATGTCGATCAACTTCGAAATGTTTAGTTCTGTCATGCTGCAGTGGGTTGTGGGCTATATTAATAGCTGCCTGATTATCACAATACAGCATTAAGGGCTTTTCATAGTCAATACCCAACTCTTCAAGTAGTGACCTCAACCATAAGATTTCAGCCACTCCATTAGCCATTGACCTGTATTCCGCTTCAGCACTGGAGCGGGAAACAACGCTCTGCTTCTTACTCCTCCAAGAGACAAGGTTACCTCCCACAGGGGCACAATATCCAGAGGTAGACCTTCTGTCATCAACACTCCCAGCCCAATCGGCATCTGTATAGACTTCCACCCTCATGTGATTATTGTTCTTAAGCAATATACCTCTACCTGGGCATCTCTTCAAGTATGCTAATATTCTCTCTGCCACAAAAGATGAGAAGTTCTAGGGGAGTGCATGTACTGGCTAACAACACTAACTGCATAGCTGATATCCGGCCGAGTGAGGCAGAGATATAGGAGCTTTCCAACCAACCGTTGGAACATAACTTTGTCTTCAAGAGGCTCCCCACCCTCTGCACTAATCTTGTGATTTTGTTCGATGGGTGTATCAGCCGGCTTAACACCCAACTTTCCAATTTCCGCCAACAGATCTAGAACATATTTTCTCTGAGAGATAAAAATCCCCTGCTTGGATCTAGCAACCTTAATACCCAAAACGTACCGTAGTGCACCAAGATCTTTCACCTCAAACTCTTGATGAAGGAGCTGTTTGAGGGACTCAGTCTCATGACTGTCATTTCCTGTCACCACAATATCATCAACATATACTGCTAGTAGTGTCAAAGAGGACTCCACCCTCTTGATGAATAGTGTATGATCTAACTAGGCCTGTACATAACCAAACTTTCCAAGGGCTAATCTGAACCTATCAAACCAAGCTCTAGGTGGACTGCTTCAAACCATACAATGCCTTGTTTAGTCAGCAAACCTTCTTACTTGTCTCTGTATCATAGAATCCAGGAGGCAACTGCATGTAAACCCCTTCCTGCAAGTCTCCATTCAGAAAGGCATTTTTAACATCCATCTGAAGCAGGGGCCAAGAATGATTTGCTGCAAGTGATAACAAAACTCGGATGGTGGTCATCTTGGCTACTGGGGCAAATGTCTCCAAGTAGTCTATACAATAAGTCTGAGTGAACTCCTTTGCAACCAGCCGGGCTTTGTACCTTTCAATAAAGCCATCAGCATTATGCTTCACAGTGAACACCCATCTGCATCCCACCGGTTTCTTTCCTTTTGGTGGGTCAACCAGTGCCCAAGTATTATTCTTCAACAGGGCATCCATTTCGACTTGCATTGCATCTTTCCATTCTGGAAATGATAAGGCTTCTTGCACTGTTCTTGGAATAGGGACATCGGCAATGGAAGTGAGATAGGACCGGTAAGATGGAGACAGACGATCATAGGATACGAACTGTGAGATGCTGTGAGCTGTAGAAGTGGTGCAATGTCGTTTCCCTTTGTGAATGGCAATAGGGAGATCAAGGTCATCCACGGGAGGGGAAGTGGCAATAGTGAGAGGTATCTCAATAGGCTCTGGATCTGGAGCCACAGAAAGAACTGGAGCTGGTCGGGACTGCCGAAGACTAGGATCAACCTGCCTGCATCGCCTGTGATAGACTCTCAACTCCGGCTCCCTCTGACCACCCTCACCACTACAGCCTTCATTATCCAGTGGAATAGGTAAAGGAACAGCCCCACTTCTACCAGCCCCACTTCCACTCTCACTGCTCTCCCCCTGAGGAAAGAAACTCAAAACAGCCCCACTCTCACAGCTCTACCCCTGAGGAGAAACCCTAGGATAATAGGGTGTCTCCTCAAAGAAGGTGACATCCATGGAGACAAACCGTTTCCCTCAAACCGGATCATAGCAGTAATAACCCTTTTGAGTTTGTGCATAACCAAAGAAAATGCATTTGGAGGCCTTAGGTTCAAACTTGGAATGATGAGGCCCGAGAAGCTGAACGAAACAGGTACAAGCAAAGGTTTTAAGGGGAACAATGAACAACTCCTCGTCTGGGTATAGAAGGGAAAAGGGGGTTCTCATATCAAGAACCCGGGAAGGAACTCGATTAATGAGATAAACTGCCGTGAGGATAGCATCACCCCAGAAGCGAATAGGTACATTGGAGGTAAACATAATGCTTCTAGCCACCTCCAAGATATGCCTATTCTTCCTTTCGGCAACGCCGTTCTGCTGTGGTGTATAAGGGCAAGTGCTCTGGTGAATAACTCCATGGCTAAGAAGGTAGGAGGTCAATGGCTGAGCAAAGTATTCATTTGCATTATCAAATCTAAGGACTTTGATTTTGATCCCAAACTGAGTGAGAACCATTTGATGGAAGTTTTGGGTCAGAGCAGGAACCTCATCCCGAGAACGCATAAGATAGACCCAAGAAAAACGGGTATGGTCATCAACAAACAGTAGAAAATAGTTGTACCCACCCATAAAAGAGATATGAAATGGCCCCCAAACATCAGTATGCACAATATCAAAAGAGGAATTACTCCTTTTATTACTTAAAGAATAAGAGGTTCTACAATGTTTGGCGAACTCACAACTCTCACACCTCAACTTTGATAACTCAACAGACTCAAATAAAGCAGGAAACAGACTCTTCAAAGACTTAAAAAACAAATGACATAATCGGTTATGCTTTGGCATAACCGAACTCACAGACTGGGAAACAAAAGACTTCTTATCCACTGACTCCTCCCGACGAGAACTCTCTCCAAGCAGATAGATCCCGTCCGTCTCACGGCCAGTCCCAATCACCTTCCTCGTCTCCAAATCCTAAAAAACACATCGGTCAGGGAAAAAGGTTACTGAACAGTTCATGTGTTTGGTAATACTACTAACTGAAAGCAGGTTAGTATCAAGCTTAGGAACATGCAAGACAGAAGATAAAGAGATAGTATCTGATAGCTTGATGTCCCCCTTGCCCTAAATGGGAACAAGAGAGCCATCAGCAATGGATACTCTATCTTGGCCAGAGGACAAGTGATAAGAAATGAACAAAGATGGCAAGCTAGTCATATGGTCAGATGCACCTGAATCTATTACCCAACAGTGGTCAGTATTACCTGGAGCTGAAGCAAGGTAAGTTGAGGCTCGAGTACCTGAATGTGCAAATGCAGATGTGGCAGGAGCTGATGGTGACTGAGATGGCTGAGCTGAATCCCAACTTCCTTTTCCAACTGTATGAGGGCAGCCCGAACAGCAGCTAAAGTCTCTAGGGATGTGCCTGATGAGGATGTTGAATCAGTGTTCACTGCCATATGAGCATTACCCTTCTTATTTCTTAGTTTTGCTGGGACCAAGTGAAGATGTAACTTCCAACAAGTATCTTTTGTGTGTTTGGGTTTCTTGCAATGTTCACATACCAGATCTCGTTTATCTTCCTTCTTCCGGTCCCTTTCTGAGTCACCCCCTGGCTTAGGTTTAATAGCTGTCAAGGCTGGGAAAGAGGGCTGAGGCTGCATCATGACTTTCCTCCTGGTCTCTTCACTATGCACCAAGGAGTATGCTTGAGAAAGGGTCACACTATCTCTTGTCAATATCTGTTGTCGCACAATGTCATATTATGAATTCAAACCAGACAGAAACTCAAATACCCTATTCGTCTCGACTTGCTTTCTGTGAGTCTGTGCATCTTTGGGACTCTCCCACTCAAGGGTCTCTAGATGGTCAATCTCATGCCACAAGGATTTCAAGGTAGAGAAGTAGACAGAAACTGGCTTCTCTCCTTGTTTAAGGCTGTTCACCTCACACTTCAATTCATAGGCTCTGGCAACATTAAGGGGTTGGGAATAGGTTTCTTTCACAACATCCCATATCTCTTTGGCTGTCTTTGCCCACAAGTAATTTCGGCTGATATGTGGCTGCATAGAATTACACAGCCATGCCATAACCAAATAGTTCTCTTGAACCCACTTTGTGTATGTTGGGTCCTCCTTGGAAGGTTCTTTCACATCTCCCAAGAGGTAACCCAGTTTTCCCCTTCCTCCAATAGCCATCATGGCTGATTGAGCCCACTCCAAATAATTTGACCCATCAAATCTCATAGTTGTAATATGAAACCCGGTTTCAGATACACTACCATAACTGTGGTTTCCAAAACTACTTTCTCCCTGACCCTTAAACTCCATCTTTGATCAAGATTTAGTGGCTACAAACTGTTAGAGCCACTATACCAGAAAACAGAGTCAAACAAGCAAGTCTGAAATCTGATCCGAAACCAACACAAATCTGATCTGATCTGAAATCTGATCAGATCCGAAATCTGATTTATGTACTTCGGTTTACTGTCTTCTAGGGTTACCTAAACCCTAACCTTCGTTGCTTCTTCCTGATTACCAACTCTCTGCAATCCGCAGCAAGTCTTCAACTGCTGCAAACCTCTCCTGGTAATCTCCAAGATTCAGCCACCGAAAACTTCTTCAAAGCTTCCAGCCCTAGCTAGTCCTCATGTGGTCGGCTGGACTAGACACACATGAGAAGCCCTAGATAGGCTCTGATACCAAGTAGAAGATCAAGACTGTAATCAGTCTTGAATCCTAATAGGTTTTAGGTTTACAAAACAGAAGAAAAGTGAGAGAAATGAGAGAGAATAGAAGAGAAACAGGAGAACACAAGTGGTTGAAAGGAGGGACAGATTCTAAAAGATCTGCCGCCGCCACTCTCTTAATATTTATAAGTTATGTTTAGTACATAATGGAAAGGACACATCTGCCCTTAGTACTTACATAATAAATAAAGTAAATAAAAGCTGAAATAAATAACAATTGAATTAACAAACTGACTCAAACTGACACTACTACAAATGAAACAAATAACTACACTGCTGTCCTACGAACATAGTGGGGACCACTGCAGTGGGTCCCACATCAGTGTTCTCTACAAATCCCCTTCAATTTCCAGCTCTCTTGCCCCCAACTGCTTCTCAAGTTTCAGGATACAACAGAAACCTTAAACGATAGATGCTTTTATTTTACAAATTCAAAACCGGTTCTAAAATCAGGACCTCTATTAATTGCAGACATTACCCAACAATTTTTTACAGAGTTTTCCACAACTATTCCTTCTTCTGACAAACAAACATTGGAGCTCCAACTCTGCTGATAATATTCTTTTTTGGTAATAAATTAAAAAAACATTCAAATAAATAAAAGATCACAATCAGAAAAGGTGATGAGTAATCACAACAATAGAAGAAAATAAAATAACCAGAAAAATACATATAATTAGTCACCATCCCCAACATTTTGCAGCTCTAAAAAAGACTACAACCCTGCTCTAGAAGACTCTTCAGATACTTCTTTAAAATCTGGTATAAAGAGACCCTAAAGTTGTGGCATGGAGTGCTGCCGAAGTTGGGAATAGAGCCATGCCACATACTACATGTGAGCTAGTATGGTTGAAGAATCTATTTCATGAGATTGGAATTCCAGTAAACAGCCCCATGAAGTTGTACTGTGACAATCAAGCTGTTGTCCATATTTCATGAGAGGACCAAGAAGATAGGGGTTGACTGTCACTTATAAGGGAAAAGATCCTTCAAGTAATTGATATTTTTAATCAATAACAGAATCAATTTCATTAATCAAGAAGAACTTAGTACAACAAGAAAGGGGAGGGATAAACACTATTAGCCCACTCCAACAGATATTCAGCTCTTTAGCCTTTTGAATCCCTTCCATAACAGCCATAACTTCAGCCCTTAGCGAATCCCCAATTCCAATAGGACCTGGGTAGAATTCAATGATATTTCCCTCACCATTCCTGAAGACTCCTATGCCAAACAGACCTGGATTGCCTTCACTACTACCATCAAAGTTTACCTTAATGACACCTCTAGATGTAGGGGACCAAACAAGCCTGACCACCTCGTTACAAGGTGCAGAAACAACTACCTCTCTCCGCTTTCTCATACCTCATTGCTAGGAATATCCTTAAAGACATCCAATGACTTAACCCAGTGAACCACCATGATGATAAAAGCTTTGATGACAACTCCTCTGCAACTTTCTTTTTCAAGAAATATTCTCTGGTTCCTCTCATCCCAACTAAACCAACACACCGCTGCCCTTGTACACCACCATAGCATTCCTCCCCTCTTCTTTGACCAGCTTACGAAAGTAGGAGCAAATAGGCTTTGTACATAAGGCAGAGGGTTCCACCTGCAGCCAAACAAAGATAAGAACCATTCTCAAATTAAAGAGGAAAAAGAGCAGGAGATTAATAAGTGATAGCAATTCACCATTAACTTTAAAATGGGAGCACCAGCTAGGTCTTTTTCTTTCTAGTAGCTCACAAGTATTAATTCTTTCCAAATACATTTCCCAACACAAACCACCCACCCTAGGTAGATCAGTTTACCCCAAATCACCCTAAATGAAACGGAAGACCCTTGGGTTTCATGCGGTTAACTAAGGGCTGAAAGAACCACAAGTGAAGGTACATGAGGCTGACAAGGTCCAAATCAATGTTTTAAAAACCGACCCCCGAGGCCAAACCATTTTTGCCTCCAGGTCATGGGTCACCAGTTCGACTGGTCAGGTTGAACGGTTCAGACCGTGCCACATCAGTGCATATATGTATTAAGTATATACATTTATATACATATATATATATATGTGTATAAATATATATTTTAGCAATAAATAATGTATAAATATGTTTTAGATAATGTTATATGTATTATTTTATATTTAATTTATGTTTTTAATTCAGTTTTTAATTTTTTATTTATAAAAAAATATTAAAAATTGCAATTTGAGGCCAAAAAAGGGTTTTTTCGCGAAAATAACAAGGGAATGCATAGATCTCGAAAAGTTATCCAAAATCAAAAAATCTCACCCCAATCGGACATCAGAGTGCAAAGTTATGGCCTCCAAAAGTTTAGCGTGCATTGAGCGTGCAACTCGTGACCCGACCAACAGTCAAACGGTTCTTGACCAAGTCAACGGTTTTTTACCGTATGGCAGGTCTTGACTGAACCGGACTTGAAATCCTAGCCAGGTGACGGTTCGACCAGTCGGGTCAACAACAGGTTGAAAACATTGGTCCAAATTCTCCTATCCCTTTTACCAACTTCCAAACACACCCCTTCCAAATTTTGTAGTAAGTTCATGACATTGTCCATTTCAAAGTCATGAGTTCCTCTTTTAAAGCCCAAATCCCAATTACGCCCAACACTCGGATTAGACAAAGCCAAAAAAAACAAGAAATAGATTCCTCCCTATGGTTGGAAAGAGCATAAAGAGATGGGAATTATGTCCTTAGTGGTACATTACCCACCCAAACATGCTCCCTGAATATGACAAGATTTTTAGATCTGAGACTATACTTGATGTGTGGTAAGAAGAGAGGTAGAATAATAATATACTTTCAAAAGGCGCAAGGTGCATCAGGCGTGCGCCTTTTGAAAGGGCTGCACCTAGGACCTAGGCGAGGCGCCTACCCTAAAATGCACTTCGCCTGTGTGCCTAGGCGCGCCTTTTAAATCACTGACATAACCCTCCATATTTCTAACCCCTACCCCCTCCACTTCCTCCCAAAATTCCACCCATACCCCTTCTTCATTTGGACCATACACATTTGTAAGTCCCTGCTTCCACTCCCCTTCCACCATCTGAAAGCAAATTGAAATTGAAAACATTCCCTTATTTTCTACAATTTTCTTGAGAACCCTTGGATTCCAAATGGCCACTAAGCCCCCTAAAAGACCCACAGCATTCACCTCCACCCATTCCCCATTGTTAGACCCCCAAATTTAATTCTTTAATCTCAAATTGAATGTCTCCAACTTCGTCTCTTGCAATAGCACAACATTTGGCTTTATGCTTTCTTAAAACGTTCCTTACTATTGACCTCCTTTTTTCTTCTCTCAAACTCCTGACATTCCAAGACACCAACTTCATATTCGGAACCCACCTTCCAAAAACCCCTTCTCTACACTTTGAAAATCTCCACTCTTTACTCTTCGTCCACTATCCCTTCTCCTTCATCCCACATCTCACCCCCCGCCCCACTAACTCTCCTTTTATTATGTTCTTCCCTTATCTTCTCTCAAGGTGTTCTATTGCTTTCCACCCCTTCCCCCTAGATAGAAAAGTCCAAGTGATTTTCCTATCTCCACCTATCTATCCACCATCCTATACATGTCCACCCTTCTGGCCTTCCCTCTCTACGGGTATCTCCCGTGAAGATTTTCCACTTCAACCCCCTCTTTTGTCCTTTTCCTATCTCCAAGGACCTACTGCCCTACTACAGTTGTTCCTTATCCCCTCCCTCAACCCTTCTTCTTTTGTTATAAACCTTACTAAGTTTCCCCCCTACTCTTTTCCTCTTTCAATAAACCCCCTCACTTCCAAATCTCCAGCCCCATACCCCCCCCCAATATCTTCCTCACCGCCTGACACTCCCACTCAATGATTTAAAAGGCGTGCCTAGGTGCACAGGCAAGGCGCAATTCAGGGTATGCGCCTGCCTAGGTCCTAGGCGCAGCCCTTTCAAAAGGCATACACCTGGTGCGCATGATGCGCCTCAGCCCAGGCGTGTGCCTTTTGAAAATTTGATGCTTTTTTTATTTTTTTTGAACATAGCGGCTGGGCCGAGAACCCCCAATTTGGTAATGTTGTTCATTCATTCATCCTAATAAAATGTCTTCTTAAAAAGCAATTAAAACTATAAAATCATTGTTTTTTGTGTGAAGAGTAAGAATTTAAGACCTAATGTGGACTTGTTTGGGCTTGCCTCGAGAGACGTGGCACAAAGGCGGCTCGTAGAATCAAGAGGGTAATATGTTTTACATTACATTAGCTACTTGAAGTAATGCAATTGAGTGAAAAAAGAGATTAGAGGTTTTACATGCTTGAAAATGTTTTATATGTTTGGTTTTATTTTTAAATTCTCATTTGAATATGCTTTACATCTTATGTTTATGTATTTTAATTTTAGATAGTAGGTTTTTTAAAACATTATTTTAAAATTTAAGTTTATATTTTTTACTTTTTTTTATTTTTGGCATTTTTTTTGAATTTTCTGACATTTTTTTATTTTTTAGCATTTTTTGTATTTTTGTGCCTTGCTTCAAAAAGGTGTGCGCCTCACCTTGCACCTAAGGCGCAAATAGACCCATGCACCTTGCGCTTTTAAACACTGCTCCCACTCCCATAGAAGATGAGGAGAAAGTGGAGAAGAAGGAGAAGATGCAGAAGAAAGGGAATGGGAAGCCAGGCTTACCTCTTCAGATGATTGCTTAGTAGAACCCAAATGACAACCATTACCTATCGCTTCATGACCCCTCTATCTCCCAAACTCTGTGCCACCACTGACAAGACTAGGGTCCCCACAAGCTCTCTTCCCTTTCTCTACATTGGTTCTAACCAACTGTGTTTCAATTTCAGGAACTGTTTGAGGGGATGAAAGCCTCCCTTGATTGAGGACTCCAGTTCGAATCCGATTTGGAAACAAATCCACATCTCCCCCGATGATCTCAAAGCTTTGCAACTTCTTTTTTTTGCCTAAGGAGGAAAAAGACACCTTCATTCTTGTCCCTACCTAAGTGTCGATCTTCCTGTCATTCTCAAACCTAGTCACCACCCATACCCACTTGTCATCATCTTTGGGTCCTCAGTTCTCTGTCCTTCTCAACCCCAAATAGGTAATTTCCCCTCTTCAAAAAGAAAAGCCTTTTTTCCCAAAATTAACCTTTGCCTCTTTAAAACTTTTACCCAGGCTTCCCTTTTTAAAATTAAAAATAAGCTTCTTAAACTAGTGGACCCACTCCCCCTCTTACCCACAACCACCTGTTTCCTAGTTCTTTCTCTCCCCACCCCCATCTCCCACCTTTTGATCTCCAATTTGTTCATCCTCCCTTCCCACCAGGTGCCCCTCAAACAAACCACTTTGTTCCAACTCTGCTCATATGTCCATCCCTATTGTCAAAAACTTCCACTTCATCTTCGTCTCTAACCGAGCAACCTTTTTGACTCCCTCTTCCCCTCCGCCTCCTTCTCCTCTTTGCAACCAGATGATCCTTCACCCCTCCCTATCCCAACTCCTTCATTTCTCACTACTTCTTCATTTGTCCATGTTTCCATTGAGGGCTTCCTCTCCTCCTTCCAAAACAACTCATTGACGCCTTCAGTCATAGCTCATATATCTCCCCTACAAATTCAAATTCAAGTCTCTCTGGGACAGCCGTGATATCCGCAACTTCGACTAAGATCCTTCCCAAGCTTCTCCCAAGTTCTGTTTTTCTCATCATATTTCAGAAATCTACCACAACAGATGGCTATTTCTTCAAAAGTTAGGATACTCCACGCATGTAATGGGATGCCAACGACTCCAATCCGCACCACATACTTCTGCCTACCTGCAACATTCTCTACCGTTGCCAGATACCACCAGTCCAGCCTCAGATCAAACTCTCTTTCCATTGCTTTTTCTGCTTCCAACACCCTTTCTGCAAACGATTGCGAACGGTTTGCTGTGAAACATGAACAGGAGAAGCCCTACATTCAATCTCATCACCCCCATCACCTTCTCTCTTCTCTACTCCATCATCGCCCAAGCTTCAATTCTTTCAGCTTCATAATCCTCTCCCACAACTCTTCCTACGAGGCTCACCTGTAAAACTTTCATTCTCTCCTCCATCTTGCCTGCCTTCCTCACATCCAAGGATCAAGCTATCAATATCGGGTATCGTATTGGATAACTTGGATACGGATACGGATACGCTTGGGGAATGCACGAAAAATATGCAAACACTTGGATATCGTAGGAAAATGTATACAAATTATTTATCAAAAAAATGTATACAAATTCCATAAATATATTATTAACAATAAGTTTAACGTCAAAATAACTATAAATAATGTATCATAGGAATTGTATATTTTAATGGTATATATGAAGAAATATATTACAATTAATATAGCAGGATGCATAAATATTATACAATTTTATTGATAATGCATCAATCAAGAGTCCAACACACAAATTATATGGATTTTTACAAATTAATACATGTACAAAGCCATTATCGTGTTGATATTTTAATCCTTGCTCACATCCACTACAATTTTCTTCACTCTACCAGTGCATGACTTTCCCATGCTTGTTTCAGTAGCAGAGAATTAACTTCTGTTATCAAACCAACATTCAACAAGATATGAACAAGATGGTTGAAATGCCAGTCTCGACCCTAAGGCATCGCAGTCATCTCCTTGGAAAGCAATCCACAATATTTTGCCATCCTTCCTTCTGTATACTAGGTTTGACACTTCTGCAGGTACTGAAGTACTATTCTAGGAACAAATTTGGTTTGGGGATACCTCTCTTAAAGATAGATTTCTGTCTATTTTCTGAAATGGGATTGGTGGATGACCTTATATCTCTTCTAAGTACAAGGTTTCAGGATCAATCTTGTTTGGACAACAGATTTGGTTAGTGTCCCTTTCTAGTTCTTTTACTTGTTCCTCCTTCACTTCTCTTCTTCAATCTTCTAACTTGGCTAGATCCTTTCCCACGAAGGAAGTCTGGCATAACCCTTCACCCCCAAAAATATGGTTTTTCTATTGGGAGATGGTGCTCCAGAAAATCAACACTTTAGATAAGCTTCAAAAAAGAAGGCTAGCTTGCTACCTGCCACCTCATGTTTGTAGCCTATGCTTGAGCTGTGGTGAGACAATTATACACCTATTATCATCTTGTTCTTTTGCTTCCTTTTGTTTGGAATTCGTTCTTGTCATTCTTTGGTTGCAGGTGGACCCCTCCTTCAAATGTGATAGGCCTTTTTTTTTGATGAATAATAATAAATTTATTGATTCAGAAACAAATTTAGAGTGAGTTCATACATCATCCCAGCGAGAGGCGCGAGCTGCAGCCCCTCCTTGAAACATACAAGTAAACTAGGAAAGAAAAACAAGAATCACAACTGAGCCCAAAATAATTTTTCCCTATTTACCCCTTGCTTAGCTAACATATCTGACAAAGTATTTGCTGATCTCCCCACCCACTGTACAGTGACCAACATATTCCTTGTCAACCAACTAAATTTCTTCATTTCATTCTTCTATCGCCACATAGCCTCTTCAGAATTTTTCAACCAACCCACCACCACTTTGGAGTCCCCCTCAATTATTAGTTGTTGTACCCCCAGCTGGTTTGCAAATTGCACCCCTTGTACAGCAGCTAAGAGTTCTGCCCTGATGGAGTTCCCAAATCCCAAGGAACCTAAGTAAAGCAACAAAATCTCTCCCTTCGCATTTCTCAAAGCACCCCCCATTCCGGATAAACCTGGATTACCCATGCTACTTCCATCAAAGTTCAACTTTAGTGAGCCTTCGGATGGAGGAGACCAACTTGTAATTGATTTGTCCTTTAGAGATGAACACCTCGCTACTGCTGACCAATTTCTCCAGAGGTCACAAAAGGAGAGTTGATGAAAGATTTCCAAGGTTTTCAGCCAATGTATTGCCCTATTTAACACACAGTCTTTCAAATCCTGGCTACTCTTTTCCTTTTCTTGAAAAATTCTAAGATTTCTTTCTTCTCAAAGAGTCGAAATCAAAGCAGCACGAGCACATCTCCACAAAATTCTCCTTATTTTTGTAGGCCAATAAAAGGTAGAATGGTTGAAGAGCATGTGAACTTATGCTGGTAAACTCCAACTACCCCCAAACAACGAAAGTAGCCAAGCCCAAAGGTTTGCAGAAAAGAGACAAGATATTAATAAATGGTAACAATCCTCACCGTGAGCTCTATAGAGGATACACCAATTAGGAGAAATACAGAGGAAACGTCTTCTCTTTTGTAGGTTATCTAAAGTGATAACTTTCCCATGGAATACTTCCCAACAAAATGCCATAATTTTTGGGGGAACTGGCCTACACCAAATTTCTTTTGACGGAAAGGGTTGGTGAGTAGAAAGTTGAGAGATGGACTAGAAGAAAGAAGCACAAGTGAAGGTTCCATTGGGTCTAGGAGTCCAAACCCTCTTATCTGGCTTGGAGGGATCCAAAGAAACCAGATTAACACAACCAAGCAAAGCAGAAAGAGAATCAATTTCAGCATCCCTAAAACCTCTACGAAACCCAAAATCCCAAGTAGGATCTAAGGGTGTTCCCAAAGGTGAGACAAATTTTGAGACCACCTCTTTTTTGTACAAAGAAATAGAAAAAAGCGAAGGGAACAAATCCTTTAACGGTGTGTCTCCGACCCAAATATCCTCCCAAAAAAGGACAGAGTTGCCAAAACAAACTTCATACCTGATAAAATTGAGGAATTGAGGAAAGGTGTTGTGAATAGCCTTCCAAGGTGCTGCTAGGTTAGCTTGCCTCGATACACCAGCATTCCATCCATTCTATGACCTCCCATGAATGCTTCCCACCACCTCATGCCACAATCTCTCTCTTTCCAAAGGCCATCGCCTTAACCATTTCCCTAACAGGGTTTGATTTTTTCTAGTTACCCTCCCAAGTCCCAAACCCCCCTCTTCATTACTTCTGCACACAATTTCCCAATTAACCAAGTGATCCTTTTTTTCTTGTCCCGGCTCCCATAAGAAATCTCTCATCAACTTCTCCAGTTTCCTAGCTTCCCTAACTGGTATCCTAAAAACAGACAAAGAATAGGTAGGTAAGTTAGCCAAGGTAGCTCTTATTAGGGTAATTCTCCCTCCTAAAGAGATATAACTCCTCTTCCATGAGGCTGATCTCTTCTCAAACTTTTCTATCACTGGGGTCAAAAATCTACTCTCCCTAGGATTTGCCCCTAAAGGAAGCCCTAAATATGACATAGGACAAACAGAAGTGGAACACTCAAGACACTCCGCAATAGCCTCGACCTCCCCTACCTCCAAATTTATACCCGTTATACAACTCTTTTCCAGATTTATTCTCAAGTTAGAGATACGTTCAAAACCTTTTATTAGCTCCTTTAGGTTTGCTACCTTTTCGCTAAGACCTCCTTCACAAAAGATCATTAGGTCATCTGCAAACTGAAGGTGAGTGACGGGAACTTGGTCTCTCCCTATTCTCCAACCCCTAATGGCATCTTCGCTGTCAGCCTTAGTAATGATCCTACTAATCACATCAGCTACTAAGGTAAAAAGGAAGGGTGAGAATGAATCCGCTTGCCTGACACCCCTGCAAGCTGGAAAAAAGTCCCTCACCATACCATTTACCATAATAGAATAGTGACAAGTACTAATACACCCAAAGATCCAATTACACCACTTGTCCCCAAACCCACAGTTTTGCATAACCTCTAATAGAAACTTCCAGTCCACCAAATCATAGGCCTTTTCAAGATCCAATTTACAAATGAATCCTCCTCTCTTACTAGACCTTTTCATTTCCTTCACACACTCATTCGCAATTAAGATCTGATCTATTATTTGTCGCCCTTGAATGAAAGCCCCCTGTGTTTCACTAATGATAGAAGGGAGGACTATTTTGATCCTCAATGAGAGCACTTTAGCCAAAATTTTATAGATGCTTGTCACCGAACTAATAGGCCTAAAATCTTTTGGGTGGTTGGCATCAATCTTCTTAGGTATTAGGGCCAAAAAGGTGGCATTAATTCCAGGGCTTATAGGGTGATTGTCTGCAAATTCCTTAAAGACTTCAACTAAATCCTCTTTCACCACCTCCCAACAGTCTTGATAAAAGCCATCGTAAAGCCATCTGGACCCGGAGCCTTAGATCTATCCATTAGAAAAACAGCTTTCTTAATCTCTTCTTCCTCGAAATCCCTTTCCAGCCACCTTGCCACACCATCCTCAATTTTTGGCCAATCCAACCTTTCCATGACTACTCTCTCACTCAAAGGTCTTCTATAAATCGATTTGAAGTGGTCCACAAATTTTCTAGCTATGTCATCCTGTTTGGTAATTACCTCCTCTCCTATCTCTAACTTGGTCACAAGATTCTTTCTTCGTCTCCCATTTGCCAAATCATGGAAGAATCTAGTGTTCCCATCGCCTTCCAAAATCCACTTGTGTCTAGATTTTTGTCTCCAACTGATTTCTTCCCTCAATAGCACCTATTCCAAATCCTTTTTCAATTGTCTCCTTAACACTCTGTCCTCCTCGGTCAGCCCATTTTGAGATTCCTTTACATCCAAGTTCTCTATGCGAGACATTAGGCACAGTTTTTGCTCCTCAATTCTACCAAACTGATCTCTATTCCACTCTTTTATTTAGGCTCTCAGCCATTTTAATTTCTTATGGAACTTGATCCCCTTCCATCTTACCCCCCTCTCCTCCTCACCCCACCATTCCTTCACTTTTTTCACAAAATCTGGATGGATGAGCCACATATTTTCGAATCTAAAAGGTTTGGGTCCTATAGAAAATGACTCGGTACCTATTTGGATAGGACAGTGATCAGAGGTGACCCTGGGTAACGCTCTAGCAACCAAGTTTTCCAAACTATTCTCCCAGGCAAGGTTAAATAAGAATCTGTCCAGCTTCGAACACAAAGGGGTTTCCTAGAGGTTGGACCAAGTGTAACTGGCTTGCAGCAGAGGTATTTCCTTCAATTCACATTCTTCAATAAAACCATTAAATTTCCTCATGCTTGTTGAAATTACTTGTTAGGGATTACCGGTTTCATCAGAGAATCTAATGACATTCAAATCCCCGCCCAGGCACCAAGGATCATCCCATAGCCCCTTGATTGCATATAGTTCCTCCCACATCTCATTCCTTTCTCTATAGGAATTAGGGCCATAAACATTGGTTAAGACCCATACACACCCATTCTCTACATTCTATCACTTAATGGAAACTGAGAATTTGCCTATCAATTCTTCCACTACTTCCACCACATCCTCCCTCCACAGTGTAACAATCCCCCCCGAGGCTCCCCAAGAAGGAGACAAGCTCCAACCTAAACCTCTAGATCTCCAAAAACTCCTCACCCATCTCCCATCTAATTCCATCAATTTGGATTCTTGTAACAGCACAATATCGGGTTTTTCCCCCCGGAGTAGGTCTTTGATCACCCTTCTTACACTTAATGGAAACTGAGAATCTGCTTATCAATTCTTCCACTACTTCCACCACATCCTCCCTCCACAGTGTTACAATCCCCCCCGAGGCTTCCCAAGAAGGAGACAAGCTCCAACCTAAACCTCTAGATCTCCAAAAACTCCTCACCCATCTCCCATCTAATTCCATCAATTTGAATTCTTGTAACAGCACAATATCGGGTTTTTCCCTCCGGAGTAGGTCTTTGATCACCCTTCTCTTTCTTGCACTCCCTAACCCCAGCTAATAATTTTCATCGAAACAACATAGCAAAAAACCCATGAAAAGGCCATAGTTTCCTCATTTTAGGCCCTTCCTCCTATCCCCTCTACCACTGAATTCTAAAAACCCCTCAATGTCTGAAATTAGCCTTTCCACTTCAGATCTTTTTTTCTTATTTGTTCCTCCCCCCCCCCCCTTTCCTAATATAACAATCATCCTTTTTCTTTTCTCCATCCTTTCCAGCCAATGTCTAAGGAAGAATTTGACCCTGCTCACACTTATTTTAGTTACAGCATCTTTCTAAGAGTCCTTCCTTTTTTTTTCCTCCATCATTGTACAAATCATCTCCCAAATTCTGTTCGCATCCCCCTTACTACTTCCTTCCAACACCCTCTCTCCTTCTTCCACTATCACCCTCTCTCTTGCATCAGAACCTCCTGAATGGGAAGCTGGGATATCTGTTACAGGCATAGCAAACAAGTCAGTACCTATAAAAGAATTGACACCCATACCTGGTAGGACGGGGGTAGGACTAGAAACACTGGAATTGAAGTGCTGACAGGCGGCAAATGGTTTAAGGCCTTTCCCTTTTTTGGACAAGGTTGTGAAGTAGACATAGTGAAAGAATCACTTCCTGACGACCTACCCACTTGGAAAACCTTTCTCTGTGTTTCCGACACTGGAATACCCACATCCATCCTCACGGCCGATTCTTGTCCCTCTCCACCAACATCCTGTAATTCATTAGACTCAGGGTCAGCTCCCTCGACGAAGGGAGGAGGAGTTTTCACAACTTTAGAACCATTTTCTTCACCATTTCTAGTCTTCCCGCCACCTACCTCTTTAGTCTCTTCCTCTAAAAACAACAGCTCTGTATGCAAACTTTCTATTTCAAGTAACTCATTGTTGCTTTTCGGAGACAGACTTCCCAAACTTAATGTTTCGTCTCTATCAGAATCGTCACTACTGTTTTGTTCACACAACCAATCTTCAGACCCTATTCTATTCAAATCACTAGGCTTCATGTATCTCGGGTTGCGCCTATCTGGTGAAAGACGGTTCGCCAAGTTGGATGGAACCCACTGTAGAGAGCCTCGAGACTGAGAGTCTTGAGATTTTGCGCCTGATCTGTTCGATCGAAAGGAGGGAGTCGGGGTAGAAGAAGATAGACGCTTAGTCTCGTCTATCAGCTCATCCCTCCTCCCAGTCACGTGCTTACTTAAAGTGTCCCTCGGCCCAACTGTCTTGTAATGGGCCTTGGGCTCAAGATTATAGGAACCCAACTTTAAGACCTTTACTTGAGTTGCCTTCTCCGGCCCACCACAAAAGGGATCCACTCGATTGGGCCCATTTTCTAATTCTTTTCGTCCCACGTGACCTCTTAAAAAGTCACGCCCCCCTATTTTATTGGTCGAGCCAGCAACCTTCCCTGTCTGAGGTTGCTTGTTCAGCCCTCTCCCTTTCGCCAATGGTAAATTTTTGTCTGTTTCCCCTGACACCACCTGCGCAAAGGATCTGCCATTTGTCATATCCTTATCTTGCTTTCTCCAGGTTTGACCTTCCAACTGCGCCAAAACTTTTTGGCTTCCCAGAACTTGTTGGCCCTTTTTAGTGAAACATTCCTTCCCATTTGAATTACCCAGTCTCACAGGTCCACGTAGTGCTTCTTCTTCGTCCTTCTCCCCTCCTACCATACGAGCCTCCTTCCACAGCCCTGCTTCAATGGAGGAAGCTAACCACACAGAGACAAAGCTCCCCTCTGTTCGTACCTCTATCTTTCGTGGAATGTCTTCTGGCTTCACACCACTTAAGAGGATTGCTACTGAGTAAAGATCACCCCAGAAAGCTCCTTTCAAGATTCCTCCACACAATACAGCTATAGACACTGCTATTTCTTGTTTCCATAGATGAAATGGCAAGCCTATTACACGCACCACCACACCATCTTCAACAAAAAAATCCTTGGAGTTGGATGTTGGATTCAATTTAAAGACTGTGAATTATCCGAAATCAGCCTGAACATTGATGGCTGATATTTCCAGATCATTCTCTAATGGATCTAGGATGGCTTTACAGCTATCAAAGGGGGTTACTATGAAGACACTCTTCAGCTTCAACCTGGTTGCCAGTAAATCAGCTACCCTCCTCCAATCATTAACCTTTTCCTTGGCTTGTATCACAAACTTACTATCCCACTCCTCGCTCTCTAGACCTCCCACCATTCTGCATTGGCCTTTTGTTTTTGCCATGACCATTGGCCCTTGTTCTACCCTGCTGTTGCTGAGATATGCCTTCTCCTCCCTTATGGAGGCTTTTTTATCATTTGCTACTCTTTGGACTAAGAACTCTTTGAGCAACCAGTCAACTTCCCCCCAACCTTGGTTCTGTTTTCCTGCTGGTAGACACACCAGTTGCCTTCGTCCCTTACCAAAAAATTCAGCCAAAGCTATGAAGAAACCTTTTCTATTCCTCTTACATTCAACAACATATCTTCTCCCTTCTAATGTAAAGTCCTGCCAGTTTATCTGCTTACCTTTTGAACAGGCTCCAGCTATGAACTTCTCTTAGCCACTCGATCACTTCTAATCCTTCCAGCAAAACTGTACCCTTTTTCGCTTCCCTTACCTTCAGGCTTACCTTCCCCTTGATTCTCATCTCTTCGAACATGAGATTTTTTGCTTCTATCTTCAAGGATCTTCTCCACTGACCTGCCTGCACGAACTCCATTGTTGCTCTTTTCACTGGAGAGGTTTCTCTTAGCGTAGTAGTTTCCCTTGTGATAGGCCTTTTTTACCCAAGTATTTTTAGACTACCAAAGAAAAGGGGAAGAGTAACGTAGAAAGCCACAAAAACAGCTATCCTCTGGTCAATTTGGAAGGAAAGGAAATAATAGAATTTTTCAAGGGATTGAAAGATCCAAGAAGCAAGTAATTAACAGCATAAATATTAAGCTCATACATGGGTTGAAATTTTATTTTGGTAATAAAAAATTTGGTTGGTTGGAATTGATTGAGTTATTAAATGACTACACAATTGAGGACATTCTTAGAGGTTGGTCTGTAGTAGAAAATTCTTCAATAATAAAGAATGTGATTTAGGAGCAATGGGTCCCTTCAGCACAACAAATAGTGAAGTTCAAATTTGATGAATGTTCATTGGGTAACCCAGGTCCCTCTGGAGTTGGAGGAGCATTAAGAGATGGGGAGGGTAGACTGATCGCACTATATTCTGGACAAATAGGTGTTGGTAACTAACTAAGAGCTAAGGTTTGGGTTGGCTAAGCAATGGGGACTGCACAATTTTGAGGTTGAAGGAGGGTCTGAGTTACTAATAGGATGGTTACAGACAAAAAGCTTGGGGTTTGGACATATAGACAGAAAGTAAGGGAAATTTATACTTAGAAAGGGTAGCAGGGGCAATTTTCAAATGGTCCAAGAGATTAGCCAATAGTTTATCTAATACTTTGGTAAAGCATGGAACCCTTAGGGATAATCTTTTGGGGGTTATTTTATAATCCTTGAGATAAACTAAGGGGTTAACACTCGTCATGGGCAATTGACAATTGTATTCCTTAATCTAAAGTTCAATGAAAGTTATCGTTTTTAGTTTAATCTAGCTTCTTTTCTGTAAGTGGCCACTGGCTTGTGGAGCAAAGCATGGAACCCTTAGGGATAATCTTTTTGGGGTTGTGTTATAATCCTTTGGGGGTGGGAGCAATTTTCTACCTTAGCTTCTTTCCATAGTTTTCAAGGCGTTTAGGCAATTTTAGGCGACTGGGTCGCCTAAGCGAAAAAAAATTTATAATATAAAAAACTGACTTTTGGCTAGTTTCCTAGTTTTATATATACCATTCAGCATGTATGTTAATAGAAAAAATAGCAATTCTCTTTATTGAGAACATTAAATTTCCTCTAAAAATGTGGCAAATCATCACACCTAAAAGATAAAAATCTTTTACATATATTAATTTCATTATTTTCAAAAATAATAGTACTATAATAAGTATTTAATAGAGCAAATTCATATTAATTAGCAGCTAAAGAAGGTTATTAACTTTATATGATAAATATTCAAGATGTAAAGTAAAATAGAAAAAAAAACAAGGATGGAATTTCTGTTTTATTTAATTAGAGAGAGAATAGAAAAAAAGAACTTTATTATTCTATTCTTTCTTTCCCCTTTCTTTTCTTTCTTTTTCTCTTCTCAAAACCCTTTGATCTTTTAAGTTTCAATAGTAAAACATTAAAACGAAGTATAATTGATATATATAGCATAAAATAATATGTACTAACACATACATTAATAAGATACAGCAATATAAATGATATTATAAAAGGTGCCCGCCTTGTCATTTTTGTTGCCTAGGCGAGTGCTTAGTCGCCTAGGCGGGCGCCTAGTCGCCTAGAAGAGAGCCTTGACAATGTTCTTTCTTGTTAAGCTTGTAAGGCACATTTGGATAACAGCTTTTGGTTGATGAACAAAGAAAAGTTCTCTATAGAATTTGGTGTGATTGCCCTCACCCTTACATCTCCCCTTCTCTTTTTCTTCTTATTTGATATTTATATTCTGTTCTGCACACCTACAACCTAAGATTAGTTTCAAGAATGGTGTTTGTAATCATTCATGGAGAGAGAGAAAGAGAAGAAGAGGAAGATATGATTGGGAGACAAAAAAAACAACTACTTCTAGCTGCCGCCAGTTTAGTTATTTATATTAACTTAATATAAAAGGAATAGGAGATTACAAGTATGCCCCTGGTGACACTCCCTAGAAACAAACTAATAAGAAAAAAAGAAACTAACCGACTGACAGCATCTTAAGCTGACAACCCACTAACAGCAACTATAAAATAACAATTAAATAATCCTCACAACACTCCCCCTCAAGTTGGGCTGAATATATCTATCATGCCCAGCTTGTCACATAACTCATTGTGTCGCGAATATGGAAGCCCTTTTGTGAGGACATCAGCGATTGTTCCTTGGAGTTGACATAAGGGATGCAAATTTCCCTTTTTTCCAATTTTTCCCTTATGAAGTATTTGTCCACCTCAATGTGCTTGGTCCTCTCATGTAGGACAGGGTTGTTGGTGATGTTTATGGCTGCCTTGTTGCCACAGTAAAGAGACATAGGATTATGAACAACTCCAAGCTCCCCTAGAAGATTTTTTAGCCAAAGGACTTCAGCCACCCCATGTGCCATAGCTCTATATTCAGCTTCAGCACTTGACCTTGCTACTACACTTTGTTTCTTGCTTTTCCAGGTCACTAAGTTTCCTCCCACAAATGTGTAATACCCACTCGTGGACTTTCTATCATCCACAGCACATGCCCAATCAGCATCTGTAAAGACTTCCACCTTTAGGTGATTATGTTTACTAAATAATAGACATGTTCTGGGATACTTTTTTAAGTATCTAAAAACTCTTTCTGCTGCCTCCATGTGTGGTTTCTTAGGAGAGTGCATGAATTGGCTTAGAACCCCAACTGAATAGGCAATGTCTGGACGGGTCATGGACAAATAAATCGGCTTTCCCACTAACCTTTAGAACTGTTTCACATCTTTCAGAGGTTCACCATCACAGTCACCCAACTTGTGATCAACATCCATGGGAGTATCTGCTGGCCTTGCACCTAATTTTCCTGTGTCTTGTAATAGATCAATGGTGTATTTCCTTTGAGAAATGAAGATACCCCTTTCTGAGCGGGCAACTTCAATTCCAAGGAAATACTTCAGGGGACCTAAATCTTTCACTTCAAATTTAGATGCAAGGAATTGTTTCAATTTTTGTATTTCTGAACTCCAATTTCCTGTAATGATGATATCATCCACATACACTATCAATACAGCAACTTGTTCCTAACATCTCTTCACAAAGAGTGTATGATCAGACTGACATTGTTTGAAGCCTACCTGCTGAACTACCATGTGAAACTTACTGAACCAAGCTCTGGGAGATTGTTTTAAACCACAAAGAGACTTTCTCAGCTTGCACACCTTATTTTCACTTCCCTTGGCACAGAATCCAGGGGGTTGAACCATGTATACTCCCTCCTCTAGGTCACCGTTGATGCAATTCCCAAGTTAGCAGCTAATGACAGGAGAACCCTAATTGCTTTCATCTTAGCTATCGGAGCAAAAGTCTCATCATAGTCAACCCCGTACACTTGAGTGTACCCTTTGGCTACTAATCTTGCTTTGTACCTTTCAACTGTCCCATCTGCCTTGTGTTTAACTGTAAACACCCACTTACACCCCACGGGGTCTTTCCCCCTTTAAAGATCCACCAATTCCCAAGTTTGATTTTTATGAAGAGCATTAATCTCCTCCTTCATGGCATATGTCCATTCGGGGCATTTTAAGGCTTCTGCAACATTTCTGGGAACAGGGATGCAACCAACTGCGGATAGAAAGGTTCGGTATGAGGGAGAAATGTGATCATAGGAGACATACTAGGTAATGTGGTGTTTGGTAGTGCATGACCTGACTCCCTTTCTTTGAGCAATAGGAATGTCAAGGTCATCCACAGTAGGAGTAGGGGTATCAGAAGGTTCAACTGGGATTGGACTAACCTCCTGGAGGCTAACAGTGTCGGTTGCTCAATGTTTGGCTGTTCCACATCTCTATCACATTGCTGATCTCTACGGCGTGTACGTTGGAAGACACGAAAGGGAGCAAGGTCCGAAATAGAAGGAAGAGAGACTTGGCGGACCTGAACCTGTTTCTCCTCTTCCACACTACTACTCTCCCCCTGAGGAGAAGCAGGAAAGAATGGTTCAGACTCAAAGAATGACACATTCATAAACACAAAAAACTTATGACTAACGGGACCAAAGCACCGATACCCTTTTTGAGAGAAGGGATACCCCAGAAAGATACAAGGAATGAACCGAGGGTCTAACTTACCTCGAGATGAAGACAAATCATGGACAAAGGCACGACAACCAAAAACTCTCATGGGAATGGAAAATAAAGGGGACTGAGGGAACAGCAACTGATGAGGGGCCATGTAGTTCAACACTCTAGAGGGCATGCGATTGATGACATAAGCAGCTGCAAGTATAGCATCCATCCAAAACCTTTTTGGAACATTCATGTGTAACATCATCCCGCGAGCTACCTCAAGGAGGTGTCTATTTTTCTTTCTGCAACACCATTTTGTTGTGGTGTTCTTGCGCATGAGCTCCTATGAATAGATCCGTGGGAGGCAAAGAACTCATTGAGCTCACTATGGAAATAATCTTTTGCATTGTCGGATTGGAAGATCTGTATTTCAACATGGAATTGCGTAAATACCATCCTTTGTAAGTCTTTCACAATATTTAGAACTTCGTCTCTACTATGCATAGGGAATACCCATGAATAGCGAGAGTAGTCATCGATCAATGTGATAAAGTACTTATATCCGCCCTCAGAGATTATAATAGTAGGCCCCCATACATCAGAATACACAACATGAAAAGGAACACTTGATCTTTTATTATTTGAGTTAAAAGTTGTTCTACATTGTTTGCTCAACTGACACATTTGACACTGGAAATCTGACATTGAACATGACTTAAATAAAACCGGAAACAAAGACTTTACTATTTCAAAAGAAACATGGCCTAACCGACTATGCCACAAAAAAAATTTGACTCTTATTTGATTGACTATGTGACTCTGAGGATGACACCGAGAGACCAGCTTTGTTGTCGAGAATGTAGAGACCATCCACTAGGCTCCCTCTACCAATCGTCCTCCCAGAAATTAGATCCTGAAAAAACACATGAACCAAGAAAAAATGTTACACTACAGTTTAAAGAGCTTGTGATACTACTAATTGAAAGCAAATTTATAGGAAGTTGAGGGACATGCAATACACAATTCAGGTTAAGGCCATGGGAAAGAGATATTGATCCTTGGCCTGCAATGGAGGAGAATGATCCATCTGCAAGTCTCACTTTATCCCTTCCTAACAAAAGACTATAAGTCTGAAACAAGTTCGGCTTACCGGTCATGTGGTTAGATGCCCCTGAGTCAATAATCCAAGGGGAACCAGTGGTAGTAGCGACATGGAATGCAGAAGCCGCATTACCTGATGTAGATGCAAATGAAGTAGAAGGAGTACCAGTGACTGAACTATCCATCTGGCGCAAAGCCCTACCATATGACTCCAAGTGGTCTCTGAAGGAATTCATTATATCTTCCTTAGGGTCAGAATTAGTAAGGTGGTCCCGGGTAGTACCGGCAACCTGAGTATCTTGGGTTGCCACAGCTGTGAGCGCCGACAGTGGGTACAAAACAACTTGTCTTTATCATCAGCCTTCTTGGTGTCACTTTTCTTCCCCATGTTGTTATTACTCATTGCAGCCAAAGCAACTTGTTGCTCCCCCTCGGTTGTAACCATCAAAATCCGCCTACTTTGTTCCGATTGAACAAGGGCATATACCTCGTGAACCAACGGCAACTCTTTGTTTCCTAAGATCTGAACTCTCAAGGGTTCATAGGCTTAGTCCCAACAAGAAGGCAAACACACGCTACTGAGAAACCAGCTTCCTATAGGCCTTAGCATCGTCATCATGTTTCCACTCTATAGCCAGATAATGATCCAATTCTTTCCATACAGAAGTAAAGGCTGAATAATAGGAAGACAAACTACGATTTCCCTGTTTACAGGTTGAGGATTCAGCTTGCAACTGCCTTGGCATAATGCCTTTGCTCAGAATAGGTAGTTTTAGCCTGTTCCCAAATCTCACTAGCGGTGTCTGCTCACATAAAGTTCTTCTTCACATCAGGTTCCATGGCTGAAAGGAGCCAAGACATCACCATACTGTTTTCTTGGTCCCACCTATCATGTTCAACTATCTCACTCTTGGGTTTTTTCACCCTTCCATTTATGTAACCAGCTTTTCCCCTTGCCGTTACATAAAGTTTTACACTTTTAGCCCACTCCAGGTAGTTTAGACCATTTAAAGGGGTAATGGGCATGGGAAACATCATGTTTTCACTTCCCATACCAGCTAATGTTGTGGGTCGGTGTAACCCCCGATGAAGTTGAATCATAGTTTGCCATAGAGTACTGCTGAATCAGACCAAATCCCACACAACTACACAATAGCCACAATCAGAATACCAACCCTCAAGGAATGTACTTCTGGAATGTGGAAAAAAAAAAAACAAAAAAACTGCTGAAATCAACTCAATGATGGTTCAGCCATTAAAACAACCCAGTAATCAGTCCAACACTAGTTGTTAGAATAGTATACTAGCAGTCCGACTACAGCCCATGCAATCTAACAATCCAGCATCCAAACAAAGATAATAAAACCAAGAAATAAGGCCTTCACACCATTGGCCATAAAAAAAAAGAACACATACCCTGTCCAGCACCGATACGAAGGTGCCAACCAAAAACTAACTTCACAGCATCGAATAGATAAGAAAGGGAGTCTTTTTCTGCATCGCCCTTCTTCTACTAGGGTCTCCTTGATATTACGACCAAGGAAGAACCTGAAGGAAAAGCCGCAAGTAGTCTGCTAGGGTTTCTCTGTCTTCCACGTCCAAGAAATCAAAGAAGAAAAGAGGACGAAGCAGGTTCAAATGAGAGAAAACGATTTTTTTTATAGCCTAGAACCTTGCTCTGATACCATGTAATCATTCATGGAGAGAGAGAGACGAGAGAGAGAGAAAGAGAAGAAGAGGAAGATATGATTGAGAGACAAAAAAAACAACTACTTCTGGCTGCCACCAGTTAGTTATTTATATTAACTTAATATAAAAGGAATGGGAGATTACAAGTATGCCCCCGGTGGCACTCCCTAGAAACAAACTAATAAGAAAGAAAGAAACTAACTGACTGACAACATCTTAAGCTGACAACCCACTAACAGCAACTATAAAATAACAATTAAATAATCCTCACAACAGTGTTGAATCACAAAAGTCCTGCATAAGGCCATTCTAAATTTTTATACAAAACATTAATCACGACATAATGCTCCTCTATCTTATATTTGTAGAAAAGAATAAACAAGTTAACATTAAAATAATTAAATTTTGGAATGGTCACTCATAGCTTGCATATCAAATAAATAAGATTTTATATATAAAAATGCCATATATCTTTTACACCCTATTCTTCTAGCAACCCAGCCGCATCCCTTCTGCTCTCACATATACGGTAGTCTATAGCAACATAACAATTTGAAAATGTGCAACCATGTTTCTTCTGATGTTACCTGAAACATCAATTTTCCAGTGACAGATAATTCTATAAATGGAAACCAGTTTTGCATAATTTCCACTAGTGGCTGTAAAGACACTCTACATGGGCTTGGATAAGTCGGTAAGCCCAATACAACCATTATATCAGAGTCGGACTTTAAAAGCCGTAATTGGATCTTGTCTTCTTGACTACATTGTAAAAATGCCAACCACTGCCAAAGTTACTAATACTCTGCTTGAGCAACGAAACAATCTATCACGACAGCACTACTGCTTTTGAGTTTTGATGTGTCGATGCATTATTATATTTACAATTTTCTATCAATAATTTTTATATTTACAATCATCATAAACAAGCTACTGCTCGTGTTCTAACGTCACAGTGGTTTAGAGTGACAAAATAATTTCCCATATCTGTATGCTTTTTCAATTAATTGAGCGTCAAACTTTCAACAATGTTCAACTTTTCCATGGAGCACTAGTTTTACAAAATTTCGACTAGTAATTAATTGTAAAGGGAGATCAGATTGGTGCGGCCCCCCACATACACATCTCAGCGTGCATTGGGAACACTCCCGTACTTATCATGGGGAGATGTTCCCAATACACGGGTGGGAGGTGCTGTGTGGTGCTTGTGGGGCACCAATTTGATTTCTTGTAAAGGCCCTCTAAGTTCACCTCAATTATTCCTGTAGACAGACAATCACCTCTGTCTGGGCAACACATATGCATTCATCCATTCCTGGTAGGAGAGGGAATTTAGTAAAGATTACCTCCGATAAGAGCAGCATAACCGAGCGTCAGCTTCTGTGACATCAAAAATGCCATCTTCTTCTTGCTGTCGTCTTTATTGGACCCTCCTTCGCCGTCGTTATTATTATTATTATTACCTTCTCTATGATTGTTGTTACCGTCGTCTCCGCCGCCGCCGCCGCCGCCGCCGCCACTGTTGCCACCAAAACCCTCTCCGCCGCTAGTGTCTAGTGGGAGCTCGGTCTGCTTCTTCGACGATTCAACAATCAGAGGTGTCGCTCCGGAGCCTGCCACTAGACGAACTATGCCCCTTGAACGGTGACATTTCCAATCAAAGTAAGTGGTGCGGTGGAACGATAGACTGCCGTTATTTATGCAAATGGAAGAGAGTGAATGAAGGGAAGCCGATCTTATACCCTTACGTCTCTGCGCTTGGGCCGAATCAAATGAAGATGACAGCAGTGGCAATAGAGAAGACTGGGTCGAAACCGTGAAAGACATTGCCACTTCTCCTTGTAGCGGTTCCCTGTCCCCTCACTCCTCGCTTTTTCTATGACCATGGTAGAGGGTGCAGATCGGGCCGGGTTAGGTCGGGAAAGGTAAGCCTCAACCCCATGCCAACCCAAGTCTTTGAAAACCCCTTATTCTAATATGAATGCTTATCCTAAAAACTTCTTGTGAATTTAGAATGGGATTGAGTTGGTTCGATTTATCCCTTCCTTTGTCAAATCTATATATATATTAAAATTGTTCTTGCCATGTCAGCAGCCCTCTCCTTACTTCAAATTTCCCTTCCCAATTTTCTATTTTTTTATTTTTTATTTTTTAATTTCACATAATTACCCATTAAACCAATAAGAAAATCACATATGCTTAAATATTTTTAACAATCATAAAAAGAGGGATTTGCTTTTCTAATATTTAGCCAAATGGCACAACTTCCCCCACTTCCTCCTAAACTATCTCCAATTCCTATTTATACTTTCCCCCACAATTTATCTATATCTATCTAAAGAAATTTTCAATTAAAAAAATTCAGAACTATTTAAATGTTATAAGAAATTATATACAAATTTAAAATATTTACTAAAAACACAAAAAAAAATTAATAGATTTAATAATATTCATATTATTAATAATTCAATATTTTTACAAAATTCATCATGAAAATATGTTGTAACCATATAAATTATAATTTTCCGAATTATTTAATTAAAATGTTATTCAAATAATAAAAAACTAACATTCAAAAATAAAGGATTAAATAAATATTTTAATAAGTAAATATCTTAAATAAAAAAAATAAAAATAGCTAAATAATATAACAAAATATTTAATATTGTGTATAACATTAAAATAAACAAAATTCAAATAATGAAATTTTTTAAATATTTTACATATTATTTAAATATTTAACATGACAAAAGTTTAAATAGTTAAAATAACGAAATTATGTAATATTCATCTTACAAAAAAAATTCAAAAAAGTATAAAAATAATTATAATAGAATTCATAATATTCATATTAATAATAATTTAATATTTTACAAAATTAATAATAGTACAATTATAATTTTATGGATTATTAAATTCAATAAATAATTAATATTTTAAGAATTTAAACAACAACATTATTTCAATAACTGAATAATATTGTAAATAACTAATTTCACTTATTTCAATTAATAATTATAGAAAATAACTATCAACAAAATTATATTTATTAGTAATAATTTTACAATAATAGTATATATTCACTATATATTTATATATACTATATTTAATATTTATTTTATTTTTAGTAATTTTATTGTTTTTATAAATATGCTTTCAATAATTATTTATAAACGTATTTTTATTTTTGTTATTAATAGAAAATTATCAATAAATATAGGAGACTAAACAACTATTATTTAACTTTTGAATTTTAATTTATTGTATTTTTGTTATAAATTTATTTTTAGTAAATATACTTTTTTATAATTGATAGATTAATACTTATTAAAGATTAAACTATTATTTAAGATTACAATATTTATTGACTAATTAGTATATTTTTAGTATTTATTATATTTTTGTAATTATTGTATTTTTATTATATATCTAATATATTTTCATTATAAACTTATTTTCAATGATTGTGTACGTTTGCTATAAATTTTCAATAATTACTGGAGATTCAACTATTGCTATTTATTAGAGATTAGACTATAAATTTAGTTGAAATTAGGAGTATTCAATGATTGGTTCAATTCAGTTTTAGGTTGTTTCGCCAACCAAATCGATCGGGTCAAGTCCGCAATTTATCACTCAAAACCGACTGACCATTAGCGAAAACCCACTAACTCGTATCATTTTGGATCTATTGTTTAACTTTCACTTAACAAAGCATAAGTCCCTGTCACCATGCCTCTCCTTGCTCCATTATCTCCACCCTACATTCTCTTTGACTTTCTCTCCTCTCTCCTTCCCAGCACTCTAATCAAGCCATGTCACCCAACTACCTATAATCTCTCTCCCAAGGTATATCATTTAAACCAATAGGAAAGGCATGTTGCTCCACTCCCTAATCAATTCCTAAAATGTATCCCCCAATCAATATCCACTCTCCCTCATTTAAAATATTAATATTAATTAATAAATAATTAAATACGATTAATATTTAATCCTGATGAAAGGGGACATGTGGACACGACTTGATTAAGAGATGACAGCGCAACCCGGCAAGCCTAGTTCACAACAATTGAGATCGGGTATTCAATCACCTCGGCACAGGGTCACCTCAGCACAAAGTCACCTCGGCGCAGAGTCACCTTGGCATCAAGGCACCTCGACATTCAATTCAGTTCGGAATTAAAAGACCGAAGTATCAGCTCAAGGCTACCGACCCGGACCACCACGTAACGATCCCGAAAGTCTCTCCAACAGACTCCGAACCTCACGGGATCACGCCACGTAGCGGCAGGCCTAATCCTCTCCCCACCCGGATTGGGCGAAATTGATAATCTTTATTGGTTGATAACGTTACTCCCCAATTAAAGCAGAAACGGATCACATTAGGACGAAGATCCCAGAACAGATCTGCAAAACCCGCAAGGGCTCAACTATATAAAGGCAGTAACCCCAATGACACAAGGTACATGTGATTTTACTACTCTTTATCTCTCTAGCTCTAAAAAACTTTTCAGCTCGCAACACAGTTTACTGACTTAAGCATCGGAGAGACCTCGCCGGGTTAGCCACCCTAGGTTCTTTGATTCGCTGTCTTGCAGATTTGCCTAGCTCGCCACCCGATTGGAAGCCAGATCATTCTCCAGCAGGGAGTAATCAGATCGCACTACATCGATTGGCTTCGCCTGTGGGAACACGATCAAAAAGCCTTCTTTACGATACTCTTTTGAATATTAAAGATAATTTAATGTACTTTAAGAAATTTACCATGTGGTTGATACTCGATATATCCTTTTGATCATTTCTATCATTAAATTGAATATTGAGTTGACGGGGACAGTGTTTTCGAAACTGGATCAAACCAGATGGTTAGATCAAAAAAATTAGAACCGAACACCGTTTCACCTCAAAACCGATTTTTGTCAAAAAACAGTTTATTTGGTTAGCGAACTACTGACCTGGGCGGTCGAACCGTCAACCTGGGCAACAGTTTTTGGCCTTTTTTGTTTTTCTTTTTTTATTGTCATAGCGAGTCATCCATTCGGACCGAACAGTCAGACCATTTGACCCCATAACGGTTCCCAATCCGGTCAGATTTTAAAAACCTTGGACAAGGGAGTGGGTGCCTTGCCTTAAGCTTGGCTTGGTGTGCGGCATGGCCTGGCCCAAGGCCTGGCCCATGGACCAGCCTGACCCACGGCACGGCACGGGCCCGTGCGGGCTCAAGTCCCCGTCACCATTTTCATAAAATTACATTTTTGAATATTAAAGACAATTTAGTGTAATTTAGAAATTTACCATGTGGTTAATACTCAATATATCCTTTTGATCATTTCTATCATCAAGTCAAATATTGGGTTGACGGAGACAATGTTTTGAAAACTGGACCAAACCAGATGATTAGACAGGAAAAATTGGGAACCGAACACTGTTTCACCTCAAAACCGCTTTTTGTCCAAAAACCGTTTATTTGGTTAGCGAACCGCTAACCTAGGCGGTCGAAATGTCAACCCAAAAGATAACAGTTTTTGTTCTTTTTTTGTTTTTCTAATTTCATATTTTTTTTTGTTAGAGTGGGTCATCTGTTCGGAACGAACGGTCAGATCGTTCAACCCCAGAATGGTTCCCTATCCGGTCCAATTTTAAAAGCCTTGGATGGGGAGTGGGGTGCCTTGCCTTGAGCTTGGCTTGGTGTGCGGCATGGCCTGGCCCATGGACCAGCCCAATCCCACGACACAACATGGGCCCGTGCGAGCTGGAGCCGTGGGCTGTGCCGAACCAACCCCCCCAAATTATCCTAGAGGAGGGAGGCACGGCCTGGGATGCCTCGTGAGGCAGCACGACACAACTCGCACTTTGTGCAGGCCACATGTGGGTTATGTCGTGTCAATCCAGCACGGCCCAATTTACACCTCTAATTAAACCCGCCCAATACCGGGGATGGGGCAGGGAAATTCGAGGATTCTCTGTCCTTTATGAGGAGTGGGGCGCCTTGCCCCTGAACTCGCCCAACATTGAGGAGTGGTTACCTTGCCCTGAACTCGCGTGACACTAGGGACGTGGCGGGGATGGGGTAGAGTGTCTTGACTATGGGGTAGGGAAAGGGATGGGGTGCCCTGCCCTAAACCCACCCCGTTGTCATTCCTATATAATTGTTAATTATTAGTGGAATTAATAAAAATGATAGCTTTTATAATTATTTTTATTTATTTAAAGTTAATCAAAATTTCATATAAAAATAATAAAAAGAATAAAAATTATTAAAATTACTACAAATTATTAATAAAACTAAATTTATTAAAAAATATTTATTCATATTCAATTAACAATAATTATTTTTTATAAATCAATATTAAATAAAAAATAAAATTATTAAATATTATAGATTTTCCCTTGCACCGTATAGGTCTCTGTTACTCTCTCTCTCTATTTATCTATCTATCTATATAAATAAATAAATATATATATATATATATATATATGTCAGCAGCCCTCTCCTTACAGGAAACCCCCTATTCTAATTTTTTGTTTATTTTTTAATCCATGTATTTTGTAAGAAAACCAATCAAACACGAGAGACGTTTCAGCTTCCAATATGTCTCCTACTCTCCCACCAAGTCCCGAGGGAAAGAACCCCTAACGAGAGATATCTCTCTTCCTCCCCCATCACTCTCCTCTCTCTCTCTCTCTCTCCTGAGTTCTATCTCTGTATTGAGTGAAAACCCAATGTCCCCCTTTCTTTGTTTCGGGAAAAACCCTAGAGTCCTTTATGTCTTTGTACGCCAACATCCAGTTGCAATTTCAAAGGCTATGGGAGAGGTATCAAGGTCAGTGGATCTGTGGTCTCTACGTAGAAGCTGTGAAAGATGAGATTGTCAAATTGGAGAGGCTGATTAGTACTGAAAGAGCGTTCTATTGACTCCACCTCCGAACCCTACAAAGCATCTAATTTCCACCACGAGATAGCTTCTTCACAGAATCTTGGGACTCTCCGAGGGTCCTATGGTTGATGCCAAGCAATCCCCAGTAATGGTGGCAATTGGGCGAATTGGGTTGGGTTTGGTTTGAGTTAAGTTTTAATCCAACCCATTTAACCCGCCAACCCGTTAATGACCCAGTTATACAAAATTAAAGGGTTGGGTTCAACCCAAACCCGCTTTAACACAATCCAACCCACCCAAACCCATTAATCTTATATTTATGTACAAAATTAAAGGGTTGGGTTCAACCCAAACCCGCTTTAACACAATTCAACCCACCCAAACCCATTAATCTTATATTTATGTACTTAAAACAAAAAACTAACTCCTTTTTAACAAATAAGTTAGTCATAGCTTAGTGGTGAAGGTTCAAATCACATTACATACATGCTATTTTTATACAAGCAGCAAAGCCATTTAACTATGCTCGGGTTTCGGATTTGACGAACCACATAGGTTCAAATCGGTCTGACCAACTTAAACTATCTAATTGGATTGTCTTCGAGATAATCACATCAAATTCAAAAGTGGTTGAACCGTTTAGATCTGGATCAGTCCGGTCGGATTAGACCCCACCCAAACCAGTCCAGTTCGGTTGGACCAAACCCGACAAGACCAGACTGGTTCAAATTGGTCGGACCAGACCGGACCGATTCAGTCAATGGTGGATTAGCTTGGGTTGGATCATATCAGGTTTGTGCACGGGTTTGGGGCTAAACCGCATGGCCCAAAGTGGGTAAAAAAGAAGCAAATCAGACCGGGCCGGATCCGGGTCGGGTTGTACTGATATGAACCAAATTGGGCAAAGCAAGCGTGTGGTTTAGGGTTCGGACCCCACCTGGTCCGACCCGTTTCGGATGCGGGCCGAGCCGGGCTGTGTGGAAAGTGGTTGGACCGGACGACCCAAACCGGGCAAAGCAAGTGGGACTGAGCCATCCCGTCCGATGTCTATTTCGGATTCGGGTCGACCCATATCGATATATGGATTGGGTCATACCGCGTTGAACTGGTCCAGACTTGGATCAAATTGACTTGGATTTATGTTGGGTGAAGTGTGTTGATTCAAGATAAAACTAAATTTAGTCAATGATTAATATAAAATTAATACATTAATTATAAATTATTTAATTCAAATGAAGAAAATAAAAAAAAATTAAGGAATTAATACTAATGTCTGTAATGGTTAACCCAACGGTTATCCACAACTCAACTCAACCCAACCCAACCCAACCCAACCCATTTAAATGGACGAGTTGGGTGACGGGTTGATCACACAATCCACTAAGTAAATAAACGGATTTGATGAATTAGATACTGGGTGGATTGAGTGGATTCAACGGGTTGGGTGAAAAATTGCCACCCCTAGTCCCCGAGAAGACGAGGTGCTGGTTGAATCAAAGCACAGTACATAGGTAAAAATGATAAATAGACTTCCCTGTTATTAGTGATTGATTCTTAGGGTTTTTGTTTTTATCTTGCTTATTTTCCATATATCAAGTTAAGGTAGAAGAAATACTCATTCTTCTCTATATTGTTTTTATCTTGCTCATTACTCATTAATGACTATTATGCTCTGCTTGAAAATCTTTTATTTTTTCTTTTCCGAGTCCAAGAGATATTTTTCTTATTTCATAAGAAACTTGCCCATTACTCTTAATGACTCAACATGGCTCTCTTTAACAAGCCATTTCATTTGTTTTCTTTTTCTAATACAATGTGTTTTGGTTTGGTGCAAGATATTGGAGTGCGTTTTACGATTGAAAGGACTACTGCCCAATGGTATTTAGGTATTGATTCCCTCGAAACGAAAACCTAGCCTATGTTTTGCTTTTTGTTTGCATATTAAATGGTCTATTTGGATGTACATTAGGTGCTCAAGCATTAGACCTTTCCTTTATATTAAATTTCTATTTCTTATATTTTGGTTGGTGTTAATAAACTTGAGGGAGTTGCTCTAAATAGATCCCGCAGATTGCATATGCTAGCATTTCCGGAATTAATGTACGAAGAGGCCTGGCCATTTCTGGAATTGTGGGGAAGACATTGGATGTAAATCTGCATTAAGTTGCTTTCATGTGTATTTATATTTAAACACGTTTATAATTATTATTTTTTTATTGATTTTGGACTTTTTTTATGAACCACACTAATTCCAGTGAACCTTCAAATATGTTGAGGTTATAAATAGGCATTATAAAATGATTATTGGAGGATATGTAAACATATATATGGCATTCTTTGTTAGGTGGGACCCTCACCACAAAAAGGGCAGTGGCATTTTTTTACCCTCATCTGTTGTTTTTCAAGAGCAACATGAAATTTACTCTTCTTGGTGGTTTAGATCCCTTTTTTAATGTTTTACCAAGATCGAATGCTTTCTAATCTTCCCTTTCACAATTCTGCATTGATGCACAATCTCCCTCGATAATACATTTGGAATCTATTTGGTTTTTCTATTCCCAGCACTAACAGTTCTCTTACTTATTGAAGGTTTTAGCAGCATTAAAGTTTCAGATGATTTGCTAAAAGAGCTTCAACATTTCATTCCATTTATTGTGTATTTCATTTTATGATTTGCATGTATGGAAGGGATGTTGCGGAAGATGGGGTCATTGTAATTTTGGAGGAGAAGGTCTGAGGCGCGTCTGAAGACACTGTCTTTAGAACGTTATTTGTCCCCACTCAGTTTATTGAGTTTGCTGTTGGGTTACAAGCAAATTCGTTCTCAGGATACAACAGAGCTTTGGGCGAGAATCTGCGACCAGCAAAGTTGAAGAGTCTCCAGAGAAAACTTCTGTGAGACTGTAGCAGACCGGACTGAGAGAGAGAGAGAGAGAGTGAATTTCGAAATTGTGTGTTTTGGAGTCTGATTAATGCTCCTTAAATAATTTGTGAAGAGGTATGAAGAAAATGTAGGTGCTGGTTTAGAGAAGACACCTTGAACAGTCAATTTCAAACATTGTGACTGTTTAAAAAGTAGTTAACAGTTGGTGACTGTTAACTTTGAATTGTGCCTCTTGATCACACCCGATCGAATTGTGACCGTTGATCTCATCAATGGTGATCAACAGTCATCAACGGACCAAAACCAGAGCCGCCCATCGTGAGCCACGCGGGTGCGAACAAGTGCGCCTCTAAAGCGCCTCATTGCGCCGCGCACACGCGTGCACCGTGCACCTACAGTATCGAATCCCCATACTCTCCTTTACTGATTCTAAGGAGTGTAAATCAGCTCCTATTGAAAAACTGAAAACAAAACTTATAATTTTCCAATGTGGGACAAGTTCAAAACTGGATTTTGTAAGAGAAAAACTGATTTTTTCAATCAAGTGTACAGATGCAATTTCTCATGTAATTGATCAATCAAACCCATTGGATTTAATCTCTCATGAGATTAAAATCCAACAAGGGATGCATTACTTGTGTTTGCATGGTGGTTGATGAAAGGCCATACCTTCGAATTTGTAGCACTTGAGTTTCAATTGAAATTAAGAGCTAGAAACCCACTGACAACCAAGTTGTTTTCTATGTTGTGATGCTTTTTTGGTGAGAGAGGCGGTTATATGAGAGAGAGAGAATATTAGAATAATTAACTATAAAAGAATTATAAATCTAAAATATGTGTTTTATTGCAGCCTTCCTATCTTTATTTTCAACAAATTTTTATTCTGTTTTGGGTCATTTATAGCTATTTATGTCAACTACTATGTTACAGAAGGATATTTGGAAATGGAGACATGGCACGATCTGGCTTATACATAAGTTTGTCTTGGTGGTAGGGTACTGATGTTTGCCTTACCAAAACCAAGCAAATCAATCCCCATGCCGAGCCTATATGGCATGCCACAGGTATTGTTTGCTTTATTTACTTATTATTTATTATTGTCTTGGGCTTTTCCTTTAAGGCTCTTGGAGTAGAGTGGATATGGAGCTAGCCTTTGGGTCCTATACACTCCCTATGTACAAATCAACTACTATATAAAGGCTGGTCCTTATATGGTATAGAGAGAGGGAGAGAGAAGGGAAGGAAGTGTTTCATATGTTACAATTTAGAGCCAAGGGAAGAAAGGAGGGAGATGTTGCAATTTACAAACTTAGTGGGGATGAGAAAGAGCTTTCGGAATTTAATGATTTTTCGTTGGATGTTATATGTTTTTCTTTTGTTATTACTTAATGTCGGGGTATCCTTTTGTTTTGGGGTTTTCCCTAATACTTAATATGTGGTTTTCCATGATTTTGTTTAGGGATTTCACCGATCTCCTCTCTTAACAGGTTTTGGCCTTCTTAGATGGAGCATGGCCTCCTGTTTTGCGTCATTCTAGCTATTCGTGTATTGACCTCTTCTACAATGGTAGCTTTCTTTTTTGTTAATATTCTGGTGAGGTTTTCGAATATATTGGTTCCATTCTGCACTTTTGGACATAGGGATTCTCTATTACTGACAGTGTGTGACTTCTGAACCTTAGGTTTTCTTGGAAGTTACAGTAGGGTTGTTTTGATTTTATGCTTTGTTTCCCATCTAAGTTTATTTTGGTGTTTGTCTTATTGTAATTCATGTTTGAGGTCTTTGAGATCATTAACAGATTTAAATGTGATTACATACGTGCGTTCTTTTAACTAATTAGATATATGTTTGTTCATATATTTTATTAGTTGACAGGTTACTTAAGAGTTTATCCTTTTCCAAGTCGGTATTCATGTTTGTTCATATATTTTATTAGTTGACATGTTACTAGAACTTTTGAGTATATACTAATGAACTCAATTTTCTTTTATTTTCTGTTTTGAGTGTGTACTAATTTGTTGTAGAACTACTTTTTTTTTTTGCTTATGTTTTTCCTTCAAGGCATATTTCACTTGGATATGATGCAGTGGGAATAGTGATAAGGTCTTTTCATTATTTCTAGCATAGGCAAAGTTTATATACTTTAGGATGAATTCAAGTATTTGAGCATATGTTAATGAATCTCCGTTAATAGGTTAAATTGACTGTGGTTTGTTTTCTTCTTAGTTCTTACTCTGGTCATCAATAACCTGAGATGAATGTCTACGATGGGGGACTGCCCTCCTTTGCTCATTACTTCCCACAAGTAGCGATTCATTGCCGGCATTAAGGTTTTGGTTGTTTGGGGTTTGCCATTTCTTTTGGTTTTCCCATTTTTCTTTGCAGGTTGCTCACAATTTCCAGCACTAGATAGCAACATCGTCGCCGGTGTTGGGGTTTCCTTGCTGCTTGGGGTTTCTATATTGGTTGGGGTTTTTCATTTCTTTGGTTTCAAGTTATGTTAACATAAAAAAATATGAATCATCTAATCTCAATGGCATTTTGTAAGCTTTTCATTTTATAGGGTTTTGTCCAATTTTGCTCTCTCTCTCTTCTGTTTGGATTTTTTTCTAACATTCATGTTTATCTTTTTTTTTTTTTTTAAATTGCAGAGCTATTAGAGGCGGAGTAATGGTGTTTTGTGCTTTTTTATTTCCTACTTCTGTTAGTTTCTATTCTCAACTTTAATTTGGGGTTTCTTTCTCTAACATTATTGGTTTTTTTTTTCTTTTTCCATGGTTTTATCTAATATTCATATTTTTCTCTTGTTCCAGAGCGACAACCAAATTTAACAAAGTTGGTTTTCTCTTAAGTAAACGGATTAACATAAAAGTTTGTTTGTTCTTGCAAGACCATTGATTTTCTTGTGCCAACCAAAATCAATTTCTATGTTTGGAAACTTATGGTTGGGAAGGTTGGTGTGGATGCCGATATAAAGGAGTTAGGAGTTCCTTTCATCTCCAAATGTATTTGCTGCCATGACCACTCAGAGGAAGATATAAACCATTTGTTGGTGCATAGCTGCCTAGCTCGAAAAGTGTGGCTTTTCTTTAGCAAAATGCTAGGGCTCCCTTTCAAGGGTAATGAGAGTATTAAGGAGCTTCTCTCAATTTGGTTTTTAGCAGCCTCGACTAAAAATTAATGGGTTGTTGTGGTAGGACTGACTGCTTGTTTTGCAGTGTGGGAGATTTAGAAAGAGAAAAATAGGCACAAAATGAAAAATAAATTCAAATGCTCCAAGTTGGTGATATGGGTGATAGTGCGGTGGATTCATGAGGTTTCTTCTTCTTTAACTCTAGCCCATAAGGTGAGTTTTAATCAGCAACTCTCCTTACAGGGATTGGGGTTGTAGATCCAACCAATTAAGGGTAGGACATCAAAGTGGTGCATTTATTGGCCGTCCCGGAGGGCTACATAAAACTGAATGTAAATGCTGCTTCCAAAGGAAACCTGGGCCCCTGTGGTGGAGGGGGTATTATCAGAAATGGAATGAATGGTTTTATTTGTTCTTTTTCTAACACTTATGGCATTGACACTAATTTAGTTGCAGAGGCTATGGCATTGCTGGATGATTTACACGTAGCGGTTGCCCTTAACCTAAATAAGTTCATGGTGGAATCAGACTCCAAACTTTTGATTGATATCCTCAACGGTGATTGTACAACCCCGTGGATGCTTTGGTTTTGGTTGTCTCAGGTACAGGAGCTTAGGAATAGATAGGACTTCTTTTGTGTTTATATTTATAGAGAAGCTAATCAACCGACGGATGCTCTTGCAAAACTTGGTTGTGTTAGACAATTGTATGCCCTTAGCTCCAATCGGAATGATGTACATTATGACATTTATTGTAAATGAATAAAGTATATATTTGATTCATGTTCTTGTGGTGTATTTATGTGTAATACCCTTAAATTGGACATTTAATGAGACTTGTGTTAGTTTAGATTTGTTCACAATCGTTGGATAAGTCTGGGGAGATTTATCCTACTAAGGCTGACACTGATGTGTCGCCAAGTTGGTTGGGGTATCCTGTCTCATTTGCTAGGGTGAGACCCGAGGTACATGCAGTGTAGGTTTACTTGAAACCCTGAACCAGACCAGAATTCTAGTATTGCCCTGGACCTTGGTGATTAGTGGGCAAAACTTGAATGTTACACCTGACCCCTAGACTTGATTATGATACTGCACTAGGTGTCGGATTGGGTTGTCTTTGATATGCCAATCAATGAGATCCTTAGAGGGGGTCAAAACCTGGGTATGTTGAGACAATCCGAGAATTCATCTGAATGGGTGATCATAGTGACAGGATCAGCCCCTTTGTCGGACAAAGGTAATGATCGGGGATGCAGCCTCTCTGATGGAAACCAAAGCTGCCGGCAACCGATTTCAATCGTTGAAATTTGTTTTTGCAATATATATTTATATAAAGATATACATATATATTATGGTTTCAAAATGTTTGCAAAAAGGTTTTAATTCCCGGGATTTATGTGAGCAGAGAGTGCACCACTGTTCCTTGCAGCCGAGAGAGAGGTTCTCTCTTGTCGGATAGTATTTGATCATTATGGGCTGAGAGGTTAAGTGTAAGATCATTGAGGGTAATACCTGATGGGTTAATCTTGCATCTGCCCACAGTCCCTGGGTGTTACAAAGTGGTTTGGCCTAGGGACCACTTAGTGTAAGTGTTGGGCTCATAGAGTCCATGTGATAGGCTCAAGGGGTTCACTGTGCTTTCTAGTGAATTCGGCTAGGCCTTGTAACAAAGGCTGGGCCGAACCCTTGTGGTTGATGTGTAGATCAATGCTTGGGTCGCATGCCATACAAGGAAGCCCAATTGGACAGCAGTTTGGAAGGCTAAGTGAGGACATGTACCTATTGGGCCTAAAGCCCATTTCGAACTGGGCTGATTTGATCAGTTAAATAAAGGGGTGAATATGATATTAGATTAGTAGATGGGATAGGGTCTTAACCCTATCCACTGAGAGTCCAAATCTGAATACAGATTCAGGTCTGGAAACCTCCTGATAAGATTAGGAGATGGCTGATCTAATCTGCATATAAGATAAGGGTCTATCCTTATCACTTAAAGGGAATTCAGATCCAAATATGATTTGGATTAGCAACTCTTAATGGGATTAGGAGTTGATCCCTTTAAGGTTATAAAAGGAGAAGGGGGCGACAGCTTTTATTAGATCACATTAAAATTCAGAGAGAGAACATAACACCCAGTGAGACTACGCTATTTTCTCCTTGCCGCCTCCTTCCTGCTGTCGCCATAAAATTCTTTCTCAACTCTCTCTCTCTCTCCTATTCCCTATCTCAACTTTTATTTATTCATTTATTTATTTTATTCTTATTATCTAAGCATTTATTTATTTAATAAAATTAAATAATTTATTTATTTTAATAAATTAAATTGATAGAATAAAAGAGATGTGACATTATGAGATAGATTTCAATAAACATTTGTTTATTTATTTTACTAAATTATTTATATAATTAGAAATAAGTTACTAACAAATTATTCTCTCCCATTGAGCCCAATATTTAGTGTTGTCAATGGGTCAGGTCTGGTTCGAGATAACCTATACCAGTCCCATCCCAATAGACTTTTATTTATGTATTTATTTATTTTATTTAAGAAAAATTAGGGCTGAACCAATGGGTTGGGTCTATCCCGGTGAAGCTAAATTGACTGAATATAATTATAACGGTTTCGGTTCCATGATTTTGTCTTGATTAATTTTTAGATTGATTCTCATTCTTACTTGTCCATAATAGATTTATGTTATGAACCAAACATTTTATGAAATATATAATTTTTTTTTATTTCTTGTATTTTTATCATGTTTCATGTTTGAAATAGTAAATATGATAAATAATAAATAAGATAATATTAGTTAAAAATGTTTAACTTATTAACATAAAAATAAATTAGTATTATTTTGACTATTGTTTCAATATAATGTGGTATATGATTTGATCCCAATTAAATAATCGGTTTAAGACTAGCTCTACGTGGTTGTTTATTATTCATTATAATATAGATATAGTTATTTTATTTAAAAAATATAACCTAATTTATTATTGTATCTCCCATGGTTTTTCAACCACTGTTGACTCAGACAGTCAGACCATTCGGCCCAGGAACCGTTCAAGCAATCGGTTCTATTTTACCCCAAACCCGGTCCTTGGCCAAAAACCATTGAATCAGTCAATGACCCATTGACTTGGGCGGTCGAACCGTCAACCCATTCAACTATTTTTAGCCAGTTTTTATATTTAATTATTTTTTATTTTTTTGTCGAAACAAGCCATCCGTTCAAACTGGAGGGTCAAATCCTCGACTTGGAAACTGGTGGCCATAACGATTCCGTTTCCTGGTCTTTTTTAAAACCATGGTATCTCTCCAAATAGGCATAAAAAAATGTATCTCGAAATGGCATTTTTAAAATTTGCCCCCGCTAGTATACTTGATACGGCATCATCCTATCCTCTGACATGGAGGTGACGTGTGGCCCTAGCAAGTAGCAAGGGGTGGATTGAATAGTTAAAACCCCAAATGAAAAATCTATAACCAACCCGGAGACCGAATCAATAAGGGGTCACACGTCACCTCTGACATGGAGGTAACTGGACCATTCGGCCAAGACTTGCACTTTTAGATCATGATTTTTAAAACTGACCCGGAGACCGAATCAGTCAGGGGTCTAGTTACCGGGTCGAATGGTCCAACCGTTTGAACCGAATGTTTGGCCCATTCTGACAAAAAATAAAAAATAAAAAACGGTCAAAACGGTTCGAACAGTTAACTGCCCGGTTCAGCGGTTCACTGACCAAAGTCAACGGTTTAGGGGAAAAATCCAATTTTTGGAAAAAACAAAATTGACTGGTTCCCTGTTTTTCCGGTCCATTCGTCCGGTCTGGTCCGATTTTAAAAACCATGCTTTAGATAAAGGCATTCAACCTATAAATTCACAAGACCGTGTTTATACCATACTTTCAACCACTTTGCAGTTATGTATTAGGAATATCTCTCTATGAACAAAAACATACTATATATGGAGATGTCTCAAATACAAGATTACAAGTAATTGTGAGATGATATTAGCACGGTCTTGTGAGAACTGAATCCGAATTCTTCAACCTAAGGTAAGGGCCATTTCATTTCACAATTACGCTTCCATAATCTCCACCGATCACTTCCTCTTCCTCGTATGACTTGAGCATTGTAGAATCTCTTACAATTTTTGTGTTTACAGGTCATTATGAGTTAGGACTCCAGATATTCCAATTTACTCCCTTGTAGGCGTAGGCATGAACATCAACATTAGATCAATTTCTATTAATTTCTATAGCTTATCTTAAATTTTACTATTTTTATTACATCATATTAATTTTATTACTCTTAAATGCAATGCAAAACCTTTGTTAAGTGACATATTGACAAGAGTCTTATGACCTTTTTAATTGGGCCAAGTTGAACCCTATCCATCTGACCATTATTCTTGGGTCATGTATTTCTAATAAATTAAAAAAATAAAAAAGGGATTAGGGAGAGGGAGAGTTTCTTTTTTATTAGTATAAATTAAAAATTATTTTAATTAAAACATGGTTTTATTAGTTTATATCAATTTTAACTAATACAACAAGTTTTGCTAAGTTTGTTAACAAATTTTTATTGTTTTTAATTATACTAATTTTGTATAGAATATTTAACTTTTATTTTATTATACAAAAAATTTTACTTATTTTAGAGTAAGTTAATAAAGCAAGTTTATTTAAAGTAGTTTAATTAATAAGTTAGTTGTGTATTGCTTATTTTAATTTTTCATTGTCTATACATTTTTTATACTTTTTTGTTTTTAATGTTTTCTCAATAAACATTACTTTTAATAAATAAAAAAAACTTTTGTTATTTTTAGTGAAATTTTCTATTATTTTATCAGCTGATTAAAAAAATTATGTTTCTAATTTTTTGTTATTTTTTATTTATAGGGAATATTTTCCCCTGCTGTCAATATTTTCTATCATTTTCCCTTACTTTTCTGATTTTTCATATTTATAGTTAATAAATTTATTTTTAGTGAAATTTTACCTTATTTGTTCTTTTATTTTCAAGATTACATAATTCAGTCGAACCAAACAAACCAGATCAATCCGATTCATTATGAACTAATAATTGAAGCTAATAGGTCTGATGGTTTTAGGTGTTCAAATATGACGTGCAATGCTTTTGATCCCCTGGTTCATTTATTTGTATGCTTTCTAGTACTCATGGGAACTGACAAAGTCGAGGAAACAACCTAATCCATTAAAGCTATAAGATAAATTAGACAATTCACATTCACAAAATATATATATATATATAATTAGCAATGAAATTTTCACATGGTTTGTAAAAAAAATGGTGTTTTAACTTTTTCTTTAAATATAAAAGGATTTTTTATTCGAAGTTTAATTAACATTTAAATTGTGTTTTTTAATAAGAAACATGTTAATTAATATTGGAACTAATAGTATTTCTAATATTTATTTGAAGACATGTTTCCTAAAACTCTATGTAGCAGAATCGGCGAACCAATCTAGATCATTCAAAATATGTTCAAATTGGCAACTAAAAATTTATATTTTATTAACCCGTCTTCTTGCTATAAGGATGTTGTTGTACTTATTTGTCTTGATGATAACAAATTTATTTAGAGTACTATGGTGTGTTTAAGTATGCAATAAGATTTAGTAAATTTATCCAAGCCAATATTGTACTAAGCAATATTTCTACCCAATATGAAGAAATGAAAGATTTGCCAAGTCAGATTGCACAAGCCCCATATTCTCAACACCATCATCAAGTCTCCCCATTGAGGAAGCCCCAAATAATTTAATCCTAATAAGGATACTAAATAATTTAAATGGTATTTTGAGCTACTCAAGGGTCATAGGCTACAACAATTAGTTGCATAAAATGCACTATCTTGATGCTCAACAAGACCAATGGCTAAAGTAGATTTGGTTCTTGGGCTTTCTTGTACTTAAACAAATTATTATAAACGGGAGAAAAATCTAATATGAAATCCAATGAAAAAAGATATCAAACATTTGAATGTGAACTTCAAATTCTAAGTGTTGGGCTATTTATTAAGCAACATTGTTAAGATTATAGTATAGTCGACTACTCATAAATGTATAATCGATTAACTATTACATAAGAATTGCCTCACCGTGAGACATAATTTAATACCCCCAAAAGGTATAGTTGTCTAACTCTCATAGTGGAGACATAAAATGCCATGACTATGACATAATTGAGTAATTGACTACCCCAACAAGCATAACCGATTGCCTGTGATGGTTGAAGCATAAAAATGCCCTGTTTGAAATTTATCAACTACCCAAAATGTATGGTTGATTAATCCAAACTGATTGAGTTTTAAATGATATCAATTGATTGATAAGAAGGAACCAATCGACTATAATAGATAATTTACTATTCAGTAAAAATTGGTAATAAGTAATTATTAGCAATTATTAATTTATCATTTTAGAGTAAAAAGGTTAACGGTTTTCATAACTAATTATGGGTAATTTACATTGTTTTTTGACATTTATTAGTTTGGAAATTTATCATGGAATTCTATTATATTAATCAAAAAGGGATTAGGGAGAAGTAGAGCTACTTTTTTTTATTAAGTATAAATAATAAATTGATTTTAATTAAAATATGGTTTTATTAGTTTATATCAATTTTAACTAATAAAATAAGTTTCACTAAGTTTGTTAACAATTTTTTTATTGTTTTTAATTATCTTAATTTTGTATCAAATATTTAACTTTTTTTTATAAAATAAACCTTACTAATTTTAAAGTATGTTAATAAAGAAAATTTATTTAACATAGAAAATTCCCAATAGTTACCATTTACTTTAGGCTGAGTGCCAATTTAGTAATTGTACCTTAAATCACTATAATCTAATATCCGAACTTTTAATTTGCGACAATTTAATAACCAGTGTTAAATTTCCATTGGTTAAAAGATAAAAAGTCCTAAATACCCTCAAATATTCCGATTACCGATTAAAATTATAAAAATAACCCATCATCTATTTCGACTAAGGCAAGTGAGAATCACTATTCATACTTGCATTTACAAGAATCCGAAAACTAACTCCCTCACGCCGGTGGTGTCAAGGGAATGTGCCACGGAAAAGTTGATTTTGACGATCGTACACAATGCCGGAAAAATTGAAGTCAAAGAATCCAGTACCATTGCCGGAGGACGACTCCTGTTTCTCGTCTTTATTGCCCGAAGTCGAAAAATCGTGAGAGACAAGTTCAAAATTTCTGTCTTCTTCATGACGATTGGGAAAAAATTTCCGTCTTCTTCAAAATTCCATACATAATGGCGTCCATAGCCGAAAATTCCTTCTCCCAGCGCGTTCGATCTTGATATCTCATCATTTCTTGGCCAGTTCTCAAGCTTAATGCTACCCAAAGTTTAATGGAGCATAATAATTTCATTTCACATGGTATCCAGTCAAGCCCCATTTATGTTTTGCACGTTTCGTCAATATCACTTATTTGTTGGTTTAGAACTAACGAGAAAGCACGAGAAGTCACAGATCTGAAGAACATGAGAGACGAGATCGAAACGAAACGGAGAAAGAGGAGTATCTTGATCTTGATCCATATCTCGAACTTAGAGTCAGGTCCAGATCTAAATACCTGTTTAATCCTGTGAGAATAATTTAATTGGTCAAGTCGAAGCAGACGCCTCAGATCTTTTGTTGCCGAATCGTCGACGATCGCAGGGCCGTCTTTTTTCTTCGAAAAATTTGGTAACGGAAGAGCACTAGGAGAAGGGGAGAGTGAACACACAGATCCGACGTATACATCGGACCGCACGGCAGCAGGAGGCAAAACCGATTTTAGGTCCCCGATCCGGATCTGCTAAGGCATCATTTCTGGCTCCGGTCCCAACCGATTTCAGGTCCCCGCACTGCCGTGACAAGTTGTAGGTTGCAGCGGTGATGAAACGCCGCCGTCGCGTCTATTCGTTCGCAGGGAAAAAACGGCGAATCAGGGTGGTTTTCCAAGAAGAAGAAGAAAGAAGGAGAAGTGTAAAGAAGAAAGAGAGGAAGCGCGGGCGGGCGGAGAAACCGCCGCTGCCCGAAGTTGCAGCGGCGGTTGTTGTTAAAAGCGAAACATAGAGAGCTGGAGGAAGAGGAAGAAGAAATAAAAGATGGCGTCAACGTTTTACCCAGTTGGCCCTGGTTGTCTCTTCGGCTCCGGAAGTCCTCTTCTCCGGTGGCGCATTCGCCTGACACCACCGGCATGAGGGAGCAGGTTTTCGGATTCTCTGTAAATGCAAGTATCAGCATGGTTACCACTTGCATTGGTGGAAATAGATGATAGAGTTATTTTCGTAATTTTAATCGGTAAACAAAATAACTGGGGGTATTTAGGACTTTTTATCTTTTAATTAACGGAAATTTAACGCCGGATATCAAATTGTCTTCAATTTGTGTAGATTTTCGCAATTTAAAGTACGAGTGCTAAATTGGCATTCAGCGTAAAGTAAAGAGTACCTATTGGAAATTTTTCCTTTAATTAATAAATTAATTGCGTATTTTATTTTTTCCTTTTTATACATTTTAATACTTTTTTTTAATTTTTAATGTTTTCTCAATAAACATTACCTTTAATAAATTAAAAAATGTTAATTTTAATGAAATTTTCTATTATTTTATCATCTGATCAAAAAACCAAGTTTCTAATTTTTTGTTATTTTTTTATTTATAGGGAATATTTTACCTTTTTTGTCATTTTTTTCTATTATATTCCCTAATCTTCTTGTAAGCTCCAACTCATCATCCCTTTCTTTACGTGACTGAGCTTTTCTCGGTACCGACATATCATCAGGGACCATCCACGTCCGTGGGGGTGGCTATGAGCCGAGCTCTTCATGAGTTATTTGAGCTCGATTCATCTCGGTTTCAACTAAGCTTCAAGCCTAATAAAGCTTAGCTTGTGAAGTTCGTGAGTCAAATTCGAATATATATATATATATAATAAAATATTATAATTCTTAATTTTTTAAATATATATAATTTTTTATTTTTATTAAACATTTTTTTTCTCAAATCAAACTTGAACTCAAGGTTCTAACTCGAATCGAACTCGAGCCTTGTACTACCTTGTCGAGCTGAGCCAATACATTGGGGCCACCTTAGCAGGTGGAAAGCTCTTTCAATGATGATGATGAGTCAACAAGTATGACAATAGAGGATTCGGGGGAAGCATCCAAATGGCACCGACATCTTTGTCCTCATCATCGTCAACACTTTCTTCGGTACTTTCTTATCTACATTCTTCCTGATTACTCTCATACATTAATCTATCTCCCCTTCTTATCTTGTTCTAACTCGATCGATCCTGATCTCTATCTTTCTTATCCACTTGATCTAGTATTGTTTCCTGCAATTCCATCGACCCATCATCATTTGTATAATCAACAAAGTAAAGAAAACAACGTCAATATCTCATACAAAAATGAATAACATTTGTGAGAAGTAGTGTTGATGAATCAATTTTTTGGGCTAAGTATCAATTTTTTGTGCTAAGTACCTCGTCATTTGGTCTGCTTCCAAGTGGTCGATGACTTAGAGGCCGAAGTGAACTTTTGCTAGATGAGGACCTGGATGCCGAGCTGACCAGGCCAAGCTAGGGGCAGATTAGGTGCCGAGTTAACTGGGTCGAGTTGGGCAGGTTAGGTGCCAAACTGACTGGGCCGAGCTAGGCAGGTTAGGTGACGAGATGACTAGACCGAGCTAGGCAGGTGAGGTGATGAGCTGACCAGAGTGCCAGTCTGCCTATTAGGTGCTGAGTTGACTAGAGGGCCGAGCCGCCTATTAGTTGCCGAGTTGTCTGGTGGCGAGCTGGATTGATTGTCGAGTTTCGTAGTTCTTTAGAGACCTGCAAGGAATCAATGTCAGAGGACCCGAGGTAGCTAGCCCGGCGAGGTCGCTCCGTTGCTTAAGTCAATACTCTCATAATAGACCGCGAGTTAAAAATCACAAAGTATGAGAGTTATAATATGCTTACTTGCCCCCTCATGTCATTGGGGTTGGTGCCTTTATATAGGCATTGTTTGGCGTGGGCTTCACGCACCGCATCCGAGATTTCCGAGAAGTCGTCTAAGTGGTTCGAGATTCCCTAAGGTAACCGCCATGCACGTTGACCACCCTCCGGATCGTTCGTCACATGGGCCAACTTCCAAGGATCGTGGGAGTGTTTGGATATGCATGCCGAATTTGTTGGCGAGCACGTCTCGCAGGTCGCCAGGTTGGCGCCTGTGCCAGGCCGCCGGTTTGGTGCCTGTGCCAGGTCGCGCCTGGGCCAGGCCGCCAGGTCGGCGCTTGTGCCAGGCCGCCATGTCGCGATTGGGCCAGGCCGCCAGTTCGCGCCTGGGCCAGGCGCCAGGTGGGACACCATCAACTTAGTTAAGGCAAGTTGTTACCAAAGTAGTTCTGGGTATCACCTATTTGTTCCGAGGTGCCATATGTCACAATATCATTGGAGGGCCAAATCCACCCTCATCAAGTGCCAAAGACAAATCTAAGAATTGCGAACAAGACGAATCCCTCGTATTTGCTACTCCTTCCTTCTTGAGTCTTGACAATCCATTCGTCGCCGCTAAGCTTCCTCTCCTCGCTTCTTTATTTCTATCCGTCTCTTTCCACTTATTCTCGTCATGAAATAAAAATCAAATGAATGTAATCTCATCGTCTTACACCTTTCTTCTATAAACAAATCTTCCAACAGGATTGCTACCATAAGCTGAAGGTCTTTGAGACTCGGTGCCATTGAGAAGAATCGATAATGAGAGACCAAACAACAAAAAAGTGAAAAATGTAACAAATAGGGAGAGAGATAGGTCAGTTTTATGAGAGGATTTCAAACTTATCATCATTGCTCTGGTTTAGTTTCAATGAAGAAGATAATGAACAATGCCTCCATCAAATGGGTAATTTTGAAAATCTGAAATGTTACAAATCACATGTGTGAGATACTTAATAATTTGCAACATTTAAAAATAAATTTATTATTATTATATAAAATTAGTTATATATTATTACTATATAAAATTGATAATTATTACCTGAAAATTCCATGTTAACAAAATTAATTTTGGTAGTGAAAAAATATTTGTATTTTCATTTACTTTGCTAGTGAAAAAATTCTAATGTCAACAAAATTAAGATGGGCCTCGATCTGGAATGTTACCTCATGTGAAAAATTTCCTGGTGGTTTTGGGAGTGTCCCGAATCAGCTAGAATGTGCATCCATTGGCTCGACAGTTATCCAAATGCTCAGGGAGTTCTGAGACTTGGGGAGATGTAGCAGGAAGACAATCAACTCCATTCTATTGTGTGGGACTACACTGCTCCCGATGTTCACTAGCACATCCGTGTGAATTGGAGGCGATGCAGTCAACATGGTGCCCGGTGTGAGCATGGGAGTGGTATTGCCTCCTAAATGTTGGCTCAGGGTTGTATCGGTAGATCTCTTGCCTTGGTGTGCTTGAGCGTCTGTAGGTTGGCCGTTTTCATAATGGCCCCCCATTGGTTGTTGCTGGTTGTCCAATAGATGAGCAAGGAGTGGCACACACTATAATAGTTGCTGGAATTGCTATTGCGTAACGAGATTTTTTGGAGCAAGTGGGGCATTGCTATTGCGTAAATAAGTTTATATGGAGTCTTCATTAGGGGTAATCATGGGCCGGGCCCGGGTCAGGCTTTGCACTTATAATAAGGGCTATAGGTTAGGCCCAGGCATAGCTTCTTGGCCTAGGGTTTCGGGCCTGAACTATAAGCTCTAGCTCATGTCTATATTGGCTCGGGCCTAATTCCATGCAAATGTCACTCGTATATAAAATATTATATATCTATATATTAAATAATATAACATACATATAAATTTATTTTATACATTATATAAGATAAAATATTATATATAATATAAATTATACATGTCATGTTATAATGTTTATATATAAAATATATAATATAATGTAAAATAATATTATACATTATACACAAAATGTGTAGGTATATATATATATATATATATATATATATATATATATATATATATATATATATATATATATATATATATTTGTCTGTGGGGGGGGGGTCAGGCTAGGCTTGAAATATTAAGCCCAAGCCTAACCCTAAAATTTGCGCACTTGATATAGGCTTGGGCCTGTGTTGGACAATTATGCCCTTAACTCCAATCAGATTGATGTATCTTTTGACATTTATTGTAAATGAATAAAGTACATAACTAATTCATGTCATTGTGGTGTGTTTCTAGGTAATACCATTAAACTGGACATTTATGAGACTCGTGTTAGTTTAGAATCTTCACAGCCATTGGATAGATCTAGGGAGATTTATCCTACCAAGGCTGACACTAGTGTGCCGCCAAGTTGGTTGGTGTGTCTTTTCTCAGCTACCAGGGTGAGATCTGAGGTACATGCAGTGTGGGTTTTCTTGAAACCCTGAACCAGACCAAATTCCAGTATCGCCCTAGACCTTTGAGATAGATGGGCAAAACTGGAAAGTTACACCTCACCCCTACACTTGATTATGGTACTACACTAGGTGTCGGATCAGGCTGTCTTTGATATGCCAATCAGTGAGATCTTTAAAGGGGGTCGAAAATTGGGTATGTTGGGACAGTCCGAGAATTCATCTAAGTGGGTGATCATAGTGATAGGATCAACTCCTTTGTCGGACAAAGTGAATGATCAAGTACTGCACTCTCTCTGATGTAAACCTAAACTGTCGACAATTGATTTCAAACGTTGAAATTTGTTTTTTGCAAAATATATCTATATAGAGATATAAATATATACTACAGTTTTAAAATGTTTGCAAAAGGTTTTAATTCCCGGGATCCATGTGAATAGAGAGTGCATCATTGTTCCTTGCAGCCGATGGAGAAATTCTCTTATCGGACAGTGTTTGATCATTATAGGTTGAGAGGTTAAGTGTAAGACCATTGAGGATAATACCTGATGGGCTAATCTTGCATCTGCCCACAGTCCTTGGGTTTTCATAAGGTGGCTGGACCCAATGACCATTTAGTGTAAATGTTGGGCCCATTAAGAGCCCATGATGATGGACTCAGTGGTTTACTATCTGTTATAGTGAATTTGGCCAGGCCTTGTAACAAAGGTTGGGTTGAACCCATGTGGGTGATGTGTAGATCAATGTTTGGGTCCCACGCCATACAAAGAGAGCCAACTGGGCAGCGGGTTAAGAGGTTAAGTGAACACGTAAGCTTAATAGGCCTAAAGCCCAATTCGAACTAGGCTTAAGTTAATTAATTAAAAGGAGTCAATATAGGATTTATAATCTGATTTGGATTAGCTGAAGGATAAGATAATTCTTATCCATTCAAGAGTCTAGATCCAAATATCAGATTTAGATTAAGAAACTTTCTCCAAATTAAATTAGGAGGTTGATCCTGATAAGGCTATAAATAAAGGGGGTGAATTCCTCAGTTACACAACACGACAATGTGCAGAATTCTCTCATATTCTTTCCATCTCTATCTAGTTCGATATCCTCTTGAGGAATTGATCAATAAAGGTTATTGATATTATTTCTTGACTGAAGAAACAATCTGAAGTCGTGCTTACCAACCCTTGTTCGATTCTTGTTGAAGGATCCTGGTTCTTGCTGAAGAACCATCCTGCTGATCCTAGTTCATCACACAATGTGCCATCTTCAGTGGAAGCAGGTTTTGGTATTCTCCTTGGGCGTGAACATCTTCATTGAGAGTTACTGCTACTTCGTATCAGGTATATCTTTCTCATCCCTTTTTGGTTTCATATATGGTGATGTTTTGGATTCAAGAACGATCATTGAAAATGCAATTTTCTAAAATAGGGAATGCGTTTCCAATATGGAAGAGAGAGAAATTTTTGAAATTTCGCTCAACCTTCCTGTAGGGTTCGGCCATCCATATGATGGATCTCTCATCCCTTCAATGGTATCATAGACATGGTTTGATTCTTGAACCGAAATTTAGCCAGATTTGATATGCGTAAACCGGTAAAAACTATTCTATGGTTCCCAGTTTTGGGCGAATGATCTGAAAATAATTATTTATTATTCTGTTATATATTTATAATTATTCTATTTATATTTCTTGAATTTGGGTTGTTCGTATGGAGGAGATCGAAATCTTTTTGCAGCGCAATAAATTTGCGCATTTGCATTTTTTTCCTATTCATTCTTGGTCTATAATTAATTTTATTATTTTTTAATTTTAGACAGAATCTATAGGAATTCAAATCTAATGTAATATTAATAGAAAAATTATGTTTTCTATTTTATTTCATTTGAAGATGAAGCTGAAAGCGTGAAGGAGAGAATTTCACAGATTCGGGTTAAGCGATTTGCGATTTGTAGTTTTGGAAACTGCAAACTGTGAACTGATATTTGTTTGCAGGGTAGCAGCCTTACGAACAATCCTCTTACTGATTCTTGATTGTCATGTATCAGTTTCTTTATTTTCAGATCATGTTTATTGAATTGAATCTTGAGTTAAACATCAAACCGTAGGCCATTCGAACCAGATTGGACCAAACTGGTTGGACCGAATCTGTGGTTCGGTGGGGGCTGTTCTTAGCCCTAAAAATTGCTACATGGGCCAAGGAGTTGATGGTTAATTGCAAGATGCAATTTGGCCCACATCTGAAAAACCTAGTTTTGGATTGTTAAAACTGCTTTAGCCTAATTAAGCTTAAATGCTATGAGGGCCGAACTGCTCTTTGCAGTTCGACCCATATACCTAAATAATATTATGGGCTTTAAATGAGCTGGAAATGTTTTAAATTTAATTATGAGTTTTACAGTTATTTAATTGATTTGATCAATTATGGATTTCATGCATGTGATGTATGTGATGTGATGTGATGTGCTGCGTACGTGGGTCATAAGTACTTGGCCTATGTTAATTCGATAGTGGCTCTTTCGAACACCATGGCTGAATGCACATCATTGACATAGTGCCCTTAAGATCATTGGATGATCTCCCTTTGTCAGTGGAGGTTAATGCAGGTGTTGATCTTCCAAGATGTGACCAATGTACTAGTTTCCTCATTATGGTCTAATCCAATTTGCTATGGAGGAGGTTGATAGTGATAACATGATAACATGTCTATTTAATTTACATGATAACATGATAACATGTACTAGTGGTTTAATTTACATGATAACATGTCTATTTAATTTGTCAAGTTGTTATATACTTACTAATTTAAATATAATTGGTTTGATGCAATTTCATATAGTAATTCTATCAATTTTCTCTCTCTCTTTCATGCATCACAGAGGATTATCACTAGTTTGTATTAGAAAGAATATTGTATAGGAAATGAGGGGTCTCTCACCATAGAGCTCACATGAACCTCCTCCTCTCATTTCTCATACATGTAGTTATTTATTTTTTAAATGGAATTATTAAAATTCTATAATAAAATGCATCATTATTCTCTATAATAAAATCATTCTTAAATATCCCTCCTTTATTCTTAAATCTATTTTTACCTTTACCATCTTAATAAGTATAACTATAAATGGGCTGGGTTGGGCTAGCTTAAGAGCCAATCCAGGACTAAGGTGCCATTTTATAAACATGAAGTCTGATGTTTTAAAAGTCAAAAAGCTATCATTCGGGTTTGAATTCTAAAACGAAGTAGTAATGATTTTTTTATTTGCCTTTTAAGGGCTTTAAAAAAGATAAAATTGTTTGAGTTGGATAAATACTCCAACACATAAAAGTGTGAAGCTTACTATTTTACCTTCAGAAATACTCAATTAATAATATTTTAAATAATAAAAGTAAATTTTAAAAATGTCTAAATAAAATAGCATTCCAATAATAAACAAATATTATGATTTGTTAAAATAAATAAATATTTATTATTTAATTAACACTAATATATATTTATTATTATCAACTAATAATAAATAAAATTACTTATAGATATTAATAAATACTCTTATTACTATATAGATATTAATACTAATTATTATTATTTATATTACAAAATAATATTTAATAATAATAGTTATTATTATTATTAAATAGATGGTTGTAATGAAGGCATTAACGTCATTTTGGTAAGACATGAAACGAGGTATTATCATTTTCAGATCTGAATTTGTATTTGAGATTCTCTAGTCACACCTAAATCCAAACATCGATGGAGTTTGAAAAACAAAATTTTAGATGTTAAGACTCAATTTGAAAGGAGTATAAATACAAACATGTACAATAGAAATACCTACGAAATAATACAAAATATGAGGTTTTGCATTCTAGACATTTGTATTTCTACTTCTTTCAAATGGAGCCTAAACATATGCCACGTAGTATAGTAATATAGACCTTATTTGGACCCAAACCGATTTAAAACCCAAGTTTACCAGCCCAATAACCAAATTTATATTTGGACCCATGCATTGCATGAATTTAGTTGCTAATAGGCTATGAGGGAGAAGTAAGAGGTCTATTGCAAGAACTGAAAAACCACACGGATAGTTTAAGATAATATATATATTCTAAAACAAGGCATTGAAGAAAATTTTCTCATTTTTTATAATTTTTTATTTTTTTATTTCATGACATTTTTGAAACAAAAAATGAGATGCGTTTTCCGAGAACCTAAATAATCTCTCATCCTAAAATTTCTCCTAAACTACTTCCCTCACTTTCTCTAAAATTATCTCTAATTCCTATTTATCTTCTAAATTATCTCTAATTCCTATTTATCCTCTCCCCTACTTTTTATCTATATCTATCCAAAGAATGTTTTGATTAAAAAATTAAGAAATATTTAAATATTATAACAAAATTATATAATAACTTTAAAATATTTATTAAAAACATAAAAAATAATTCTATATTTTTACAAAATATATCACAAAATCATGTACTAAAAATTTAAATTATGTTTTTTTGGGCTCAGCGGAAGCTTCAACCGCTGCATCGGCGGCCTCGGTGGCGACCTCAGGCTCCGCAGTTGCCTGTGGAGCAGGCTCTGCCGATGTCTCGGGCTCCCGAGGTGGTAGGATCTCCTCCAAGTCGATGATTGGAGGTATGTTAGGGAGCTCAGGCTCAGAGGCAGGAGCCTGCGGAAGCTCGGGTTCGGAAGTGGGGGCCTGCGGAGACTCGATGCGAGCTCTCTTGCAGCTCGCTTCTTCTTCCCTTTCATTTGACAGAAAAGTTTCTCCCCCTTAAGCTTCTCTTCCTCCATGGGCCCTACAACATAGCTCGGCATTAGTAAACTAGAAAGTACTAACTATTTAAGCAAGGTACTAAGTAAGACAACCTACTCGGGCTCAAGCTGGCCTTTATGAGCTTGCTCTCGGCGATATAATCATTGTAATTAAACCCGAGCTCAACCTATGATTGGAGCGTCTCCCTAGTCTTCCTGTCCAGGATAACGTCGGGGTCTTGAATAGCCGCCCTCCAATGAGTGGGGAAGGGCCACCCCACGGTGTTCCAAACTACAAAGTCCAGCTTCCAGGCCAAGACTTTGCTAGGAAGCTTGTGCAGTAACTTAAAACCCGGACGAGGGGACAGGTAGTAGGCCCGCCTGTGCTCGGGGAGAACGCTTGAAGCGCTCTTCTTTATTGAGAGGATCGAGCAAAAAATATCTAAATTCAAAGGAAGGACATACTCGAAGCAAAGGGATATGATCCCGACCACGTTACGAACGGAGTTCGGGTGAAGTTGGTCTATTGTGACGTTGAAGTGGTTCAGGACCTCTATGATAAGAGGGTGGAAAGGAAGACGGAGCCCGGCTATAAGCTGCTCTCGGAAGATCACGATCTCGTCAGGATTGTGCTCCCATGGGAAGTTACCCGCAGGAAGACTGTTGGTATACTCCCTAGGTAGATTGTATTGCCGGATGAGGTATCGGAGCCTCTCCAGGGTCATAGTGGAGGGACTGAACCTATCCGGCATCCGACCTCGGTGAGAGGTGGACGCTAGATTACCCGAGGCCTTCCGCGCCTCGTGAGACTGGACTTCAGTGAGATCACCCTGAGCCGAGGTACCTACCTCAGGCTCATCCAGTTGGTTATCGAAGCTAGACATAGTGGAGAAAACCAAAATGAACTGGAAGGAAAGGAAACTGAAAGAAAAGCAGAGACTCACCAAGGAAAAGCAACCGAACTAGGGAGAATTGACCCAAGCTGGAGACCTTAGACGCGAGCTCAAGACGAGTGCTAAGGACTTATGGCAAGGGAAAATGACCAGGATCCCTGCTATTTATAGCCACTATACTCAGGCATCAACGGTCAAGATCAAGACAATCTGACGGCTCTCAAGAAAACTAGCTACGCGACCCCCGAGGCGAAATCGGTTTATCGCGTTTTTTGACGTCCGCGCGTAGACTGTACGCGACCCGGGCTGCCCTTGATCGAGCCGAGCAGTGAAATGGTTTGACCAATAAGCCGCCTGACCAGGATGCCAGAGCTCCGAGCCAAATCCACCCAGCACACCGCGGACTCCCCGCACTAGGTCAGAACCCCCAGCACGGGGACACGTGGGTACAACCTGGCATAAGTGACAACTCAGCGTGGCAACCTAGCCATAACTCGGCGTACTGAACTTGCCGGAGCCTAGTGATACAACTCGGCGAACGTAGCAGCTTGCCGGGAAGAAACATTTAGCATACTCCGAATTCTCCCCAAGGGATGAGGACTCCCGAGCTCCTCCCAGTGGGCCCCGAACTCTCCCTTCCTGAGAAAGGGAACACCCCGATCTACGGGAAGTGTCCCGAAGTGTTCCCACTTCGGGATAGCCCCATTGACGCTCCCGCCCATATTTGCCTAAAGCTCGCCTCGAGCACTCGCACCTCGGCTACCCCAGCACCCCGGTGTAGGGTAGCTCGGTGCAAAAGTAGCTCGGCAACCTGCAGAAAAGATCTGCCTGACAATAGTACCTGCCGAATCTGGAGGCTGTGCCCACGTCTCTTGTTAGGCGGCATCGTGCTTGCCACTTCTGCCATATGTGGCATGCCTGATAGGTCGATACCCTGTAACGGTTGCCCACATCCACCACCTCGGCTCTGGCAATAACGACTGTGGCAGAGGCGGTTACACCTGATTTGAGAGATCTTCAATATAAAAAGACCCTGACCCTCGAGGAGAAAGGTATTGAACTTGCGCCATCTGCACTCTCAACTCTTTATTTGTATTCTTCAACCTTCTCAGAGTTCTAACTTAAGCATCGGAGTATTCCCGCCAGGCGAGCTCCCCGGGAATTCTTCACCTTCCTCATCGTCTCATGTACCGTTCGTCATCAGTTAGGAGTCAGGTTTCCGCCAGCTAAGAGTGCCCGGATCGCGCAACATCACTATTATTTATCTTTCGCTTAATAGATCTCGTGCATCACATGGGTCCCTACTAGTTATTATTAAACCAGAATTGTTTGTAATAATCTTTTTTTTTGTTTACCAAAAGAACCAGAATTTAAGTATTTGTTAAAAACCCTAGGGGTAGTTAAATAAATTTTCAAAAAATAAAAGTCATAGGCCCAAAGCCCGGCACGGACCCCGTTGTTGCCCAATCTAATATGTAACCCGTCCGAGTCAACCATTCAACCTAGTCAACCCAGAAGGCATCATCACCAATCACCATGGACTTCCATGGATCGGGACTCTGGAAACCCGCTGGGGTTTATAAAGCATGAAGTGGTTTTTTCTTTCCACTCTCAGATCTGTGTAAACCCATTCCATCTCTACACCGTCTGTAATCCTTAACTGCAGGTAATTCTCTCTATCTAAAATCCCTCACATTTCCATCTGCGAAATCTCCAAATTTGCTTCGGTTACTAGAGAATCAACATGCTACGCTTTGCTGTTCTTCAACCATAGAAAATCATGCGTTCTAAAAAGAGTGGAAGAAAAGCCATAAGACAACACCAAATATCTTGAAATTGTAAATTTGTAACAGTTGGCAGATAGCACATCTCACCGAGTTCAGATGCGTTTATTTATTTATATTTTTATATTTACATTTTTTATGAGCAACACCAGTTCACTCGTTATCACAAATTCACACTTGATTGGTTTTCATGCCCAAATCCGTATCTGCGAATTTGTAACGTTTAGATCACCCACATTCTTATCCTTTTAAAGGCGAAAGAAGTTATACTTATGCGAAGCAGGATTTATTGCTCAGGGCATATCGAGGCAGAGTTACCAATGGCGGGTGCGGCGGGTGGGTTCATCACTCGGTCCTTCGAGTCCATGCTGAAAGAGTGCGCGGGGAAGAAGTATGGCGAGCTTCAGAAGGCTATCCAGGCCTATTTAGGTTGTTTTTCTTTATCTCAATTTCCTTGTTTTTAAAATTTACTCTTATTTATTATTTTGTCTTATTGATGTTTACCCTTCTCAAGAGAGGATCTTCTCTCTAAACATAATTCACAACGTTGATTGCTTCTATCTAACTGTGAGAAATATTAGATCGGACATAGATCCATGTATATATGTGTTCACTGACTAGAACAGAAGCGAAGAACATCAATGACAATTTGTTCAAACCAACAACATGAACATTAGGAGTGCATCACGAGGAATCAAAACTATTTTTTTTTTTAAGATAAATAAAAAAGAAACTTTATTAATGAGAAAAAAGACAAAAGCGTCTTGGGTGACAAGATGTCACCACCCAGCAATACAAAAGAGAAACTACATTATAACCATACTAAAACAGACCAGATTCGAAGCCCATTCAAAATTAAACCAACAAAGTAGACCAGAAATTCGAACCAAAATCTTCTTTTTCTTTGGCTGCTTATACATTCTGGAAGAATTAAAACCCAATCAATGAGCTTTGAGCTGATCGTTGCCACTAATTTTTATTTGCTCTTCATCTTTCCATAAAAAAATCTTCTATTGCTGAAAAGCTTGAAGGAAAAAGACCATATTCTTTTTACAAAAAGCTTTTTGGGTATTCTTGAAATTCAAGCTTGTAATGTGAATCTTTTTCATCTTTATTAGCTCTATTGGTGTGTCATGTTGACACCCATTCAGCTTGTAATGCCTTTTTTTTCCTTAAATGAAAATTTATTCTTTATTCTTAAAAAACATAAATCAAATAGATTTTTTCCTTACTAGGAGAATAGGAAGAATGATGTGTAAAGATTGCAAAGTTAGTCTGTTAGAAGCTTAGCAACATAGTATAGATTAGTGGTGGTAGATGTACACATTAGGAAATGGAAGAGAAATAAGGAAGAAAATAGGCATCCAAGAATTTGGTTTGAATGGCAAACAACATAAAGAAAGTAGCAGAGCCAGGACCTAAAAAATACAAATGGGTATACAGAAGGAAAGGAATAAGAGGTATTGGAACTTCTGATTCGGATCAGATGGGGGTGGCGGTCCAACTTCAGCCACAATCTCCTACTTTGAAGGAATAACAGGAAAAAAGGTGAGTGATGTCATTACTGGCTCTAGTAGAATCCAGCTGATGCATGAGACTGACAGGGTTGAAGAAAACCCAAGCAGTGTGGATATCCAGAAATTAGTTGACAGAGGTTATGGTTGGGAAAAGCTTGGGCCTGCTATTTTGGGGTGGCGAGGAATTTTCCAGGGAGGCCTTTGAGATTTTTGAAAGTAAAAAGGATGAGAAAGAGAAGAAAAAAGCCTATATTTAGGGGAACAAGGTTTAGGACAAGGATTTTGCGAACCAAGAGGATGAGTTTACAGATCAAGATTGAAGTGTGCTTCAGGGTGGGCTTGCAATTCTAGTCTAGTGCCGGTTTGGTGTTTGTTGTCTTCTGGGTCCTTTTTGGGCCTTCGTTGATCTTTCTCTTGGTTTTGATTGGTCTGTTTTGGGTGTGTGATAGGGTGCCAATAGGCCTTTTGGTTCTCTTGGGGTTGCTTTCTTGTTTCCGGGGATATCTTATCACCCATGCTGTACTCATTTCTTTTTTTCTTTTAATGAAAATGTTATTTTTATTCTTCAAAAAAAGAAGAAAGTAGCAGAGGATGTCTTAATAGAATTAAAGGAAAATGGAAAAGTACTAAAGAAACTTGGTTGTGAAATGAAGAGGTTCATAATATAATCAAATTAAAACGAGCATGCTACAAAGAATGTCAAAAATCTAAAAATGCAGAAACTAGGAAAAATATAAAACCATAAAAAAGAAAGTTAAAGAGAAAGTGAATGAATTTAAATGTAGGGCTTATATTGAGCTTTACCATAAATAAGGCACTAAAGAGGGAGAAAAAGGAATGTATGAACTAGCAAAGTTGAGAGAAAGGAAAGCCAGAGATTTAAATCATGTTAGGTGCATTGAAGATGAGAAGTCTTGGTAAAAGATGAGGAAATCAAACAAAGATGGAAAAACTATTTTGAAAAATTACTAAATGAACAACAAGGAGATTGGTAGTGTTAAAAATAATATGTATCTTCTTAGAGTTAGATATACTGAAGTGAAAGAGGCACTACATAAGATGAAGAAGGAAAATGCGTTAGGACTTGATGGGTTTCCAATAGAAGTGTGGAAAGGTATGGGAGAGGTAGGCTTCTTATTATGGCTAACTAAACTATTTAATAAGATTGTAAAAGAAAAGAAGATGCCTGATGATTGGAGAAAAAACAATATGATGCCTACATTTAAGAACAAAGGTGATATACAAAGTTGTAATAACTTTTGGAGGATTAAACTCATGAGCCACACTATGAAACTTTGGGAAGAATAATTGAACAAAGATTACGACTTGAAACAAGTGTATCAGGAAAGCAAGGATAGTTTGGAGCGGCATTCCCTTCGCAGTATGTTGGGTCCTATGGAATGAAAGAAATAGAAGACTTTTTGAAGACAAATAAAAAAAAAAAAAACATTGGAACACTAGTAGCTTTGGTTGGGAAGCTAGTAGCAGATTGGATTTGGGTGCTACCAGATTCTGATCAAATCAGCCGATTAGAGACGGGGGAGAATTTTTGGAATGTTCTTGAAATTCATCTATTGTAATTTGGATTAGTTTTTGTTCTTAATTAGAGTTTGTTTTGATGTGTGTGGTGAGGTGCCACCTTGTCACCTATGGATTGTAATTCACTTTTTTTGATTAATGAATATTCATTTACTCTTCAAATAAAAAAGTGTATCAGAGAACCAATTTGGATTTATGCCAAGGTGATCATCGTGGAAACTATATTTCTTTTGAGACAATTGATAGAAAGGTACAGAGAGAAGAAGAATGGTTTCCATATGGTGTTCATTGATCTAGAAAAGGCTTATGATAGAGTTTCTAGAGAGATAATATGGTGGGTCTTGAAAAAGAATGGGGTTCAAAATAGGCATGCAGACCTAATTAAGGATATGCATAAGGAGGGCAACAACCAATGTTAGAAAACTAGTGGGAGAGACTTTAGATTTTATAGCTATGATGGGTCTTCACCAAGGTTCAACACTTAGCACTTAACTATTTGCATTGATCATAGATGAATTGACTAAATATGTTCAAGAAGAAGTTCCATGGTGCATGTTATTTGCGGATGACATTGTTTTAACTAATGAGATTCTTTCTCTTGTGATTCTTTCTTGGACCTTATCCCCCTTTGGTGCTTTCTTTTGTGATTCTTTCTTTAAATCCCTGGTGACTCTCTTAGAGCTGAGATTTTTGCTTTATTTATTTTTTGATCAATAACATCAATTTCATTAAATTAAGAGAATAGAGGGAAAGGAATACAAAGGGAGATAAAATAACTTAGCTTCCCAAAAATCAGAAAACTCAGGGAAAATTAAAAACTAGCCCAGAAAACAGCCTCCCTATTCACTCCTTGCTTGGCCAACCCATCCGCAATTGAGTTGGCACTCCTCTTCACCCAGCTGTACTGAATCTCTATGTCCCTACCCAGCCATAAGAACTGTTTTTTCTCATTGTTAAAGTTCCACAAACCACTGTCCTCTGTCTTCAACCAATTAATCACCACCTTTGAGTCACCTTCCAGAATCAAACGGCTAATATTTAGATCTTTTGCTCTTCGAATTCCTTCAAGCGCTGCAAGGATCTCAGCCCTAAGAGAGTCACCTTCTCCAATTGGGCCAGAGAATAAAGCAGTAACAATCCCTTCCTCATTCCTGAAGACTCCTCCAATCCCAGAGGGCCCTGGATTCCTTACACTGCTGCCATCAAAATTCAGCTTTAAAAAGCTCGAGGGGGGAGGGGACCAGAACGGACAAAGAGTCCTCTTGCATCTTGCAGTGAAAGCAATCTCTTTCCAGTTTCTTAGCAAGTCATCCATAGGACAATCTGAAAACAACTCCAAAGATTTTAGCCAGTGGACCGCTCTTATAAGGATTCGATCTAACAAATCTTCCAAAGTTTTTTCCTTGTCAGAAAATATGCGCGAGTTTCTTTCTTCCCACAAAGACCAGCAAACCGCTGCCCTAATACACCTCCACATAGTCTTCCCTCGCTTCTTAATTATTTTTTTTGATATCTTTTGAAAGGCTACACAACGGGGGGTAGCCCATCCCCCAACCCATAACCCCCCCAATCCAGGTGTAGGTGGGATTCATGATCCCAAGTATCTGCTACGACCAGAAGGAGGCCTTACCAACCAGCTGGTTGGCAACTTGCGAGATTTTTGCATTATTGGAAGGATTAAGGAAGGTAAAGGAGCTGAATATTCAAAAACTAGTTGTTGAAGGAGACTCCAAGCCATTTTTAAGCTGGTTTCAGAAGGACAATAGACTTTGGAAATATGCCAATGAGAGGAGGGAGGTTAAATGGCTAACTAGGGGTTGGAAGTTCAAGTTCACTGGGTGAAGAGAACCACAAATGCTTTTGCGGATACTTTGGCGAAGCAGGGGGTGGGAAGGGAACAAATGTTTTGGGCTATTTTATAATTCCTTCTTTCTTGTTCTCTTGGGGAGAGTTAAGTTATTTTATCTCTCCCTGAAGTCCTGTATGTAAGTTATATGTTTTTTAATAATATGAGTTTCTATTATTGATAAAAAAAACTGTCGTAACTTGTAAGGCCAGCTATGTTGTATGGAGCAGAGTGTTGGGTAGTCAAGAAACAACTTGTCCAAAAAATGAATGTGGCAGAAACCAGAATTGTGAATGCTAAGATGGATGGATGGAAAAACTAGAAAGCATAGGATCATAAATGAAGGAACCCAGGAGTAGTTCAAATAGGTGATAAAATGAGAGAGAGAGAGAGAGTAGACTAAGATGGTTTGGTCACATGCATAGAAGACCACCAATGGTTCCAGTTAAAAGAACATGGGTTGAAGTAGTAAGAAATGATTTAGGCACTAATTACTTAACAGTGGCTATGACTTTAAATAGAATGGATTGGCGAAATAGGATTCATGTAGCCGACCCCATATAGTTGGGATAAGCCAATGGTGATGGTGATGATTGACGAACTTTGATGGTAGCAGTATGGGTAACCTTGGGGCCTCAGGCATTGGCAGGGTATTTGGGCCTTATCTTTTGGCCCAACTGAACAAGGGGACTTAGTAAAAGCATAATTTCTAGCATCAGTTTTTGGAGTATGAAAAACAAAAGAAATGAGCATTATCAAGCTGATTTTTTTTTTTTGATAAATGAGAATAGATTTTATTAATTTTGAAGGTATAGGCATTACAAGCATCCCTTGGAGAGGCACGAGATGCTACCTCTCTATAAACAAAAACAGAACATAAACTATTACAAAAATATTACAGGTGAGCCGAGCCGAATAGCTAGCAATTCGAGCTCGGCTCGCCAAGGCAGTACGAGGCCAGAGCTCGAGCTTGAGCTCGGTTCGAGCTAGAACCTTGAGCTTGAGCTCAACTCGAGTCAAAAGCTCGTAAGCTTGAGCTCGTCTCGGCTCAAGCTTGACTTGAGAAAAATGTTTTATAAAAATAAAAATTTATATATAAAAATATTTTTTATTTGATATTTAAAAAATTAAGAATTATAATAATTTTATATTTATAATATATTTTTATATTTTATATTTTATAATATATTTTATATTTAAAAAATTAGTTATTATTGTATACAAAAATAAAAATATTATATTTATAATATTTTTATTATATATATTATTTTCTATAATTTTATATTTTATTATGTATATTTGAGCTCGGCTCAAAGCTCGGTTGAAACCGAGCTGAGTTGAGCTTTTCATGAGCCGAGATCGAATAGCTCGTGAAGAGCTCGGGTTGTGGCCACCCCTAGGCATAGGGGTGCAAATGGATCAGATCATGATCCGATCTGCTAATAGGATCCAATTAGAAATCGGATCACCCCTGTTTGAATAACATATAAATACGTATTATGTATGTTTATAAATATATAATATATCGGATCGAATAGGGGTGATCCGAATCCGATCCGATTTCTAATTGGATCCTATTATCCGATCTGAAGATCCAAACAGGGGTGGTCCAATTAGTCGAATTTGGACCACCCCTGTTTGGATCTTCAGATCGGATAATAGGATCCAATTAGAAATCGGATCGGATTCGGATCACCCCTATTCGATCCGAGAAGATGCGATCCGATATTATTATATATTTATAAATATACATAATACGTATTTTTATGTTATTTATTTACTTATAAATATATTTTTATATTATATTTTTATAAATTTGTTATATTATTTGTTTTTTTATAACATGTATATATATGATGGAAATAATTAAAAAATACTTGTATTTTTGTTTTTACTTTATTTAAATATACATAATACGTATTTTTATGTTATTTATTTACTTATAAATATATTTTTATATTATATTTTTATAAATTTGTTATATTATTTGTTTTTTTATAACATGTATATATATGATGGAAATAATTAAAAAATACTTGTATTTTTGTTTTTACTTTATTTAAATTAGTATATTTTAATTTTCTTTTAATAATTTATTAATTTTTAAAGAAAATAAGGCGGATCAGATCAGATCCGAATATCTGACTTACTGATAGGATTTGAATTCAAATCGAGTCCTATCAGATCTGATAGGATCTTCAGATCCGGCATGAATAGTGTCGGATTGGATTCGAATAACCCTGATTCGAACCCAATCTGATCCGATCTGTTTGCATCCCTAATTTGGCAACTCAAAAATGAATTCAGGCGATTCAAGTGGATCTCAAAGGATTTGTATATCCAAATTAGATGCATTAGGAGATTTGCGAATAGCTTGGCTGACAGCTTAGCTAAGCATGGGGTTGAAAGAAACAATATGTACTGGGCACATTTGTAATTTTTTGGGGGGCTAGTCCTGTTTTGGACTGTCCTTTCACAACTCTTGTTGTAATTTGTTCCTTTGTTCCTTTAATCAATAAAAATTCTTTCTTGTGTTGCTGATCAAAAAAGAAAAAAAAGAAAAAAAGAAAAAAAAGACTGGTGAAACAGGATCCATGTAGCTGGCCCCATATAGTTGGGATGAGGTTTGGGATTTATAGCTTAGGTGTTTTTTTTCAGATATTTAGGCTAGGTAGCTGTGGCTAGCTAACATACAGTTTTTTAACAATTAACATCTTGTAAATACTGTTCTTATTTATCCATAATCAATTATTATTATTTTTTCTTTTTTTGATATGTAAAAGGGACCAACTTTATTAAGAAAAAGATTCATAGTGATTACAAATACCCAAGGAGAAGTGCTAGGTGTAACCTCTAACTGGAAACAGCCCAAATTACAACTGAGCCCAATTCAATTGATCCTTGAGAACCCCTTGTTTAGCTAGAGAATTTGCCATTCCATTATTCATCCTCTTTTTCCCATTGTATTCTTAAAGTCAAAGCTCTTTATCTCCACTCTATAAGCCCATATTACTGTCTTCATATCCTTTAGCCATCCAATCGTCACCTTAGAATCTCCTTCAATGATCAATTTATCAAAATTCAACTGTCTTGCTAACTGTACCCCTGAAGTACAGCAAAAAGCTCAGCTATATGTAGTTGGGATCAGAAAAGTTGATTATCGAGGGGGACTCCAAGATTGTTATAAGCTGATTACTGAAGAAGACAGAGGCTGCTTTTGGGGTTTCAGGAATGACTCAGATGGGCCAAATGGTCTTCAAGGGATATGTAGGTTGAAGTTCATTGGATACACTGAACCAATGATGAGACAATTGATTGGCTGATGGCTTAGCAAAACACGGGGTCAATAAACAACAATGTTTTGGGTTGTAATGTAAAAGTTTGTATATGGGCAGGGATGGGATATAACTATACTTCACTTATTGTACACAGAACTTCTTATTGTACTTATTTCAATTAATGAATGAAATCTTCTTTTGTTCTTTTTTTGATAGTAAAAGAAAATTCATTGAAAGAAAAAAAAGGATACAACCTAGACAGGTGTTAAGGTAACACCTCCAGACCAACTAAGGAGAAATAAAGCACCCAAAAACAAGATGAAATTGGCCCAAATACAACTTAACACCCAACCTGACCCAAGAATAACTTAATACCCCAAAATTCTCAACATGACCTACAGAGATAAAACCATAACTTGAAACAAGTCCTTGAAGGCACAGAAGCGAAGCCCGATCAACCGAAATGGAAAAACTTCTGCCAAATTCTAACTGAATCCCTCACTCCACCTGGTCCTGAGAAAAGTTCAAGAACATTTCCTTGTTTCTGAAAACACCCCCTATACCGGAAGGGCCTGAGTTTCCTTGGCAGCTCCCATCAAAGTTAAGCTTAATAAAATCTTCATAAGGTGGTGACCAAAGGAAAGCGACCTCTTTCTTTGAAGAGCTTCTTGCCACTAAGCCCCCAATTCCTCCAAATCATCAAAAGAGAACTGTGCAAAAATATCCAATGTTTTGACCCAATGAATCACCCTTGTTTCTATGCATTCCATCATCACTTCCTCACTTCTCTCTTTTTCTAGGAAGATTCTAGCATTTCTTTCTTCCCAAATGGTCTGAACCAGAGCTACACTTATACAGCTCCAAAGAACTCTGCCTCTTCTCTTGGGCCATTTGAAAGTGGAAGGGTCAAAAAGCCTGTGTAGCTCCAGAGGCAAGATCCACCTACACCTAAATAAAGAGAAAAAACTTTCCAAAATCCGTACAACAAATAGACATGTGATTAGTAAGTGGTATCAACTTTCCCTATAGATTTGCGAAGAAAACACCAGTTTGGAGATAGGCAATGAATTCTCTTTTGCAAATGATTTGCAGTATTTATTTTTCCCAACAGAAAGCACTAACTTTAAGAGGCATTTGGGGCAATTCTAAGTGAAATCTTTCTATAATAAGCTAAATGGAATCAGCTAGACAGTTCTGATTTGAGAGGTATTTGAGGCAATTTAAAGTAGCCTATTGGGTAAGCTCTTTGCATATTTTCCAAGAGTTCTCAGTCACAGACATTATAAGATCCTGGACAGAAGTAGCACAATCTTCAAGAGTGAAAGAGAGAGTAAGGACGGAATGGAAACCTCCAGATGGTAAAGTTATAACTGAATTTTGATGGAAGTTCATTTGGAAATCCGGGATTGTCAGGTATCGGGGGAGTAATCAGAAATTCTGAAAGGAGAATATTAGCATTATTCTCTAGACCTATTGGCATGGGCAACTCTCTAAAAGCTGAGGTAATGGCATTGCTAAAAGGATTGAAGATAGCCAAGCAACTAGGAATGAAGCATATTGAGGTTGAAGGGGATTCCAAGGTGATCATCTCTTGGGTTAACAACAATAGAACTACTCCGTGGACTTTCAAACAAGTGATAAGGGGAGTGGAAAAGGTTGCAAGGGAGGTAGAGGCAGAATTCAAATGCGTTATAAGGAGTGCAAATGGGCTAGCTGACTATCTTGCTAAACAAGGGGCTTTGAGGCAACAATTGTTTTGGGCCGTATTTTTAAAGGGACAGAAATATGTAATAGTGTGGGACTTCTAGTCCCATGCACAAAGTTGTAAAATTTTTTAAATCTAATTTCAAATAAAAGTCTCCTTTGATGATAAAAAAAATTGATCTCTCCTAGTAAACGCTTTTGCATGGTTGATGGTGTTGGATAGTTTGCTGAGAATGGGTTTTCAATTTCCTAGTTGGTGTTATCTCTGTTACAGAAACAAAGAAGATGGATCTTATCTGTTCATCACATGTGTCTTTTCCAAGTTCATAATGGGTTATCTCTGTTGTTTGTTTAGAAATGGGTGAGAATCAAGAGTCCCAATTAGAATTTTAGGTAATGGCCTAGAATTAAAGGAAGTAACAAGGCAAAAATCTTTTGGAGTTAAATTCCTTTTGCCCCAATTGGAAACATGATTTTGCATTGGATTTTGATTTCCAGAATTTAAAAGATATGTGGAAGGATATTTTTAGTTCATCCTTTTGGACCTTTTTAGAGCTTCAGCTACAGAAGCCAAATTTGTAGATTGTAATAAAAAACAATATAGTTTTTGTTTCCCTTTGTTGTTTTGGGAGTCTACTTATCACCCCCTTAGATCTTTTATTTTTTTAATTAATAAAATTTGTTTTGTTTATTATAAAAAATTTCAAAAGACCATAGTTTGACCTTACAATAGTATTCCAAAATCTTGCATCAAAATCTGATCTATTCACTTCATAACCAGCAACGAATCTACAATCATGTATGCAATGTTGAGTCGTATTCTTTTGATAGTTCTTCTTTCTTCAAACAATCTTCTGCATCTCTCCTTCCATATATGCCAACGTATTGCAAATGGAATGTGGCTCAAAATTATTCTAGCCTTCCTCGCTTCCATGTGCCCTTAGTCACAAAGAGAAGATTTCATCTAGATTATGAGGATCACAACCTGACTCCAAACAAGGGAGAAGAAAACCTCCAAAGAAAATCTGTCACTTTGCATGTGTTGAATAAGTGCATCACGCCTTTCTCATTTTAATTGTGCATAACACATATGTAGCCATTTTCAAGCCTCTTTTTTTTCATATGATTTTTTTTTTTAGAAAAAGGCTGGCAATGGTGAGAAAACAACCAATTTCGAGCCTCTTTTAATGTTAGAGATCCTCACTTGATTTTTGGTGATTGCATCGTACTAGGTTTTAATGAAAACAACCATTTTTTTTGATCAACAATTGAAATTCATTAAATTAAAACATAGAGATACAAAGAGCAAGAATATAACACGTGTTTACAACAAAGCCCAAAATAATTGATTCTTTCGCATCCTTGTTTAGCCAATGAGTGATTTAATAGGCACATCTCAGGTGAGACACGCTTTAAGGTATGTGTGTTGCCTAGGTCCCAGGTGCAACACTTTCAAAAGGTGTGTGCCTGGTGCACCTTTTTTTTGATAGGAAACGGTAACTTTCATTAGAGAATTGAAATGATCACAGACTTTCCACCCACAAAATGGATGGAAAAAAAAACAAAAACTTACAAACAAGCCCAAAACAAAGCCTCCCTAGTAGCTTCTTGCTTAGCTAAAGTGTCAGCCATTCCATTTGCTGACCTTCTTACCCATTTAAAATACATCCCAATCTCCCTTGCTAAGCTAATAGTCTCTCTTAAAGGCTGTCTAAGAGACTAAACTCCCAAGTTTCCAGATTGCATCCACCCCATTACCAGCTTGGAGTCTCCTTCCACTTCTAATTGCTGCATTCCCCATTGTTTCGCCAGTCTTAAACCTTGAAGGCCATTACTTCTGCCCTTAATGAATCTCCCATTCAATTGGGCCCAAGTAAAGGGCTAATACTTTTCCTTCCTCATTTCTGAACACACCCCCGACTCCCGACTGACCTGGATTACCCAAGGAGCTTCCGTCAAAGTTTAGCTTCACCCTGAACTGAGGCGGTGGTACCCAACTTTCTTGTACCACAGGGGAGGAAGGAGAGGATACAGCTATAGCACTCCAATTTCTAATTAAGTCAGCTGAGAAGCCCTTGAAGAGATGATGTACTTTTAGTCAATGCATAACCTTGATGGTGTGCCTGGTGCACCTTGCATTTCAGCCAAACATGTGCCTTTTTAAAAATGTGCTTTTTTGCTCGCTTTTCTGGCTCGCCAAAGCTCCGAGAACCCCCTATATACTACTGTTTATTGATTCATCCTAATAGAAGATATTTTTAGAAGATAATTGAAATTAAAAATCATTTTTTTGTAAAGATTAAGAATTTAAGACCCTAACATGGACTTGTTTGGGCTTGCCTCAAGGGACTTGGTACAAAGGTGGCTCGTAAAATTCGGAATGAAATATGTTTAACCTCACAACAGTTATTCAGAGAATGCAATTGGGAAAGATATAAAGAAATTAAAAGATTGACATGCTTGAATATGTTTTGCATACTATTTTTATTTTATTTTTGCATTTTCACTTTGGATCTGTTTTAATGTTATGCTTATGTATTTTAATCTGAGTTAATAGGCTTTTAATTTAAAGTGAAAGTTTGATCTTTTTAAATTAATAATTTTATAATATTCTTAATTTATTTTGTTTTTTTAAAAAATTGCGTCTTGTTTCAAAAAGGTGCCTGCCTTGCCTTGCACCTTGCACTTTTAAAAAATACTACAACCAACCGGCATCTCCCTCTTTTTGCAGCCAACTTATTACTGACTTTGAATCCCCTTCAACAATCAGTTTGCAATGTGTAGTTCCTTAGCTCTTTGTACTCCTTCCATCACAGCCATTATTTCAGCCCTCAGAGAATCACTCTTGCCAATCGGGCCTGAATAAAGAGAAATAATTCTCTAATAAAGTATTATCTCATTGATAAAAAAAAGAGCAATAGTTCTTCTTCATTTCTGAAGATTCGTCCAATGTTTGAAGGATGGATTTCCTTCATTGCTTCCATTTTTTTGGATCAGTAACAGAAACATTTCATTAGAGAAAAATGAGAGATAGGTACAATCCTTAAATACTTCCATCAAAGTTCAGCTTCACTGAAAACAACCATTGCTGCATTATTTCCACCATCTTAAATCCCTTCCCATTATGGTAACCAATGCCTCAAGTTTACGTAATGGTAGGATATATTCTTCTGCCTCCTATCCAGAAGAGGCCTTTTATTGTTGGACACCAGGCTACCAGATCACCTCTTACTTTGTAACATTGGTTGATAGATAAATTTTTTGTACTCAATCTGTATGACCTTGGGCAAAGATTGCACAACCTCCCTACTCCACAGCAATCATCTTCCCAAAACCTCATAACCACTCCACCAATCTAAACATTGATTGTAAATTCAAAATAAAATTTTATTAAAGGGCAAAAGATCATTCTTTTTTGATTAATAAGGACAAAATATCATAATACATTGAAAAAGGGTGATGGGATAACACCCTATCAGCAAGAGACCCAAAAAAAACATTAAACATAAAATACAAAGATTACGAATCAAGTAGGCCCTCCCAACAGTTCTAAAATTGACCTAAAAGCTGATCCTAAAGACTTGTCAAACATTAGCAAAATCATTAAGGATCTAGATTCAATTGATAATTGTAATTCCTACTTCCAAGCATGGTCTCTTATGATTTCTTGTTGATGAATAACATTGATTTCATTAAAAAGAAAATAATGTGTACAGACAAGATCAGTCCCTCACCCATCCATATATATTACAACAAATCCCAAAACATTTGTTCTTTCAGAACCCCTTTCTCAGCTAGAGTGTCAGCCATAGAGTTGGCTGATCTTGGAACCCATACTCACAATCATGTTCCTTGACATCTATCTTATCCTCTTAACTTCATTTCTATAAATCCATGGAACCTCCTCATGATTTAACAGCCATTTTATTACCACCTTTGTATCTCCTTTTATAATTATTTCTGTATATTTAATTCTCTTGCTCTTTTAATCCCTTCTCTCACTGCCATCACTTGCCCTCAGTGAGCCACCATTCCCAATTAGCCCTGAAAACATTGTAACTACATTACATCCCTCATCCCTAAACACCCCCTACACATGATTGCCCCAGGTTTCCCCTACTACCGCCATCAAAGTTTAACTTTAAGAAGCCTTCTTGTGGGGGTGTCCACTCCATAACTTGTAGGGGTTTCAAAACTTATGCATCTGATATCTCCTTCCAATTTCTGATTATGTCATCAATTGAACAGGATGGGAAAATGTCTTAATGTTTTTATCCACAGAGCCACCCTCACTTTGATACATTCTATAATAGCCTCCATGCTTTTCTCTTGTTCCCTAAAAGTTCTTGCTTTCTTTTCTTCCCACACATTCCATACTACTGCAGCCTGTGTACATTTCCATATTATTCTTGCTCTATTTGTTGGCCAATGATGTAAAGGTGGAGAAGAAAAATCAGCCACAATCATCGGGGTTACCCACTTGCACCAATAAAGAGAACAACCGTTCTCAAATACAAGTCACAAACGAATGGGGGATTATCAAGTGATAACAGCTCTAACTGCAATCCTTGCAAAGAACATACCAGTTAGGGGATAAACAGCAATTATGCCTTCTTTTCTGCAATAGGTCCATAGTATTAATGTTTCCATGGAAGACTTCCAACACAAAGCCCCGACTTTTGAAGGGGCAGAGCTACTTCACACATCTTTGACCAGAAAAGGTGGGGAGAAGAGGAAGACAGGACCTTAAAAATGAAGAGCAAGAGAAGGCCCCAGAGGAACTATGGATCCAAATGCACCCATCCACTGATGAAGGGTCCAAAAGCACCATCCAAAATTTGAAGCAAGGATGTCACATTAGGAAGCTCATGATCCCTTACCCCCCCAAACCCCCCAAATCCCAAATCCCAATTAGACCCAACTATAGAGTGTGAGAGGAAGGCACAATGAACTTTGAAATTGGTTCACCTTTGAAGGTAGAGAGTGGGAACTAGGAAGGGAAACAATCCTTCAACCGGGTGAATCCCCCTCCCAAAAAATGTTTCCATAACAACACCCTATCCTCGTCTCTCATGATTCTTTTGCCCATCTTCAAGGATTATTCTATTTCATTCTTTCCAAATAGTTGGAGCAAACTGTGAATGGAATGCAACTCCAAAAAATCTTTGCCTTCTTGCTCCTACATAAAGTAGGCCACATTGAAAAGATCTCCGTGGGATTTCTCGGACTCCACAAGCCTTTTCTGAACAAAAAGAAAAAATAATCCCATATAAATTAGTGAAGTTACATTTAATGAATAGATGCTTTACTGGCTAGGCTCCACTGCACTGAAAGGTGGAGCTTTTTGCTGGGAGGTCTTTCATTACAAGATCAAGACCTGTGTGGTTCTGCAGAAAAGGAGTCCTAATTGGTGCTTGTCACCCCATTTTGTTGCCTTTTTTGATCAAGCAGAATCTTCTCTTCACTTGCTAATCTCATGCTTTTTCGCTTCTGGAATTGGGGAATTTTTTGAGCTTCTTGGATGCAGGTGGTCCTCTCCTACTCACCTGGCTAGTTTCTTTGCTAATAGCATCTCCCCAACGACTAGAAGGGGAAAGATGCTTTAGAGATGTACTAGAGCCTGCCGTTATTTGGGCTATTTGGGAAGAAAGAAATGCCAGAATTTTTGAAGAGCAAAACCATAGCATTGATTGACATTTGACAATATAGTAGCTAAGGTAGCCTTTTGGGTTAAAACACAGCTCTCTTTGGACCTTTTTCATGGATGATATAATTAGAGGCTGGCAGCAGATTGCTAACTCATCCATGGAAAAATCTCTCACAGTTTGCACTTGGTCTCCCCTGAAGTCAAATGTTATTAAACTAAATTTTGTTGGGTGCAGCACTGCAGCCTACTCAACCCTGGTTTGGCTGGGATAGGGGGTTTTCCAGAAATGAGGAAGGTGTGGTTTTGGCAATGTTCTCTGGTCCTATAGGGCACAGTAACTCAATCAATGCAGAATTATTGGTACTGGTGCAGGGTTGAAGATTAGGAAGGCTTTAAGCTACAACAATCTGTTAGTTCAAGGTGACTTGTGCATGGTTATTGGATGGCTGGAGTACAAAAGAAAAGGTCCCTGGTTCTATGGACACACCATGAGAGAAGCAACCGGATTAGCAAGGGAACTAAGAACACATTCAACTGGATTAGTAGAACAGCTAATTTAATGGCAGGTGCTTTGGCAAGATAAGGGGTAGCAGGGAGCATCTATTTTGGGGGTCTACAAGTGGGGTACATGATAAGGATGTGTCTTAACTCTTAAGTAAAAGCTTGGCAAAGGGGTGGGGTTCTAGTTCCCCCATTATAGCTGTGGGGTTTTGGCACATTTCTCTTTGTACATTTATTGTTATTCTTGGAAGGTACTTGTTCTTATATCTTGGCAAGAAAACTTGGTGCAGTTAATGAGAAATTAAAACTCTGGAAAAAGGAAAATTCCTTGAAGTCAGAAATTGAAAAGCGAGCCCTATCTAGTATCATTGAGGAAGTTTATTCAACTGAAGAGGTTGGCCCTATTTCTGAGGAAAGCAGGCTTAAGAGATCCTAAGCAAAGCTAAGGTATGACAAATCGGCAGTGGAGGATGAAATTAAGTGGAGGCAGAGGGCTAAAGTGAGGTGGCTGAAAGAGGGGTACAAAAATACCCACTTTTTTCATAAGATGGCAAATGCCAGACTGAGGATCTCTTCTATTTCTAAGCTGGAGTGGGAAGGAAAGATTGGGGAGTTTGGTGCTGATATAAAGAGGATGGCAACAAGTTTTTATAAAAAGCTCTACACAGAATCTTGGGCTTTTAGACCTTTCCCCAGAAATCTCCCTTTTAAGCAGTTAAGTGGAGACCAAAAGTCGTACATTGAGAGGCCTTTCACGGAGGAGGAAATCAAAGCTGCTATTTCCATGCTGGCAGCAGATAAATTGCCTAGTCCGGATGGCCTTGCCAATCTGTTCTACATCAAATGCTGGGGCATTGTAAAGCAAGACATTATGAATGTTTTTCAGGCTTTTCATGATAATGCCTCTTTCCAAAGAAGTTTAAATGCTACCTTCATCACTCTCATCCCAAAAATTGAAGGGGCTGTGAATATCAAAGACTTCAGGCCAATTAGTCTCCTTCACAGTTTTTATAAGATCCTGGCTAAAGTCCTTGCTGAGAGAATGAAAGGGGTATTAGGAAGTGTCATTTCTAATAATCAAAGTGCTGGTAGGAAGATGCTTGATTCGGTCCTCATTGTTGATGAATTAATTCACTCAAAAAGAAGAGAGGGAGTTCCAGGTTTAATTTGTAAGCTAGATATTGACAAGGCTTATGATCATGTTAATTGGAGGTGCATTGATTCGGTTTTGCAACTTATGAATTTTGGGTAGAAATGGAGAAATTGGATCAAAGTCTGCACAACCTCTCCTACGTTCTCAATCTTGATTAATGGCCAATCAGCAGGTTTTTTTGAAAGTTCTAGGGGGCTGAGGCAGGGTGACCCTCTGTCCCCTTTGAAAGTTCTCCAGTTTGCTGATGATACTTTGTGCTTTGTGGATGCTTCTCCGTCCCAGTTGGATCTCATTCTTGGAATCTTAATCTGGTTTGAGGTGGTTTCTGGACTAAAGGCGAATTTGAACAACTGCTTTATCATTCCAGTGGGGCAGGTTTGTAACTTAGAGAAGTGTGATGTGGTATTGGCATGTAAGACTGATTTTCTTCCTGTGAAGTATTTGGGTCTACCTTTGGGGGCTAATTGGCTTTCTTCTTCGATTTGGGGTCCAGTCATTGAAAGATTGGAGAGGAAATTATCATCTTGGAAGGCTAAATACCTCTCTTTTGGAGGAAGGGTAACCTTGACTAAAAGTACGCTCTCAAATCTGCCAACTTATTTCCTGTCCCTGATCCCTACCCCAATTGGAGTTGCTAAAAGATTGGAGCAGCTTCAGAAGAATTTCCTTTGGAAGGGCTGGGAGGAGGATAACAGGGTTCATCTAGTTAATTGGGACCAAGTTTGTCTCCCTAAAGCTGAAGGTGGTTTAGGAATAAGGAAATTGAAGAATTTCAATACTGCTCTTTTGTGCAAGTGGATTTGGAGATTCTCGGCTGAGAGGAATGCTTGGTGGAGATCCCTTATTGCTGAAAAATATGGGGTAGATTGGGGAAGCTGGAGAACTAGAGATCCCCCTCCAAATTGGGGTAATTCTCTGTGGAAAGGAGTTATGAAGAGTTTTCCTATCTTCTGGGAAGGAATTTCTGTGAATGTGGGTGAAGGTGATAAAACAAAATTCTGGAAGGATAAGTGGTGTTTGGAAGGCCCCCTTGTTGTCTCCTTCCCTTACCTTTTTAGATGTGATGTCAACCAAGAGGCTACTGTGGTTGATTACTTCTCTTTGTTTGAGGATTCAGAGTCTTGCTCCCCTTTCTTAAGGAGGAATTTGTTTGATTGGGAGCTGGATGAATTTTTGGAGCTGATGACTCTCCTTTCATAAGCAGAAGATTGATGTGCTTGGGGATGATAAGTGGTGCTGAAATGGAAGCCAGATGGTGTTTTTTCAGTGAAGTCCATGGCTGCAAAATTATGTAGTGTGGGGCATTCTGATTTCCCGGCTACACAAATTTGGAATTCTATGAGCCCCTCAAAATCTAATTTTCTGGTTTGGATGATGCCCATTGACAAATGCCTTTCCAGGTCTAACCTGTTGAGGAGAGGCATTCCAATTCTGGATTCAACTTGTGTTCTTTGTGGGACTGCTACAGAAACTACAGACCATTTATGTCTTCATTGTCCGTTCTCCTGTCAGATTTGGATGCATTTTCTTAAAGCTTTGGGTGCTAAGTGGGTCATGCCGAGATCAGTTAAGGAACACCTTTGTAGTTGGAAGTTGAAGGGTCTAAGTAAGAGAGGAAAACTGATGTGGAAGACAATCCCAGCTGCTGTTTTGTGGTCCATTTGGGCTGAAAGGAATAGTAGAGTTTTCTGTAATAGGTCTAAGGGTCTTGATGATGTAATTCAGAGAGCTGTGGTCAAGCTGATTTCTTGGATTTCCATTTCTGGGGAGTTCAGAGATCTTAGCTCGCCCGTTTTGTTTCAGTCTTGCTCCTGGTGGAGATTGTAATCCTGGCTGCATTTCAGACTGCCTTCTTGGGTCTGAATCTGAATTGCAGTTTGTTTTTGTTTCTCTGTGTTGAATAAAATTACATTACCTTTTCCAAAAAAAGGATGGATGCTTTGTGTCTTTCCTGCAAAAAAAACAAAAAAAAGATGCCTTATGTCTTTCTCATTTCTGCCACATAAATAGCATCTGTTATCAGTTAGCCATTTGAAAGCCTCTTCTTATCAATTTGGTCTTGAGTGAGAATGCTGTTCAAAGCTACCAGCCAAGCAAAAGCTTCCTTTGGAGGAGCAGTGTTTAACCCAAATGCCTTCTATGCTGGAATGCTCAATCTGATATCTGAGAGCTTTATAGAATGATTGTAATGTGAATTTGGCCATTTCTATATTCCTTCCACCCCCTTACATGAATTTTCTGTGCTGATAACTTCCTCTTGAAGCCTTTGCTTAACAGAAAGATACATTTTTTTTTTATTTTTTATTTTTATGATTGGCATCAAGAGATATTTTCTTTGATAATCGATTTTCTTTTTTTGGATGATAAGATAGTTATAATTGGGGGTGGGGGGTGGAGTTTGACCTGAACTTTTATGTTTTGCTGTTAGACTCTTGGTCCATCCACTAATGGACTGGATGTTAACATATAGGGTAATTATATTGTTATTTTGCTTCTATGAGGTTTGTTTTCTGGCTTCTATCTATTAGCGATGACATATTTTGCTATATCTGGTTCTGGTTTAGTGTAATTGTTTTTCAATAAAAAATATTTTTTATTGGCTTCGGATTTGGTTTGGTAATGTAGGGATTTGGTTATGTATTATGATGATACAATTCAATTTGGGAAAGGAAACTTCTTTCTATTCTGAATTTGTTTTGTTGCTTCTCTTACTCTTTAGTTTTTGATAATGTTCCTTAATCTGAATTTCACTGGGGTGAGGTCCTCCTTTTGTAGCTGCTCTCTTCTTTTACATTTATTGATTGGTTAAGATCTCATCATTCTGGTGCCTATTTTTCAACAGATAGCACAAAGGAGATCAATCATCACTCCATCTCAAGTGGAAAGAATCAAACAGTATTTTCGGGTGGAGATGGGAGGTTTACACCTATACACAAATTATATAATCTTCTACTTGATATGTCTTTTCATTTCATGTTTTTGAATTTAGATTGATTTCTTGGAATTGCTTTATTTGCTAGTTCAAATGATTCAGATGGTGTTGAAGCAGTGAAAGATGGAGTGGATCCAGATGGTTCTCACTCTGTTTCACATACTGTGGAAGGGGCAGAACGTATTGATAAACCTGTGGGCATGGTTGGTCGAACTATTACAGCAGCTTTAGCAAGCGCTGGGAATACTTTAGAAGTAGCTGAGGCAGAGCTTGTTTTGCAGCCACTACGTCTTGCATTTGAGACCAAGAATTTGAAACTTTTGGAGCCTGCATTGGACTGTCTTCATGTACGTAGTATGTTGTCTAGTATCGAGTCTTACTCCACAAATTACATTTTCCTACGTCAGAAACTATGTATTCCTTATCAGCAATAGAAAGACTCCCTTTAAAGCAAAGCAAAGTGATTTAAAATACAGTGGTCATTTGTGAGTTTATATTATGTATATTATATCATATATTATATATGTGATCAGAAAGTGAAACAAAAAAAAAACGGAATTATAATGTCATAAACTGTTCCATTCTCTTTGGTAGATTAGACCATTGGCTGATCTGTTTATCTGGTTGAAAGATGTTCATATCTCCCTAGTAAAGTGATTTTGTATGTCAAATTGGTATGTATTTTTGGCTTTATGCCAATCGTAGTGAAAATTTTCTTAAAATTCTGGTGGTATACAGTGCACAGGCCCCAATTATCTTATTCTGATGCAAATGTCATAACTGCAGAAACTCATTGCATATGATCATCTAGAAGGTGATCCTGGTCTTGAAGGTGGTAAAAATGATCCCTTATTTACTAATATTCTCAACATGGTTTGTGGTTGCGTTGACAATTCATCATTTGACAGGTATATAACCATCTATTCTGTTCATTATTCCTATGTTTGTGTGGCTTACTGATGCTAATGTCTTGTTTTTTCCCGGAAAATGCATGTGTAATTTACAGTACTATTCTACAAGTGTTGAAGGTGCTTCTTACAGCTGTAGCATCAACCAAGTTCAGAGGTACAAACTAATAAATATAAAAACTGAGTAGCATTAGCTATATGCAACAGAAAATGCCAAACACTCCCAAAATAGGCTAGCATTAGCTACCTAATCCTTCCATTTTCTACTCAATGACTGTTGAGAGATTTGTTTATTAATTTCTGTTTTATTCTACTTTTATTTCTATTTTCTTTGAGATAGATGTCCAGGGGCAGGTACTGTCATGTCATATCTAAATTAGTGATTGATAAAAAATACAAGTGAGGGGTGCACACACCATACATTTTGGCTGTTCTCCCAACATCTTCCTCTCTTCCTCTTCTGCCTATATTTTGATCAATAACAGAACTTTCCATAAAGAAAAAATATTAAGATACAAAAGAGGGGAGCTAAACTTTCTTAGCTCCCCAAGGAGGCCAAAAGCCATCCAAAGGAAATAAGTTACAGTTACAACTGAGCCCAGAAAATGGAATCCCTGTTTACCCCTTGTCTAGCTAGCCCTTTGGCAAAGGAATTTGCACTTCTCTTCACCCAAGTACATTTTATATCAATGTCCTTTTTCAGCCACTTAAGCTTTCTCTTTTCGTTGCTGTAACTCCAGGGACCATTTCTGTCTTCCTTTAACCAGCTCACTACTAGCTCAGAATCTCCTTCTATGATCAGCTTACTAATATTCATCTCTTTAACTGTTTTTACCCCTTCCAAAGCTGTCAGAACCTCAGCCCTAAGAGAGTCACCTACTCCATTTGGGCCTGAAAATAGAGCTATTACATTCCCATGCTCATTCCTTAATACTCTCCTAATTCCAGAGGGCCCTGGATTTCCAATACTACTGCCATTGAAGTTCAGCTTGATGAAGCCACTAGGAGTCCATATAGGGCTTGAAGTCTTCTTAGCTGGGACTGAACTTGCAATCTCTTTCCAATTTTTTAGCATTTCATCCACCGAAAAGTTTGGGAACAAATCTTGAGTTTTCAGCTAGTGTACAACCCTTGTGTGGATTGCTTCTAGCACATTTTCTAAGCTTCTCTCCTTGTCTGAAAAGAGTCTTGTGTTTCTTTCTTCTTAAACAGTCCAACAAACAGCAGCCCTTGCACATCTGCACATTATCCTTCCTCTTTTCGTTGGCCAGTTTAAAGAAGAAGAAGCAAACAAGCTTTGCACATTCAGTAGAGGGTTCCACCTGCACCCAAACAAAGAAGTAAACCATTCAAATTGACAAGATTTTAATAAGTGATAACCAAACTCACCATCAGCTTTACAAAGAATACACCAATGAGGAGATAAGCATCTGTTAGGTCTCTTTCTTTGAAGCAAATCACTTGTGTTGATTCTTTCCTGGAAAGCTTTCCAACAAAAACTCCCAGCCTTTGGTGGGATAGATTGACACCAAACTTCTTTAACATGGAAAGACAAGCCAAAGGGAGCAACCAGATTTTGAGAAATCAAGTTTGCAAATTAGACCCTTCCTTCCTTCCACCCCCTCTAAAATCCACACATTCACCCACAATTAGGATTTGATCGACAATTTGTCTCCCTAGCACACAAGTACCTTGATTTTGAGAAATTAAGGAGGGGAGGACTTTTTTTATTCTTAGGAACTTTAGCAATGATTTTCTACAAGCTACCCATCAAATTGATAGGCCTAAAGTTCTTTGGTTGAACTGCATCCACTTTCTTGGGGATCAAGGCTATAAAAGTAGCATTTGCACCCATGTTGATCTTTCCCCTTTCAAAGAACTTTGAGAAAACCACCACCAAGTCATCACCTAGAATATACCAACAATCTTGGTAAAAAGCCATTGTGAAACCATCTGGGCTTGAGGATTTTGACCTATCCATAGAGAACAGGCATCTTTTATTTCTTGAACCTCAAAAGGCCTCTCTAAGGGTTCTAGAAGCTCCCTCTCTCCAAAATGCCAATGGAAATCCACTAGGGTCTCTCTCACTCTGTTGGGATTATCATAGATGGACTTAAAATGCTCCACCAAAGCTCTTGTAATTTCTTCCTCTCTTATCAGAACTTCTCCATTCCATTCCAAACTTACTACATTAATCTTCCTCATTCTCTCCTATTAGCGAAATTATGAAAGAACCTTGTGTTACCATCTTCCTCCTACAACCATTTACATCTTGCCTTTTGTCTCCAACTTACCTCTTCCTTCCTAAGGGTTTCCTCTAGTTCTTGTTTCAACTTCCATCTCTCTTCCTTTCCTTTGAGCTAATTCTTCTCTCTACTTCAGCCCCATATAAATTATGAAGATTCTAAGTTGGAATTTTTTGTGGCTAGTCCTAGGAAGAGAGCTATTATTAAGGAAGTGGTTAAAAAAAGAGAATCCCGATATAGTTGTCCTTTAGGCTATGTTTGGTTTGAGGGAAAAAGTAGGGAAAGGTAGGGAAACCTATACAAGTTTTGTAAAGGTTTCCCTATCTTTCCCTACTTTTTCCTTCAAACCAAACACAGCCTTAGGAAATCAAAGTGGAAAAGTTTGATATTATATGGGCAAGAAGTGTATGGAGGGCCAGGGGAGTAAGTTGGGCAATGGCCCCATCTTGGGGGTCTTTTGGGGGCATGGGAACTTTATGGAAAGAGGAGAAGATGGTTGGAATTGAAGAACTTGCGGGTAAATTTGCAGTATCTACAAAGTTTTGTCAATTAGAGGATGGTTCTGAATGTGTATTAACAAATCTGTATGGTTCGAATGGATATAGGGGAGGAATAAAATGTGGGACGAATTGGGTGATATAAGAGGGTTGTGGGAGGAGCTTGGTGTATTGGTGGAGGTTTTAATGTAATCGGATTTACTGAAGAAGCAAATAATAGGAGACATGGCATCACCACAAGTATGAGAAGGTTTAATCAGTTCATAAATGTTTTTGAGTATAAGGAATTGCCCCACTTACATAGTAATTTTACTTGGTCCAACCTCCAAGCTAGTCCCATTTGCTCTAAACTGGAGACCATTTTAAGAAATTGTATTTTGGTGAAGACAATACAAATAGGATATATCAGTTGTATCAGGAATACTTTAATCTGCAACATGGCAATCAGAGTCTTGAGGAGTACAATGCCAGTATGAGAAACATCCGTAATGAGTTGAATGTTTATCACCCCCTCACTTCTGATGTCAAGATTCAGCAACAACAGAGAGAACAACTTGATGTGACTCATTTTTTGGTGGGGCTGAAATCAGAGTATGAACCAGTACGGGCCCAAATACTAGGAGGATCAACTCTTCCTTCTTTAGAAGAGGTGTTTGCTCGACTTCGGAGGACTTCTGTTGGATCTACTGAGAACTCTAATGTCTCAGATAGATCAGCCTTTGCAGTGTCGAGAGGTCGTGGTGGTAGCAGTGGTCCGGTATATGGCCGGAGTGGTAGTGGTGGACCTACATATAACCGTGGTGGTGGTCGTACTGGAGGTAGAGATTCTGAGGGAGCCTATGGTAGAGGACGTGGCTCGGGTTCGAGGAGGTGTACTCATTGTGGTATGGATGGACATACCATTAATTATTGCTCTGACTTGCATGGTCCACCCTCAACCTGGGCCAATCATGCCATGACTAGTGACACCAGTTCCAGTTTTAGACAGGAGAATCGTTCAGTTGATCAGATGCCTCCTACAGATGGTCCCGAGAAGGAGATGGTGAGTGTTCCCCGTGATGAGTATGAGAGGTTTGTCCAATCCACGTCTTAGCAGAACACGACTACTTTCGAACACTCGGGTATGGCTTGTTTGGCATCCACACCCAATCCCTGGATTATTGACTCTGGAGCCTCCGGTCACATGACTGGAACTCCAGGTGTGTTTTCTTCCCTCTCTCATTGCTTAACATCACAATCTGTTACCCTTGCTAATGGTTCCACATCCTCCATTTGTGGTGTTGGTAATGTTGACCTGGACCCTGTATCCTTGTCCTTAGTTTTGTATGTTCCTAAGTTTCCGTTTAATCTTATGTCTATTAGCAAACTGACCAAGTCACTTAATTGTTCCATTACCTTTTACCCTTCTATGTGTGTTTTCAGGATCTCAAGACGGGGATGAAGATTAGTGGAGGGCATGAAGCCGGTGGACTGTATTATCTTGATGGTGGTGGAAGAACATCAACAACTCTCCAGTCATCTATCTCTCTCTCCAGTGGCACTGTCGATTTGATCATCCATCGTTGAAAGTTTTGAAGTCTCTTGTTCCTTCGTTGAGTCATCTTTTTGTTTTGGATTGTGAGTCATGTCAGTTTGGGAAACATCATTGTGTTCCCTTTAGTCCTAAAGTTGATAAACATATGTCGAGACCTTTTTCTTTAGTTCATTCAGATGTTTGGGGTCCTTATAAAGTAATGTCATACAATGGGTATAAATACTTTGTTATTTTTGTTGATGATTATTCAAGGATGGCATGGTTTTATTTAATGAAAGAAAGGAGTGAATTGTTTACCATTTTCCAAAAATTTTATGCTGAAATTCGCAACCAATTTGGTGTCTACATTTAATTTTTTCGTTCCGATAATGGCCATGAATATTTTTCTACATCATTTTAAGAGTATTTGGAACAACATGGCATTATCCATCAGACTTCATGTACCTACACCCCACAACAAAATGGGGTGACTGAGAGAAATAATCGTTATCTCTTGGAAACTGCTCGATCCCTCATGTACCATATGAATGTACCGAAACCTTTTTGGTGTGATGCTGTGCTTACTTCTTGCTTCCTGAGTAACCGGATGCCCACGTCTATCCTTGATGGTCATTCTCCCTTCACCACTTTGTTTCCTACCTTGTCTCCTATTCCCCTTTCTCCTCGGGTTTTGGGGTGTGTCTGTTTTGTTCATAATCTGGGACCGGGAAGGGACAAGTTAGATGCACGATCCATTAAGTGCATATTCCTTGGCTATTCCCGGACCTAGAAAGGGTACAAGTGTTATAATCGTAGGTCTCGAGTTCCTTTGTGTGTGCTGATGTTACTTTCTTTGAGTCTACGTTTTTCTCGGGGTCAGGTGTTGATTCTTCCTCCTTACCACCTCCTCTTCTTCCACTTCTAGTTGCGGATCCCATTTCACTTGTTCCAACTGTGACCAAGTCCTTGCCTCTGGTGCCAGCACTTGTTGAATGGCCACCTATTCGTCAAGTGTATACACATCGCCAACATGCCTCGGCTCCTCCTCCATCTCCATCATTGTCAACAGATCTGGTAGTTGTTCCTACACAGCCCCAACCTTAGTGTCTGAACTTGATCTTCCCATTGCCTTGCAGAAAGGTAAACGCAGTTGTACCCTTCATTCTATTTCTAATTATGTTTCTCTCACTCGCCTTTTTGCTTCCCATCGGTAGTTTATCTCCTTGTTATCCTTTGTTGTTGTCCCTACGGATGTCTAGGATGCTCTTGCCTCTCTAGGGTGGCGCCATGCAATGGAAGAAGAATTGTCAACTCTAACTCATAATCATACATGAGACCTCACCACTCTTTCTCCTGGTAAGCAGGTTTTCAGTTGTAAGTGGGTATACACTGTTAAGTACTTACCTGATGGTAGTGTAGAGCGGTTGAAAGCTAGACTGGTTGCCAAAGGGTACTCCCAAACATATGGTATTGACTACACGGAGACCTTCTCCCCAGTTGCTAAGATTGGTTCAGTTCATGTTGTGATATCCCTAGCTGCTATGTATGATTGGCTTCTTTATCAGGTACTCCCAAACATATGGTATTGACTACATAGAGACCTTCTCCCCAGTTGCTAAGATTGGTTCAGTTCATGTTGTGATATCCCTAGCTGCTATGTATGATTGGCCTCTTTATCAGTTTGATATCAAGAATGCTTTCTTACATGGTGATCTACTTGAGGAAGTCTATATGGAGCAACCACTAGGGTTTGTTGCTCGGGGGGAGGATGGTAAGTTGTGCCGACTAAAGAAGGCCATTTATGGACTTAAACAGTCTCCTCGTGCATGGTTCGGTAGGTTCAGTGAAGTGGTAAAGAAGTTTGGTTGACCACTTAGTCTTCAATCATGACTCTCAGGCTGGAAAGATCCTATTGGTGGTATATGTAGATGTTATTGTTATTATCGGGAATGATAAAGTGGGAATTGATAGGTTGAAGATCTTTCTACAGGAACACTTTCAAACAAAGGACCTTGGTAAACTAAAGTATTTCTTGGGGATAGAAGTAGCAAGGTCTAAGCATGGTATTAACTTGTATCAAAGGAAATATGTTCTTGATTTGTTGAAAGAAATAAGACTGTTAGGTGCTAAACCAGCTGAAACGCCTATGGAAGCAAATATTAAGCTGAGCAGTGATATGGGTGAAGAGTGGATTACTTATGTAACAAGTTAGGACTATATGATATATACTCATCAGCTTGAGTTGCTGATGTGTAAAGTTATGTTAGTACTTGTGTCCCTCACTTAAGTAGGGGCAAAGGTGTCCTTTTCTGATTAATGGAAATATACAAATAGATCTGGCCGACCTGAGAGAGACTGATTTTCTCTCTTGTTCGAACCAGACTTTTCTCCCTCTCTATTCTCTTCTTCTTCTTCTTCTTCTTCCTCTTCTCCTCTTTCTCTTATTTCTACTGTTACTATTCTAACAGAATTCAAAGGCAGATTGGGTTCTAATAATATCCTTGATGGGGTGTATTTGGATTCCTTGAAACTTGATAGTCATATTTGGACCCTTTATTCCTCTGGTGTCTATTCCTATGCTTCCTTTTTCAATGCTCTCACTCAACCTTTTGATTCTCTGGGACCACCTTTTCTTGTTTTGGGGGTGTGGGGCAATCCCATCCCTCCATGAGTTGGAGGTTTTTGTTGGGAAGTCTTTTTAGGAAGAATCAATACATGCGATTTATGCCGAAGGAAAAGAATTAATTGGTTGTGCCCCTTTGCAACTTTTATTTGGGAATGGTTTTTTTCATTGTTTGGGTGTAGGTGGTCTCTTGAAAAATGTGCAAAACTTGTTTGTCCATACCGACAAAGAATGTTAATGAGCTGTGTGAGGGCGGCAATGAGCTGGATCATTTTGGAAGGAAGGAATGCAAGACTTTTCAAGCAAGGAAAGAACTAGAGGCTGTCATAGAAGCAATCATGGTGAGAGTGATACATTGGGTAAAATTTATGTTATTTGCTGCTTGCTCAACATGTGATATTATGAGAAATTGGAAGGAAGTGGTCTGTTCTGATTTCTATAAGTCCAATACAAGCCATATTTGGTCTCCACCATTGATTAACTACATGAAAATAAACTTTGATGGACAGTGCAGGTAATCCAGGTCCCTTTGGTATTGGAGGGGTGTTTAGAGATAGTGAAGGCAGAATTTTTGGCCTATTTTCAGGTCCAATTGGTGTAGGTGACTCATTAAGAGCTGAGATTATGGCTGTCATGGAGGTACTGCAAAAGGCAAAGGACATGAATGTAAGAAAGTTGGTTATTGAAGGTGATTCAAAGCTGGTAGTGGAGTGGTTGCAATAGGAAGAAAAAGGATTTTGGGTTTTTAATAATTAAAAGAAGAGGTTCAAATGGTTGACACAAAATATGGATGTGAAATTCAGTTGGTTTAAAAGAATTGTGAATGGGTTTGCTAATGTATTAGCAACAAGGGGTTGGAAGGAATCAATTGTTTTGGGCTCAATTGTAATAGCAAAATTCTTCTATGGAGTTAAGAAAGTTTACCTCTTCCATTCTTGTCATTGTTGTATTATAATTCTAATGAAATTCTGTTATTGATAAAAAAAAGAAAAAAATTATACCTGATGAGAGGTACGAATGAGGGAACGGTGGCATGAATGGATTTCCATGGAGAAGCTCGCTCTTGTAGCCCTTGCTGAGATTCCAAAGTCCCACCCATCAGCTGCAAGCCTGTGAATACTAATGGCCACCTTTTGCCCACAATTTATCTTTGTCCAATGTCAACCTCCACAAACACTTCCCTAACAGCTCAATGTTCCTCTCTTGAATATCACCAAGACCTAGTCCACCAAGCATTTTACTTCTACATTCTACTTCCCAACTAATTCTATGGTCCTCCTCCCTTGGTTCCCGTAGAAAATCCCTCAATACCCCATTAGAATCAAATTTGAAAGTGTTGACCTAATTAATGCCATCCTACCGCCCAGGGAAAGATAATTTTTCTTCCATGAAGCCAATCTTTTTATAAATCTTTCTATCACAGGGTTTCGAAAATTGCTAGCTCTAGGATTATCCCCAAAGGTAGTTCGAAATTGGTCATAGGCCATTGGGGAATTGTACAACCTAGAGCTTTTGCATCCTCTAAAATCTCCCTCTCCTCCATATTCAGCCCCACAATAAAAAGCTTTTATGTAGGTTGATCCTCAGATTGGACATCTACTCAAAGGTTTTCACAGTCCACTTTAAGTTTCTCACTGTTGTAATATCACCCAGACACCCCTTCACAAAACAGAATCGTATCATCAACAAACTGTAGGTGAGTGATTGAAACCTCATCTCTTCCTATCTTCCATCCTCTAATCAGATTCTTGAAATCTGCTATAGAGATTAATCTCTAATCAGATTCTTGAAACCTCATCTCTCCTTGTCTTAGACTTCTCGAAGCTGGAAAGTGGTCCATAATAGATCCATTCATCAAAATTGAGTATTGGCAAGTCGTGACACATTTTATAATTCATTTACACTATCTATCACCAACGCCACAATTTTTCATTTCCTCTAGTCGGAAATTCTAGTCAACCAAATCTTAAGCCTTCTCTAGGTCCAACTTTCAAATAAAACTTTTCCTTCCACTACTCTTCATCTCCTCCACATTCTCAATTGCAATTAGGATTTGATCAATGGTTTGTCTATCCTGCACAACAGGCCCTTGAGTCTGTGAGATAATGGAAGGGAAAATAGTCCTCAAATTTCTAGGTACACTTTAGCAATGACTTTATAAAGGCTATTGATCAAGTTGATTGGTCTAAAATCATTTGGCAGCATCACATCACCTTTCTTGGGAATCAGAGCAATGAAGATGGAATTAAGACCCAGATTAAGCACCTCTATCTCAAAAAATTCTAGGAACACCCTTTGAAGATCATCTTTCAAGATCTCCCAACAATCTTGGTAAAAGGCTATTGTAAAACCATTTGGGCCTAGAGCTTTGGATCTATCCGTGGAGAACACTGTTTCCTTTATTTCTTCCAACTCAAATCCCCTCTCCAACCAATTTTTATGCTCCTCAAAAAGAGTAGGCCAGTCCAACCCATCAAGCCAGATTCTTATATTTAAAGGCTTCCTAAAAGTAGATTTAAAGTGTTCCACAAAAGCTCTAGCAGTGTCATTCTGTTCCATAAGTATATCACCTTTCACCTCCAATTTTGAGATAAAGGAGTAGAAGTGGGTGGCCCTTGAGAGTTGAGGAAAAAAGATTAGGAGGAGGAATGGAAAGTACAGAACTAGGTCCTTGATGAAAAGAAGTAAAGATTTTTTTTTTGGATAAGTAAATAAAATTTATTAATGATCAACATAAAATCAACCAATACAAACTTCCCTTGGAGTGGTGCAAGGTGCACCCTCACCTGGCCAATACAAACATCAAAAAACATTAGAGCTTAGTTCAATACAGCTGACCCATTATAGCTTAGTCCAATACAGCTGACCCCTATTTACCCCTTGCTTAGCCAGAAGTAAAGAAATTCTAGGCCTATGTCCCAGTCATATTGATAATCAAATTGTAAGATTTGAGCAATTGCCCTAGGATTTTTTTTCTTTTTTTTTCCATTAAAGGATTCAATCTTAAGATTCAAATTGAAACCCTTGGAATTCATCTTTGAATTATGAAATGTATAGTAAACTGCACAACTTTCACAACTTTTATATACTATTATTATCATGGATTGAGAAAAGCAAACTTTGGAGATGACTTCTGGAATATCCTGAATGTTTAAGTCTTGCTGTATTTTCAGTTTTTTTTTTTTGTTCTGTACTGCTGATGTAGTAGTCGATCAAGACTACAATCAGTCTTGAATCCCAACTGATTTCAGATTGAGAAAAATAGAAGGAAGAGGAAGAAGAAAGGAGAAGAAGCAGAAGTGCACAAGGGTTTTGAAAGGAGGGACAGATTGAATTAGTTTGCCACCGCCACTCTCTTAATATTTATAGGTTATGTTCACTAAATGTAGGAAAGGACAGAACTGCCCTTAATACTTACATGGAAAATAAAACAAATAAAAGACTGAAATAAATAACAAACTGAAATAACAAGCTGTCTAAGATAACTACCAACTAACATTGACATGACTAACAAAGGTTACACATGCTGTCATACGAACACAGTGGGGATATGGCCCCCAAACATCGGTATGCACAATATCAAAAGATTATTAATTCTTTTATTACTCAAGGAATAAGATGTTCTACAATGTTTGGCAAGCTCACAACTCTCACATCTCAAATTTGACATCTCAACATACTCAAATAAAGTAGGAAACAGACTCTTCAAAGACCGAAAAGATAAATGACCTAATCGATTATGCCAAAGCATAACTGGACTCACACACTGAGAAACAAAAGATTTCTTATCCACTGGCTCTTTCCAATGAGGACTCTCTCCAAGCAGGTAGATCCCATTTGTCTCACGACCAATCCCAATCACCTTCCTCGTCTCCAAGTCCTGAAAAACACATCAGTCAGGGAAAAAGGTTACTGAACAGTTTCGATGTTTGGTAATACTACTGACTGAAAGCAAATTAGTATCAAGTTTAGGAACATGCAAGACAGAGGATAAAGAGATAGTATCAGATAACTTGATGTCACCTTTGCCAGAACTGGGAACAAGAGAGCCATCAACAATGGATACTTTATCTCTACCAGAAGACAAGTGATAAGTAGTGAACAATGATGGCAAGCTAGTCATATGGTCAGATGCTCCTGAGTCTATTACCCAACAGTGTTCAGTATTACCTGGAGCTGAAGCATGATAGGTTGAGGCCCGGGTACCTGAATGAGCAAATGCAGATGTGGTAGAGGCTGATGGTGACTGAGATGACTGGGCCGAATTCCCAACCTCCTTTTCCATCTGTATCAGGGCAGCCTGAACAACAACTAAGGTATCTAGGGGTGTGCCTTTTGTGCCTGACGAGGATGCATAATCAATATTCACAGCCATATGAGCATTACCCATTTTATTCCTCAGTTTTGCTGGGACTAAATGAGGGTGGAGCTTCCAACATGTATCTTTCGTATGCTTGGGTTTCTTGCAATGTTCACATACCAGATCCCGTTTGTTTTCCTCCTTCATGTCCCTTTCTGTATCACCCCCAGACTTAGGTTTAACTTGCCAGGGCTGGGGGAATGGGCTGATGTTGCATCATAACCTTCCTCCTGGTCTCTTCACTATGCACTAGGGAGTATGCTTGAGAAAGGGTCACACTGTCTCTTGTCAATATCTGCTGTCTCAAAATGTCATAATCTGAATTCAGGCCAGCCAGATTCAAACACCCTATTGGTCTCGACTTGCTTTCTATGGGTCTGTGCATCTTTTGGACTTTCCCACTCAAAGAGTCTCCAGATGGTCAATTTCATGCCACAGTGATTTCAGTGTAGAGAAATACACAGAGACTGGTTTTTCTCATTGTTTAAGGTTATTCACTTCACACTTTAGTTCATAGGTCCTAGCAACATTAAGGGGTTGGGAGTAGGTCTCTTTCATGACATCCCATATCTCCTTGGCTGTCTTTGCCCACAAGTAATTTCGGCTGATATGTAGCTGCATCGAGTTGCACAGCCATGTCATAACCAAGTAGTTCTCCTGAACCCACTTGGTATACATTGGGTCCTCCTTGGAAGGCTCTTTCACATCTCCCAATAGATAGCTAAGTTTTCCCCTTCCCCCAATAGCCATCATGGCTGATTGGGCCAATTCCAAGTAATTGGATCCATCAAATCTCACAGTTGTAATCTGAAACGCAGTCTCATCCATACTACCAGAACTGCTGTTCCCAAACACACCTTCTCCCTGATTTTTGAACTCCATTCTTGGTCAAGAATCAGTAGTTAAGAACTATTAGTGTTTCCACACTAGAAAACAGCACTGAAGCAATCGATCACAATCAGAAAACTGTATGAAATCAGTTCAGATCTCATCTGAAACCAATCGGCAATCAGAATATATGCAGTCTTATAACAGTCCTCACTCTCAAAACCGGCTCGGAAGCCAAAACCAGGTCTGAAGCTCACTTAGAAAGCACTCTGTAGAGCTGAAGCAGAATTAGGGTTTCAATCGTAGGGTTAGGAAGACCCTTGTGAGAACATAAACAGTGCTCAGCCGCACTTTCCAAGAGAATTCACAGTCAAGTCTAGCCGTAGGGTTAATGACAAACCCTAAAAAAACTGATCACCTCTGAGAGAAAATAGGAGGGTTCGGCTGCTCCTCCTAGATAGGTCCAACCTATCTTGACTGATAGCAATCTCAAGGGAAAAATAAAGACTTACCCAGAGAATTCTGATCGCTACCTTCAATCGTGGCCTGAACCCTAACCTCCACTGATTCTTCCTGATTACCAAAACACTGTAAGCCGCAACAAGTCTTCGAACAGCTGCTAAACTTTTCTGGTAACCTCCAAGAATCAGCCAACGAACAGTCCTTTGTAAGCTTTCAGCCTTAGATAGTTCTCATGTGGTCGGCTGGACTAGACTCACATGAGAAACCCTAGATAGGCTCTGATACCAAGTAGTCGATCAAGACTACAATCAGTCTTGAATCCCAACTGATTTCGGATTGAGAAAAATAGAAGGAAGAGGAAGAAGAAAGGAGAAGAAGCAGAAGTGCACAAGGGTTTTGAAAGGAGGGACATATTGAATTAGTCTGCCGCCGCCACTCTCTTAATATTTATAGGTTATGTTCACTAAATGTAGGAAATGATAGAACTGCCCTTAATACTTACATGGCAAATAAAACAAATAAAAGACTGAAATAAATAACAAACTGAAATAACAAGCTATCTAAGATAACTACCAACTAACACTGACATGACTAACAAAGGTTACACATGCTGTCATACGAACACTGTGGGGGCCACAGCCGTGGGGCCCACATCAGTGTTCTCTACAGATGTATAAGAATTGGGGTGACTTCTTGTCACCAAAACTATGTACCTTTTGGATTATTTGAATAATTTTTTTTTCTTTATTGATCTTAAAGAAATATTACCATAGACATCATGTTGCAGGGCTTTTCTTTTAATTGTTCTACACAATTTTACATACATAATATTCATTATCTTTTGCACGTGCATTTGTCTTGGTGTTTGAGGGCACTGTCATGTGCTATAGATAACCGGTTAGATTCTTTGTCGTAATGCAGTGCATGGGGAACCTTTGCTAGGAGTTATCAGAATTTGCTACAACATTGCCCTTAACAGGTATTTGTTGTTTTCTTTTCCATGGAAAATCTGATGCAGGGCCAGAACTATTACTTATATTTTATCTATCAAAAAGCTATTACTTATATTTTTATGATTGCAATGTTTAGCAAAAGTCCTATCAATCAGGCAACATCAAAGGCTATGTTGACACAAATGATCAGCATTATATTCAGGCGAATGGAATCTGATCAGGTTTGCATCCCATGTCAATTGCCAGGCACTTAGGTTTGTTGTTGTTATGCATAGATAATTATTTCTTATTAAGCCACTTCCTTTCAGAATGCCAACAATATTTCACATGGCACTCGGGATTCTATTCCTTCTTCTAGTAGTCCTGCACATACAGAAGCCAATTTAGGACAAGATTTAAATTTGAAGGATGGGGAACTTTCTTTGGATGTCCAAAATGAGAAAGGAATCACTCTAGGCGATGCTCTTTCAATGAACCGGGATAAGGATACGGCTCTTGCATCTGTTGAGGAACTACAAAATTTGGCAGGTGGTGCTGATATCAAGGTACCTTTTTTGTCAGATTTTTCCACATGGGGAAGGCAGCATTTGCCTTTGCATTTCTTAGTTTGCTAGTTTTTCTTGTGGCTTCTAGTGGTTATTGAGATGGTGATAATTCCTTTTTAGGGTTTAGAGGCTGTTCTTGACAAGGCTGTGCATCTTGAAGATGGGAAAAAGATTACAAGGTATGGTATTGAGCCTGATGTTTTGGCTTCACATTTTTCTTGTTTTGGGTGCAATTGCTATAATTGTTACTTAGATCCATGAGTTTTGTGTGATTTTCAGAGGGATTGACCTGGAGAGTATGAGTATAGGACAGCGTGATGCTTTATTGCTATTTAGGACTCTATGCAAGGTTGGGGTTTGTAACAATCTGCTCATGCTGTAATCTTTATTTTATGGTTTTTATTTCTTAAACACAATTTTTACAGATGGGTATGAAGGAAGAAAATGATGAAGTTACCACCAAGACAAGGCTATTGTCTCTTGAGCTTCTTCAGGTTAGCTCTGGCACTTTCATATTTTTATTTGGTGGATCTACATTGAATGTTTTAATATGCTATTTTCCTTTTTTTTGACTGATGTAAATTGACTAGTTTGATATCTTTCTTGAGATAAAAGTTGCTGTTTCCATACATTTTTTTTTCCTTTTGATAAGGAAATTCTTGTGAGATACAGATTTATCTTTTTTTTGATCAGTAACAGAAACTTTTATTAAGAATAAAAGAAAAAAAAGTAAGATACAACAGGGAGGGGTAAAATCTCTTAACCCTCCCTAAAAGTAGAAATCAGATAACAACATTGCCCAAAAAGGATTATCTCTTCCAACCCCTTGTTTGGCCAAAGAGTATGCCAAAGAATTGGCACTCCTCTTAGTCCACTGAAACTGAATTTCAATGTTTTGAGTCAGCTGATTAATTTTGTTTCTCATTTAAAAACTTCCACAGACTGAAATCTTCCTTCTGCAGCCAACTACTAGCCAGCCTAGACTCACCTTCCACCTACAGTTTTCTGATATTCAGCTGCTGGGCTCTTTTAATCCCTTCGCTGCTGCCATCAAATTTTAATTTAGTGAACCCCATAGTTAGAGGAGTCCAAACTGGAATAGGAGAAGTATTCAAGGGAGCTGACCAAGCCACACTGTCCAGCATGTAGCTGCTCTTACACATCTCCACAAGATTTTACCTCTCCTTTTTAGTTCCCTTACTGAAGTAGAGTTAAACAAGCTCTGCACATTTGGAAGGGAGGACCACCTGCAACCAAAGAGAGAGAAAAACCAACACCAGATTTCTGATACAAAAGGGCAGGATACCAGTAAGTGATAGCAGCTCTCACCATTCTCCTTACATAGGATGCACCAGTGCAGGGATAAACACCAATTAGGCCTTTTCCTTTGAAGTAAGTCACAAGTGTTACACTTTTCTAGGATAACTTCCAAGCAGAAAGCACCTACTCTGGGAGGAATTGGTCTACCCCAAACTTCCAAGATTGGGAAAGGGTATCCAAGAGCCGGAAGGGATTGGGTTAACCACCTCATCCAAGATCCTACTATCCCTTCTAGAGGGATGAATAACCACCTCATCCAAGATCTTAAGCAAATCAGCAATGGAGTTCAATTCAGAATCTCTAAGAGCCCTTCTAAAACCCAAATTTCAATCAAGAGCGAAATTGGAAGAGGTTAGGAAGGTGGCTATTGGCTCATTTTTAAACATCGAGAGGGAAAACAAGGAGGGGAATTGCTGTTTCAGCGGTGTGTCTCCCAGCCAAATATGTTCCCAAACTTTCACAGTTTTACCAGAGCAAAGGTCATACCTGATGAGAGGAAGGAAAGAAGGAAGAATGTCATGGATTAACTTCCTAGGAGAAGCTCTTGTTGCCCTAGATGAGACTCCCGTATCTCGGCCATCTATCTCTTGCCCATGAACACTTAAGATTACTTGAGCCCACAGTTTATCCCTTTCTTTTGTTAGTCTCCATAACCATTTCCCTAGTAAAGCTTCATTCTTCTTCTGTAAGTTACCCAATCCAAGCCCACCGTCACTTTTAGCTTTGGTAACTATATCCCACCTAACTCTATGATCCCTTTTCTCCTCTCCTGGTTCCCACAGGAAATCCCTCATTAGTTTTTCCAAGACCTTACACACTCTCTTAGGAATTTTAAACACAGATAGAAAGTAAACAGGGGGATTAGCCAAGGTTGAGTTAATCAAAGTTATCCTGCCATCCAAAGAGAGGTAGTTTTTCTTCCAAGAGGCTAGCCTTTTTGTGAATCTTCCAATCACCAGATTCCAAAAGCTCCTTTTTTCTAGGATTATCCCCTAAGCCCCAAATATTTTAATGGCCACTGAGCAATCTCACAACACAAAATTTTAGCCCTTTCTTACACTTCTCCCTAAGACTTCAGCAATCAGGGTAAAAAGGAAGGGGGAAAGGGGGTCCCCTTGCTTGATACCTCTAGTAGCCGGGAAGTGGTCTACCACCTTACCATTCACCAATATGGAATAGTGGCATGCCCTAATACACCCTTTCATCTGGTTACACCACCTCTGTCCAAAACCAAAGGACTCTAGGATTTCCAACAAAAGTGACCAATCTACCGAATCATATGCCTTTTCTAGATCCAATTTGCATGCCGACCCTTTCTTCCCACTCATTTTTAAATCTTCCACACTCTCATTTGCTATTAAGATTTGATCCACAATTTGTCTATTCTTCAGAAAAAGCACCTTGATTGGGGGAAATGATTGTGGGAAGAACCTCTCTAATTCTTCGAGATAAGACATTGGCATGATCTCATAAAGGCTATTAACCAACTGATGGGTCTAAACTCTTTAGGGTGACAAGCTTCCTCCTTTTTTGGGATTAAGGCAAGGAAAGTAGAGTTCTAACATTGATTAATCACCCCTCTTTCAAAGAATTCAGAGAACACACTTTGGATATCAGCCTTAATTATCTCCTAGCAGTCTTGATAAAAAGCCATCATAAAACCATCAGGACTTGAGGCTTTAGCTCTATCCATAGAAAAGATAGCATCCCTTATTTCTTCCAACTCGAACTCTCTTTCCAATTACACATTCAACTCTTAAGGAAGCAGTTGAGACACCTGCAGTAATTCGGAAAATATAGGAAAAGAAATAAAGAAAGGAAGAGAAAGAAGAAGAAAGAGTTTTCAACAGTAGGTTGTGGAAGAAGAGAAGGGAAGAGAGAAAGCAGAATTCAAACCTCTCTCTCTAGCCTTCTTGATCTCTTTTATTAACTTAATTCTAAAATTAAGTACAATTACCTGGATGCCCTTAATGAGGCGTCCAACACTAAAAAATAATTAAAGAAAACAAAAAAGCCCATAACTAAGGCCCATAACCAACAAAAGCCTCTGCAACCTGTCAATCCAAACCTTCAATCCGTAACCTGTTATTTAGGGGTCTTCTGAAAATAGATTTGAAATGGTCCACAAAAGCCTCTGCAATCTCATTCTGCTAGGTTAAAGTTGTACCATCAACCACCAACTTGGTAATGGAATTCTTCTTCCTCCTGCCATTGGCTATAACATGGAAACATTTGTGTTCTTATCTCCTTCCTTCACCCATTTATGTCTTGACTTTGCCTCCAAATAATTTCTTCTTTAAAAAGTATGTCCTCCAAATTTTTCCTAAGCTTCCATGCCAACTCTTTGTCCCTTTCCCCAAAATAATCTAGCTCTTCCTTTGCATCTAATTCCTCATTCCTTAATCTGGTTAATCATCTGTTGCTTCCTTTCTTCTAACCTCCCAAAGTGAAGAACATTCCATTCCTTGATTTTAACTTAACTCTTTTAACTTCCAATGGAATTTCATGCCTTCCCCAATTTACCCTCAGATTATTTTCATTCCACCACTCCTTACTTTCTCCTTAAAGCCCACATATTCTCAAATCTAAAAGGGAAGGTCCATTGTTTCCTGACTCAAACTTATTAATATTGGCCAATGATTAGAGGTAACTCTCAGTAATGCCCTTGACACCAATGTTTTAAAAGCGCAAGGCATAGGGGTCAATTTGTGCTTGAGACGCAAGGCGCAAGGCAAGGCATGCGTCTTTTTGAAGCAAGGCACAAAAAAAAGCTAAAAAATAAAAAATGCCAAAAAATTCAAAAAAACATTAAACATAATATTAATAAAAAATATAAACTTAAATTTTAAAATAAATGTTTTAAAAACCTATTATCTAAAATTAAAAAACATAAACATAACATGTAAAGCATATTCAAATGAGAATTTTAAAATAAATTTAAACATATAAAACATTTTCAAGCATGTTAAACCGACAAACACTTTTTTTCTCAATTGCATTACTACAAGTAGCTAATGTGATGTAAAACATACTAATTCTATGAGCCGCCTTTGTGCCACACACCTCGAGGCAAGCCCAAACAAGTCCATGTCAGGGTCTTAAATTCTTAATTCTCACACAAAAAATAATGATTTTATAATTTTAATTGCTTTTTAAGAAGATATTTTATTATGTTGAATGAATTGGAGCTTCCAGAACCCCCTATTTGGTAATGTTGTTCATTCATTCATCCTAATAAAATATCTTATTTTTTTTGATAAGTAATAAAATATCTTCTTAAAAAGCAATTAAAATTATAAAATCATTATTTTTTGTGTGAGAAATAAGAATTTAAGACCCTAACGTGGACTTGTTTGGGCTTGCCTTGTGGGGCGTGGCATGGGGGTCCAGGGTCTGCCCTTGGAGCCCCACTAGGTTCAAAAAAGCAAAAAGCATGAAATTTTTAAAAGGCGCACGCCTGGGCTGAGGCGCAAGGCGCATCAGGCGCATGCCTAAGCACACCAGGCGTATGCCTTTTGAAAGAGCTAAGCCTAGGACCTGGGCAAGGTGCCTACCCTAAAACGCACCTTGCCTTTGCGCGTAGGTGCGCTTCAGGCGCGTCTTTTAAATCACTGCTTGACACCAGGTCTCCCCAATGCTCTTCCCTATCTGTAGTGAATTAGAAATCTGTCTAATTTTGAACAAATTGGTTCAGCTTGGAGATTAGACCAGGTGAAACTGTTGTATAAGAGATTCAGTTCCTTCAGTTCAAAGACATTGATAAACTCATTAAACTTCTTCATAATAGTATTTCTTTGTGGCGCCTTATTACACTCCTTATTGAACCTAATTACATTGAAATCCCCTCCTAGGCACCAGGGCCCTTACCACAGTCCTCTAATATTTCCCAATTCTTCCCACAACTCATTCCTCTATCTGTAGCCATTAGGGCCATAAACATTAGTTAAGACCCATTCGAACCCATCTTCCACCTGTTTGAATTTGACAGAAACTGAGAATCTTCCAATATATTCTTTGACTCCCTCCACAACCTCATCCTTCCACAAAGTAACTAACCCTCCAGAGGAACCCCAAGAAGCGCTCATTACCCAACTGAGGTCATGAGTTTAGATTCTTTGATTAGAAGAGTGTCTGGATTTTCTTTCCTTAGGACATCCTTTATTAAAGCTCTCTTTCTTACATTCCCTAAGCCTATCACATTCCAACTCACAATCTTCATTTCTCCAACTTAATCTACCCCCACCCCCTAAACCTTCTCCGCTATTTTCCTCCTTTCCTTCCCATATCCTTCCTCTCACTAAATTCTTTGTCCTCTCCACATCCAACTTCAACCTCTCAACTTCCCTTAACTTTCTTTTTCTCATCTTCCCTTCCTCATTTTTATTCTTCAAGTACACTTTCAGATCATTTGGATTTTTTATTTTGCACCCTAGCTTTTCTACAAATTCAGCTAGAGAATCATCTTTTCCTTTTCCCTTTTCAGTCTCCTCTCTTTTGTCCTCTCTAGGCCCCTCACTCATCCTCTCCTGCTCCACCTTTTCTTCGGCTACTTTAGTCCCACTTTCCTTACTCTCATTCTCCTTCTCCTTCTCCTTCTCTAATTCCTCCCTAGTCAGGTCATTGAGCTCTTCCATTATTAGGTTCCACATTCTCTCCCCTTTTCAGTCTCCTCTCTTTTGTCCTCTCCAGGCCCCTCATTCATCCTCTCCTGCTCCACCTTTTCTTCGGCTACTTTAGTCCCACTTTCCTTACTCTCATTCTCCTTCTCCTTCTCCTTCTCTAATTCCTCCCTAGTCAGTTCATTGAGCTCTTCCATTATTAGGTTCCACATTCTCTCTCCCCTCTCACCCTCCTCCTGTGTCTCCCCTACACCACCATCTCTGTCAATTTCCAAACCATGGGCAAGTAGTATGGAGGCAGGTCTGGAATCTGGAGTACAAACATCAGGGGTAGAGCAAGAGTTAGTATCAAAACCCGAAAACACAAATATACCTGGATCTGAATTTGAGGGACATTCAACGACCGGCTTGGTTTCACAATTCGACATCAGAATAGGGTTTTGCAAGGAGCAGCCTAGACTTGATTCACACTCGTGAGAACTTCTGAGGCTCTGTCATTCGTCCCCTCCTGAAATATCCTTATTTGAGGTCTGGTGATCAATCACTGTCTTCTCACAGGGCTCCTGCCCATTGTTCATTTTCTGACTTGGTATTCTCTCCCCAAAGTTCGGTTCCCCCCTTAGCATCCAAAAGGCATTCGGCATCATTTAATGTCCCACAATCAGTGGAGAGTTTCAGCATAGAGGTAACATCTTCTGAGTCCTTAGAAAAGAGAATGACTGTACCGAAAGTGTCTTCCATCTCCCCTTTTTGCTCTGTATTTTCCCCAGGCTGTTGTTCTCTGTTTCTGACTCTGTCTCAAAGTCATCCTTCGAGGAATCGCAATTTACCCAACCATCATCTTCCTCTTCTCCCATTCTACCCTGGTCCTCTTCAATTGCAGCACTTGTGGGGAAGATGATAGACCATCACTATGGTCACCCAACACTCCCTTTGAGACCCGGCTCATGTGACCACTTAAAAAGTCACATGAGTCGGTTGTAACAACATGGGCCTCCTTTAGGTTCGACCCAGACTGACCCAATTATAGGCCGGTTGGGTCAGAAAGGATTAAGTGGTTTTTGTTTCCAGCTCTGAGTGGGCCCTACCCCTGATCCGACCGAATCCCCCTTCTAACTATCTCTGCAAAGGATGGACCCGCAATAAAGTTTTTTTTTAATTTCAAAATTATTTGAAAACTTTTCCTTCAAAACCATTCGACTTTTTGGGCTTGACTGTTCAACTTCCATGGAAGGCAGCTCCTTTTCTCTAGGAGAAACGGAGGCAATCCAAACCAGAGCGACACTTCCACTTCTGAGGCAATCCAAACCTTGTACCAGTATCCTTCCGCACAAAGACTGATAGTTCTTGGCATGGCTTCAGGCTTAACACCAGCAATTCTTGCATTGACTGCTCTCAGATCTAATGTCTTGAAAGAAGTAAGAACACCACCCATCGCTGTCACTACTTTTTCCAGGAAGGTTTTTTGCCATAGGTGAAACGGTAAACCCAAAAGCTTCAGTTTGGAGCTCCCATCACTAGTTGTTACCGTGTTAGCCAAGGGACACCAGTTTTCAATCGTTACTATTCCTTCCTTTGTTTCCACCGTGGAGAAATTGATCGCTTCCTCACCCACATCCAATACTGCTTTCTTTTCGTTGAAGGGGATTAGAATGTCAGTTAGATGGAGCCCAAGTTTCACCGTCACCTCCTCTAATAGTCCTTTCCATTCTTTAACCTCTTTCTTTGTAGAAAGGACTAATCTCTGCTCCCAGATTCCTTTGTCCCTTACCAGTGAGATTTTTGGTTCTGGTACTGCGGGTTAGATGAGGGAGAAGATGTCTGTAGAGAGACACCCAAACTAAAAGGAAAGGAACAAAAAGAAGCCAAAGGGAAATTCGCCAATGGGAAGGTCTATCTTAGAAAGGAGGCAAAAGATGACAAAGAAGGAAAGAGGAGAATGAATGAGGTGCAAAGGCTAGCCTGTGGTGTTTCCTATGAGAAGTCTGTAAATAGGAAAAGGGAGAAGAAAAGAGGAAGAATAGGAATTGGAAATAAGATCAGGTTGAGAAAAAAAGTGGAATGAAGGTTCTTTGTTGGAACGCAAGAGGTTTAGGAAGTGCAAAGAAAAGGAGAATTATCAGGAATGTGATAAGAACAGAGAGACTGGTAATAGTCATGCTACAGGAGACAATACTGGAGACAATCCATTATCAGGAATGGATAAGAAGTATCTGGAGTAGCAGGGGTCTATGTTGATCTTTTGCCCTGTCGTGGGGTGGCTCCGGTGGGATCCTTACAATGTGGAAGAATGAGGAAGTTGATTGTCAGGAGGAATTGATAGGACAATACTCAGTATCAATAAAATCCAAGAGGATAAGTGATGGAAGGGAGTGGGTGTTGTTGGCCAATGTGTATGGCCCGAATTCATATAGAGAGAGGAATACATTTTGGGAAGAGCTAGCTGCAGTCAGGGGCATTTGGGAGGGTCCGTGGTGTTTGGGTGGGGATTTCAATGTAATAAGATATACAAATGAGACAAACAACCCTAATCAGCCCTTAACAACTAGTATGAGACACTTCAACTCCTTGATTGAATCCCTAGAACTAAAAGAACCTACCTTGTTACAAGCCTCTTTCACCTCGTCAAATCTTCAAGAAAATCAAGTGTGCTCAAAACTGGACAGATTCCTTTTGTCCATTGATTGGGAAGAGTTGTGGGGAACCTTAACACTGAAAGCCCTACCTAGAGTGACATCTGTTCATTGCCCCTTAAGCCTCTACCAAGAAAATCTTATTGGAGGCCCCACACCTTTTAGATTTGAGAATATGTGGCTAGAAGTTCCAAATTTTTTGCAAAAGGTAAAAGAATGGTGGTCAGAAGGTGGTATAAGGGCTAGAGATAAAGTGGTGAGTTTCTCCAAGAAATTGAAAAGATTGAAGGAAAAGGTCAAGGAGTGGAACAAAGAGGAATTTGGAAAACTTGAGGTCATAAAGGAGGAATTAGCTAGGAAAATAGAGGAAGTGGACCAAAAGGAGGCCCCTAAAGAGTGTGGGCCGGAGGATAGAGCTGAAAGATGGAACTTAAAAGTGCAATTGGAAGAGATCCTAAGAAAGGAAGAAAGTTCTTGGAGGCAAAAATCTAGGTGTAAATGGCTTCTGGAGGGGATGGAAATACCAGATTTTTCCACTCCCTAGCAAACGGGAGAAGACGGAAAAATCAAATCTCCAGTATAGAGGTGGAGGGAAGAGTAGTAAATGCAAAGGAGGAAATTGAAAGGTGCTTCGTGGATCATTTTAAATCAATCCTTGCATCCTTTAATGAAAACAATGCAGAATTGGGAGATTTACAGTGGGACAGAGTGCCAGAATCCGAAGCTAACCTCCTAGAAAGAGCTTTTAGTATTGAGGAGATACATGAAGCAATTTTCTCGATGGATAGATCTAAAGCTCCGGGGCGGATGGATTTTCAATGGCTTTCTATTAGGATTGTTGGGAAATCTTGAAAGATGAATTAATGGATGTATTTGTGGAGTTCTATCAAAAAGGAAAGTTATCGCCTGGAGCAAATGCAACTTTTATTGCTTTAGTGCCAAAAAAGGAGGCCAAAACCCCTAAGATTGTCTTGCCCTATGTTATCTCTCAGAACCAAGGAGCATTTGTAGAAGGGAGACAAATTGTGGATCAAATCTTAGTGGCAGCTAAGAAAAAACAAGGTGGCAAAGGTTTGATTTGTAAATTGCACCTAGAAAAAGCTTATGATATGGTGGATTGGTCCTTCCTGTTGAATCTAATGGAAAAGATGGGGTTAGGTGAAAGATGGAGGATGTGGATTAAAGAATGTATTAGCTTAGCACATTTTTCTATTCTGATGAATGGGGTAGCAAAGGGTTTCTTCTAGGCTAAAAGAGGACTAAGACAGGGTGATCCCTTATCCTCATTCTTATTCACTTTTGTGGCCGAGGTCTTGAGTAGACAAATCACCAAGGCTGACCAAGAAAATCAGTTTAAACGTTGGAGGATGAGTAGATCAGAAGTGGTGGTGTCTCATTTGCAATTTGTTGATGACATAATCATTCTCTGTGAAAGCTGTGATGAATCTAGTTTAAGGAATCTGAAAAGATTGGTGGACGAATTTCAACAGGCCTCCAAACTGAAAGTCAATTAGGGAAAATCTGTGTAGCTGGAATCAACATTGAAAGGGGCGGGGGGGCATTCAAGCCATGGCAAATCTGCTATTCTGTGAAGTGAAAAATTGGCCTCTAGAATACTTAGGTATGCCCTTGGGTGGGAATCCGAAAGCTGAAAGCTTTTGGAAACCGGTGCTAGAGAGGTTCACAAAGAAGTTGGCAATGTGGAATATATATCCTTGGGGGGAAGAATCACTTTGATAAAATCTACCCTAGCAAACCTATCCACTTATTTCCTCTCCACCTTTAAGATCCCGGTGAAAATAGCTAGGAAGTTGGAGAAAATTATGAGGGACTTTTTGTGGGAACCAGGCGGTGAAAAGAAAGGTCATTTAGTGAAGTGGGAGAAAGTTTGTTACCCTAAGGAGCAGGGTGGATTAGGTATAGGGAACTTATTAAAGAAAAACAAGGCCCTTCTAGGGAAATGGCTGTGGAGATTCCCTTGTGAAGAAGATAGGTTGTGGCACAGGGTCATTAAAAGCATTCATGGTGAAGCAGATAACGGCTGGGATGCAAAACTAGACCCCAATGCAACTCCAAATTCTCCTTGGAAGGCAATCTTTGAGGTATACCCAACCTTTCTTCAATTTATTAGGTTTGATGTTGGTTGTGGCAATAAAGTTTTATTTTGGGAAGACCTTTGGGTTGGGGATGTGCCTCTTATGGTCAAATTCCCAGACCTCTACTCCTTATCAAACCATAAAAACAAACCTGTTGCTAGGTTTGTTTTGCTTTCAGATTTGGATATCTCTTGGGATTTTGGATTCAGGAGAGGGTTGAGGGAAAATGAATGTGAGTCTCTAGTGCTTTTGATCTCATCACTTGAGAGGGTCTACTTGGACCAATCTATAGCTGATTGTAGAGTTTGGTCTCCAACTTCTGATGGTTTATTTTCCTATGCATCTTTCTTTGGTTTTCTCACTCACACTGATCCTATGGGGGTGAACTTCCTAGTGAGAGAAATCTTGTCTAAATCGATCCCTCCAAAACTACAAGCTTTCTGTTGGGAAGTGTTCCTAGGGAAGGTAAACACTTGTGATGTGCTACAGAAAAGGAGGCCAAACAATTGCCTCTTTCGTCACGTGTGTGTCCTTTGTATGGGTTGTGGTGAAACCCTAACCCACTTACTTTTATCCTGCTCTTTTGCTTCTGGTATTTGGAATGTTATTTGTTCTCTCTTTGGATGCAAATGGGTCCCTCCACATGATGTGGTAAGTCTATTCAGCCCCTCTTAGTCAACAGAAGAAAAGAGGAAAGTGCTTATGGAAGGCAGCAAGAGCAGCTACAGTATGGACTATATGGGAGGAAAGAAACCTAAGAATTTTTTCTAGAAAAAGTAAAACAAAGGAGGAAGTTATTGAAGCTATAAAAATCAAAATTGCACATTGGGCGAAGACCATAGAGATATTCAAAAACTACTCTGCGAATGAGATTCTAAGAAATTGGGCTGCAGTAGCACAAACATATGCACCCAAAGTATTTGTAAGTATGGAATGGAAGCCACCGGCACTGAACAAACTAAAACTAAACTTTGATGGGAGTTCTCTTGGCAACCCAAGAAGGGTGGGCATAGGGGGTGTGTTTAGAAATCATCTGGGTGTGGTGGTGGCACTCTACTCAGGACCAATAGGTTTTGGTGACTCAGTTCAGGTTGAATCTCTAGCCCTACTTCAAGGTCTAAAGATGGCTGAGCAGATGGGAACAATAGACTTAGAAATAGAAGGAGACTCACTATTGGTCATTTCTTGGGCCTAAAACATCACATCAGTACCTTGGAAGCTCAAATTTATCTTCAGAGAAATTGACATACTTGCAAGGAGGATCAACTCTCAGTTTGGTTGGGTCAAATGGCGGATGCAAATGGGATGGAGGATACCCTAGCAAAACAAGGGGCAAATAGATCTTCATTGTATTGGGCAGAATTGTAACTGATTGCTGGAGATTGCAGTTTAGACTAATGTCTCTCTGCAATCTTTATCTATTGTAACTGAATATCTCTGTTATTAATGAAAATTTCTTGGTGATCAGAAAAAAAAAGCCACCATTGGTTCTTGGCTTTCAACAGATTCTTCTAAACCCAACCTTTTCCAATCTCTTCCTTCTTTCCATCATTTCCTCCTTTCCTGGTTCTCCATCTACTCCATCTGCCCGGGCCTTCACTGCCATCACAGTCCAACCCTGCAACTTGTCGCCTTCAGGAATGGTAATCATTTGTTTTTCCCTTTTTCGAACTTTTCTTCCAGGGTTACAAACCAACGTTTGGAGTTTCTTCTTTTCTCAGCAAAGTATTCCCTCCTTAAGTCCCTGAAAGTACTGTTCCATATTTCGCACCAGCTTACATAGACTGCTTTGTCAAGAAAGCTTTGAAACCAGGGTACAGCTGCACCCACTAGCAGTATCGTTCCTCTCCTTCCTTCTCTTACCTCTATCATGAACTCTTTCTGGTAGATGATCTCTTCCAACAGTAGTTCTTTCCTTTCTACTCTCAAGATGTTCCTCCACTTCCTAGCCGGTGAGAAACCTTTGGACTCCATTTTCTCTTTTCAATTTCACAGATGCTTGCTTGTGTCTGCAACTCAACTTCTTTCAAGTTTTTGAGCTTGTTCGATGATCAGAAACTCTTCCTTGGTTTGCCTCATCTGTCCATGAGATACAGACTTTTCTTCCAGATACAAACTAATATTTTTATTTTTGATTGGGGTTCTATGTGTCGTTGGTTGCCAGGAAGGATAGCTAGGTTATGCCTTGAGAAAGATATAGACAGTTAAATTATTTATGAGCCTATTGGAGGGGGAGCTCTTAGATGAAGAGGCTTGAGGAAAGAAAACTGTATTATACTTTTTAACACTAATATTTAATGTAATTAGCTATATTTAATCAACATCTCATGACGGTTTATGCAAAAAACATGTCAAAGGTTGTTATATAGTTCCAAGTGATGTTTAGTTGACTTTTATCTGTTATTGGAGATCTCATGGAATTCAATTAGAAAATCTTGCAGATAACCATAGCTTTTCAAAAATGCAAGGTGATGGGAGGTAAAATGGCAGATGGTCAAAAGACTTATGATCTGAAACCATAGCTTCCACTTTTTTCACCCTCCACAGTGGCCCATTGCTTAATACTTTGTTTTAATGTTTTATTTATTTATTAATTTATCATGTCATCTTCTATACACATGGTGCTAATGCAGGGTCTATTGGAAGGAGTTAGCCAATCATTTACCAAGAACTTCCATTTCATTGACTCAGTCAAAGCATATCTTTCCTATGCTTTATTGCGAGCTGCAGTTTCTCTGTCCCCAGTTGTATTTCAGGTTACCAGCCTGCTTCTTGTTGTCCTTCCTTTTAGTCTGAAATAGTTGGAATCTTTTGTTGTGGTATATATGTATATGTGTTTCCCTTTTTTGGCAGTATGCAACAGGGATATTTGCTGTGCTTTTGCTGCGATTTAGGGAAAGTCTTAAAGTATGTCTATCATTGATTGGAGCTTTCCCTTTGCTTTTTTTTTTCCAAAAGTTTTTTCAAGTGTCCTCTGCTTCAATTGTTCTCAATTATTTGCACATAAACCCTTTTCAGGGCGAAATTGGGATTTTCTTCCCCTTGATAGTTCTGCGGTCATTGGATAGCTCTGATAGTTCGCTTAGCCAAAGAACAAGTGTTCTCCGGTATAATGCTCTTTGTGGTTCAACCAATTTTCATTTTTCTTCTTAGATTTAATTGGTTTATACATTATTAGCATGTTGGGGTGGTTTTCTAATATATATTGTTTTATCTGTTTACCTTGTGCAGTTCTGATATTATTTTGCTTGCAGGATGCTTGAGAAAGTTTGCAAGGATCCACAGATGCTTGTTGACATATATGTTAACTATGATTGTGACCTTGAGGCACCAAATTTGTTTGAGTGCATGGTATACTATTGAACATTATTCTGATGTGATGGTAAATTTTCTGTGTGCTTGTGTGTCCTACGCACATCTAATGCATTTATATCTTTTAATACTTGGTATTTCAAAGGTTACTGCTTTATCAAGAATAGCACAAGGGACTCAAAATGCAGATCCAAACTCAGTTTCTGTATCCCCATCAACATCAATTAAAAGTTCATCTCTTCAGGTAATTTCATATTTTCTCTCTTCTTGTAAGGAAGCACATATTGATTGAGTTTTTGGCTTACCATTTCTTGGCCCTATCCATTTATTTAATATTTTATAACTTGCGCAGAGCCTTGTGAGTGTGCTCAAATCACTGGTTCATTGGGAAAAGTCACGCAGAGAATCTGAAAAACAGAAAAGAAACAATCAATCGGTAGAGGAAGAGGTTTTGGCAAGAGAATCTGTTGAGCCTAAGAGCAGGGAGGACAACACTCCTAGTAACTTTGAGAAGGCCAAGGCTCATAAATCAACCATGGAAGCTGCTATCTCGGAGGTATTTGCTGAGCGGATAACTTTGTAACTAAAGCAGAAAACTCACATGCAGCTCTAGTCACGAGAATTGACAAACAAATAAAGAAGAGAATATAGAATTACTTAGGGCTGTCAATGGGTTGGGTAGACCCAGCAGGCCATGTCTCCCAATTATAACTGGATTGGGATCAATTTTTGGTTGTTCTGGACTAATTAAGACCTGAACTAGCTATACATACATATATATATATATATGTATAAGAATATTGGGTATATTCAAAAATACCCCCAGTTTAATACAGTCCCGGATTCCCAACCCACAAAATTCTGCATGCACCCACTTATCAAAAAAAAAAAAAAAAATCTGCACGCACCCTGAAACACTGGCATCCACCCACACAGGAATACCTCCTGTAAATGTGTGTTAAATTCATGGGGAAATGTTTCAATGTGTGGGTGGAGTGGATGCTACTGCTTCAGGGTGCGTGCAGAGTTTTTGTGGGGAGGAGATCCCATATAGTTTAGTACCTACTGTACTTATTTACTAAAAAAAATTTATCTCATGGTATACTTATAATATTATCATATTACAATATCCAAATGTGTCAATCTAGCAAATAAGTTTGTTGTCAAATTATGGGTTAAAAGTATAACTGTTAATTAGAGACAAGTCTTAGGCCAGACCCAATAGTCCTTGTTACAATTCCTATGAGATCTGGTTCAGAACTAGTTTTGTATATTTACTTAGGGTCAGGTCTGGGTCTACACTTCCTGAACCTGACCCTACCCATTGACAGTGTTAGAAGTACAAGCAAAAATAAATCTTACTGTAGCTGTTGGCTGTGGTAGGAGCAGAGAAGAAGCTATTTTATTGATGTTCAACTATTAGAATAATAGCATTGTTAACAAGACCTGTTACCTATATTTATAATCTAATAATAATCAAGGTGTGATTTCCTATTTTAATTCAAATTCTACTAGGAATAGGAAATATTTGTAAGTCTACTGTTTCTACTAAACCTAAAATTGAGAAACTAGGAATTTCTAAAAACAGTAAGGGGCCATTTGATATCAGTTAAAGTGGCGAAACTTGAAGAAGCTTGAAGTTTCTAAAGGTAGTAAGGGCCCTTTTGATAAAATCTGAAGTGGCTGAACTGAATAAAATATTTCGTTGTGTTTCTGTGAATAAACTATTCTGGAGGTTGCAAGCTCCTTAGTTGTTGAATGAAGTTGGATTTATTACTTTTCCCTTCAATATTTTGTTATTTAATTATTATTATTATTATTTTAAAAGGTAAAAGGAAAAGTATTCATTAAAATAAAAAAAGATAAATATAATCAACAGCAGGTGTTAAGGCAACACCTGGGACAACACAATCTAAACACAACATTACATCGATCTAAATAGAAAAAAATCACACAATCCAAAGCTTTTCTTGGAAAAAATCTTCTTCCAGAAACTCTGGAGTCTGGAACCACAAACTATTGGACAGATGCCCAAGGCATTTTGCCAACTTGCCCTCACCTTAATCATCTTCTTCAGACACCTCTTCGTTTCAGATGATCAGCAAGTTAATCCTGTATAGACACTGCTGATCCTAGTAGTGTATGGATTTAAAAAGGAAAAAAAAGGAACCTGCTCTGATACTAAGTTGATAGAAAGCACAGCAGTAAATCTTGTGATTTGATTAAAGAAGATGTTCTGAAATGTAGAAAAACAGATCAGAATAGAAGTGAAGAAGAGTAGAGAGAAGAGAAGATTTTGGGAGGAAGAGATCGTGGCTGTCTTTCAGCCCACCCTTAATAGGGTGGTAGCAAGAATAAAGAAATAGAAAAAGGGTTTTAGGCCCTTTACAACTAAAGCCCATTAAACATGAAATAAAAAGAGAAATAGTCAAAAGAACCAGGATGCTCCTCAAGGCCCAATTACCCAGCACATACTTTGTATGGATTTTTAAGCAGGATTACCCATCGACCTTGCCTTCTATCCATCTGCTTTACATTAACATCATGCTTAATCTGCTGTTGCATTGCTTCTAAGTCCTCTCTACTCACTATGTTCCTTGTTTTTTCTTCCCTTTGGGGTTGATCTTCCTACCCTGCTGTGGATCTATAAAAAGGCAGATCGATAACCTCGTATTCTCGTGCCAATAAAAGTAGAAAACTATTTGAGTGCAACATTTGGCTTCAACAACAAGTATTCACAGTCAACTAAAGAAGAGAAATTGAAGTAGAAGCAAAAATAATCCTGCTGTGGTTGTTGGCTATGGTAATTTCCCATTCAAACTAGCTTTATAACTCTCTAATAATTGTAGTAAAACTAACTTGATGTAGGAAACTAGAAATTACCAAAAATAGTATGCCATGATTTTAAAAATAGAAATTACAGAAACTACTATAAATAATAATTACAGCAAGAAAAGTAAATTTCTAAAATATTGTAACTTAATGTGATTCCTTACACACCAAAGAAAGCTAGAAATTAAATTTGAAAAAACTTAAAAAATACTAAAATCCAAATCATGCAAACATTATGCAATTGTCACTGTTCATGAATAATTTTGGTTTCTCCTTACACAATTTTTTTCCTCGCTTCTGTATTTGCATCGAAAACTTTACATTGTTGGAAACTAAAATGTTATAAAGGATTTTAGAATTGTATTATTCATTTTATCCATCTCTGGATTAATAATGTAGAATATTTTTTTTTTGATATTTTATCCTTGAGCTTTTAAATATCCAAGGATTAGAGTTTTTCATTGTTTTTTGTCAGTTCAACAGACAACCTGTCAAGGGAATTGAGTATTTATTTACAAATATGCTGGTAGAGAAGTTACCTGGTTCAGTTGCTCAATTTCTGAGGAACACTCCCAGTTTGGATAAGGTGAGGCTTATAGTAGTATGATTTTAGTTTTTACTTTTGAAGAAGCTTATCTAAGCTCATTGATTTGCAGGCTATGATTGGTGATTACTTGGGTCAACATGAGGAGTTCCCCCTTGCTGTCATGCATGCGTATGTGGATTCAATGAACTTTTCTGGAATGAAATTTGATATTGCAATACGTGAATTCCTAAGAGGATTTCGACTTCCAGGGGAAGCACAGAAAATAGATCGCATCATGGAAAAATTTGCTGAGCGGTATGGAAGTATACATGTATACATGTTAATTGCTTGTGTGTGCAATTTCCTGTGCATATATCTATGCTATGTACTTGTATCTCTATAGGTGTACATATTTTTTCTAAAATTGGGGAATTAGATAAATTAATTGGGGAAGTAGATGCTTAATCACACACGATGGATTGGGAGAATAGGGTTGATCATTCGGCCTGGGCCCGCATAGCTCAGCCCAGCTTGTCCCAGAAATTTCTGGTCCTGGGCAGTGGTTGCAGCCATTTTTTTTCCAGGCCTGGGCCAAGCAAATCCTTTGCCCGCCCAGTCTAGTCCAGCCCAGCCCAGCCCAGCCCAGCTTGGAAAGTATGTTATATATGTATATTCCATATATTTATATACTAATACCTTATAGATATGTAATAAAAGCCATATATGCATATATATATATATATTTATATAAAACCATATATAACATATATGGTATATATATTAATAAATTAATATATACAAGGGACTGCCTAGACAACAAATATTTTGGGCAAAACTCTAAAGTTTTTTTTCTTGGTGAAGAAATTGCCACGTTGATGTAATACCTTCATTTTGCAATTAACAAAATTTCACCTTATTGATAAAAAAATAATATATACAATAATTATATATATATATATATATGTTCTGTAATTTTTAGTTTATAATTAGTAGAAAGCCTTATGTGCTGATTTTGGCCAAGCTTCTTGTGAAAGGAAGAGGAGAAAGTTGGGGATTTCAGCAATAGACAGAGGAAAGGGAAGAAAAAGAGAAGAAGGTCGACTAGGATAGTGATCATTAACCCTAGCCGCCAGCCCCTCATTCTATTTATAATTAACCTAAATATGGGATATTACAAAGATGCCCCTAGTAGGGTGACAACTCAACTAAGTACTTACAATTCCTTTAAAAATAAAAGACTAATGGGCCCAAGGCCCAACAACTTCTTAAAATAAAAAGAAAACAAACTAAACATAAATCAGCCCACTCAACACTCCCCCTCAAGTTGGGAATAGATGTCCCACATTCCCAACTTGCGTAGATCATGTTCCAGCTTATTCTTCGCAACACCTTTTGTGAGAACATCAGCAAGCTGCAGATCAGAAGAAATGTTTGGAAGACAAACTTCTCAGAAGTTACCCTTTCTCTGATAAAATGTCTATCTACTTCAATGTGCTTAGTACGGTCATGCTGGACTGGATTATGGGCAATATTGATTGCTACCTGGTTATCACAGTATAGCATCATAGGTTCTTTTGCCTTTACACCAATTTCTTTTAACAGAGAACGGATCCAGAGAAGTTCTGAAACTCCATGTGCCATGGCCCTATATTCCGCTTCTGCACTTGATCTTGCCACAACTGTTTGTTTTTTACTCTTCCATGAGACTAGGTTACCCCCAACTACGGTGCACACTCCTGAAGTTGACCTTCTATCATCAAGGCATCCTGCCCAATCCACATCTGTATAGGTCTCTAGCTTCAGTTGTCCATGATCAGTAAACAATATGCCTCTGCTTGGATGTCCCTTCAAATATGCAAGGATCCTGTCAATTGCTTTCCAGTGCTGATCTCGTGGAGCATGCATGTATTGACTCACTACACTTACTGCATAGGAGATGTCCGGTCTTGTCATACACAAGTGTAGTAGCCGACCGACAAGTCTTTGGTATCTCCCAAGGTCCTTCACTGGTTCACCTTCTGATGCACTGATTCTATGGTTCTGATCAATGGCGGTGCTAGCTGCCTTTGTTCCAAGCTTCCCTGTCTCTTGGAGAAGGTCCAAGACATACTTCCTTTGAGAGATAAAAATGCCATGTTTCGATCTTGCAACTTCAATGCCTAAGAAGTATCTTAGTTCTCCAAGATCCTTAATCTCAAATTCCTTATGCAGGTTCCTCTTCAAGCTATCAATCTCACTCAGATCATTCCCAGTGACAACAATGTCATCCACATAAACAATTAGGATTGACAGCAAAGATCCCCTGCGTTTCACAAACAAGGTGTGATCAGATTGAGTTTGAGTGTAGCAAAAAACAATCAGGGCCTTTTTGAATCTGTCAAACCATGCTCTGGGAGATTGTTTCAAGCCATATAGTGACTTCTTCAGCTTGCACACCTTTCCCTTTTCAACATTATCATAAAAACCAGCTGGAAGATCCATATACACCTCTTCTTGCAGATCCCCATTTAGGAACACATTCTTTACATCCAGTTGAAACAAGGGCCAAGAGTATGAGGCAGCAAGGGAAAGGAGTATCCGAACAGAGGTCATCTTTGCAACTGGCGCAAATGTCTCTAGATAATCAATGCCATAGGTCTGTGTGTATCCTTTTGCAACAAGTCTTGCCTTGTACCTCTCTATACTTCCATCTGCCTTATACTTTACTGTGTAAACTCATCTGCATCCAACTGTCTCCTTGGCATCTGGTATGTCCACAATCTCCCATGTCTGATTCTTAATCAAAGCCTCCATCTCTTCCTGCATAGCTGTCTTCCACTCAGGTTTGGAGAGAGCCTCACTAATACCCTTGGGTATAGACACTGAATCAAGAGAAGAGAGAAAAGCACGATAGGAAGGAGAAAGTCCACTGTAGGATAAGTACTGTGAGATACAATGGGCAGTGCACTTTCTCTTCCCTTTTCTAAGAGCAATAGGGAGATCAAGGTTATCTGTAACAGTGTCAGTAGGATCAATGGGAACTGAAATAGTAGGATCAAGAGGAATACCTGAATCCGTATCAGCCGAATCTGGAGTCTCCAAGGGATTGACAGGAAGTGGTGTGAGTTCTGCTGTAGTGGAATCAACCGCCTTATGAAGTCTCTGCCGTGAGTAATGCTGTGAGATGGAACACAAAGGAGGTGGCAAGGTGGGTGACATCGGGTGGTGGTCAAGCATAGGAGTAGACATAGGAACTGGAACTGGGAGAGGGATAGACTGCTGACTTATTTCCCCAAAACACTCCCCCTGAGAAGGATCCTTTGAGAAAGAAGTACGTGGATTCAAAAAAGGTAACATCCATAGTAACATACCGGTTCCCAGAGACTGGATCATAGCAGCAGTACCCTTTCTGATTCTCTGCATATCCAAGGAAAACACATTTCTTTGCCTTGGGATCAAGCTTCGAACGGTGATGACCAAGAATATTTGCAAAGCAGACACATCCAAATACCCTTAGAGGAATATGAAACATCTCCCCCTGAGGAAAAAGAAGGCTGAATGGGGTCCTGAATCCGAGTACACGAGAGGGCACTCTGTTAATCAGATATACTGCCGTGAGAACTGCATCACCCCAAAAACGAATCGGAACTGTGGCTGTGATCATCATGCTTCTTGCCGTCTCAACGATGTGTCTGTTCTTCCTCTCTGCAACACTATTCTGCTGTGGACTATAGGAGCAACTGCTCTGATGAATAATACCATACTCCAACACTGCCCCTGTAGAAAGCCTTATGTGCTGATTTCGGCCAAGCTTCTTGTGAATGGAAGAGGAGAAAGTTGGGGATTTCAGCAATAGACAGAGGAAAGGGAAGAAAAGAGAAGAAGGTCGACTAGGATAGTGATCATTAACCCTAGCCGCCAGCATAATTAAATTAAGAGTTTATTTAAAAACATAGTTTTATTATTTTATACAACTAGCCCAGATGCCCAGCCTGGGCCTGGGATTTACAAACACTGCCCCTGTAGACCTATACCCCCCTGGCCCTGCTTCACAAAAAGAGATTCTCATGTACAAAAAAAGTGTTGTATCTCTTATCTCGAACAGTTTATATACAGATAGCCAAGACAACATTTTGCCCACTATTCTATGAAACACTAAGTTGGAAGAACTGCTATTGTTCTTGAAAATTGTTGCACGTATCTCCTGCCAAATGCACCAAAAACTGTTGCAGGCACCATGTTCCAAGCCAATATTTTCCTTTCAAGGTTAAACCTCCTACTCTCCAACCTCTTACAAAATCCATTACTGATTCCAGACAGCAGCTTTTTACTTCAAACAAGTTCCAGATTTTGAACCATACCTCTTGGGCAAAAATGCAGTGTAGCAGCAAATAATTCAGAGATTCCTCTTGGGCCTCACAGAAGATACAGCTAGTCGAAGCCAAATGCATACCCTTTCTTACCAAATTGTCCCTGGTTAAATGTCTATTCAGGCAGGCCAGCCAAACAAAGAAGGCCACCTTAGTGTGACATTCTTACACAAGACAACCTTTACTGGGAGATACTGCTCCCTCTGACCTTGAGATAGCATTATAGAAGGATCTAACTGAAAAATTCACAGATTTTTCCCATTTCCACGCTCTTCTATCAGCTCTTCCAATATCTACCTGAATATCATATAATCTTTGCAGATAATCCACCATTGCCTCTACGTCCCAATCATTAAAGTCTTCTGAACTGAGAAACCCACACCACACTGCTATTTTGCACCTGCATATTTTCTGCCACGCTTGATTCTTTGTTTACTGCCACATCAAAAAGAGCGGGAAAAATCTCCTTAAGTGATCTGTCTTAACACTACCCATTTTCCCAGAATTTTTCCGAGTCCATCTCCGATTTTAAATCTTACTCCTTTTAAGGCTGATAAAAAAATGTCATTCCTTTTAAGAAGGGGTCATGAGATTTCTCAAAACCTATCCGTACTGAGCATCCATAACTTTGATTTGGAGTTCCTAGTTCCCAATCTGAATTGCTAAAGCCATACTTAGCTGCAATCACTCTTCTCCAAAGTCCTCCCTGACTGGTTCCATTACCTCTAATACCACTTGCCCACGCACACCCAAACCTACTTGCTGTTTAGACTTACAGATCTTGTTCCAATTGCCCAGCTGGTATTTATTCTTCTCATCCCTCCATCCTCTCACAGAAACTGTCTCATTTTCTTTTCTACATTATTTACCACACTAGCTGGAATTGGGTACACAGACAGCAAGTAAATGGATAGGGAAGATAAAATACTTTTCAGCAACATTAGTTTGCCTCCATAAGCAAGATATTTTTTTATCACCTTTAGAGGTAGAGTCACGCTAATCAGATCATTCTTTTAAATCTTTAACAGGTCCATGAAAGTTTTTTTTTTTTTTTTTTTGATCAATAACAGTGAATTTTATTAAAGTATTGAAAATTACAAAGCAAAGGAGCTAAACAATCTTAACTCCCGAATACAACCAATGTACACTCAAAATGTAAAGAAATTACAGCACAGCCCAAAACATAGAGTTTCTGTTCACCCCTTGCCTAGGTAGACCATCTGCCAATGAATTTGCACTTCTCTTTACCCATGTACATTGAATTTCAATGTCCTTAGTCGGCCACTTAAATTTTCTCTTTTAATTGCTGTAATTCCAAAGGCTAGAGTTGTCCTCTTTTAGCCAGTTCACCACAATTTCAGAATCTCCTTCCATGATCAATTTATTAATATTCCTGTCCTTGACCCTTTGTACCCCTTCAAGGGCTGCTAGTATCTCAGCCATCAAAGAATCTCCCATCCCAATTGGACCAGAATATATAGCTAACAGATTCCCTTTTTCATCTCTTATCACTCCCCTATTCCGGAGGGCCCTGGATTGCCCATACTGCTGCCATCGAAATTCAGTTTAGTAAAACCATGAGGTGGAGGGGTCCAGCAGGAACTTGAAGCTTTTTAGCTGAAGCTGATTCTGCAATCTCCTTCCAATTCCTTAGCAACTCATCAACTGAGAAATCTGCAAACAAGACCCATCTGATAAAACAAAAAGAAAATGAGAAAGAGTTATAACAAAAACAAGGCCCATCTAATGTAATCAGAAATTGCAAACTATCTTGCAAATGATAGAAGAAGATCTCTTACAGCAATAATCTCAATTCCTTTATTGCTGAAAACGGAAACAATTGGGATTTTGGATGGTAGAGATAAGAAGCCCCCACCAGTTGGTTGGGTTTTGTAGGGAAATTTGTGGGCTGGCAGAAACATTTTATCACCTATACCTCCATTTGGGTGGGTTGAGAATCTTGAGGCTCTAGCAGAAGTTCTTGTCTGTCAGATTGGATTTTTTGCTCACTATGTATCTTGGCCTCTCGTTGGGGGCTAAGTTCACTTCCTCCTTAGTTTGGGACCCAGTGGTGGAGAGGTTGGAAAGAAGATTAACCTCTTGGAAAGCTAAATACTTGTCTTTGGGGGGCAGAATTACTCTCCTCAAGAGCTCCCTATCCAACTTACCTTCCTATTTTCTTTCTTTATTCCCAATCCCAACAAAAGTGGCTCAAAGGTTAGAAAAGCTCCGGAGGGATTTTCTGTGGAAAGGTTTGGAGGAGAAGAAAATTCACTTAGTAAAATGGGATCAGGTGTTTACTCCGAAAGAAAAAGGAAGAATGGGGGTGAGGAAGCTGAAAACTTTTTACAGGGCCCTGTTGGGAAAATGGATATGGAGATTTGGTATGGAAAGAGACAGCTGGTGGAGGAAAATTTTAGCAGCTAAATATGAAACTGACAGTGGGGACTGGCTAGCCATTTCTAACCTCCCGTCTCTGGGATGTTCTCTGTGGAAGAAAATTATGGAATCCTGCTATGAGCTGAGAGAAAATGTTGTTTCCTAGAATCCTGTTTTCACAAGGGCTTTTCAAGATTGGGAAGTGGATCAAGTGATGGATCTGTTTGCTCTGCTCTCAAATCAGATATTAAAAGTGCAGGAAGAAGACTCCTGGGTGTGGAAGTGGTCGTCTGATGGTTTATTCTCAGTGAAGTCCTTTGCCCAAAAATTGTCAGGGGGGAATAGTGAGAATTTCCCAGCTGAAAAAGTTTGGAGCCAGATTCCCCCTCATAAAATAAATGCACAACTTTGGTCTGTGGCCTTGGACAGAAACCTTATTAAGATGAATCTAGTTAGAAGAGGAATGCAAATTCAAAATTTGGGTTGTGTGCTTTGTGGCCAAAACGAAGAGGACAACAGCCATCTTTTTATACATTGTCCTGTCTCAACAGCCTTGTGGGATCATTTTCTTTCTTCTGTGGGACTTTCCTGGGTCATGCCAAGTAAAGTGATGGATCTTTTAAGAAACTGGGACCTTCAAGGCCTCTCCAAGTTGGCAAAAAGTGTGTGGTTGGCTATTCCTGCAGCAGTGATCAGCACCATCTGGGCAGAGAGAAACGGAAGAGTTTTTCAAAACAAATATAAAGATGTAGACAGTCTTGTATCTTGTAGTGTGGGGAAATTAGTGTCTTGGACTTCAGCTGTGAAAGGGTTTCAATCCAGGGCTCTTAGTGCACGGCTGAGGTCTAGAAGTTTGTTTGAGCTGTAACCTAGTTTTGGGCTTGGTTCTCTATATTCTAGCTCTGGTTTTGGAGCTCCTCTGTAGTTTCTGTCTGTAAGCTGGACCTTGAGAAGGCTTATGATAATGTCAACTGGAAATGTCTGATTTTGTCTTGGAAAGGATGAACTTTGGCCAGAAGGAATAGGATTAAAGTGTGTGTTTCTTCCCCTAAATTTGCGGTTCTTGTGAAAGGAGAGCTGGCTGATTTCTTCAAAAGTTCCAAAGGCCTAAGACAAGGAGACCCCCTGTACCCACTGCTCTTCATTTGTGTTATGGAGATTTTATCTTTGTTTGTGAACCGAGTTGGGGAAGAGGGGTTGTGGAAAGGATTTGAGGCAAATTTCTCCAGAATGACTTCCAGCTGGCAGCAGGTTCAATTCAAGAAGACACTCGACCATTGCCTCTTTAAGCCGGGTTTTTGAAAAGCCCTCCCAAATTTGTCCCGTGTCTAAAATTTGAATTTCCTTTTGTTTATTTTCTACTCCCCCAAGTCCATTGGATGGCTATCTTGTGGCTGATTGGAACCATCTTTTCCCATAAGGTTGGACGGGATTCATCAGGGATCGTGCACAGTATGGGTCGCAGCTCCATCTTTTCTTCTCCTGTTGTCTTCTCTTTCTCCGACAAGCTCCTCTATCTTCTGCTCTCCTCTTCTTCCTCGGCAATTACTACCGTTCTACTCACCATCGAGTCCTCCCACTCCCCCTGATTCCCTTGGCCCTTTCCCTCTACCCTCCCTGTAAAACACTTGTGGTCTTCTTTCAGGCCAGAGCCACACACAGAAAGACAAGTCCCTGCTTCAATCTCCACTTTCTCCGGCATCTTACCCCTCACCTTCACCTTCATCCTAACCCATTCATAGGTCTTAAGCTCCTCCATTGAATTGTCTGTACCTAGAAATCCCCCACAAACATCTCCAATTCCTTGCATAACACTCGGACACCACAAGGGGAGTGGCCGCCCAAAAACTTTGATCCAAATCTCTTTCGGCTCTCTGGTTTCCCCCAATTTCTCTGGTGTGCAGTTCACCATTGTTTCTTCCCACCAATCTAGTACCAATCTGTTCTGGTCAATACTCCAAGGTCCATTCTTAAGCGCCCAGTCCACCTCCTCCTTTGCGGAACTATGAAAAGGTACAAGGTCTTCTATTAGCTTTTTTACCCTCACTCCACCCACCGCCATCCAGCACCTTTCCGCCCAAGCCTCCACTTCCTCTGCCAGACACTTTCTATCAAAGTGACTACTAAACACCCCTGCAAAAACACTGTCCTTGCCCAAACCCCCTCCACCAACATTTCTAGCACAGTCTTCTCCCCAACAATCTTTTGCTTTGTTGCTCCAAAGTTTGGCCAAACTCCCGCCGCCACCACTTTCTTGTAGGAGAGATTCCTACTGGTGTTTGGAATCTTCCTTCCTGGGTTGTACCACATCTCCGCTCCCCATCTTCTTCTCCAACCCCTCCCACGCTGGTCCTTTTCTATTTTTGTAACCTTTACAGCTTTTGTCCTGCACCACAGTTGCCATTGTTGTCAGTCCTCCATTCACAGTCGCCTCCGTCTCCGTTCACAGTTGCCATTGTTGTCATTGTTCACAGCCGCCTCCGTCTCCGTTCACAGTTGCCATTGTTGTCAGTCCTGGACACAGATCCAACTTCAAACTTGTGAAACCCCAACCTGATTATCACAAGTGAATGGGTTATAGCAGAAACAAAAGCAATCTAACCATCATTATTCCAGCAATATTCCAACTATATGGGTCATCTACATGAATCCTGTTTTGCCATTCTGTTCTGTTTAATGCCATTATCAACTGTTAAATTATGGGCACTTAAATTATTTCTTACTACTTCAACCATGTCCTTTTTGGTCTGTCCCTTGCCCTTCTTCCCCTTCAACTTGCAACAGACCACTTCTTATGGGTGCTGTTGGTGGTCTTCTATGCACATGAGCAAACCATCTTAGTCTATTTTCTCTCATTCTATTACCTACTGTAGCTACTCCTAGGTTTCTTTGAATGACTTCATTTCTGATCCTATCCTTTCTAACTTTTCTACTCATCCATCTCAGCATACTCATTTGTGCCACAACTAATAGATAAGGAGCAAGATAATGTAACCTGAAGTTGCAAACTAGCACACACATAACAGATGAAGTGGATCTCTTCTAGTAATCAATAGATGTAGAGTGAGAGCAAGCAAATCAGTTCTTAATAGCAGCTGACTAGAGAGAACATCAGAAGGAGCCCAATTCTTTTTTTTTTTTTCTGCAGACAGAAAAGTTACTTGGGTGTTTTGGCAGTAGAGGTAACTTGGTAAGAAGCTCAACAGTTAGTTGGTTAAGGGTTAGCATTTAGTTGATTTAGATTCATGATTTCTTGGGAAGGCTTGGTATTTTGGTCATAGATAGTTGTATTGTAGCAATAGTGGATTATGCTGCCTGTGTTTCCTTTTCTTTTTTGTTTTTTTCTCCTTTTTGGGGTTCAATCGACATGGGGTGGATATATGTTTGTATTTGGTCTTGTTTGCTTATCTTTTCCTAAGACCACTTAGAAGAGAAGGAGAGCTTGTTTAGGCTTGAATGTGTATGTTGATTCCTTTTTTCCATTTCTGGAGTTGATGTGCTTGATAAGTTTTGACTTTTGGTATTTATGATGATATATCTTTCTTCTTTTCTCTTTCTAATGAAATTTTTGTTCACTATATAAACAGAAACAGTTCAATTACAATAAGACGAACATGCATGAACAAATTTTAGAGCTTCTATAGTCTCATAAGACCCTACAAAATAGCAATATTAGCATCCTAAACTACCTCTGGTTGTTCCATAATACTAGTAGGCATCATAATCTACCAATTATACTGCCCAAAGTACTCTTAGTGGCATGGTCATTACAATCCTTTTGGTGCTTGTCTGTTGGGGCAGAGCCCTTTGCTCTGCTAAGGGCCTGGGTTTGGGTGTTCTCTGGGTTTTGAGAGCATTGAGGTCAAGACAATTCACAGGTTGCGATTGGACGGATGAAGAATCATAATCTACCTCTGGTTGTTCCATAATACTAGTAGGCATCATAATCTACCAATTATACTGCCCAAAGTACTCTTAGTGGCATGGTCATTACAATCCTTTTGGTGCTTGTCTGTTGGGGCAGAGCCCTTTGCTCTGCTAAGGGCCTGGGTTTGGGTGTTCTCTGGGTTTTGAGAGCATTGAGGTCAAGACAATTCACAGGTTGTGATTGGACGGATGAAGAATCATGTATAGAGAGGGTCCCTTGATCTTTTTTGAGTAATCTGGGGTCCCTTCATATTGACATACTTCTACTTGGAGCACAGAACTTGGAAAGGAATTAATAATTCATATTTAATAAAACTGAAGGAGCAAGTTTCTTTTCCTAAAATTTCTAATTACACCAGAACTTGAAAGGAAAATAACTAATAGTGCAGCAATAGATCTCATAGAATTGCTCTATAGAAATCCCAATTAAATCAATACTCAAAATAGTATAAAAAAATAGACCAGAAGTAAAATTTAACAAATAGTTATAAAGTATTTCTAATAAAACTAAAGCTATTCATCTAGACTAACTGCATTTCAGAACAGATTTATGTTGAACTTTAGATGTTCTTGATGAATCATAGTAGATCTCTGTTTTTTGGTCTTAGTTTGTAAGCTGTTTACAGTTGATTTTAGGTGAAACCTCCTTGCCTTGGTTTTTGTTGTCAGCTCATTCTTAGTTTTATTTTTCTTGTTTTATTATTAGTTAGTGCCATAGGGGCATTTGTGTAATTCTCCATATCTTTTATATGTTTGCTGATACATATAAATACCATTGAGGGTGCCACCATCCCTGCTTCTTCTATTCTTCTTATGGATCTAAGTGAAAACAGTTTAATCTTAAATTTTCCTTCATTATCTGAAAGAAAGACTTTTTAATCATCAAAGACACTGCTTGAGGACTCATTTTACAGTTGATTTTAGGTGAAACCTCCTTAACTTGGTTTTAATCGTAAGTTTTCCTTCATTATCTGAAAAAAGGACTATTTAATCATCAAAGGCACTGCTTGAGGACTCGTTACTTATTTGATGGCTCCAGAATTTTGTACAGCAGCTATATGTGTCTAGACATCCAAAAATAAAAGTAGTAGTTCCATATTTTCATTGCGAAGTGGAACTATTGTAAAGTATTTGTAGTGGTTGCTCTACTACTTATGGGCTTAGCAAGTGGTCCACAGGATATTGTTCTGGGTTGACATTGAATTGTGTGTATGACTGAAAAACCACACATACTAATGCTTGACTGATAGACAAGTGACTGAAAAACTTAACTCGAAACTAAAGGTGAGACTACCATGAATATCTAATGGAACCGAGAGGGCTTTAGCTTTCTAGTTTTGATATTTAACTTAAACGTTCGCAAAAGAATGGGATGGAAAGAACTTTGGAGAATCTCTAAATTAATGATAACACAAGGGGAGACAGAATTGATTGCTGGGTAAAGATGGTCTGTCATTGCTTATATGTTTGAGTAAATAGGAAGGGCTGGTTGGAGGTTTAGTAAAGGGCCTTTGGGTTTGTAATGATAAGAATGTTTATGATACTGTCATATATATGAGGATTGTGGAAATTCAGTAACAAACGAACAAATAAAATGAAAAGGAAAACAGTGAGATAATAAGATGAGAACTGAAAAGATGGAGGAGGTGAACTAAAGATAGATCTTAATACTACCGGGTTTCTCTTGGAGTCATCATTTACCATCTAGAGATTTTTTTGATCAATGAGATAATATCTTATTAGAGTTAGAACAGAAAATTACAACAGGGTGAGAGTGTTCTTTTCCAAATTACAGTTTACAGTTCAGCCCAAAACAATTGGGGTCTCCTAGTCCCTTGTTTAGCTAGAGTATCTGCCATCTCATTTGCTGTTCTTCTCACCCATTTCAAAGTAACATTCAACTCCCTTACAATGCTCAAAATCTCCCTAAAAGTATGCCTATAGATCCATGGGATTTGGGTGCTACATCTTGTCCAAGCAATGACCACTTGAGAGTCCCCTTCCACTTCCAAATTAAGGAACCCAAAGTACCTCGCAAATCTTAATCCCTGCAGGAATCTAATTAGCTCTGTAGTCGGTGCGTCCCCATTTTCTAGAGGCCCTGAATACAAAGCTAACACCTTTCCTCCTGAATCTCTGAAGACACCTCCTATCCCAGCTTCATTTTGGTTACCAAGGAAGCTTCCATAAAAGTTCAGCTTCACGAAATTTGTTTCTGGGGGTCTCCACTCCATATTTTTTTTTTTCTTTTCCTTGCGCTGATAGAGCCACTTTCTTCCAAGTTCTGAGGATGTCATTCAAAGAGAAGACTTTGAAGTCTTCCAGAGTTTCTACCCAGTGAGCAGCTTTTAACTTTATTGTTTCAAAAATTTCCTTCTCTGATCTTTTTTTTTCATTGAAAATTCTTCCATTTCTCTCTTCCCAAATAGTCCAAACCAAGGCAGCCCTCGCCGATATCCATAATAATCTTCCTCTTTGTTTTGGTTGCCTCATGAAGCTAGGGTCAAAAAGGCCCACCACCTTCTGTGGGGAATTCCACCTGCACCCAAAAAGATAACAAAGATACTCCCAAATACAAAGCACAAAAGGGATGAATAGAAAGATATGGGAAACAGTTTCACCATTGCATTTACATAGGCTGCACACATGAGGGGAGAGGCATTTATTTGGCCTTATTTTCTTTAGCATATCACAAGTGTTTATCTTTCCAAGGAAGACTTACCAACAAAAAGCATGAATCTTAGGAGGGATTGGCTTACTCCAAATTTCTTTCACCGGGAAAATTGCCCCCATGGTAGCTGGCTGAGTTAAGAAGTTAAAGAAGGAAGCGCAAGTAAAAAGACCATTGGGGGAGATTGACCATACTCTGGTATCCTCGACAATTTGATCCAAAAAAAGTGAGCCAAGTCTGGCCAAAAGAGAGATGAGAGACTCACATTCCGAATCCCTAAGATCCCTTCTGAACCCAAAGTCCCAATTTAAACCTGAAGTTGAGAGACTCACATTTACCATCTAGAGATTATTAGGATTTCTATAAGTTTGGAGTCAGCACCAAACACAGCAATGGGGAAAGCTCTTTATATTATCCATTTAATGCTCAATAGAGTGTTTACATGTATTTACATGGCGGATGCATCTCATTTTAGATTTAAAGTATGCTTATTCAGGAATTCCTACAACTATTTAGGAATTAATCTTTATTAAAAAGAAAAATGACTTGCTAGAAAAAATATTGTCTTTAAGTTCCTACAAATATACACAAATTCTTGAGTATCCAAACAAATCTTCTATTTTTGGTAATTTCATTATGGGAATCTTAAGAAGATTTGATTGGTAGTGAATCCTTGTTTATAATATGGGTCCATTCAAATGTGCGACTAACTTATTGGGCTTGCTGGGATGGGATCAAATTTGTGGGCCTTAGGCTCAACTGAATGATTTATAGGGCTTGGGCTTGGACTTGGTGATGAATATTTTCAAGACTATGGAATGGGATCAGGTTCAGTTAAACCTGATTGCTAGCCTGCTGTGAGAACCATACAAAGGCCCATAGAGACCTAGAAAAAAGTATGAGTTTGGTTTCGTTTTTTAATCTCAGTCCTACTTCAGATACTATTAGGTAATAATACATATGCATTCAGAAGATATGTAGCCCCGAGGCTCCCACTTTCCTATTTCTACATCCTTTTCTGTTTCTATTTGCAATTTAATCTTCAATATATTGGATTTTATGCAGGTATTGTGCTGATAATCCTGGACTTTTCAAGAATGCAGATACTGCATATGTTCTTGCATATGCAGTTATCATGTTGAATACTGATGCACACAATCCGATGGTGTGGCCTAAAATGTCAAAGTCTGATTTTATACGCATGAATACTGTAAGTGATGCGGAGGAGTGTGCTCCGAAGGATCTCCTGGTGGAAATTTATGATTCAATTGTTAAGGAGGAGATAAAAATGAAAAATGACATAACTAGTGGTGGCAAAAGCAGCAGACAAAGGCCAGAGACAGAAGAGAGAGGTCGTATTGTCAACATTCTTAATTTGGCTCTCCCCAGAAGAAAGTCAGCTGGTGATAGTAAGTCAGATAGTGAAGATATCATAAAGCAAACACAGGCTTTTTTCAGAAAACAAGGGGCAAAAAGAGGTGTTTTCTATACAGCAGAGCATATTGAAATTGTAAGGCCAATGGTTGAAGCTGTAGGATGGCCATTGCTTGCTACATTCTCAGTTACAATGGAAGAAGGTGAGAATAAGCCTAGGGTTCTATTGTGCATGGAGGGATTTAGAGCAGGTATACACATGACTCGTGTTCTTGGAATGGATACAATGCGTTATGCTTTTTTGACGTCCTTAGTCAGGTAAATCGTCCTTTGATTCTTTTTCCCCAAGCATTTCCAGTTATTTCCTTTTGACATATTTCCCAATAATTATTGTTTTGTTTTTGGATAAGCAAACACAAAGCATTCTTTGCCTTAACTTCCATGCTTTTGAATTTACATTCAGATTTACTTTCTTGCATGCCCCAAAGGATATGCGTAGTAAAAATGTGGAGGCCTTGCGGACTCTGCTTTCTCTTTGCGACTCAGAGACAGATTCCTTGCAAGACACGTGGAATGCTGTCTTAGAATGTGTTTCTCGGTTAGAATTTATAACATCAACTCCAGCTATTGCAGCTACTGTTATGCATGGATCAAATCAAATTTCCAGGGATGCAGTTCTTCATTCTCTCAAGGATTTGGCTGGGAAACCAGCTGAACAAGTATTTGTGAACAGTGTAAAATTGCCCAGTGATTCAGTTGTGGAGTTTTTCACAGCTCTTTGTGGTGTATCAGCTGAAGAACTTAAACAAACTCCGGCTCGTGTTTTCAGCTTGCAGAAACTTGTTGAGATCAGCTACTACAATATGGCTCGGATACGCATGGTAACTCCTTTATCGGTTAATATTTATACTTTGCATGGTTATATCTGACATTTTGGAGCCATTTACATACCTATTTATGAATGATGTCTTTATGTCAAGGATCATATCTTCCAATGATTCCAATAAAATTAGCCATGGCTTCCAAAAATACTAGGTGTGTAAACTGAGCTTGTTTTTCCACTTTACATCTAGATTTGTTGAACCATATGAACTGGAGTGACACAGCTGGACCGCATGTGTTCCTTTGAGTAAACATAACTGTGGAAAATAAAGATTTGTAGGTAGATGATGACAACAGTAGAACAAAAAGAAATAATCAAAGAAGATGAGAGAGAAATATAGAAAGATAAATCAGAATGAGAAGAGAGGAAGAAGAAGAAGAATGGAAGAAAAAGGGAGAAGGAGATGAGAAAGAGCTATTGTTAAAAATCTGTTAGTATATTCAGATTAGTACTGCAGGGGTACTATTGTAGTTTCTCCCTTTCTTTTATTTGTTTATGTTGCCCTAATATAAATACCAAAAGCTGGTGCCGCCAGCCTTACCTTTTGGCTCTCAAACCTTTTTACTCTCCTCTCTCTTCTCTCTTCTTAATTCTCTTCTCCTTCTCCTTCTCTTCTGGACAATTTGGTATCAGAGCGGGACTATTAGATCTGAAAGGAGATTGAGCAAGCCTTTTTTCTGTCTTCTCTCTTCACCAGCTGCTGTTTGTTTTACTGAAGATCCAGAGTACAGCATCGGACTGATTCCAGAAGTACCTTCTCTGCCTCTCTTTTATTTTTTTTTCTGGTCGTGTACCAGGACAGAACCTGTAGTAGGTTCACTCAACTGATGTGAGGTGATCAGCACCTATTCTTTCCTTTTTTGTGGGATTGGTTGATCCCTGTGATGCTCTGTAGGTCGATGATAACCTGTATATGCTGTGACAGAAGCTCTATGGTGTGTGTTTGTAGGTCAGGAGATGACCTGCATGTGCTGTGACAGCAGCCCTGTGGTTGGTTTGTAGGTTGTTGATGACCTGTAAGTGCTGTAACAGCAGTAGAATTATTTCTTTAGTGATTGAAATGCTGTGTTTGAACTGAAAGGTGGTTGTCTCTAGTTTCCTGCTGCAAAGCCATTTTTTCAACAGTAATACAGTGTGCTAAGGGGGAATTGTGTGGACTGGAGACAAATTAAATAAATATTAACTTTCTGGGGTGGTGGATTGCACTGTTTTAGGTTTTTGTGACTACTTTGGGTGTGACCTGAAACAGTTATCATGAGTGGTGAAGATTCTGCCACATCTGGTGTTTCCTCTATGCAGAATGGATTGAATGGGGGTATGGATTTTTCCTTCCCTATGGCTGTCATACCCCTTGATGGTCTAAATTACTTGGAATGGTCGAAAGGGATCAGGTTGTACATTACTGCAAGGGAAAAGATAGGGTATATAAATGGGAGAATTAAAGAACCTAATTCTGGGAGTGCTGAATATGATAGATGGAACCAGGAAAACAGCATGGTTATGTCCTAGCTTTTAGTGTTTATGCAACCTCAGGTGAGAAGAAATTTTATGTTGGATGAAACGGCTTATGAGATTTGGGAACAAGCAAAGTCAACCTATTCTGAATTGTGTCACTATGCAAAGATCTATCAATTATAGGTGGAATCATCTACTTGTAAACATGGGGAAAGGAGTCTCTCTGTGTACTATTCAGACTTGACCTCCATCTGGAAGGAGTTAGATCACTATCGGAGAGTGGAATGGAAGTGTGATGAAGATGCAAAAGCGTACAAGTCCCTTGTTTCCCATCAGCGAGTATTTGCATTTCTTCATGGCTTAAACCCTGTGTATGAATCCATTAGAGTCTAGATCTTAGGCAGCAAAGATCTTCCATCTATCCAGGAGGTATATGCATTAGTACAGTCAGAGAAAAGTAGAAGAAATTTGATGAATAATTCTGGGGGGGATGCAGTTGTATTGGCAACGAAAGGGAATGTTGTTACAGGTGGGGGAAATCCCTTTAAGAAGGGGGACTTTAAAAAAAGGGTGGATGAGGAAGAGTCCTTGAAAATGGTGTTTCCAGAGTTGTTTAAGTCAGTATCAGTGTTAGAGTTTACATGTCAAACTTGTAAATTGAGTAAGCATTGTAGAACTCATTTTCCTTCAAAGAATAATAAATCTGAATTTCCTTTCCATATTGTTCATTCTGATTGTTGGGGCCATGTTACTTTACCATCTGAGAGTGTCTACAAGTATTTTATTACCTTTATTGATGAGTATTCCAAATACACATGGGTGTATCCAATGCGAACTAGGGATGAAGTACCAAGAATTATCCAAGCTTTCCAACGGATGATCTTCACCCAATTTCAAACTGAAATCTAAGTCTTCCAATCCAATAATGCCAATGAATACTTTCATAATGATCTCACGGAGTTCTTTGCTTCGTGTGGATCACTTCACCGTAGCTCATGTGCTCGAACACCCCAACAAAATGGTGTTGCTGAAAGAAAGAACCGGCATCTTCTTGAAGTAGCTTGGGGGTTAGTGATTCATATGAATGTCCCAAAACGTTTTTGGTTTGAGGTTGTCCTTAGTGCTACTTATCTCATTAATTGTATGCCCTCTCGTTGGTTAGAGTGCAAAGCTCCACTTCAATTCCTTTTTCCCAAGGCTCATTTTCTTTCTATTCCTCCACGTGTGTTTGGATGTTGTTTCTTTGTTCAAAACCTTTCATCCACCCATGCAAAATTGGGTCCTCATGCTATTCCTTGCATCTTCTTGAGGTACTCCACAACTTAGAAGGGGTACTAGTGCTTTGATCCAGTCTCTCAGGAATATTATGTTTCTATGGATGTCTCTTTCTTTGAGAATGAGCCTTTCTTCCCTGTTTCTCCTCCTCCCTTCCGTGTTTTCTTTTGTCGTCACAAAGACCAACCATGTTCAAGAGTTGTGGAGAACCTAGAAGTTATACCACTAATGCCATCAAATTCTTGGGGGGTGGGCCCTACCCAACTAGGTACCTTGGTTCCCATTGATGTTTCTGACCCTATTGCTATTGATACCTCCATTGTTGATGACCTTGACTTTCCTATTGCTCACCGGAAAGGCGTTAGGTCTTGCACCACTAAACATCCCATTTCTCATTTTGTTTCTTAAGAATGTGGTAGAAGCTTTGTTGGTGCCTGAATGGGCAGATGCAATGAAGGAATAAATTAATGCTTTGTATAAAAATGGTACATGGGAATTGGTGGATCTTCTTGAGGGGAAGGAACCGGTTGGATGTAAATGGGTTTTTATAGTAAAACATAGGGCTGATGGCATAGTGGAGCGGTATAAAGCTCATTTAGTGGAAAAAGGGTTTACACAAATGTATGAAGTGGATTATGTAGAAACTTTTGCACCAATTGCTAAGATGAACTCCATTAGAGTGAGTGTGCAGGTTAAAAAAGTGTACATGGTACAATCCCTGGTTTCCGAGCTCAAGGTGATGAACAGTGAGTGTGCAGGTTAAAAAAGTCATTATATGGCCTGAAACAATCACCAAGAGCCTGGTTCAACAAGTTTTATGTATTTGTTCAACAAAGAGGCTACAAGTAGTGTCAATCTGATCATGCATTGTTTGTGAAAAGAGGGGAAAGAAAAATTGCAGCCCTGATAGTGCATGTTGATGATATAGTTATCATTGGTGATTGGAAAGACGAAATTCAAAAGTTGAAGGGATTTTTTGCTACTCAATTTGAGGTGAAAGATCTAGGTCCTTTAAGGTACTTCCTTGGAATTGAAGTTGCCCGTTCACAAAAGGTATCTTCATTTCCCAGAGAAAGTTTGTCTTAGATTTTTTCCAAGATACAGGAAAATTGGGAGTGAAACCTATTGATTCTCCTATTGATCCTAATCACAAATTAGGTGGTTGTCAAGGTGAATTCATCAAGGATGTGAAACAATTTCAGAGGCTTGTAGAAAGATTGCTATATCTATCTATGACTCGACCAAACATTGCTTATGCATTGGGTAGACCTGGCAAAAAGTTGACTCAACCCACGAACCCGACCCAACCCAGTTCGAAAAAACAGGGTTAGGGTCTCATATTTAGCTACCTGAATGTGAGAATGACCCAACCCGACCCAACATGAAAAAAACTAGGTTGGGTTGGGTCATGGGTCAACCCACTGACCCGATTGTCATTTTTCATGTAGTTTTTCTTTATTTTTTAAATTTCATTTATTTTTTGGGATGACTCGAATTGACCCATGGCTCAACCCTAACCCAAACATTTAGGGTTAGGGTCTAGCATTTGATAACCCAACTTGAAATTCAACCTGAGCCAAAATCAACCCAAAGTGTCTTAACCCGAACCCGAACCCGGACCCGGACCCGAACCCGAACCGCCCACCCCAATTGCCAGGTCTAGCAGTAGGTGCTCTTAGTCAATTCATGCATGCCCCTAAGACCACCCACCTTGAAGCAACTGAAAGAATCCTTAGATATCTTAAGAAATTTCCAAGTGTAGGTTTATTGTTCCAAAAGCATGGGCACTTGAAAGTTGAAGTGTATACCGATGCAGATTGGGCAAGATCCCTAAATGATAGGAAGTCTACCAGCTGCTACTGTACTTTTGTGGGAGGGAACCTAGTCACATGGAGAAGCAAAAAGCAGAATGTGGTGGCTAGGTTTAGTGCTGAAGCTGAACATAGGGCAATGTCTCATGGAGTGGCCGAAATTATGTGGCTAAAAAATTTGTTGAGTGAGTTGGGATTTATAGTTGATGGACCTATGACCTTATATTGTGATAACAAAGCAGCTATAAACATTGTTGCTAATCCAATGCTGCATGATAGAAATACACACATCGAAGTCGACAAACATTTTATCAGAGAAAAGGTTGTCAAAGGGGAAGTATGTACCCCTTATGTCAGTTCTGAAGACCAACTTGCAGACATCTTCACAAAAGGGTTACATCACTTGCGGCATCATGATTTATGTGACAAGTTGGGCATGATTGACATATATGTTCCAACGTGAGGGGGAGTGTTAAAAGTCTGTTACTATATTCAAATTATTACCGTAGGGGTACTATTGTATCTTCTCCCTTTCTTTTATTTGTTTATGTTGCCTTAATATAAATACCAAAAGCTGGCCCCACCAGCCTTACTTTTTGGCTCTCAAACCTTTTTCCTCTCCTCTCTCTTCTCTGTTCTTACTTCTCTTCTCCTTCTTTTCTGGACAATAGTTATGTCTCATCCCAACCCCTAATTAACTTTTATTTGCTCTAATTAGAAATCATGGTAGAATTACAAGAGTGCCCTTAAGAGTGTGGCATCTTATAAAAAAATAAAAAGTATGCTAACAGGTCTATAAAGAGGAACCCATTAAGATAAATAAAAATGCATAAACAGGGAATAAGTTAAGGCCCATTCAGCCCAATATTGCTACACTCCTCAATTTGAGCCTGGACATCAATCATGCCTAGCTTGTGTACATACTACTGCAACTTAGATTTGGGAACTCCCTTAGTAAGTATATCAGCTAATTGCTTTCCAGAAGCAATGAATGGTAGACAAATTTCTCTGGAAGCCACTCTCTCCCTGATGAAATGTCTATCCACCTTGATATACTTTGTCCAATCATGCTAAATAGAACTATGTGCTATATTGATGGTAGTCTGATTATCATAATACAACATCAGTGGCAACCTAGCAACCATTTACTGTTTCTTGCTTCTCCAAGAAACCGGAATACCTAAATGTGCAAAAGCAGAGGAAGTCGAATTGTCTAAAGAGCTAGAAGTTGCAACTATGTTCTTAAGGTGATTAATGGACTTCCCATACTTCTCAAATTCAGTCTTTACTGCTGCCAACTGTTCACTGGTAGTCTTCTTATCACTAGAACCCTTGTCACTATTTGGAACCATGTCTGCATTAGAGTTTCCACTCTTCCCATTCCTAGCTTTCTTATTGTTGTTGGAATTTCTGAAACGGGCTGGCAAAAGGTGTGGGCCTGCAAGTGTCATTTGTGTGCTTTTTATTCTTGAAATACTCACATATAACATCTTTCATTTCCTCGACTGTCTTAGGTTTCTCACCAACATTAGCAAAATGGTCTACTGGAGTTGTTCCCTGAACCTGAACCTACCTCTTGCTTTCCTCACTACTAACCGTAGCATACACTTGTGATTGAATTATATCATCCTTTTCCAAGATACTTTGCCTAGTAATGCCATACTTTAGATTCCGACCTGTCAAGAACTCAAACACCCTGTTTGTATCCACTACTCTCCTATGTTTCACCATCTTTTGTACTTTCCCAAACCACTGTCTCCATCAAATTGATCTCTTGCCAAAGAGATTTCAGCATATAGTAGTAAATTGCTAAAGGTTTCTCCCCCTGTCATAGATTGTTCAAATCATTCTTCAACTTATATGTCCTGACCACATTCAGTTTTGGGGAGTATTTCTCTACAACAATATCCTAAATCTCATTTGCAAAGTCCATCCACAAGTAACGTTGACTGATGTGGGGTTGCATTGAATTTACCAGCCACCCTATGATAGTATAGTTCTCCTGCATCCACTTATCATAGGAGGGATCATTCTCCTTGATAAGTGGTAGTGCTAGACTACTTCGCAAATGAACTTTTGCATTGAATCTCCTTTGCAAACGGACTTTTAGACTCAAGGCTGAGAAGTGGTAGGTCTAAACTACTTTGCAAAGTGGACTTGGAAAAGGCATTTGATCGTGTGAACTGGAACTTTTTAGATTATATCCTTAGAAGAATGAACTTTGGACTTAAATGGAGAAATTGGATGAAAGTGTGTTACCACACCCTCTTTCTTGGTTCTAATAAATGGAACTTCTTGTGGGAAGTTTAAAATCTCAAGAGTCTTAAGACAAGGGGATCCACTTTCCCCTTTCCTCTTCATTTGTATTATGGAAGCTCTCAGTAGAATGGTGAAAAGGGCTGCTACAGGTTTTGAAGTGGGGAATGGAAGGGTGGAAGTGTCTCTTCTGCAGTATGCTGATGACACTGTCCTATTTTGTGACGAATCCAAAGAACAACTACACAATATAATGGATTTGCTGAGGTGATTCAAAATTGTATCAGGTCTGCAAGTAAGAATGCATAAAAGTGTGCTGTCATCCCTTCCTTTGTATTTACTCCCAATGTGTACCCGATACCTTCAGGAATGCCCAATATCCTAGAAAAGAAAATGAGGGATTTCCTTTGGAGAGGTTGGAAAGAAGAAAAGAAGTTTCATCTAGCTAACTGGAGCTAAGTCTACAGACCAAAAACCCAGGGTAGTTTGGGGGTGAGAAGAGTCAGGGATTTCAATACTGCCCTTCTAGGAAAATGGTTTTGGCATTTTGGAGAAAATCAAGGGGGTTTGTGGAGAAGAGTGATCCTTGCTAAGTATGGTGACAGAAATCTTGGGTGGGACCAAGGAGCTGCTAGCCAGTCCTATGGATGCTCAGTCTAGAAAGGAGTTGCTTTTGGTGCTTTTGCAAAAGGGGTGAAGTTCAAGATTGGGGATGGGTTGAGGGTGAAGTTTTGGAAGGATGTTTGGTGTGGAGAAAGGCCACTGGCAGAAGCTTTCCCTGATCTCTTTGAGGTGGTGATGGATAAAGAATCCCATGTATCCAACTGTATGCAGCTGCAAGATGAAAGTGTGGTGTGTTTTCCTCATTTTAGAAGAAATTTAAATGACTGGGAGGTGGATGCATTGATGGAAATAATGAATCTGCTTTACAACACTGAAGTAGAAATTGGGAGGGATGACTATAGAGTTTGGAAACGGGACAAGGCAGTAAAGTTCACAACCAAATCTTTTCACGATGCTTTAACCATTAGAGAAGGGCAGTTTGTTCCTGCCAACATCATTTGGTGTAAGAATCTGCGGAAGGGAATGCTTTTGGACTCGTCAGATTGTGTCATTTGTGAAGGCCACTCAGAATCTGTGGGCCACCTGCTGTTACATTGCCGTTTTTCTGCTGAGATATGGTCCAGAGTAGCTCAATTTTTCGAGGTGCAAAGCTGTTACCCAGGATCAGTAGCGGAGTTTTTAAAAGGATGGAGGGTGGGAGGTCTGCGCAAAAGAGGAAAAGTGATCTGGAACCTAATCCCAGCAGTGGTGTTTTGGTGCTTATGGAAGGAGAGAAAGGCAAGAATCTTCAAAAATAAGATTAGCTTTTCAGATTCTGTTTTTCAAGTTTTGGGGAAAATACACTCCTGGCTTATGGACCATTAAGGGGGGTATAGTGTTGCTAGGGAAGTTTTTTTATTAGTCCCTGTGTATGTATATCATCTTGTTGCACATGTTTGTTTTTCTTATTATATTCTTACTTTACCTTCTCTAAAAAAAAGAAAAACAAGTTTCATAGTGGTCGCAGCCAAAAGAGAATCTGCAAATTCTCCTGGACCTAGTCCGGACTCTAAGCCTTGCTTAATATTTACTTCAGAGTTTTCCATTAATTCAATGATTCAAGGAATAGTCTTCAGATATAAAACAGGGATAACTGGAAGAAAGAACACCCAAAACTAACCTGAATAGGACCAAGAACTAGGGTTGTGCGGAATCTTGCAACCCGGGAAAAATAAGAAACTACAGCCATTCCTCTTAGAGATTCCAGAAATCAATTCAGCTTGGATCGATTTCAATGATGATAAAAAAACTTCCCTTCACGCCCTGAGCTCTAGGTTGGAACCAACTCCAAGGCCGTTACCTTGGTTTCTTCAATTGGCTAGGGTTTTGGGTAAAATCTCCAAGAACAGTTTTGGGCACCAATATGAATGCCTATTTTCTCCAGAAATCTTCTACAACTAGGTTGCATGTATCTTCAGTTAATCACCAACTCAGTTCTCCATACACTATGTATGGAATTAAAGAAAAAAGAGAAAAACGTAGTATCGCTTTGCGCCTTTGATACGAAGAAGAAAACAACAGAAGGAGATGAGAAAGATTATGTCTCATCCCAGCCCCTATTTAACTTTTATTAGATCTAATTAGAAACCACTGTAGGATTACAAGAGTGCCCTTAAGAGGGCGTCAGCTTATAAACAAATAAGAAGTATGCTAAAGGCCCATAAAGAGGACGCCCATTAACATAAAACAAAAAAGGCATAAACAGGGAATAAGTTCAAGCCTATTTGGCCCAATATTGCTACATGTATCCTTGTCTACCTTAGATAGACTCTTTGAACCCTAAAGGTAGGAAGTTTCTAGAGGTTGGAAAAGGCGATGCCCCCACTACATTTGGGTTATCACTCTTGGAGCAAGTGCACAGAATTTGGAGAAACCAAAAGCCTTATACAATAGATGGTGGGTGTTAGAGTTAGCCGAATAAGGGTAGATTAGTCAACTCACCTTGGTTAAGTTATGAGCTTATGTGGCAGTCTTATTAGAGGTTCTCTGTCCCATACTTAAGTAGGGGCAGTTTAGTCCTTGTACATTTAATTAGAAGCCTAATCACTATTAAGAGGTCGACTGATAGGGTTTAGCTATCATGTTCGACAGTTCTTTCATCTTCTTCTTCTTCTCTTCTTCTTCTTCTTCTTCTTCTCCTTACTGGTTCGGACTACTGTAGCTACAGTAGAAACAGTGGCAACTGTGGTGAGAGCAAGGAGGAAGGATGTAGATTTGGGTGAGAGGATTGACTTACTAGATACAAGAACCTTGTTTGTTGAGGAGAAACAAGGCATGGTATTGTTTGTCAATGGGAAGAACTGGGATGAGGCAAGAGCATCTACTCCGAACAGATTAGATGAATCAAAATATGGAACAGATGAATGAAAATTGGACGTTATTATACACTTTTTCCAAATCGAGTTTCACAATCACACCTGGTTGGGAGTGTCTCATGGAAACTATGAGACTAATGGGATTTGGAAACAAGTGGATTCAGTGGGTTGAGGGATGTATAAGTTCCACCTGGTTCTCAGTTCTAATTAATGGGCAGCCAAAAGGATATTTTAACGCCAGCAGAGGCCTAAGACAAGGCTGCCCCCTCTCCCCATTGCTTTTTACTCTAGTCACAGAAATTTTTTGCCAACTGGTGAATAAGGCTCTCTCTCTTGGACTATTGAGAGGATTGAAGTCGGACGGGAAGCCACCCAAATATCTCATCTCCAGTTTGTCGATGACACTATCCTTTTTTTAGAGGCTGATGAAGTTTCTGTGTCAAATCTGAAAAGGGTCATCACCTGTTTTGAATCGATTTCAGGACTGCAACTAAACTTCTCAAAGAGCAATATTGTTGGCCTAAATCTAGCTGATGCTCATTCCTTGAATACTTTCACAGAGATCTTGGGATGTAAAGCGGAGAATCTCCCCTTCTCCTATCTGGAGATGCCTCTTGGAGGGAATCCGAAAAATCAAAGCTTTTGGGATCCAATTCTAAAAAAAATGTGAGAAGAAATTAGCCACATGGAAAAGGAACTACTTGTCAAAAGGGGGGAGGCTCACTCTAGCTAGAGCGTCCTTGGCAAACCTTCCCACCTACTACCTTTCTAGTTAGAAAAGCTTCAGAGAAACTTTATTTGGGAAGGAGGGGGGGAGAGGGGCTCTCACCTTGTGAAGTGGTCTCAGGTTAGCAAACCAAAGGAGGATGGAGGATTGGGAGTAGGTCATTTGAAAGAAAGAAACACAGTTCTTCTCAGTAAATGGTTTTGGCGATTCCCTCTAGAGCCAAGTGCACTTTGGACTACTGTAATCACTAGCAAATATGGGAAGCATGCCAACGGTTGGGATAGCAAGCTTCACTTGAATCGGGTCAAAGACACCCACCCTTGGAAAGGTATAATCTCGACTTACAATTTTTTCATATCCTCTATCAGATATAAGGTGGGAAAGGGTGATAAAATTAAGTTTTGGACTGACCTTTGCTGGGGTAATTCTACCTTAGCCAACTCCTTCCCTCGCCTATTCAGCCTTACCTTAAACCAAGAAGCTTTCATATCCCAGGTTTTACCCCCCTCCCCCCTTATTTCAATTGGAATCTAACCCTTAGGAGACCACTAAGGGACCTGGAACTTAGTGAAATCACTAGCTTCTTGCACACCCTGAGAAGTTTTCAACCATCAGGTAAGTTTTCAATTGGAATCTCACCCATCAGGTAAGTTTTCAACCAAATCTTGCTTCAAGGCTTTAGTTAGAGAAGAACAAACTACTGATCAGTACCCCTACAAGAGAATCTGGTGTGCTCATATCTCTTCCGGGGTCTGTTTTTTTGTGTGGGAAGCCAGCTTAAAGAAAATCATCACTTGTGACCTCCTTCAGAAAAAGAACTATGGTAGGTCTTATCTATCTCCACATGTTTGTTGTTTCTTCCTTAAAGCTGGGGAATCTACCAACCCTATTCTGCTCCAGTGTGAGGAAACTAGAAAATTTTGGAATTTTTTTCTATCATTATTTGAATATAGCTGGGTTTTCCCAGAAAATGTGGTTGAATGCTTAGGGCAATGGTCAGGAAGAGGATTAAGCAAAAGAGGGAAAACTTTATGGCAATCTGCTGCCCATGCTATTTTCTGGAGCATTTGGGAAGAGAGAAACAACCGGGTGTTTACCAACAGAACAAAAAACTTTGAGGAGCTGATTTCTCTAATATGTTACAGATGCTTCTTGTGGACTTCCAACTCAACTCACTTCAGAGGTGTCACCTTTGATGACCTCCAAAGAAGCATAGTAGATTTCCTTCATTCTAATCAAATACAACTCATCACTCCCTGTAGCTTCAGATCAGATGCGGATGGCGAGACGACCTTGTACTTTGATGGGAGTGCTTTCGGAAACCCAGGTGTAGCGGGTATTGGAGGTGTAATTCGAAATAGAAATGGTATCAGTTGGGCTTTTAGTGGGCCTATTGGAATTGCCTCCTCAACAAAGGCCAAAGTCATGGCAGCTCTAACTGGCATCAGGATTGCAAAAGACATGGGCTTACTAAATCCTACCATTAAAGGAGACTCAACCAACACCATTAACTGGGTTTCTAATCCTGACAATGGGCCTTGGGCCTTAGCTCACTACCTGGCTGAAGTGAGAGACATTCTTGTTTCTTTAAATGCCCATGTGGTCTGGATTCCAAGGGAGCTAAACTCTGAAGCTGATAGTCTAGCTAAATCTGGTGCTCACAGGGATTATCTTTTTAGTGATAGTTCTATGCCTATGTAACTTTCTGAGTGCTTATCTGTTGTGTACATTGCCTCATGTACCTCTTCTTTTTGAATTAAGTTAACCTTTTCTCAAAAAAAAAAGGGGGGATGTTATCTACATTTAAAAAGGTGGGAGAACCTCTGTCAAACCTAGACTTAATCACAAGGTGTATGCAGGCCAGAGAATAGCCCCTGCTCAGTGTAGAGTGATGGTTGCAAAATGGAGACAATTCCAATTAGAGTTTGCTCTTAATCACAAGGTGTTCACCTACTATGTTCCCTCTTTAAAAACCTTCTTTGTCCTTTATCCGGTAAGTTCTCCGCCTATTGTTCTTCACCCTCACATGTTTGAATTATTGATTATGGTGCCACCAACCATATGACTAGAGCCTATTCCACTCATCGAAGTCACCTTACTGAAACCCATGATAAACACATAGGGGCCATTTGGCAAGTCTTTTTGGGAAGATCTTCTGGTAGCTCTAACAGTTAAAAGACGCATTTAGCTTTTGCATGAAGATCTGAGCAGCCCAAAGCTTGTTTCACTACCACGCATCTTTCCGTGTCTTTCCACGTGAGAAAAAAGCGAGAAAGACGTGAAAAACTCCATTTGGAGCTTCCTGAAATCAGCCCAAAATGGGCTTCTCGTGTCTTTCGGCGCACCGACTTTTGGTAGCTAGATCTGTTATGAACCAATTGGAAAAAGACTGCGGTGTGGTCTGCCCGGCTTGTAAACAACCAAAACACCACGCGGAAAGACGCGCCAAACGGGGCCATAGTTATTACTAATGCTGAAAAGCTAAGCATCATTGATAGTAATAACTTGTTTTTGAAACGTTCCCCCACTATACCCTTTCCTTTTTAAAAACCTTCTTTGTCCTTAATCTTACTACCAACTGAATTTTTGTTGGGCAACTTGTTGATGAAGGAAATATTCTCACCTTTTCTCATAATGGTTGTTTGATCTAGAACTGACAGACTGGGAGGGTAAAAGGGAAGGAGCGTAGGGTGGGCCGCCTATTTGCATTAGAGTTTTTGAAATCTTAATCAGAAGCATCCTTAACTTATCTTAGTTCCTCTATGTCTAGTTCTTTTTTGAGTCAAAGGAATAGTTTGGGATTTTATCATCCTCCATAGATATCTCACGTTCTTATCAGTAAGCCATTAGGAATCCTCATTAGAGAGAACCCATGGATGTTGAGATTCAGGCTCTTCATGAGAATGACACTTAGGATCTTGTGCCTACTCCTTCTGATGCTTCCATTGTTGGGAGCTGTTGGGTTTACACTTTCAAGCTAAAATCTGACAGATCCCTTGATATAAGGCTCGATTAGTTGCCTAGGGCTATAGTTAGGAGTATGACATTGATTATGAAGAAACCTTTTCCCTAGTTGCCAAGAGCACTGCAGTTCGTGTTCTCTTTGCGTTGTCAATTATCTAATCTTGGACCATTTACCAGCTAGATGTTAAGAATTCCTTCCTTCATGGTTAGTTGAAGGAGACCATTTACATGAAGCCTCCTCCTGGTTACTACAACGATCCTTCTTTAGTGTGCCACCTAAATAAATCACTGTATGGTTTGAAACAGGCTCCCTGAGCTTGGTATGAGCAGTTTTGGGATGTTGTTGCGTTTGGATATGGCCAGAGCTTTTCTGATCAGCTCTTGTTTGTTAGGTGATTTTTTTTTTATTGTTAGAGCTAGCCGAATAAGGGTAGATTAGTCATTTTATTTCTGTTAAGTTATGTGCTTATGTGGCAGTCTTAATAGAGACTTCCTGTCCCATACTTAAGTGGGGGCAGTTTAGTCTTTGTACTACTAATTAGAGGCTAATCCATATTAAGGGTCGACTGATAGGGTTTAATCTATCAAGTTTGATTGTTCTCTTCATCATCTTCTTCTTCTTCTTCTCTTCTCTTGGTTCGAACTACTGTAGCTACAGAACAAACATGGAATCAAAGCAGGACATTGCTCTCTAAATCTCCTCACAGATTCGTGACCTGCTCCTTTCTGTTCGTGACCTCATTTTTTTTCTTCTTTTTGGGCTGAAAAATGGAGAACACAGATTCAACCTAGGTCTGAGAACACCTCAGTTCTTCTTTCTCTGCGTAGAACCTAATTGTTTTTTCAAGAGAACAACTTCAAAAGTGGATGGTCGACTGAAGCTCTCCATCGAAGGTTGGTTACCTCCTTTTTTTTGTGTTGTAGGTATTTCTGGGTTGGAAGCCTTCAAAATCTGCGGGGACTAATCAGAACCTAGAGAACTAGGTTGTTTGTAGCCTTGGTTCTTGAAAAAAAGGTCCAAGAACAGGCTGTGTTTACAGTGGCTGAATGGTGTAAGGGTATGCTTGACCCTTTTTTGTTGGTCTGTAGTTGTTTTGAAGCCCATGTTGGTCACAAGTGACCTGAATTGAATGGCAGGTTACTGCAGTGGCAGTAGTTGATGTTTTCTTTGGACTTGTAGTGCCCTCTGAAAAGGTCAGACAAATCTGTACCATGTGTGACAGCTATGGTTGTGTGGTGGTGCTTGTGATGTTCAATCTCTATTGAGCAACTTCAAGAGGGCTTGTATACAGTCAGTGAGTTGCTGAATTAATGTCAGTGTGATTCATGATTTTGTGAAATCAGTAGCGGTGTGAACAAGAACAAAAGTTTGTGTACCTATCAACTGTGTTTGGGGACTGCTGTAGTGTCTGGAACATCAAACTCCTGACAGCAGTACTTAGTTGGCTACCGGGAATTCAGATTAGAAGTAGCATTGGAAGAGCATCATGGCAGCAACTGGAGATGGTCGTAGTGATCAGAAACCTAGTGTGGTGATTCCCTCTGACTATCTGGGTGTGTAGATGACTTCAATTAAACTTAATGGTGAGAACTATGTACCATGGGCCAAGTCAATGGAAGTTTTTCTCAAGGCAAAGAGGAAAGTGAAGCATGTGAAGGAAGATAAACCACCTGCTGACTCTTCAGGGTTTGATGACTGGAAACAAGAAGATGCCCAAATCATGACATGGTTATGGAATAGTATGGAACCCAAAATAAGTGCCAACTTTATGTTCTTAGATACAGCTAAGGACATATGGGAACATGCCAAGAAGCTTTATTCTGGGTAGGATAATACTACAAGGGTATTTCGATCTGCAGCAAGGGAATAAAACCCTACAAGAGTACTATGCTAGTATGAAGAACCTCAGAAATGAACTCAATGTCTATCATCCCCTCACTCCAGATGTTATGGTTCAGCAACAATAGAGGGAACAACTAGATGTTATTAGGTTCTTAGTGGGGTTGAAATCAGAATATGAACCAGTTAGGGCCCAAATATTAGGGGGCTCTACTCTTCCTACACTTGAGGAAGTGTTTGCACGGCTTCGTAGGATTTCTTTGGGGCCTACAGAGAATCCCACACAGTCTGACAGATCAGCATTTGTGATAGCCAGAGGAGGTGGATGTGGTACTAAAGGGGGAGGACATGCCTCCCGAGGAGGTCGTGGTGGTTCCGTATTTGGCCATGGTGGTGGTCGTAACTTAGGGGGAGGCCGTGCTAAAGGAAAAAGTAACTCTACAAGGAAGTGTATCCATTGTGGCAGGGACAGACATTCGGTGAATTTTTGTTATGATCTCCATGGCCCTCCTTCTACATCGGCCAATCATGCAGTAGCTGGTGGGGTTGATGACAGTGATAACCAACAGGCATATCTAACTCCTTCCACATCTACATCTGTTTCCGGGAAGGAGATGGTGAGTGTACCGCGTGATGAGTATGAGCGGTTCCTCCAGACTACTTCACAGCATACTACTACCACCCTTGCCCACTCAGGTATAGCTTGTCTGTCATCCAAACCCTCTCCCTGGATTATTAACTCTGGAGCCTTTGATCACATGACCGGGACTCCAGGTGTGTTCTCTTCCCTCTCTGAAACTTTCACATCTCAAACTGTTACCCTTGCCAACGGTTCCTCTTCTCCCATCTGTGGTGTTGGTAATGTTGACACGGCTTCTCTTTCTTTATCATTTGTTCTATATGTCCCTAAGTTTCCATTCAATTTTATGTCTGTTAGTAAATTAAACAAGACTCTTAATTGCTCTATTACATTTTTCCCTTCCTTTTGTGTTTTTCAGGATCTCAAGACGGGGAAGAAGATTGGTGGGGGGCATGAGGCTGGTGGATTGTATTACCTTGACCCTGGTGGATCGTCAGTTGCACTTCAGACTTCACTCACTCCTCTACAGTGGCACTGTCGACTAGGACATCCATCTCTCAAGGCACTCAAGATACTGGTTCCGTCTTTGAGTCATTTGTTGTCTTTACAGTGTGAGTCGTGTCAGTATGGGAAACATCGTCGTGTTCCCTTCAGTCCTAGAGTTGAAAGTCGTATGTTGAGTCCTTTTGCTTTGGTTCATTCAGATGTTTGGGGCCTGATTAAAATAGAGTCTTAATGGTTACAAGTATTTTGTCATTTTTATTGATGATTGTTCAAGGATGACATAGATTTATTTAATGAAAGAAAGGAGTGAATTATTTTCCATTTTCAAAAATTCCATGCTGAAATACGTACACAACTTGGTGTTCCAATCAAAGTTCTTCGTTTAGATAACGGTCGTGAATACTTTCTTACTTCCTTTCAATAGTATTTAGAACAGCATGGCATCATTCATTAAACTTCATGTGCATCCACTCCTCAACAAAATGGGGTGGCTGAACGAAAGAACCGTCATCTCCTTGAAACTGTTCGGTCTATTCTTCATCATATGAGTGTTCCTAAACGATTTCGGAGTGATGTTGTACTTATTGCGTGTTTCCTTATTAATCGGGTGCCCTCCTTCATTCTTCATGGTCAGTCTCTCTTTTCTATTTTGTTCCCCACCTTGTCTCCCTTTCCATTAACACCCCATATCTTTGGCTGTGTGTGCTTTGTTCACAATCTGAGTCTTGGAATAGACAAGCTGGATGCACGCTCTATTAAGTGTGTCTTTCTTGGCTACTCTCAGACTCAAAAAGGGCACAAGTGTTACAATCCTCAACCCAATCCTCAACCGATAGTGCCGAATTATAACAAACACCATAGTGCCCTAAAAGAACTCAAAGGCAGGCCGAATTATAACAAACACCAGGGGATGAAGTAAAAGTGGGGATGAAGGTAGTTGGAATGTGTTCAATTGAACAAGCAGCTCATATTATGAGCCAATTCTTTAGCTTTCCTTGTCGAATGTCTTAGGGGCCAAGAACATTCTTTCCTTTATGAGATCCATTTGACTACTATTTAACAGTCTCCTTCAATAATCAATTCTGTCCCTTAGAGGAGGAAAATTGTTTTGCCTTTAATGGAAATTGCTTCTCGTGCTTGTGTTAAGTAACTTAGCAATATGGTTCCTGTTTGACCTCTAAATACATTGCCAACTCCAGAAGGCCCTGGGTTACCAAGGCAACATGCCAACATCCAAGTTTTAAAATGCCAGTTTCAGTGAGAACATTGACCACTTCAAAGTAATAAATATTATCAGAAATTGTGTAGATTTGTTGTAATAGTATCCATTGTTGATATTCTTGTTATGACTATTATTTTAGAATGTTTTATTTAATATAAAAGTTATAATTTACATATCCAGTACTTATATTGTCTCATCTTTTAATAAAATTTAAGATATTAAAACATTGACTATATGTTTTTAAATTGTGTAGAATTGCCAATATTTTATAAAGGAAATTGAGAATGAAAAGTCTTCTTTAGTGATAAACTTGAAAAGTAATAATTTAAAAAGAAAAGAATCTTATTAAAACATAATGATTTGGATAATATCTATGTTTATGTAGATTGAAAACCTTACATTGATATAATTAACAAAGTAAACTTGTTGAAAACATTATAAATGATTTTGAAGCACTAAGGAATATGCCGAGATATAAACCAATAATATTTCGTTTTAGCATGCATGGAATAGAATTATTTTGTGAAAATATTAGAAAATATTTAGACAATTTTAACCATGGCATTATCTATCAGGATTAGGTTTGATTCAGTCCACCTCAGGTGGTATCTGTTCAATCATTACCTGTTTTATTCTATCAGTACAACCAGCAAACAATGACCACTCCCTCAATTTAGAGTCCATGATAGCTCCTTCGGATTCATCATTAGTCAATACCCAATTTTCCACCTCACCATCATGTCATTTACACCAAATACTTGAAAGTGCAGGTCTGATTTGCTGTGATTTTTTCTTCTTTTGTGTCAAGAGAGGTGTCTTATTAACAGTAATTAGTCTCATCTCTTTGCATTTATATTGTTACATCTTTCAGGTATGGGCTAGAATATGGTATGTCCTTGCAAATCATTTCATTTCAGCTGGGAGTCACCATGATGAGAAAATTGCAATGTATGCCATTGATTCACTGAGGCAGCTTAGTATGAAGTATTTGGAACGTGCAGAGCTCACCAATTTCACATTCCAAAATGACATTTTAAAACCTTTTGTTGTTCTTATGCGTAATAGTCGAAGTGAATCCTTACGGGGCTTAATTGTCGACTGCATTGTTCAAGTATGAATACTTCCCCAGCTTTGAAGCTTAATCATTGAATCAGCTGGCTTTAGCTCCTTTGCATTGCTACGGACAATGTCAGTTGAAATTGGTTGCTGTTATGTTTACTGCAGATGATAAAATCAAAGGTTGGAAATATTAAATCAGGCTGGCGTAGTGTATTTATGATCTTCACTGCCGCTGCTGATGATGAGTTGGAATCCATTGTTGAAAGTGCATTTGAGAATGTGGAACAGGGTATGGTCCTTTTATTATTCTAGTCCTCACAGCTACCAGTAGACATTGAAATTAGGTACTTCCTTTGGTCATGTCCACATGTTGTGCACTATTCTGATTGAAGTGGTATATGCAGTTATCTTGGAACATTTTGATCAGGTTGTTGGAGACTGCTTCATGGATTGTGTTAACTGTCTTATTGGATTTGCCAATAATAAAAGTTCACACCGCATAAGTTTGAAGGCTATTGCACTCCTGCGTATATGTGAAGATCGTCTTGCAGAGGTTTGTTTTGTAATACTTAAATATAATTTATCTATTATTAAGAAAATGAATTATATTTATCCATCCTATGCAATGCAATGTTTACAATGTATAGCATACATTACCTATTTACCTTGTGTTTTAGTCACTGTCATTCTTTTCATTAGTAAAATTTTTTGATTGTTCATAGAAAATTTGCAACTATCCATCCCTCATATTGCTTGGCCATCTACAAATGTTCTCATCTGCTCTTAGTCTTTGTGTTGTATCAATAAAATTTTTTGCTTTCTCATAAAAAAATATTGTGGGTGAGTTCTATCATTTCCTATGGGTAATAAATATCATGGGGTGTGCTACCTTCGTTTCTGAGAAACTCCAATACAAACTACAAAGTTTCATGGAACATGCATTAATTCCCAATTCATGTTTTAATTTAATGGGTTGACTGATTATGGATCTGGATTTTAATAATGGGCTAGAGACATAGGTTTGGATATAGGTAATGGGCATGCGTTTGTAGGTGATATGGGTAAAGGTTTGTGGGTAATGAACATGGATTTGGATATGGGTATGGGCTATGAATCCAAATTGGATTTAGTCTTGGTTATGGGCTTGGACTTTGGTACATGCTTGAGTTGCTTTCTTCTATCAGCTGTAAACTTTCAGCCCACTACAAATGAACTATGTACAGTCCCTTCTTTCATACGTTACTCACTAGATTACCACATGAGGAAGACTAGAGCTTCAGCATCCACAGAGTACATATTGTTCATATGGATCCTATGATCTGGTAAATTATTGCCTGCCAGTCTTGCTGGGAAGCATGTTCAAAGGACCAAATGGAGTCTGCTGTTCCCGTCCTTTCTGATTTACTGAAGGATTGCCCTTTTTTCCATTCCTGTTTACATCTGGTGTAATTCTAATTTACTTTTCCTCTTCTTTTGTGATAGTTGATGATTGATTCTTCTTTGTACTATCTATAGAAACATTTACTGATGATAAGAAAAAAGTTCTAGTCTAATACAATATCTTGAACTTCCATGTTTCATAAATCTACTATCTTCCTAACATGCTTCTAGAAGTGCTCAGTATTGTACCTTTTATCTGGGTTAGCATTCCTTTTTTACTTGTAAGTGCTTCTGACTGTCATATTCTTTTTTTCAGGGCCTTATACCTGGTGGTGCTTTGAAACCAATCGATGCCAATGTCGATACAATGTTTGATGTGACTGAGCATTACTGGTTTCCAATGCTGGCTGGTTTATCTGACCTGACATCAGATCCCAGAGTGGAGGTCAGAAACTGTGCACTGGAAGTGCTATTTGATTTGTTGAATGAGAGAGGTCACAAGTTTTCATCAGCATTTTGGGAGAGCATTTTCCACCGCGTCCTGTTTCCCATTTTTGATCATGTCCGATATGCTGGAAGGGATGGTTTGTCTTCTTCTGGCGATGAATGGCTTCGGGAAACCAGCATTCACTCACTGCAGTTACTATGCAACCTTTTTAATACTTTCTATAAGGTTTCTACAAATTTTATCCTTCATTTTGATAATAAGTTGTAAATCTATAGTTTCTTTCTTTTTTCCTTTTTTTTTTGTTATTTTTGGAGGGGGGTTCATATATAAAACTACAAGCCTATACATGAAATAGACAAAGAAGAGATTCTGTAAACAATATAATTTTTTAGAACATATTTTTTGTACTTGATTCTTTTTACTATTTTGTACAAGGAATAGCTTGAAATCTTTAGTTATTTATTGGAAGTTCATTATGTACAGGAGGTCTGTTTTATGCTGCCACCACTTTTAGGTTTACTTTTGGATTGTGCAAAAAAGACAGATCAATCCGTGGTTTCTCTCTCTCTGGGTGCTTTAGTTCATCTCATAGAAGTCGGAGGCCACCAGTTCAGTGCTGATGACTGGGATACCTTACTAAACAGTATTAGGTAAATATCACATCTTTTCCGTGTTGCTTTGTTTCTATTTATTTTCTATTGTCTATATTTACTTAAATTATCTATATGTTTTGACTGTCAGAGATGCTTCATACGCAACCCAACCCCTTGAGTTGCTTAATTCTTTGGGCTTTGAAAACTCAAAGGGCTATTTGATGGTTATTAAAGATTCAGAGGTCCACACCAGTGGAAGTCCTTCCCAGATGCCTGCTGAGAGTGGGGAAGTTGGCACCCATTTGTTTGATCCCAATGAGAATGCAAAAATGTTTGGTCATACATCCATAAATATTGGTAATGACAGTCCTGGGAAGAAACACAGTGCGTCAATCTTGCAGGAGCATAATCAAGAAATGGGTTCATTTGCAAACTTGGAGGAATCTGAAGGTTTGCAATTACATTGCCAATGTTTTAGTAAATTTAGATATGGGAAAATTAGTGTGTTTCTACCCTAGCAGTCAGGAAAATGCATGCTGCGAGACTCTAATTGATTCATGCATCTGAAAATAACAATAATTTTTAACAAAGACTACTCTTGTAGGTTCACCATCACCATCCCTACAAGGTCAAAAAGCAGCTGAAGCTGCAGGCTTTCAACGGAGTCAAACATTGGGTCAAAAGATTATGGGAAATATGATGGACAACCTCTTGCTACGAAGTTTTACCACTAAATCTTGGACCCGTCCTTCAGATTCATTAATACCTTCTCCTGTTAAGGTGAGGTGGTAATTAATATCTTAACTTTTTGCTTGTATGTTAATGCTGATAATATAGTTGTCAAGGTTTCACTTAGGTGACTAGCTGAGTGCCTCACCTGATCACCTTGACTTAAATCCAAAAGGCACCTGTCTAGGCAACTAGGCACCCACCTAGATGATACAGCTCCCTCCTTTTGGACAAAAATCATAAGGTACTTTGGCTGCATAAGAAGAAAAAAGTATTTTGATACATCCTATTATACATTATATATAACTTGTGCTTTTCTATGGGGGGTTTGTTATTGAGCTTTAAAAGATCCTAAGGTTTTGAGATGATAAGAAGAAAAAAGTGGTTCTTATTTTTTTCCCTACAGCTGTTCTATTTCTCTCTCATGCATTAAATAAAACAGAACCTCTGCCCCTTTTTATTTTCTGACATATGTCATTCACTATCTATTCTACCTTTTATCTGTTTTGTAACCATGTGTTTCAATTAGATTGTGACTTCTTTTTTGTAGTTGTGTCTTTCTGTTCCTTTTTTTTTCTGAATCATAGTGACTTGGAGAATCATATTCAAAATAATAAGCAAAACATTAAATTTTAGAATAACAACTTGTTCTTTTAGAAAAAGATTTTCAAAACAAAATGATGATTTTATTAAATATGGGAAAGTTTCAATGAAATTCTAAAATTCTGAATTTTAGATATGTAACTTATGAATGTGGTTGAAAATTTCACTGATATATTAGCAATGTATCAAATATCTGTGGGTGAAAAAGATTATTAGAATATTTCGTATTGCCCACTGGTGAAATAGGGAAATTTTGCAAAATCTTACCAATATTTCCAACCATTCTACTTACAAGCAAATCCAATATGAACTGTTCATTCAGATAAATCTTTAGATTGGCTGATAAAATTGAAGTGGAGTACCTGGACCATGGTGCTTGCAATATATTTTCATGCATTAAAATGCATTTCTGTGTTGGCTTTTTGCCATTCAAGTCTTCATCATTGCCCCCTTCCAGTAGCACTATCGAATGGTGCGGTTTCCTTTTCTTTTTACCTCAACACTTAAAAAAATCAGGTTATAGATGCTGATTATAAGAAGTGAATATCTGATTAATGTCCATGTTTCCATAAAGTTTTGAAGCTATAGTTGCCAAGGTTCTTCATTCCTTGGTCCACAAAATATTGAGCTTCTGGCTGTTATAGATATAGATCCAGTGAACCTTTTTCTTTTTGTATTATATTTGTGGATACATGATGCTTCACTTCTTCTCCCTTGTTTGCACACTGTTGCAGGTTCCTGATGTTGCTGAATCTGATTCTAGAGTTGAAAAAGAAAGTCCACTATTGGGAACTGTTAGGGGAAAATGCATCACTCAACTTCTATTACTTGGTGCCATTGATAGTATTCAGGTATAAGTCTAACTGATTTTGTATTCCATTTAATTTTAAACATCTCATTTCTTCTAGTAATCGAAGTTTTGTTAGCTTTGTTTAACCTTAAAGTGAAAATGAGATACCAGATATTTATTGTCTGATAAAAAAATAAACTTGATAGCTTTAATTTGCATTCAGAGGACAAGTTGGTAATAGGAAGAAAATGTCTCAAGTTCTGCTGTTCTAATTCATTGTTTAAAATTGTGGACTTTAGAATCAGAAAATTCTGGGGAGGTAGGTTTTCATTTTGAATGGTTCTTCATTAATACATCTTTATCAATTACAGAAGAAATACTGGAGCAAGTTAAAAGCCCCGCAAAAAGTTACCATAATGGACATTTTGCTGTCTGTTTTGGAGTTTTCTGCTTCGTATAATTCATATACAAACCTTAGAATGCGTATGCATCATATGCCGGCTGAGAGGTAGGTGATTTTGGAAATTTTTCATTTTTCTTATCTCTGCTGCTTATTCCTTGATAGCATGATTTATTTTAACCTTAACTCTTGCTGGACAGGCCACCTTTGAATCTTCTTCGGCAAGAGTTAGCAGGAACTTGCATATATTTGGATATCTTACAGAAGACGACTTCGAGAATTAATATCAACAGTGAGGATATGCAGGGTAGTGTTGGTTCCCATGTTGATGTGACGTCAGTCAATGATCCACACTATCCTGAAAATCCTAATTCAGAACAGCTTGAGTGCATAGCAGAAGAGAAACTAGTTTCTTTCTGTGGACAGATACTGAAGGAGGCATCTGACCTCCAGTCTGTCACAGGAGAAACTGCTAATGTAGATATTCATCGTGTTCTGGAGTTGCGTTCTCCAATTATTGTTAAGGTATGGAGTATGTGTTGGAATGATCTACTTTTTTTCGTTGCAGTTGAATATGAAGTAGTTGATTCGTAATATATTTATGTATTGTTTTCTTTTTGGAAAAAGGTAATGTAATTTATTCCACACAGAAAAAGATGCTTAATACAACAAAACCCAGACCACTAAGACTGCCTGGGAACAACTCAAATTATGTATTGTGTGTTGTGAATGATTGCTTATAAAATGATATTTGTTGTTTGTGTTTTTGTGAATAGTCCAGCTCCTGCATGCTGCTTTTTGATAATAACTGAACAAATTGCTTCCATTCTTTCACAAACATTTCTGGTGAAACAAATTTGGGATGGACACTTGCTGCCAAAAATTATGGCTTTCTCTTGGGAGGTTTTTTATGGAAAAATCAACACTTGTAATATTCTTCAGAAAAAGGCCCAAGTAGTGTGCGCAATCCAAGGCCTTACGGTGTAGGAGTCTAGTGATGAAAGAGAAGCAATTTTAGTTTTCCAGTCTAGTTGGCTATGGAAGTCCCATATATGCAGAATTTCTAGTAGTATTACATAGATTGAGACTTGAGAGTAGTTACTAAAGTGCAGAAACATTGTGGTGGAAGGGCACTTGAAGGTAGTAGTTAGCTGGTTAAAGAACAAAAAACAAGGGCTGTGGAAATTTAAGTACACTATAAAGGAATTGTAGTGCTTGACTAGGGAATTGCATGTGAATCTCAATTGGGTGTGTAGAGCATCCATTGGTTTGGTTGACACTTCGGCAAAACAAGGGACAAGTAGGGAACATTTCTTTTAGAATCAAATGTAATGAGAACAGCTTGAATGAAGATTATAGGAAGAAGAGAAGAGAGAACAAAGAGGAAGGAGAAGAGATTTCAGGAGAATAGGGTGTGTTACTATTTGCACCCAAGAAAAATTTCATTTTACTTAATAAAGAGAAATTACTATGCCCTTGAATGGGCATCCAAATGTAAATAAAGAGAAAAGATATAAATACCTGTCCACAATGCATAATCTCAACACTCCCCCTCAAGTTGAGCATAGATATTTATCATGCCCAGCTTGCCTAGGTTTCTATCAAACTTCGGCTTGTGGAGGCCTTTGGTAAGTTGATCTTTGGACTTGACAAAAGGCACACATATTTCTCCACTGGCTATCCTTTCTCTAATGAAGTGTCTATCAACCTCAATGTGTTTTGTGCGATCATGTTGGACTCGACTGTGCAATTTTTATAGCAGCTTGGTTATCATAGTGCAATCTCATTGGAACTTCATCTTTGATTCCAAAGGTCTTTAGCCAAAGTAATTCTGATACACCGTGAGCCATGGCCCTATATTCTGCTTCTACATTGGATTGAGCTACTACTGATTGTTTTTTACTTCTCCAAGACACAACATTACCTCCCACCAATGCACAATAACTAGAGGTGGATCTCCTATCATCTATAAAACCTGCCCAATCAGCATCAATATAAACCTCAACCTTGAGATGCCCATGTTTGGAGTACAACATTCCTTTACTTGGGTACCCCTTTAAGTAGGCAAGGATCCTATTAACTGCAAGGTTTAAATTGTCGGTGTCGGTGAAAATGTTGGTCATCCAAATATAAGAAACATGTCAAAATGTCGGAAATATTGTATGGAAGAATGTCTCCATCATTAGAATATATTGAAGTTCTAGGATTATGCATTTACTGACTCACCACACTCACAACATAGGATATATCTGGTCTAGTCAAGTACAAGTAGAGAAGCTAACCAACTAGTCTCTGATCGACAACATTGTCTAGAAGAATGTCTTCGTCATTAGTATTTAGTTTATGATTGGGGCCAATAGGAGTTTCAACTTGTTTGCACCACAACTTGCCAACATCATGAAGGAAGTCAAGAACATACTTTCTCTATGAAATGAAAATCCCTTCCTTTGACCTTGCCACTTTAATTCCAAGAAATTATTTTTGATTCCCTAGATCTTTGATCTCAAATTCAGAAGCAAGAAATGACTTTAGTTGGACTATTCTAGAGTTATCATCTCTTATGAGTTGTGACAATAATGTCATCAACACATACTATCAGTAGAGTTACCTGGCCATTACCTCTTTTTATGATTTGCTTGTGATTGAGTGAATCCAATTTTAAGAATAGCCTTTTCTGTCAAGCCAATCTCTAGGAGACTGCTTGAGCCCATAAAGGGATTTCTTCAAATGAAAAACCTTCCCCTCACGATCAAGTTACTCCTAGGGGAAGATTCATGTAGACCTCATCTTGAAGATCTCTATTGAGGAAGGCATTCTTTGCATCCATTTAGTATAGAGGTTATGAATAGTGATCAACAAGAGACATAACCACTTGGATAGAGTTCATTTTGGCACAAGTGCATAGGTGTCTTGATAGTTAATCTCATATGTTTGGGTGTATCCTTTTGCCACCAACCTAGCTTTGTATCTTTCAATTGAGTCATCCACCCAATGTTTAATTGTATACACCCACTTGCAACCCACTAGGACCTTACCCTCAGGTCCTAAAAAAGAAACTAAACAATTATGGAATTTGGTAAAAGAAATAACAGATAAAAGATTTTTGTGCAACAAAGGAACATGAAAGGCAAAGTTTAGGGAAATATTATGACTTATGAGTGAGCTTGACTTCACCCAGACCCGAGATTAGAGTCTGAGATCCATCAGCTACAATGACCTTTCCTTTCCCTAGAGCTAATTTATAAGAGGTGAAGTGAGAAGTCATACCAATCATGTTAGCACTAGCTCCAGAGTCCATAATCTAGGAACTAGGAGAAGAAGATTGACAAGCAAGTGCAATACCTGATTTAGCAAAAGTATTGGAAGGATTACTAGAGCCAACTAAGGTGGAGGACCCAGATTTCTTAAGCTGAGTTAGTAGACTCCTAAGCTTCTCCATCACATCAAAGGAATCATGTAAAGGAGCTTGAACACTAGGAGATGGAAAATCAATTCCCACAATATCAAGATGCACATTTCCCTTCATTGTTGTTTTAAACTTCTTAGGTTTTAGATGTGGATTCAACTTCCAATACCAGTCCTTAGTGTGTTTGGCTTCTTACAGTATTCACACACCACCTCAATTTTCTCATTAACACCCTGTTTGTTTACACTTAGCTTGGGTTTGGAGGACATATAAGCCGAATGATCAACTACTAAAGTCTGCATCATGGCAGCCGTTCTACTCTCCTCTCCCTGTACCTAGGAGTATGCAATGGCAAGGGAAACAATATACTCAAGATGTGTTGTCAGGGAAAATCATACTCAACATTCAAGTCGACCAAGAAATCAAATACTCGGTTCTTCTCAACATATTTTTCAGTATTGTTCACCATCCTTAGGATTCTTCCATTCCAAGGCCTCCAGATGATCCGTTTCTTCTCAAAGAGATTGTAAGGAAGAGAAAGTGCATAGCCACACCCATTCCCCTGATGCATATTACAAGCTTCCCTTCGGAGTTGGTAGACTCGAGCCATATTCCTTACATTGAAGTACGTGGCAGTAACATGATCCCAAATGTCCATGGCATTAGAGGAAACATGTAATTGCGAGCAATATGTGGATGCTTTGAACAGACCATCCATGACATAACCAATGAATTTTCTTGTTCCCAGCTTACCCCATCCTCCAATGGTAAGTTTGGAAGATTGAGACCAATCGAGGAAGTTGCTTCCATTAAGTTTTATAGTGGTTATCATATCATTAGAAGCATAAACACTGCTCGTGAGCATTCCGGAAATGGTCTGTACTTCTTTAGGCAATTCCATTGGACTTGGACTAGCAACTTGACAGCCCTATTGCACTCCAACAACCAACTAGGACACAATAAACCCACCAAAATAGGTCAACACTCGGTTAGGAGCCAATAGGAAGCCAAAAACACCACTAGTGGCACAAAAGGGAGAATAAAATTTCCCAAAGATTAACTAGGGTTAAAAAAATTGTGGAACCACTTTCCACACCTCCATAAAGGTAAAACAACCTAAGGACAACAGGTTTCAAGTAAGAAACAACTCCAAATGGGAAGAAAAAATCCCAAATATTGAAACTGCATTTTTCTTTAATTTTTTATTGAAAAGCTCAGGAAAAAAGCAAGGAAGCATCCAATGGAGAGATGAAACTCATACTAAAATGTTTCTAGAATCAGGGCGCACAAGGCTGAACCAGATTCAAGGGTTGCTGGTGGCACCTATACGGACTACTAACATCATCCAGCGGTGGTCTGATGTTGGTAGGTCTTCCTGGGTTTGAAGGTCAGTAGAGGAGGCTCATCTAGATCCCAACCTGCTTTGATACCAAGTTGAAGTGAAGATTATAGGAAGAAAGAGAAGAGAGAACAAAGAGGAAGGAGAAGAGGAGATTTTGGGAGAATGGGGTGTGTTGTTCACACCCAATAAAATAAAGAAAAATTACATATATGCCCTTGAATGGGTACCCAAATACAAATAAAGAGAAAATGCATAAATACCCCTGCCCACAGTGCATAATCTCAACAAATTGTTTTTTCCTTTTTTCTGGGGGGGGCGGGGGAGGGAGTTAAACTACCAGGCCAATTTATGGGCTTTTGTCTGGGTTTGCATTATATACAACCCATTCTTTTAATTATTTACCAAAACAAACTCTTTGTTCATTTAACTCGATGTTACCAATAAAAAATGAAAAATAAATGTAAAAGCCAGTTGATGAGTAAATTACTTAAATCTTCCTTGTTTTTCTGATAAGTGCTTTAACAATGCCTGTACTTTGACCCCTTCCATTAGTTAAGAACCTAACCAAAAGTGTAGATGTCATGCTCTTGAACACTTTAAAATTCCTAATTTTCCCATGAAGACAATATTAGTGTCTATTGACCAAAATACCCCCAAAAATGTTCACCTGAGAAAGCAACTTTTTGGAACGCAGGGGAGGTTAAAGCATTTGTAAGAAAACACAGTTTTGGAACACCCCTGCACCCCTAGAGAGTTTTGAGCTCTCCGGGTTAAAACTTAATTTCTTTCTTTTCTTTCTTTTTTACCTCTCAAAGTGTGACCTAAACGGATAATGTGTCACCTCAGCTTGGTGCTGAAGTGGATTTTGTTTTGTCATCCAAATACCCATACTACTATTAAAATTTAAAAGCGTAAGTGGTAGTACAGAACTTTTGTTTGACTAAAATACCCAATTTTTTGAATTTGGTCCCTATCTAATTGTAAGGACAGGAATGTAATTTGAACCACTTTTCTCCTCATTGAAATCCCTCTCATTAAGTCCTTTATTTAAGTATTAATTCCCATTAATGTTTATTGAATCTTATTCTTGACTAAAATACCTTTATTTTTGAATTTGGTCCCTCTCTAATTTTGAGGCAACAAAATGTAATTTGAACTACTACACTTCTCATTCTGTTCTCTCTCATTAAGTCTTATATTTAGGGTATTAACTCCCATTCTTTCATTGAATCCTATAGTAATTAACTATATTAAAGAAAAATAAGTGTAACAAAGAATAATTGTTTTTATTGATGATAAAAATAAAATACAAATTTAAAACCAACCCAGAATGGAGTTGTTTTGCTCTTTGGTGGCTAGTTAACAATTCGACCTTTTGGGCCAAATGTGTCACCCTAGATGTCATAATTAAATAATAATAAAAATTAAAAATGATGAAAACACACAAGTATAAAAAAATACAAAAAAAAAAAATGTAGAGAACATTTGAGCATATCTCCAATATCATACATTCATCATATCAAACAAAAATAAGTGTGACAAATAACAATAATTTTTATAGACATAGAAATATAAAAAAATGTAACAAATTTTGGTAACATATTATTTACTATCATCATCATCATCATCATCATCATCAAAGATCACCACATGCACACTTACTAGTTATTCTAAAATACTAGAGTTGCTTGGTTATCGAAGTAACTTAAATGTATCATGTAGTTACTCTTTAGAATTTGAGTAGACCATTCACATTTATTTTCAACAAGGTGTATTGTATACCCAACTTCCTAGACTTTTATCATATGTTAATTGAATGGTTTAATTGGATTTTGTAATCTTCTCTTTATTTATTTTCATTTTGATGACTTTAGTGGATAGTATGGACTTTAAGTTTGGTATTATTCCTTTTCTCTTCCTTGCTTGCCAACACTCATATGACAGGCAAAAATTTTTATTTGTATTCATTTCTGTTTCTAGGTGCTTGAAGGGATGTGCCTTATGAACCATCAGATTTTCAGGAAACATCTATGCGAGTTTTATCCCTTGATCACCAAGCTTGTATGCTGTGATCAGGTAACTCTGTACTTCCAAGTAAATGCTTTTAAAATTAGTTATGATAAAGGACCTGTCTTCATGGGCATCTATCAGTATTTAGAGATTGTATTTTTTATTGGGAAAATTTTTAACATGGCCCATATGGTTGGAGCTGTTGTTTGGGCCTTGCAGAATTGAGTAGAGTTTGCAATTGCAAAAGAATGTAGGGACTTGTGTAAGCAACTTGAAAGTGATTATAAATCATGTAATTCATACGAGTATTCAGCAAGATTTAAACTTGGAGATCCTAACAAAAATTCTGTTATTGATCTTAATCCATCTTTGAAAACCCATAGTTGTGTTCTTTTTTTTTTGGAATAATTCAATTCAATGTCCTTGCCTGAACTTTCAATTTCTCATTTTTCTGCAATACATTTTTATATTTGGATTCCAACTTTATGTGTTAGTATTAGAATCCAACTGGTGTAGGCTTTTGTGCAGTTCTGGCCATCTTGGCTGTGCATTATCAAGTGGGAAGGTATTTCTGCTTTCCCACTTATGCCACTTGGTATGGCTGGTAGTTTGTCGCTTACCTGTAAAGGATGGTGGTTAGAGTTTCTGCTCTTGGCACTTATATTTATTAATAACAATAAAAAAAGAAGTGTTGTTCCTTTTAGACCAGGCTTAGTTCTTTTATTTGTTTCATTGTATTTTTTAACAATACTCAAACCAGTTCAAGATGAGGAAAACAAAAATTAATATCCATTTTTCTGTATAGACATGCACTACGTTCAGGGTTACCATTTAGTGATTGTACTGTAAATCTCTCTGAACCAAATATCACTTCGCTTTGTTGATACTAACTACAAGGATTTATGGGTAGTCCAAAAGAGTGTTATTGACTACATAGTGAAGATTGTCTAGTATGCTCAGCCCACTGAGGTGGGTTTTCTTCCTTCCAACAGTTATCGTCGAGGTTTATTTTTGTTAATCTGATTTTTTGTTTTGTTTTATTGCAGATGGATGTTCGTGCAGCCCTTGGTGATCTCTTTAGTAGACAACTTACCACACTCTTACCATAGCCATCTTGCATATTGTATTATGATTTTTCTTATACAGTATTGCCATATTGTATGATGCTGAAGGTGGAATTCAAGTATGTGGATCCTTTGCAGCATCCATTTTCCATAACTAGCAAGTTCTCATTAATGATGCAAGCCCCATACCATGCAACTGTCTATTTCGAAAGCTTAGTTGCTTTGTCATTCTCTTCTTTTCTTGAGGATGTACTATAGTCAGAAGAGAGAATAAGTTCTAGGTTCGGGAGCTTGCTCTGATAATGAGGTTTATAGTTTTTCTTTACTTTTATTTAATTTTTTAACCATAGCCTATCTGTGAATTGAAATTTGTACATTTTGACTTGGGGAGTTTATGTCCTCTACCATTCCATAATTATGTAAATGGTCGGGCTGCATGTTAGAGGTGAAAAGATGACGACATCACTGATTCACAGGTAATGTACTAGGTTGAGCCTTGGTTGGGTTAACCTTGAAGCATTTAGTATCTAGCACCAACTCAAATTGAAAGGCTAAATATCATTAAAACGAATTCATACTCATCATACTAATTTAATTTCTTTCCTTACGTGGCATTTTTCCTAAGTACCAGCAAAACTAGAAGTTCCATGTTATTTCTACTGTTCTACGGCGCCGCTTCCTGGTGGATCCATTTTGGAGTCACGGTCACAGTACTACCTTGTGACCCCCTCGCCAATGAAACATGGATGTTGTGACCCCCTCGCCAATGAAACATGGATGTTGTGACCCCCTCGCCAATGAAACATGGATGTGCCGTCGATCAAATCAAAAACATATTGCTTGCGTTTTGAATTTAAAACAAAAAACGTATCGTGTTTAGTGGGAGGTGGGGTTGCAAAGTAGTGCTGCCGGTGTGATCTCTTTGGCCAAAGGTTGTTTATGTCGAAGTATTTTAAACTTAAAATCGTTTTTATGAATTAATATTATTGAGTCCAATGAATACAGTAAAAAAATTCAAGGTATGTATGGATTCATTAGAAAAATTCAAATAATTCTTAGAAATACATCAATAAAATTAAACCCGTCTCAAAAATCACTGTAATGGAGGTATATACACATATTATACACAGCAAAATTTTTTATGGTTTATGCGTAGTGTAAACTATCTAATATACCAAGGAAACATTGGCAGATGAAAGAAGAATTTGAATATGATCCATGTCAAGAAAATTAGTAGTTAATCAATTAATTTTTATTTTCTGGTAATATGATAATAATAAAAAAATGTTGATAAAATGGCTTAGAAAATTAAAACTTAAAGCAGTCATTTTGATAATTTATAATATTATAACTTGGTGATAAAATTTTTTTGTTCATGTAGTAACTTGTGATCAAGTCTTAATGGTTGCACTTTATGTGTATATATAATTTATAGTAGCATCAATTGATAGGCTAAATCAGATTTGAGAGACAGGTATATAGAGGTCTTATCTATGAGAAAAAGGTATGTTGAGCTTTGTAATAGTTGAATCATATGAGTTTGTAATTGTTGAGTAGGGGTTAGTTGAGTATTGACTTATAATGGTTTGTAACAATTGAGCCTCAATTTGTGATGCTTGAATATGATTTATAATGGATAAATGATGGGTTTGTAGTGGTTGAATATGGCTTATGGGTTTGTAATAGCTAAGGTTCAAAATGCTATGTGTTGGAATGAGGAAATTCATGCAAATCTGTTAAGGCTGCATTTCGAAGCAATGTAAATCAAGAACAATGTAAAAGTTTATGCCAGTTTGGTTTGTCGGCGTTTGGATGTAGTGTAAATAAAAATTGATGTAAAACTCTACTCTCCGGTTTAGATTTGTCGGCATTTGGATGGAGTGGAGTTTTACGTTATGAATCGATGTAAAACCTCATCAAATGATGTAAAAGTTTACACTTTTATCATCACACTTTTCAAAGTTTAATGGTCACTTTTTCACGGTTCGATGTAAAATATCGTCGATGTACTTTTACACTGATGACATTTTACACTAATTCCAAAGGCAGCCTAATACTACTTTTCCTCAATTTACATAAATTAAGGGTTCAGCTAAAGTAGTGGAATCATAATGTTTTTGGTAATATTCACCAAGCAATAAGAGTTGTAGAAAAGTGTTATGCTGAAATGAACCATTTACACCATAATTCCAAAAATACTTGCTCATCTACAGGAAGAAAGGAAAAAACTCCATGAGGTGAACATGTTAAGAGGAAATTTTTTGGAGACAGAAAGCTAGATCTAAGTGGCTGAAGGAGGGGGACCGTAATTCTAAGTTCTTCCATTTATCTGTAAAGGTGAACAGGGTGTGTAATAAAATAAGTAGAATCAAAGATTCTGTTAGAGTTTGGCTAATTGAACATAGTGGGCAAAGTTCAGGAGTGGACTACGAATCGCTCCCAAAGCCTACGGGCCACATTACTACTTAAATACCCAGCCGCCTTGTCGACATGGGCAAAGTTCAGGAGTAGACTACGAGTCGCTCCCATTGCCTATGGGCCATACTACTGCTGAAAGACCCAGTCGCCTCTACGGCATGGGCAACACTACTGTTGAAAGACCGAATCGCCTCCACGACATGGGCAACACTATTGCTGAAAGACCCAGTCGCCTCTACGGCATGGGAAACACTAGTGCTGAAAGACCCAATCGCCTCTACGGCATGGGCAACACTACTACTAAAAGACCCAGTCGCCTCTTCGGCATGGACAAAGTTCAGGAGTGGACTACAAGTCGCTCCCAAAGCCTAAAGGCCACAATACTGCACAAGACCCAGCTGCCTCGTCGGCATGGACAAAGTCAAGGTGAGTGGACTACAAGTCGCTTCCAGAATCTAAGGGCTAAAGTACCGAACTGGCAGAGACCTCGGCGCCTCACAGGCAGCTCGCTTCTAAGCAGCTCCCAGAGCCTAAGAAACTGAATCAACGCCAACGAGCTCATCGACTTACGGGCCAAAAGGAGAATTCTACTCCCTTAACTGAGTTACTTTCAGCTCGGGAGTGGGGGGCAAATGATGAGGGTGGATTTGGCCCTCCAATGACATTGTGACACCTGGCACATCTTGGCAACTAACTACAGTCTCTTGACAACTAGGCGGCTCGCCACAGGCAGCTCGCCACTAGGCAGCTCACCACAGGCAGCTCACTACAGGTAGCTCACCGTTGGGCAGCTCGCCATCATGTAGCCTGGCACCTCAAAACAACTAGGCGACACCCGGGACCACTTTGACAACAACTTGCCTTCGCTAAGTTGATGGTGTCCCACCAGGCGTAGCCTGACACAGAAGCGAGCTGGCAGCCGAGCCCTGGCGCGACCTGGCCCTAGCATGAGCTGGTAGCCTGACCCGGGTGCGACCTAGCCCTGGCACGAGTAGGCAGCCTGGCCCAGGCACCAACCTGGCGGCCTAACACAGGTGCCAACCTGACAACCTTGAGGAACACACCTCCGTACCCCGCATTTTACGGGATTGTGACTTGGAACGGCTATATTAGCTCACCCACTCCCCGAGTCAGGCGGAAATGGGCAACCATACCATTTGGTGGCTTTATCCCCACCTAACACGAAAGCAGGTCGCATCACAGCGGGAATCCAGGAACTGCTCCACCTAACCCACGAGGACTCCAGTATATAAAGACCTCACCCCCCACGGGCGAAGGGATGAGGCGAAAAGAGGATGGATAATCTCTGCTCTCTAGCTCCCTTATTCTCTTATATCATCTTCAAGCTCTCTACTACTATACGATGCTAACTTAACCATCGGAGTGTCCCCGTCGAGTAAGCCACCCCAGGTCCTCTGACATTTGGTTCCTTGCAGGCCTCTAAAAGAGCAACAAAGCTCATCAAGGTAGCTTACCTCAAGGCAGCTCATCCAGGCAGCTCATCAAGGTAGCTCACCTCCAGGCAGCTCATCAAGGTAGCTCACCTCCAAGCGGTTCATCAAGGTAACTCACCACCAGGCAGTTCATCGAGGTGGCTCACCTCTAGGTAGCTCGCCACCAGGGAGCTCCACTTCAGTCTCTGAGTCACCGACCACATGGGAGCAGACGAGATGACGAGGTACTTAGCCAAAAAGTTGACACATCACGAAAAAATGATACGTGACTGGAACCGGTTACATCATTTGGCACCGTCTGTGGGATCAAGCTACGAAAAGCCAAGTTCTCATCCTACAAAAGCTAAGTTCTTATCTTACAAAAAGCTAAGTCCTCTTCTCCGAAAAAGCTAAGTACTCACATTTTTAGAAACTGAAGCTCTCGCTTAATAGTTTCCATTTTTTATTAACTCAAAGACTATACAGTGAGATAACAGACTAAGTAGCTCTAAGACGCCCACCCGGCGGCCTGCGCACGGCCTAGCGGCCTGGCGCGACCTGGCATGGGCACCGACCTGGGGGCCTGGCTCAGGCACGAACTGATGAACTGAAAAGGCACCAACCTCAGAAACAAGTAAGCAAGCTCTAGCTCTCAGATTGTGATTTCTAGCTCGCAGTCTACTATGAGAGTACTAACTTAGCCATCGGAGTGACCTCACCGGGTTAGCCTCCCCGGGTCCTCTGACATTTAGTTCCTTGCAAGGTAGCTCACCTCCAGGCAGCTCATCACGGTAGCTCACCTCCAGGCAGCTCATCAAGGTAGCTCACCTCCAAGTAGCTCATCAAGGTAGCTCACCTCCAAGCGGCTCATCAAGGTAGCTCACCACCAGGCAACTCATCAAGGTAGCTCACCTCTAGGCAGCTCGCCACCAGGGAGCTCCACTTCATTCTCGGAGTCACCGACCACATGGGAGTAGACGAGATGACGAGGTACTTAGCAAAAAAATTGACACATCACGAAAGAATGATACGTGACCGGAACCGGTTACATCAAGAATTAATTACAGTATTTTAAATAATTGTAGTGTTTTAGAAATACAGTAGTTTTATTAATTACACTAGTTATAATTGCATTATTTTTCATACAATAATTAGAATTGCAATATTTTGAAAAATACAATATTTATTAATTAATAGTATTTAAAAAATGCTTAATTTATTAATTAACAATATTTTTTGAATTACAGTATTTTTCATAATTTCATAATTATTACAGTATTTAATAATTAACAGTATTTTCAAAAATACATTATTTTTCATAATTTTTAATAATTAACAGTATTTATTTAATTAATAGTATTAATTACAAATTTTTTAACAATATTTTCAAAAATACATTATCTTTCATAATTTTTAGTAATTAATAGTATTTATTTAATTAATAGTATTAATTAAAATTATTTATTTAACAGTATTAATTACAAAATTAATACTATTAATTCATTTTTTTACCAAAAATACATTAGTGATATCTATTTTTTTGCTACATTATTTTATTTCACTTTTTTTACCAAATTCCGTGCATCACACGGGTCCCCGCTTGTATATATTAAAATTGGACGGTCCATGTCAGCATGCCTCTCCTTTAAGAGAAGTTATTTATCTATTTTCTCCATTTTTTTGCATTTTTCCTTATTTTCTTTTGTTTTAAAAATATAAAAAAGTAATCATTGCGCTGTAGGTTTTCCAAGGCCTCTTATTTCAATGCAGGTTATTATTACAATTAAAAAAGACATTTAAGAGAGAGAAACCTTTGGGTTTCCAAGGCCTCTTATTTTAATGCATGTTATTATTACATTTAAGAGAGAGAGAGAGTAGTAATAATACAAATCAAGGTTTTTAAAACTGAACCGGTCAGAGGTCCGATTACCGGGTTGAACAGTCCAACCATTCGAACCGAACGGATGGCCCATTCTAACAAAAATAAATAAAACAATTAAAAACGGCCAAAATCGTTGGACGATTCAAACGGTTCGATTGTCTGGATCAACGGTTTGCTGACCAAATCAATGGTTTGTGGCAAAATAACGGTTCTGGGGTAAAACATAACCGATTCTCGGTTTTTCCAGTCCAGTCCAGTTTTGAAAACCATGATATAAATCAAATAATATAAATAGGTTGAGGTTAAACAATCAAAAAATTATAAATTTAAAAATCCACTAAACTTAATAAATGCTAATAAAAATAAGAAATTTAAATATAAAAATATTAATTGATAGTTTTAATAATATTTTTAGATAACTTATGAGTTGAGACCTTAATAAACACTAATAAAAAATATTAGTTGATAGTTTTAAAATACCAACAATTCATTAAAAATCCGAAAACTTCTGAAAAAACTAAACAAAATTAAAATACTAAAAATAATTAAAAAACATTGAAAATTAAAAATATTTTATATTAACAGGGGTGTTTATTGAAAATAATTAAAAAGTACAATTAGTAGTATTTTATTATTAAAAAATACCAAAAATTATTAAAAAATACCCAATCCAGAAGTTATTGAAAACTAGTCGTATTTTTTATTAACTATGGTATTTATTTAGTTATTTAATTAATTTTTACTGAAAGCAAATGCAAATTAATTTTGTAGTGACTAATATGCAAAAATAAATGATGAAAATACTGAAAATTATTGAAAAATATTCATATACAAAAATTAATGAATAATAATGAAAAAACACCAAAAATTAATTAAAAATCCGAAAATTCTAAAAAACCTAAAGCTTAAATAAAATACTAAAATAATTTAAAAATTAAATTAATTGTATTTTATTGCAAAAAATAATGTATTTTAATTATTCATAGTAATATAATTAACAATAATTATTTTTAAATTGTAATTAACAATAATATAATTCAATCTACAAATAGTACAAAATTACATTTAATTACTAGAAAATTACATTTAATTAGTTTTAGCCAAGAAATTAGCAATGTTTCTAAAAATATGATAACTTCCAAAAATTACTGTATTTTAAATAAATACAGTAATTTAATGTTTACAATATTTTAATAGCTAACAATATTTGAATAATTAATAATAAAAATTAACAAATCATTTATAACTTAACCTTACACGATTAGATCTATAAATTTGCAGGCTCAAGCAACTATTTTCTTTTGAGTTAGGTATAGCTGAGATATGCACCATCCCCACACATTATCATGGATAATCAGATTCGAAGTCTAATTGGGTATCAAACTTTTGGAGTCAAATGATGGTTTTAGTGGGAGCCTAAGCTAAACAAAACCTAATAAGCTCAACTTGGAAGTTATTTGCATATATGGTAAATATTATTATATAATATTTAAATAACAAATTTTATATTAATTTATATAGAAATGTTATATATTTTTTTATACTAGACTAGAATTAAATAAAAATTTTAATTTGTAAAAAATCATAGTTTTATAATTAACACAAGCCTCTTTATCAACAGAAAATGTGCAAGCCTGAGCCCGAGCCTAGCTCGACCATTGGGCTAAGATCTTGAGCCCAAGCCCAACCCTTATATAAAGCCCAATGCTTGAGCCCGAGCTTGAAGCCCGATCTGTACACAAAATGTCTTATTTTTAGTATACTTTTATAAACTAATATTATATTAATTTAGTAATAATTTAATAAACTAATAAACTAATTTATATTTCCTAATAGTAAATTGATATTTATTAATAATTTAAGAAGCACGTATATGAGAAAGCTTGAGCTCGGGCCCACGACACTAAAATTTTGTCCAAGCCTGAAAAATAACGAGTCAAGCCGGGCCGGGCCATCGAGCTACCTGGCCCATGATTAGGTCTAATTATATATATAAACAATTGTATACATAAAAAAACCATATGAAATAAAAATTTAAACATCTTTTTCAATTTTTTTAAAAAAGACCTCTCATAGCTTGGCCCAAGGCTTGGCCCATCACAACTCGATTTACACCTTTACTTGAACCCACCCAATACTATGGACGGGGCAAGGAAATTTGAGGATTCTCCATCCATGATGAGGAGTGGGGTGCCTTGCCCTTAAACTCACTCGACATTGAGGAGTGGTTACCTTGCCTTGAACCCACCTGACACTGGGGACGGGGCGGGAATGGGATAGAGTGTCTTGACTATGGGGCAAGGACAAGTATGGAGTGCCCAGCCCTAAACCCACCCCATTGTCATCCTATATAATTGTTAATTATTAGTAAAATTAATAAAAATGTTAGCTTTTATAATTATTTTTATTTATTTAAAGTTAATCAAAATTTCATTTAAAAATAATAACAATTATTAAAATTACTATGAATTATTAATAAAACTAAATTTATTAACAAATATTTGTTCATATTAAATTAATAATAATTATTTTCTATAAATCAACATTAAATAAAAATACAATTATTAAAATTTTAAATATTAACAATAATTTTGAATACTTTTACTTAATTAACAACAAATTTTGATTATTAATTTAATATTAATTAATAATAAATAAATAATCTTTCAGATTTTTCCATGCATCATATGGATCCCCGCTAGTATATAAAATATAAATAGGAGAGGAATGCTGATAAAGAGATGTTTTCGTATATGCTTTATCGGTGCTTCCTCAATATTTGTATGCTCTACGAAAAAACAGGGTTTCATTGACATCGATGAACGCTAAGTGGGTTACAACGGGCTTCACGGGTTAGAGACAATTTTTGCAGGGTAGCGAACAAAACATAGTATAACAGCTTAGATTCAACACAGAATTAGGCTTGGTTGTAAGAGATAAAGAATCATCGTAAGGAACAACCATGTGTCTTGGATCCAAGACTAGACCCACGCATCCCCCATTAGAAGGTGGGAGAAAAAGGATGTGGCTTTTAATCAAGGGCAATTTGGTCCCAAGATGGACTTTTTCATTCCCGCTCACAATTTTTACAATTTATTTCTAAACATATATGCTTTTGCCAATTCATCAAATTTTATTAGTTTTTCTATAAATAGCCCTAATATAAATGATGAGGGATAATTTGGCCCGACCAGTAACACGATGACATGTGGAGCAACCTATTAATTTGGTGACATCTCAACATCTTTGGACATCTCAGTAGACCAAGTCACCTTGGGCACCTCGAGTCACTTAGCCAAAATCGAGGCCCAAGCAGCTCGCCACACCCACCGACCTGCCGAAGTGCCACATAGCCTCCTCCTAGAAGCGAGTCAACTGTCTCTAATCTCTTTGGGATCATGTCGCACGCTAACAGATCTTGTCTCCATCCCGCCCAGATCGGGCAGACCTAAATAAGCCTTATCAACTTACACAGAGTCCATCTTCAAGTATGGAACAGACTCCGGGTTAGGCAGGCCGGTGATCACAGACACGTTTCGTGAGGCCTACGGCAGCTCACCTATATAAAGGCATCACCTCCAGCCTCACAAGGTATGCGCGATTTAGCTCTCTCTCACTAGCATTCTTAAGCTATCAGCTCTCCACAAATCTCCTATGCTAACATAAGCATCGGAGTGCCCACACTGGGTAAAGTACCTCGGGACCTCTGAGCTTTTTTGTCTTGCAGTTCGACTTGGCCACATAGAAGTCCGACGTCTGAGCAGCCTGCCAGCAGGGAGCGACCAAATCGTGCTAGATCAATTGGTGTCGTCTATGGAAACTACAACAAAAAGCTAAATTCTCACCTTTTCACCACTCACAACCGATCAATGGCTTCCTCAAGCAACAACTAGGTTTCCAACGTTAAAAACTAGGTCACAGGGGGGCAAGAAAAGCCTGTAGTAAACCCCGAAGTCCCGTCTATTACCATCGGGCAGCCTATAGTGGCCCTAACTCTGCCTAGTGTGCCAGTGGGGCTGAACCCAGCTTTCCCACTGCATTAGTTGAATGCACCTCTCCCCTCGGTTGAGCCATTTGTGGTTCCCACAGGGATCGATGTGTGTCAGTTCCATGAATTGGTGCAGTATGTCTGCGATATGAATCTTTAGATGCAAACATGGAAAGAAAGGTTCGTCGCTTTCATGCAGCAGCCACCACAGCATAACGTGAACGTGAACCACCAGAGCCAGCACCAGTAGCAAGGTGACCAGCACCAACAGCCCAACATTAGAAACCAAGACCAGGTCTCGGATCCACCTCGTTGCAATGACAACTGGAACCAGGTCCCGATTGAGGAGCACAGTAGAGCAACGACACCTATCAAAGCAAAAGGAAACAACACTACCGAGGTGTCGAGGAGAAGACGTCACCAACGTGCACATCGCCATTCAAGGAGAAGCCACCTCGCTCCCACTAATAACAAGGAGGTAGAGAAGAAAGGGGAGGTTAGTCAAGTCATCGCACAGCATCCAGTCCCACAGGTGACCCACACCTCCCCATTAGTAGCAAAGATCCGAACGGCCCCACGAACTAAGGACTTCAAAGCCCCAAGCCTAGAATTGTACGACAACACAACAGACCCCATGGACCACGTCGACAACTTCCAGGCCCTGATGTAGCTTCATGGGGCGAATGAAACGAGCCTCTACATGGTCGTCCCAACGATGTTCCGAGGTACAGCTTAGATGTGGTACTCAGGATTGGCCGTAGACTCGATAAAAAGCCAGAGCCAATTCGCGGACCTGTTCACAACGCACTTCGCCACCAGCAAGAGGTGCCCTAAGTCTGCAACCTGTTTACTAAACGTTGTCCAGCGGCCAAATGAGACGCTCCGCGACTACATCAAAAGGTTCAATCTAGAGCATCTCCAAATTCCCAATCTCAACCCCGCAGTTCAGCTCATGATAGCGGTAAAGGATGTCCGCCACCCCAACTTGCGTTGGGAAGCCGAGTTGAACCCTACATCCACTATGGAGGAGTTCCTCCACCAGGATGATAAGTTCACCAAGGCGAAGGAGGCGCTGGGATCCCGGTTAGAGTTGTCTAGGAAGAGAAAGAGAGTAAAAGTTGGTCACCCCACAACAGGCGAAACAGATCGCCAAGAAGAAGGAGCAAGTCTCCACATCGAAGCTCCAAGTCGGTCTGGCAATCTAGAACTCCCCCGGTCCAAAGCCAGAACTACACCGCCCTGAACGCAAAGAGTGGCGAGATCCTGATGCAGATCAAGATGGTTGAGTACATGAGATGGCCTTCGAGGATGAGAGGTGGCCTTACCAATCGCAACCCCCAACAAGTATTGTCACTTCCACCATGGCATTGGCCACGATACCAAGAGTTGCAGGAACTTGAAGGACGAGATCGAGGAGTTGATCCATCATGGCTACTTGAAGCAATTCATTAAACACGACGACTGAAGCTGACTTGCCCACCAGCCCAAGGAAGCACCAGAGTTGAGCAAGCATCAAGATCATGATCAGCCACCTCAGGATCCACCACCACCTGAGAGGTCGATTTGCGAGGTGATTATCGTGATCACCGAAGGGTCAATAGTAGCAAGATGCAGCACAGAAGCGGGGAAGAACTTGCTCCTAGAGTTAGAGAATGAGGACAAGAACTTGCTAAAGCACCCTCAGGTGGAGGAAGTTATCTACTTCACCAAGGACGATGCTTGCGGGATGCAGTATCCGCACGATGATGCTCTCAATGTCCAAATGGTGAATAGTTTGAGGTAAAGCGGATTCTGGTCGACTCTAGGAGCTTGGCCGACATCATTTTTCTAGAGGCTTTCAAGAAGATGTAGCTAGAGTAGAAGGATTTGCAGCCAGCGGATGTTCCACTCATTGGCTTCAGCGGAGATGTGGTGAGGCCCCTAGGTCGGGTTAAAGTACCAGTTGCAACAGGGTCAAAGCCCAACACAATCTAGTTCGAGCACACCTTCCTAGTGGTTGGCATCCCGTCCTCCTACATCGGCCCATCCTACATGCACTCCGCGTAGTGGTGTCAACCTACTACCTCTCGATGAAGTTCCCAATGAGGTAGGGAGTAGGGGTTGTACGAGGAGATCAATTGGAAACGTAGAAGTTCTACGTTATGGAGTTGAAGGGAAAAGGGAAGTTGGCAGATGACGCCGAGCTAGAGCCACCCCCTGAGAATACATATGAGCGAGGTGACCAATAGAGGACACTGTCCTAGTCCTGGTCTCTGATATCGAGTCCCAATAAGATGGTCCAAATCGGAGCTCGCCTCACAGAACCACTTCAATCACAACTGCTAAGTTTTTTACTTAAAATTTTAGATGTATTTGCATGCTCAACAACAGAAATGCCTAGAATAGACCCATCTATGATTACTCATAGACTTAATGTGGACCCTTTAGTCAGGCTATTGAGGCAAAGGAAAAAGGAACCTCACCTCACAGAACCACTTCAATCACAACTGCTAAGTTTTTTACTTAAAATTTTAGATGTATTTGCATGCTCAACAACAGAAATGCCTACAATAGACCCATCTATGATTACTCATAGACTTAATGTGGACCCTTTAGTCAGGCTAGTGAGGCAAAGGAAAAGGAACATCGCACTAGAGAGGTGGAGGGTAGTAGATGAGGAGATTGGGAAGCTCCTTGCAGCAGACTTCGTTAGAGAGGTCCAGTACCTAAGCTAGGTAGCCAACTCAACCCTCGTAAAAAAAAGCCAACGGTAAGTGGCACATGTGCGTCAACTACTCCAAATTCAACAGAGCCTACCCAAAGGACAATTTCCTGCTCCCTAGAATAGACCGCCTAGTAGACGCGACCCTAGGGCACGAGTTGTTGAACTTCATGGATGCCTACTCTAGCTATAACTAGATCAGGATGGATTCAAAGACCAAGAGAAAACGGGTTTTGTAACCAAACTAGGGCTATACTGTTATAAAGTTATGCCCATTGGATTGAAAAATGCTTAAACAACTTTCCAACGACTTGTAAACAAAGTTTTTGCTCCATTAATTGGTATAAATTGAGTGTTATGTTGATGACATGGCCGTGAAGACCCAATTTTCAAATTCTTTAGTTAATGATTTAAATATTATTTTTCAAAATTTAAGAAAGTTTAACATGAAGCTCAACCCAAACAAGTGTATCTTTGGGGTCACGTCGAGTAAATTCCTTAGCTACATAGTGCACCGACGTGGCATCGAAGCCAACCCAGACAAAATCCAACTCATCCTAGACATGAGACCACCTAGGTCAATAAAAGGCGTGTGAAAGCTAACAGGCCAGATTGCTGCCCTAAACCAATTTATGTCTAAGTTGAATGGACAGTGCCTACCCTTCTTTAAGGCAATTAAAAAGAACAAAAACTTTGTGTGGACCGAGGAGTGTCAGCTCGCATTTGACGAGCTCAAAAGATACCTCAGTTCACCTCCATTGTTGAGCCGACTTAAACCTAGAAACAAGCTGAAACTCTACCTCTCTACGAGTGATGAGGTAGTGAGCTCGATGCTAATCAGAGAAGTAGACAGAGTGCAACGACCTATCTACTACGTAAGTAAGGTTTTGCATGCAGCTGAGACCAGGTACCCCGACATCGAGAAGCAGGCCTTTGCCCTAGTCTTGGTAGCTTGGAAGCTACGCCCTACTTCCAAGCCCATACTATCATAGTCCAAAATGATCGACCTCTGAGGCATATTGTCCAGAAGCCTGAGGTCTCTGGAAGGTTGATGAAATTGGCAATCGAGGTGAGCAAGTACGACATCCGGTTTGAGTTACGCCTAGCAATTAAAGCATATGTCATGGCAAACTTCGTCGTCGAGTACATGTTCAGCACGTCGGCCCCTGGGGTGACTGATCCAATTAACATGTTAGAGGCATTAACCAACACAGCACCCATCCCGACCAAGAAAGTTCCGGCCTAGGATGAGGAGCCTAGGATCCTTGGTGTATGCAAAAGCGTGCCATTAACCACTTTGGAACACCAGTTTAATAATTTATAACTTTTCAATCCTCACGTAACCTTAGACAACATAGTACGCAGTGAGGAAGGGGTCGAACCCACAAGGAAGCGAGGGAAAATTTATTATTTTCTAGTTCCAGACAAATAAAAAGAAAATGGAACTAGGAATTGCAGAAAATAAGAAAATAAAATCTATAACTACTGAAATTAAAGGTCTGGAATTAAACAAGACAATAATTAAAAATCAGAAATTAAAGGAGTATTGAAATCAACAAAAAAAATAAACAAAAGTGATCCAAAATTCAGATCCAGTGGCGGTAGCTGTAGATTGGCCGGACAGCTTGCAGGAACCCCTCCTAACAAGAACTGGGTGTCCTTCCCTTCTTCAGCCCTCGAACCCCTCGAGACATCTTAGCCTTGAATCGGACAAATTCGGATCAGCAAAACGAACATAAATTAAATCTAAAGGAGTGCTGGAATAAAAATAACAGAAAATAAAATGAAGAAAATAAAAAGACGATTGATCATATCCAGTGGCGGTAGTTGCAGATTGGTTGAACAGCTTCCATGAACCTCTATTGACAAGAACTAGGCTTCCCCCCTTCTACAACCATTGAACTCCTCAAGAAACCTTAGCCTTGTGAACTGGGTGAATTGACCAACCCCTTCTCCAGAACCCCTAGGGTCCTTTTTATAGAGAAGAGTGGACACAACTGGGAATAGAGAGAAAAAGGAGGGCAGCAGCTGGGTTTTAGCAAAGTTATTGGTGCCCTAGGGTTTCTAATGGAGGGTTAGGATGATTCTGGGGTGATCCTAGGGCTAAGAAGAAAAGAAGAGAGCGCCCAATATTATGTAGAGCTGAGATTTGGGCGCCCAGAAATGAATGGAGGAGATTGAGGCGCCTAAGGTTAAAAGGTGGAGATTAAAAGAGGTGGGTGGCGCCCTAGAGTGGATGGTTGAGATAGAAGATGGAATGGAGGGCTGAGATCTACTGGTTAGGGGCTGAATGGTGAGGATTAGCAGTTAGGTGGCGCACTAAGGTTTAAAAACTACAAAGAGAGTGCCCTAGAATGGATGGTGGATATTAGAAGAGGTGGAGGGTGGAGATAAAAGGTGCCCTCCTGTTCTCAGTTTTTCATAAAAACACCCCCTCTCTCAGCTAGACTTCACACCAGCTTCCCAAAAACTACATTTCAGCTATGTAACTTCCCCATTTTTCCATAGAATTTGCATAGAGACCCTCAAAGGTCACAACATTGAATTTAACTAGGAAAAGGGCATACTTTGACTATTCTAAGGCCGAAAATACCCCTGAAATGATGCCCTTAAGTCATCAAAATGCAGAGTTATCAATCCTCTACGTTGATGTCTCGTCTAACCAACGAGAAAGCGGAGATGGGCTGATACTCTATGTGCCTAGTGAGGTGAAGCTAGAGTATGCTCTCTGGTTATCATTCGAGGCATCGAACAAAGAAGCTGAGTACGAGGCATTAATAACCGGGCTAACTTTGGCGAAGGAGGTCGACAAAAAGCACATCGTGGTATGCAGTGATTCTCAACTGGTTGTGAATAAGGTGAATGGACAGTACGAGGCCCGAGAGCCCGCCATGTCGACCTATTTGGCCAAGGTGAGAGAGCTCCTGCTCGGCTTCCACTCCTGGTACATCTAGCAGATACTGAGGACCGAGAACGCAGAGGCTGATGCACTTTCCAAGCTAGCCAGTGCAACCAATGTGACGAAGAGGATAGTCTACGTGGAAGCACTTCCAAACATGGCCTAACTTGCATTCACCTTCATTGAATCAGTTTTAAAATCCACCTGGAAAAAATAGTATTTTCAACCACAATTGCATAAAATTACATAAAAACTTATACTTTTAAACAATTTTGGGCCAAATGGGCCAATCTATGTTGCCACAATTAAATAATAAAATTCAAAAATAGATAAAATACAAAAAATATATATAAAATAAAAAATTTTGGAACATTTTTAACATCATATATTCAACATATTAAACAATAATAAGTATGATAAATAAGAAATGTTTTTATTAATGATGTAAATAGAATGCAAAATTTAAAACCAATTAGAAATAAAACTATTTTCCTATTCTCACTCATTAAATCTCATATCTATGGTATATTTTCTCTTTAAATCCTATATTTAAGATATATTTTTCTCATCATTAAATTCTACTAATAATATAAAATAAATATTTTAAAAAGTAATTTGAAAACAAAACCATTTTCTTCCTGCCCGGTGGTGGGTAAGCAATTCAACCATTTGGGGTCAAATGGGTTAATAAATAATGCCATAATTAAATTATAAAAAAATAAAATATATAAAATATATAATACAAAAAATAAAAAGAATTGAGCATATCTCTAATATTGTATATTCATTATACTAAACAAAAATAAGTATGAAATGTAAGAAGTATTTTTATTAATGATGTAAATGGAATGCCAAATTTAAAATCAACCTAGAAATGAAATGATGCCATAGTCAAATAATAAAACTTTTAAAATAGAAAATACAAAGAATTACAAAAGGAAAAAGTATAGAAATTTTTGGACAGATATCTAATGTTATTTATTTATAAAAAAATAAAATATTGGGTACATCTCTAATATTATACATTCAATATATTGAACAAAAATAAATATTATACATAAAAAATAATTTTATCAATCATGGAAATATAGTACAAAATTTAAGGCACTACAAACTAACTAACTTACAGCGGCAGATCTATCCGCCGCTAAAGCATCCGATATACGCCGCTATAGGAATGTAGCGGCGTATTAGTGGCGGTTAAACTTACGCTGCTACAAGTCGCGTCGGTAAAGCAAATTGCGATGCATAAAACTTGTGCCACTAAATCCCTACAATTTAGCGGCGCAAATGCAACAATTAACAGCAGAAATATGTCACTAAAAATATGACATTTGTTGTTGGATTAATCAATAGCGACGAATAATCCGCCACTATAGATCAAAATCACGACATCTGTATATGATATAATGGTGTTTGTAACTGCCACTAAAAGTGATATTTCGTCAGTATAAAACATATAACGACGGATATAACCGCCGCTATAACCAAATCTGTGACATATATATTACATATAGCAACGATTATATTCGTCGCTATAAATTAATTGGTGGCATATCTACGGTGGTTATATCTGCCGCTATAAATTAATTTGTGGCATATATTGTATATATAACGGCAGATATAACTACTGCTATAAACTATTTTGTGTTGTATATTCTATGTATAGCGGTGCTTATATCTGCCACTATAAAAGTTTATATATTTATAGCGACAGATATAAGTGATGTATAGTGAAGATTATAACTGCCATTGTACAGATTAATTTAAATAACAATGAATTCGTAAGTTGCCAAACCTGTAAAACCTATTGATGCAAAATATCATATTTTTGTAACTATAAACTACAAGTAATTCAATAACAAAATATAATATACCCATATGTATCCAAATTTTAAAGTTTCTATACATCCATCATAATAAATGTTTAATAACTAGTTGTTTTGTTACATCCATCATAATAAATGTACTATGATCCATAGAATCATTTTGCTGAGGTGATTGTGCTTGGCTAGAGTCCTCTTCAACTTGTGGTGCATTTGTTGGGCTTTGTTGAGGTGGTAACTCAGGTTGTGGTGTCTCTATTTGGCTCTGCTGTAGTGGTGTAGGTTCATCTGATTGGGGCTCATTTGAAGTTGATTTGGACAACTGTAATCTGTATGATTGCCGCCTCATATCAACCTAGCACATTAAAATAAAAATAAACAATTTCCAAAATGTAAAATAGGAAGAACAATAGAAATTTTTGAAAACAATTTCAAGTCTAGAAGAATTAATCAAAATAACCAGCTAGTTGTATGATTGGGTCATGGGCCACTCAGTTCAGTGCTCTTGCAGTCCAATTCTTTCCTTGATCACAATAATTGATCTAGTACTAGAAATGTGTATCAAAAGGTAAAAGAAAACAAAAAGATTATAAGGATACTAAGGCAAGTAGTGCTTGATGGACTCTAGTTTAGAGCAAGGACTTAGAGTTCAGGAATTTGCTTGTAGAAGTGGATTCACAAACAAAGGTTGGTTGAAAGGAGAACAACAAAGGCTGGTGTACAAAAGATAAACAGATATAAACTTTAAGTACTTAACCTGCATATATTAACTGTTCGTTTTTGTTTTAAAAAAACACAAATCAGCTATTCATCAAAAAATAGGAACAATGCTGAATTTTTATAAAAGTATTAGCCAACAAACAAAAAATTTATGATAGAATAAGCTTCTCTATATTTTAAACCAATCTATACCAAGTAAATGAAGCTTTTAACTTCACATTAATTGAATGTTTGAGGGAGGTTATGTGTCATGCTTGAAAAGAAATCAAATACTGAGAAATTGATTTTGTTCTTTTGTACCAAATTTTATAATTTGATTATTACCAACCACGTGGTTCTGTAAGGCAAGCAGCTTAAGACATTGGTTAGAGCCATTGACTCTGCTATCAATGAATTATAGTGCCCAATTGCACTTGATAAAATCAGTTTTGAATCCCCTTACAGTAGTGCCAACAATTCTAACTGCGTCACCATTTACAATTGAACCAGAATACAAGCCACTACCGAGCCCAAGTGGTACCTGAAAACATCCCGTATGCCTGCTCTCCCCGGATCACTCATGTAGCTATATCAAAGTTCAGTTTTAAAAGCTGAATGAAGCTTTAATTGGTATTCAACCAGACAAGATGCTTCAGCAAGATCAGCAACAAACTTCTGTAGCAACTGGAATTCTCAGTTCACAGAAGCTGGTAGGATCATATTCATTACCCACTAATGCTTTTCTCATACCTTTTATTCTGATGCTTGTGAATTGTGATTAGCCCAACGATTGTTTTTGGTTTTGGCAGAATTGTGATTCTCTGTCCTTGTCAGCCGGCTAGAAATGGCTTGGAATCCCCCACACAACTCCGTCCCCCTTACCTCCATTCTCTTGTCCAACCTCCTCTGGTGCCATCCTCATTTCCCCCTAACCGCTATTCCAACTGCTCTCCATATACGAACCAGCTTACTGCAGCAACAGCGGCACAACAGGTTTGTCTCTATATCCTTTGCTTCTTGCATAAATTGTAGAAATTTGGGGTTACCTTGTCGGTTTAGGATTTTTTTTTTAAGCTAAATGAGTCCCAACTTCTTGTGGGCATACCTGATTGGTGGTTACAGGTGAAAACTATACCTGATTGGTGTTGACGGGCATTTGGCCACAGGACAAGACAAACAGTCTATCATATGGTTGGCCGATAAAGCAAAACATAGGCTGAAGGCAATAACAGTAAAGCAAAACTTCCTCCTTAAATCTGATGGTGTCAACAACCATGCATCCTTTCCCTACATTTTTCTATAAATATCAGAATCCAGATTTAACTTAAAAAAGCTCATGTGAACTTTGACTTAAAAGTTTATTTTTATAAGTGTTGCACAGGGTACTTTTAAGGAGGATACTCAAGATAGAATCCATAGGCTGTCTCAATAAGGGAATTGAAACAATCAAGATTTTCCGGGATATGTGCATAGATAAAATCAATAACTACTTCCTCAGTAACAAGAAAACCTCAAACCATCAAAGAAGGATGAGAAAAGTGGTGTTTTGAAGTACATAAAGCAAAAAACAAAGATTACATCCATGGTAGACAAGCATGATAGTTCAAGAGCCAGGCCATCAAGAAACCATTTTTGGAAATATTGTGAAGGCTTTGACTAGGTAATTGAGGTGTGGGATCAAACCTGTAAAATGAGGTTTTGGGCCTCAAGTGCACCCTGCTCTGTCCCTACCCCGGATCATAGATAAGTCAGTTGGTTAAAAACTTAAAAGTAAGCTGATCAGTTGATAGATAAGCAGTGGGACCCCCATCTAGTGGTGGGTCCTGATTAGTTAAAACAAGAAAAAATGCTTTTCAGTAGTCCTAATTTCTTTGATTAAATTTATACTTCTTGTAGTTGGAAGATTTTCAATTTCTTGGATCATCTTAATTTGTCATAGCTTACAAAGTTCTGCTCTTCTCAACTGTTAACCTTACCATAAGGCAAAAGATACTCTTTCCTGTTTTATTATCTTCATTGTTTTAGTGGTCTTGGTTTGGACCTTTTCCTAGCTATAAGCACCATAAACATGATTCTAGTTGTAAGATTGAATCTACTGATCAATGTTGAGTGAAAGGTCTTGAAAGCTCTGCCTGCTGCCATACCTGCCACTGAAAATGGAGAGCAGAGTTGAAAAGCCTTTTATCCCATTGACACCAGTGGTCCTACCCACAGACATTTATGGCAATCCTACAAGATCTCATACAGTTCCAGCCCTCAGCCCATGTATAATGTATTTGCTATATCAAGCTCTAAACCGCTAAGCCCTCTATTGCTCTCTCATTGTACTTCATAATGAGGAACAGAGATAATGTGGACAAATCTAGCTTGGACCAGCTTACTACAGAATTGACCATGTAATTCCTGCTACATGGAAGTTGGTGAGTTCTGGAGATCTGGGGAAGAAACCAAAACCCTCCTGAACAACTTACATCAAACTAAGAATAAGTCCAATAGACTATCAGTGAGTGAAGATGGCCTAGAGAACAATTAAATCCAATAAACTAAGAATAAATCCAATAGACTATCATCATCTAAGCCCCCCAACTATATGACAATTAAATCATTTCTGATCCCAACTAATCATTTCTTCTTATTTTATTTTTCACAGATAAATAAGACAATTAAATCTAAAGCAAAAGTAAACCAGATTTACACTTAGACTAATTATGCTACCTTGCATCTATACCATACTGCAAACAAACTAAGCCTTACTTTTGAAGTTTTGTATGCAGCTCTACATGTTTGTGAACAAGAAGATACCTGTAAAGGGAGTTCCTCACCAAAGTCCAATGCTAAAGGAAGAAAACTTGAAACTGTGGTTGCCTCTATTCAGTTTGAGAAGAAGAAACCTATAAAGGGGAACCAACAAAGGACATTTAGTCCACATGGGAGATAAAAGGATGTTGTTAAGATAAAGATACGAAATCCAATTGCCAGAAAGGAGGAATTAATGTTAAGCTAACTATCAATATTAATCAAATAAGCTTCTAATCAATTACCACAAAAAGAAGAAACAAATTAATATGAAGATGCATTAAGCAAGATCAAATAACAAATACAAAAACCCAGAATTAAATTTATATCTCCATATAACGAAATGCAAGATAAAGATACATTAAGCAAGATCAAACCAAAGGATACCAACCCCCATGAACCCCAAAAAAATATACCCTCTTTCCTTGGGAAGGGAGAAGAAAGTAGAATGAAAAGGACTACCAACATCCTGTTGTGGACTCATGGCATCTACCTAAAATCCAGGTTGACCCAAGAACCTACTTGACCCAATCACATTCTAGTTCAGGTCCTAGGGGTCTCTATCTGGTTCAGCTTCTAATAATATTGATTTTTAAGGCAACATTGCTTGTACAAATATGGTTGGAAACATATGAACACCATGAGATCCCAAAACCCAAACCAAAATGAAGATTCATACAACTATGTACAAATATGGTTTGGAATCTTAAAAAGAATTGCATGCTTAAATTATTCCAGTCCTAATAAAGCAACACAAATACCCAAAAGCTGAAAGTTAAGTGTTGTCTTCTGTTTCAGAAAATGGTGATGACAATTTGATTTTGGGGTTTAGTGTTGACAAAGTCTCCTTGTATGAGAAAGTTAAAGTCATGCTGGGAGATGGAGAATGGATAGAATTATCACCATATTGCATTTTGCTCTGTCTTACCCTTGAAGGGAAGCCCATTATGTTCCACGTTGCAGGGTACTTCTCAATGTTGCTTTTCATATTGCCATCAATTTCATTGTTTCAGCACAAGGGCATACCTACATCTCCAGTTGCACCTTGCCAAAGGTTCTATAATTATCTGCCTTCACTCAGGATTACTGACTAGGTCAGATCCAGATAAAAATTTCATGAGAGATAACCTTTCACTCAGGATTTCTAACCTCCACTATAATATCACCACATGCAAGTAACCCTGCACCAACTTCTGCTACTTGTACTTTTTTGGCAGAGAAAATTTGATCATTCTAGAAAGAGGGCGTTTTGAGATTGGTAGACCTATATCCACCTTACAGCATTGGATCGTTGACCATTTTCATGTAAGGCCTATCTTTGATCTATTAGTAAGTTCCACAGGGGAGACAGGCCAAAAACAAAATTTCTTTTTCCAAGTACACTTCTTGCCTCAGTCTTTGGACCAAAATAAGAGAGACAAGGAAAGACCTCAACACAAATCAACACTGTACAAATCCAGTACTTTATGAAGGCTTTATAGAGGTACTACACCCTTACACTCAAAACCCATTATCTGTGCATTGATGGTAAGGCATCAGGGCATTAGGGTCTAGGGAACAGAACCCCAACCCAAATGGTAATGTTAAATTCATCCATATGCCAACCATAGAGTGGTATTTTCAATAAAAGTTTCATTGTTGGTTGCAAACAAATTAGGAACCTCAAGAAAAACTGAAAACCTAATTCAATAATCTCTGAATATAGTGGTATTTTCAATAAATGTTTCATTCTTGGATTCTTGGTTGCAAACAAATTAGGAACCTCAAGAAAACCTAATTCAGTAATCTCTGAGTATATATACTAGCTTGTTCACTAGGACTGTACAAAATTGAATTGAGAATGGTGAGTTTTGTAGGGATCTTCCATGGACATGGGTAAAAAAGGTCAAACCATATAAATTCCGCATGTTTTATATGCTTGTTTTTTCTTTTGTTTCTTTTTAATTCCCTTCACAATTGCATCATCCTAAAATTGATGTCCAACGGAAGTTAGGTCGTTGGCCGTAAATTTATGGACTCATTTGGGAGGGGGGATTAGGGCTAGAGGACTAAAGATAATGTGTGTGATGATACATTTTAGGTTTCAAAAGCTTTAGAGTTTTCTCTTTTTTTATAGTAAAAGAAATTTTTCATTAAAGAAAAAAAGGAAATTGATTACAACCCCTACTAAGGTGGTAAGGTAGCACTTTGAGCTTAATCTTTCAACATCCAACAATTACAAAAAGGAAGTCTCATATAGCAACTTCGCAAATTAAATATTAAGTACTATTCATCGGTCTCTCAACTCTGCCCTACTATTATTTTTGTTCATTCTCTCTTCCTTATTTCTCCTCCCAACCAAAGGACCCTTGGAGAGTAAAACTAATAAAAAACAAAATTTTTATTTGTTGATTTTAAGGTATAAATATTAGTTTATAAAACCATCTGTTATAAGAACTAATAGAAACATTACGAAAATATCATTCAAAAGAAAGCCAAAGAACTATGCAAATTACTCAGCTTACAAACTCAGCATGAACTGGATTTACTTTACAGCAATTGACAAATTACTCAGATCTAAGAGCAATATAAACATAGAGAATACGGAGGGTCAAGTAAGAATTGCAGAAATCAGAATTCAGCTCTGAAGCAATCTACGGAAACCAATGCAAACAGTATACTAAGCACCTTAGAATACGGAGGGAGGTCAAGAAACCTTGCTTAAATGATTTAAACGGTCACTCTTCCGTTGCCCTGTTCGGTTTCAATGATTACAATACCTAATCGGTTGAAGACAAGAAGAAGAGGTTGCCCTGTTTGATTGCAAAGAAGAAGACAAAAGGTCAAGAAAAAATTCCAGATTTCATCAATGATGCACAAACAAGAAACGTGATTACCCTACTCGGTTGCAGACAAGAAGAAAAAGAGGTTGACATGTTTGATTGCAAAGAAAAGAAAAAAGGTTAAAAATAAATTTTCCAAATTTCATCAATCATGCATCATGCGACGCAATCCGGCTGCTCTAGCCGGAGGTGACTTGGCTCCGGTAGACGACGGACGTGGAGAATCTCCACACAAAGAATTAGAGAACCCGGGGTACTTATCCGACGAGATCGCTCCGATACATATGTGTGAGCTGAAAGTAATAGAGCTGGAAAGCAGTAATTGCGTGTGTACCTTGGGCCCCTAGAGGGAGGCCTTTATATAATGGAGTCCCCGCGGGCTTCGTGGATTAGTTCCGACATCATTGTCATGATAGAATCTGTTTCTGCGTTAACCGGAAATAACATTATCAATTGATAAGGTTAATCACTTCTGCCCGAATCAGATGGGAAGATAATGCTTAGTTGTTATGAGGCGTAATCCCGTAAAATTCGGGAACCGTTGGAGTGACTTTCGGGATTATATTGAGGGTAGATCAGTATACTCGAGTTGGTTTTTACCTCGAATTGATGTTCTCGAACTAAGGCTCGTACACCTCGAACTGAATTATGTACTGGTGCCGCGACCTGGTACCAAGGTGCCCTTAACTCGGGATGATTTCAGCTCGAACCCTTAGTTCGGGGTAGTGGAGTATCACTTTGTAGCGAGCTGGCCATGCCGATTTGGCACCTATGTCAAGTCATGTCCACGTGTCTTCTTATTGTGAAGTCGGGCCAAATCACCCTCCACCAATGCACAAACAAAAAACGTGATTACCCTAATCGATTCCAACCATTAGCTTTACCCATTCCATTGTAGACAAGAAGAAGAAGAAGAAGCAGCAGCAGCTAGAAAGAAAGAAACCGTACCTGTTATTCTTGAGGAGAAAGCATGCAAGGCGATTGAAAGAGAGAGCGGAGTGGAGTTGGAGACGAGGAAGAACTCAATCGTCGAATATGGTGGGAGAGTTCATTCAACGCGGGCAAAAAACCCGCGCAATATATTTTTTTATTTTTATTCGTTAAATGATCTAAAATGATCCAAGCCGTTGATGTAGGTGTTTAATAGAGGGCAAAAAATCTGTGCCACCTGCGGATCTACCCCTCTGGACCGGCCCAACACATGATGGCATCCGGGCCATGCTAGGCCTAGCACAATGCTACGTGTCATGTTAGGCCTAAGGTTTTAGGTTCATGGGCCAGGTTGGTACAGCATGACCAAGCGGGCCTTATTGCTCGCGGCCTGTGACACAGCTCAACACGACCCATATATACTATTTATATATATTTTATATATTTTTATATAATATATAATATATTATATAAATTATAGTTATATAATAATATATAGTATATAATATATTAATAAAATAAACAATTATTTTTAATTTTAATTTATTTAATTATTATATATATAAGCAATTGTATACATCAAAATTCATAATATCAAAATTTTAAGTTCTTTTTTCAATTTTTATAAATAAATAGGCAAAAATAGCTTTGACCCAGCTTGGGCCAAGGCTTGGCCCACGAGCCAGCCTAACCCGCGACACGACATGGGCCCGCTCAAGCTCAGGCCATGTCGAGCTTGGGCCATGTCACGGGCCGTGCTGGCCTCCTTGGTGAAAAGTTTGGGGATCGGCCTGACACGGCCACAACATGGCCCACTTTACACCTCTAATGTTTAATGAGAAACTGCTATTGGTCTTTAGTGGCGCTTATGAATAATTGCCACTAACAAAATATATATAGTGGCATTTTACAAAGTGTTACTAAATGAATTGCCGCTATATCATATTTATAGTGGCGCTTTTATAAAATTGCCACAAAAAATTATATATTTAGTGGCAAATATAAATACGCCGCTGGACAATCCGCCACTATAGGTCAGTTTTGTTGTAGTGAGGTTAACCTAGAAGTCAAACTATTTTTCTTTTTGGCTGATGGGTTAGTAGTTTGAGTCAAAGGGATTAATCGATGATATGATAGTTAAATAATAAATCAATAAAAAATAAAAAGAATATAGAAAAAATTATATATTAATTATGACAAACAAAAATTAAGTGTGACAAGTAAAAATTATTTACATAACGTAGAGGAAATATATAATTTAAAATTGATCCAAAAGCAAAGATATTTTCTTATATAGATGGTGGGTAAATGATCAAACTTTTCAAGAAAAAAGAACTCATGATGTCATAATTGAATAAAAATATTTAAAAAAATAGATAAAATACAAGCAAAAATGAAAAGTATAGAATTTTTTTGAATTCTAATGTTAGATATTCATCATATTAAATAAAAAATATTTTTATTTATGACAGAAGTGGAATAAAAAAATTTAATAACAATAACAATTGTTATAAAAATTTAAAATCTCCATATGCAATGCATTTGCACATTTACAACAAGCATTTAAGTTTATTTTTAATTATATTATTACTTCTGTTCATTTTCATTTTCTATTTTAACTATGATATATCTAAAATTCAAGTAATTAATATTGAAGAAAATTTTCTCACGTGTATAAACTTACTATATCAATTAGAGAATTTGATATAGTAGCCGAAATAGGCATCCATGAAGCTCAGCAACTCATGCCCCACGTCGCTCTACTAGGCGGTCTATTCTAAGAAGTGGAAAGCAGTCCTTCGGGTAGGCTCTGTTGAGGATGGTGTAGTCGACACACATGCACCACTTTCCGTTGGCCTTCTTCACCAACAAAGGGTTGGCCACCCAACTCGGGTAATGGACCTCCTTAACGAAGTCTGTTGCGAGGAGCTTCCCGACCTCTTCATCTACTACCCTCCACTGCTCTGTGGCGAGGTTTCTTTTTTTTTTGTCTAGTTGGCCTGACTGAGGGGTCCACATTAAGTTTATGAGTAATTATACTAGGGTCAATACTAGGCATTTCTATTGCGGACCAAGCAAAAACATCTAAATTACTGAGCAGAAAACTTACTAGCTGCGACCTAAGAGGTTCGCTTAGTAGAGCGCCGATCTAGAGGGTCTTCGTTGGTTCGGCTTTGGAGATCGGTATGTGGACTGTTTCCTCCATAAGGGCAGCTCACTCCTCTATGTGCTCGGGTGAAAGCTCTAGTTCGACATCCTCTACCAACTTCGCCTTGCCTTTCAACGCTGCCACATAGCACTTGTGCGATTCCAGCTGGTCACTTCGTACTACCCCCACTCCTCAGCTCGTCAGGAATTTCATCGATAGATAATAGGTGACACTACTGCTCGTAGGGCATGCAGAATGGGCTGACCTAGAAATGCGTTGTAGGGGGACGGAGTTGCGACCACTAGGAATGTGTGCTCAAAGCGCATAGAGTTAGGCCATGTTCCTACTGCGACTGGTACTGTCTCTCGGCCGAGGGGCCTAACTACTTCGCCACTGAATCCTACCAGGGGTGAATCTGCCAGCTTCATGTCACTTCACTGTAGCTGCAACTTGTCGAAGGCTTCTAGGAATAGGATGTCCGCTGAACTCCCTGAGTCTACCAGGACCAACTTTACCTCGAAGTTGTTGATCACAACCTTGACGACGGGGGGATCATCATGCGGATATTGTATCCCACACGCATCATCTTCGGTGAAGTAGATGGGCTCCTCTACCCAAGGTTGTTTCAGTGGGTTCTCTTCTTCATGCTCAAGTTCCCGGATTGAGGTCTTTCCTGTTGCTGTAGTGCACCCCACAACAATGGACCCACTAGGGATCATGTTAATCACCTCGCGGATCGGCCTATCCTCAGGTGGTTGTGGTTGCCGAGGTGGCTAATCGTTCCTTCTACTCGTCTCTGGAGCTTCTCTTCTTTGGTCGGCATGGCAGTCTGCTGACTCCCTACCTTCATGTTGGATATACTTCTTCAAGTATCCGCGGCAGATCAGTTCTTCAAATCTCGTCGCAGAGGATCCAATAATTCTCGGTGTTGTACCCGATGTCGCGATGGAAGTAGCAATAGACGTTCGAGTTTTGGGTTGCTGGATCTCCCCATAGTCTGGGTCGCCACTTGACATAAGAAGAATCCTTGATCTTCAGTCGAACCTCACCTTGCTTTGCATTGAGGGGGGTATAGGAGGTCCTTTCAACAAGAGGGGTTCTAAATCGCCAACCTGACCTAGAACCCCGAGGTGGTGACTTACCTCTCTTACGAGGAGACTTGCTTCTTCTTGGTGACTAGCTCTTCTTCCATCAGTACTTGCTGCTATTGGCTCCTTCGTTTTCTCTCTTTCTCTTCTCGACCTTTTGGATCTCTGTCTTTGAGCCGAGAGTTTTGTGCTCATGAACCTATCGGCTTAGTCGAGGAACTTCTCGATTGTCTTCGAACAGTGTACTCCGAGGTACCATGTGAACTCAGTGTGCTTAACTCCTTTTTGTGTCGCAGTGAGGCGCACGGCTAGATCGAGGTCTAGTATCTGCAAACACTCCTCATTGAAGCGCTTGATGTACCTTCGGATTGATTCATTCTCCCTCTGGACCATGCTCAAAAGGCTCTCTTCTGATTTCGAGCACTTCTTACTAGTAGCAAAGTGGGCAATAAACATGCCGGCGAACTGAGCCTAGCTCTTGATCGAGCCCAGAGCGATGTTCCTGTACCACTGTGTGGCTAATCCTCTGAAGGTGGTGGAAAAGGCCACCCACATGCACGCCTCATCTACTACAGCAAGGTGCATTTGAGTTCAAAATGCATCGACATGATCATTAGGGTCAAACTTTCCATCGTAAGTCTCTAGTGTAGGCGTCTTGAAATCTTTCAGCCTTGGGGCCGCTAGTATCTCGGGTGACAAGGGGAGGGCCAGCTCAACAATTCAGGAGCCGATTGTGCAGTTACCGAGCTCTCTTCCTCCCTCACCCTGCTCGGTTCCAATGGTTGACTACTTCTTGGCAGTGGGCTGTTCCTGGCTGATGATCGGAATGTCTTGCAATGTTGTCGCTTCTTTGCTACTTCCACATAGTTACTATTGACCTTGGTGTTGTCCAGTATTTCAATTCGTTCTCGCTTCTAAACAATGTCACGAAGCGAGAATGGGTTCCTACCTCCAGCGTCTTCTCAATCACGAACTTGATCCTAACTGTTACGGGGGGCAGAGGGGTCTTGTCGCGAGCTCGCGCCTCTTGACCCGAGCTGGCGGTCGCTAACTTATCGCTCGCAATTCTCAGGCCGCGAGTGCTGTTGCTGATCGGTCCTCGTGTGATGACTGACTTTGGGCCTATCTTTCGGGTTTCCTCTATGAGAAGGTGGGGGTGTACGTTGACCGTCAACTCTGCCCCAAGGTGGGGTCCAGTCCCGAGGAGGGATTGGGACCTATGGGTTTCCCACACTCCAAGGAGGAGATCGGCGCACACCTTGCTGTTGCTACTAATTATGGGCCCGGTGTTGGTCCTGGTTCTGGTACTGACTCTACTGCTTATTCTGATGTTGGTTCGACTACAACGGTGGAAATTGTTGCTGGTACTGTTGGTAAAAATAGTACTACTGGAACTATTGGAACTGGTGCATTTGTTGCATCTGTAGCTGCATGACTCGAACACTCTAGACCAGATCGTCAAACTGTTGGGGGCTAACCCCAGGAGGGACCATAGAGGGCTCTAGCACGGAGAAGGTAGCGCTTACCTGGGGTAGCGGGAACGGTTGTGTTCGATACTGAGTCTACTGTGTCGATATGGTAGGGATCCCCGAGACAGTGAGGGGGATGGTGAACTAGCCGATGCAGACCGTGGGGAACTCCTAGCTAGCCATAATCCGTTCCCATCCCCCAGAGACGATCATCTCAACGCTCTTCACAGTGTTGCTTGTAGAAGCCATTAAGTGAGTAAAATAGTAAGGTATGAAGGTTAGCTTTTTGATCGTTTCCCATAGACGACACCAATTGATGGTGCACGATCTGGAAGCTCCTAGCTAGAAGGTTACTTGGATGCTGGTCGCTGAGCGAGTTGGTTCAAACTGCAATAAAGCAGATCAGAGAACCCGGGGTGGCTAACCCGGCGAGGTCGCTCTGATGCTTAAGTTAATATTGTGTTCTGGTAGCAAGCTGAAAGCTTGAATGTAAGTAAAATAGTGAGCAAGTAATCGCACGTACCTTGTGCTATGGGGGTTAATGCCCTTATATAGCTGAGTTGTCGTAGCTCTCACGAAACACTCCCGAGATCTTCGGCCTGAACCCTAGGAGTCCATTCCACTCCAGAAGGTGGATAACGAGGTAGCCGATAAGGCTTATCGTGTCCATCCGATTCGAGCGGGATGACGACATGATTCCGAAGTGTTCGGAGACGGTTGACAGTCTTTTGGATGTGTGCCACGCGTCACTCTGGCGGGCCAAATCATCCCGAGATGCCCGGACTCCAGAGCTCCAGGGGTGACCGAGGTTCTCAGAGTGATCCGACCTGTCGAGGTGTAATTCAACCTGTCAGGTGGTCGGGAATGTTGAGTCATGCATCTAGTCACTAGGTTGAGTCCACGTATATGTTGCTTACTAGGTCGGGCCAAATTACCCCTCATCAATTAATAAGATAGAAATAAACTTCTTCATAGTTGAAACCTATTTTTGGAAAGAACAGCAAACAATAGATCAAAAGTTTAAAACATTTATTAAAAATACAGAGTACACGAACCACCAATGACAAAATAGAAGGTAAATTGAAAACCTTATTTAAAACCAAGAGTTGAAAAAGGAAATCGTGCATCAAGCAATAAAACTTTTCCAAAGAAATTTATAGGTAATGGGGAAATCTATGATATGAAAAGAGATTTGACCAATCAAAATCCACCCATGAATTTTGATAAATAACACCAAATTCGCTACCATGTTTATGATTCTAGTTTATTGGTCAGTTATTTCTCTGATATCATATCTTTTCCATATCATAGCCAAACCCGAATTTAATTTATTATAAAAGTATAAATGGCCATTTAGTTTTCATGCATGACATATCAAGCATGACGTGTTACCATCTCATTGGAGTATACCATGGCACACGCCAAATGAGTGCAGGAAACCCAGTTGAATCTTAGCTTTTCGTGTAATTAAATTTTCTTGTAAAGTTTTTTAGAATTTGTTTTTGAGTTAAATTTATGCATTTTCAATACTTTTATGGAAAAGTATGGACAAACCCAATGCAAATTACTGAATTCCACTTCACATATAAACATTCAAAACTTTTATACATCAATGCCCGCCGGTAAATTAATATCAATTCCGAATTGATACCTACTCCAACGTAAATTAGCATCAATTCCGAATAACACCTACCCCAACTATACTTTGGACTAAAAATTCTGACCCTGACCGTCATTTTCCCTAACCTTAAGCGTTGTCACTATTCTTTATATGAGCAAATTATTGGCCCTCAAATTGCAGTTTTTTTCTATACCCTTTTATGCATAGTTTATTCGACAGGTCGATCTTTAAAAGGAAAAATGGTTACACGGATTAATTGTAGTTATTATTTGATATATAACTTACATTGTCCAAATAATGAGAAATAGAGTCATGTGACTGATTCGTAGCAGAACTGCATTTCTTTCTGTATTGTGTGTAAAAAATACAAAAGCCAAATGTAAACAAATATCTATTATGTTAAAAATACGAAAAGGAAAAAGTTTAAACCCTCCGTGGTGAAGATCCATTAGTCTTCAATCGGTTCAGTAAAAAGCAAGGTGCGGTGAGAAACTCCTCCAATGCCTATAAACCCAATCGACTGCCACCGATCAAGTCAAAAAATGAAACTAGGACACGGAGAACAAGAGAAAGGTCCCACCGCAGCCATAACACCGAATTAAACTGAACCAATCTAGCAATATTAAGCATTAACTAGCTAAAAAGAAAAAAGCAAAAAAAAGAAAAAAAAAAGTAGTTTCTTGGCCATAAGGGGGATGTGTGAGAGAGAGAGAAACCACGTTGGGTCCCTAGCTAGTCGTCTCCATGGATGTACCAGCAAAGAAGCATAGTTGCACAACGTCTAAGGATATAAATCCTGGCTCGTTGCTCCTTGACCAAAGATGCATACCTCCTAGAAAAGCCATGCCCTTTCTTCTTAGAGCTGGCATGAACGCACTTGCCGTGTTGCTGGAGTTCAGCCATGACTGTCTGGTTGATCAAAGCTAACATGGGAAAGCCAGACTCAATGTGGGATTTAAAGGGATTATATTTATACAAAATCTACAGCCAGATTGTTTAACGGGTTTGAAGGGAGGGGGAGTGAACATGGTCAGTATTGAAACATGAGACGCATGGAAAGAAGCGACCTTGCAATTGAAGTCTTGAAGAGGGAGGAAGAAGGAGCTGAACGTGCGTAATGGTTTCAATGAGAGAAGGGGACTTCAAAAGTGAGTGCAAGTGGATTAAAAATTGGGAAAGGAGGCATAAAGAAAGGAATAGCCTACTTCAGCACGACAAGGCGAAGGAATGGCGACGGAATCTCCTTCAATCTGCATGGCCATGCCTATGATGACAGCCTGTGCTGTCTGCAGAATTCCGCTTAGGTCAGCAGTTCCTATCTGTTCAACCTCCCAACAAAGGTTAATCTTCCATAAACTTTATTTTTTTATGGATTAATTTTTTAGGAAAAAGTTAACAGGAAATCTGAACTGGGGTTAGGCGGCCCATGATGCACGACCCATCACCTCTCCCTCTCTCGAGTCTCGACTGGGACTGGATTTTAGACATGGCGACAGCTGGGAGGTTGATATATGGAGCCTAGATTCAATTAAAATTCATTTTATGAGGAACATATAATGCAAATATACAGTAGTGGTTCTTTTTATTTTAAATCCACGGCAATTAATTGGGAAATTAAAATTTGAGTGAGATTTGGATCTGAGCGTTGCTTTTTTAAATGATGCTTTGTAGTTAAAGAGACAAGAGACATGAAGATGAGAAGAGAGTGAGTAACTTAATAGTTAAAGATCTCCGGTTGCCACTGTTACAATATATACAAAAATTGCAGACTAACAGAATAAAGGGAGAGATTTTAAATCCTTCATTAAATTTTGTCGGAACCGTTTGGAGTGGTCTTGGCCTATAAAAGCAGCTCCGGGTTTTTATATCAGAACGACGTCCATTTCGCCAGATCTTGATTCTCCCAAAAAATGAACCCCGAATCGAATCGGAAGGAAACTAGGTTTCGTCTTTATTACCAACACTTGGCTTCCTCTTCCTCTCTCGCTCTCCATTGTATCTGTAGCTTCTTGTAGGGAGGCGACTAGAAATTTAAAGTGAGAGTATAATATAAAGTGAGATATAATATAATTTAAAGTCGAGCAGGAAAAAAGGAGTCTTTTTCCTCTTCTCCCTTTCTTTCTGCAATCCTTGACTAAACGGTCTTTTTTATCTTTCTGATTCGACACTTCACCGTTCCTTCTTGATTTTCGGCACTGTCGTCCTCTCCAAATAAAGTTGCATTTAAGTGTGGTTTTCGGCCAAGTTATTCTAGATTGTTAGTGTTTGACAGGGGTGAGAGATTGGAGTTGGCGATTTGTTTTTGTAATAATTAGCGTGCATTAAAGCTTCTTTGCAATTGTAATAATTAGGGAATTAAAAAATAATTTAATTAATGGAGAGTTGATGTTTGTTGGATATTTGTTGGGAGGTTGAACCATGGTTTTTAAAAATGAATCGTTGGCCGAATTGGTCAGGGTCCGGTTATCGGTTTAAATAGTCCAATCGTTCGATCCGAATGACTGATCCATTTTGACAAAAAAATAAAAAATTAGAAAATGGTTAAAACTGTTTGAATGGTTTGAATGATTAACTGGCTGATTCAGCGATTTACTGACCAAAATCAACGATTTTAAGAAAAAATGAAATCAGTCAAATGACCGATTCTTAATTTTTCTGGTCCAATCATCCAGTCTGATCCGATTTTAAAAATCATGAATTGAACAGACAAGGACACCTCATTTAAGTGAATTAGTAGAGAAGAGAAGAGGAAGAGGTTAGCATATACGCCAGAAGTTCAGGGCAAAGCCAGCAGCCTTTACAGCTTTTCATATGTGTTTTATTTCATTGGAAGATATTTCTAATTTAATGTAAAATTGTAAAAGGCGGTTGAAACGGTGTGGGCATAAACTTATCTGACGGAAGCCGAGGCTTTCTCTGCACCTTTACCCCAAACAATTAAATTCCATGAAACAGTGATAGAGCCACAGCCATTGGCACATAACAGGCTGTCAAACGTGGGCAGCTAAATTAAGTTTTATATATATGGAATGAATATGGGCCATATGGACATGGGGAACATGATCCCGGAAAGGGTGATCTGAACCTCGGGTTTTAGGCAGGCTTGGTTGGATTCCAAGGTGGCTCGCAGTCCCACAGCCCAAGCGGTTTCCACTGAAATGCTTGGATACAAGATGGGAGTCAAAATATAATCTCTTTTTTTTTTTAAAAAAAAAAAACGACAATATATTCTTATTTATGTATACACAAAAATATATTCGATACAGCTAGCTGGATGACACGGCAGATAAAATATATTGGATACAGCTTGCCAGATTTGCTCTTCACACAGGGCGCCTCACATCAATTTCATAGGCACATCCCATCGTGCACCAAGAACATTTCTCGTATTTATGTATTATTATTTAGGAATATGTTCCCAACACATGGTAGGATGTGCCCATATGAGGAATATATCTCATTTTGGTTTAGATTATTGGTTACATCAGATCTGCTCCTCACAAAGGGCGCCTTACATGCACATCCTACCATGCATTGGGAACATCTCCCATACTTTTAAGTTATTATTCACGAGAGATGTGTCCCAATGCACAGTGGATGTGTATGTGAGGCGCCCAAGTGTGAGGAGCAGATCCCATCTCCATTTGTGTAGGATTGACTTCTGCAAAGCTGGACAGTGTTTGAGCTTTAACCCAAACAGTTTGTACACTTGCCCACCACAAAATTGGCCGGATGGTGGATTTATTTTCCTTTTGGTGAAAATTTCAAAATTCTCACTTCTTGCTTTATTTATTGGGTAAAATACAAAAACCTCTCATGAAGTTTCTGACAATCATAAAAACCTCCCCTATAGTTTCATTTTGACAAATGCATTCCTGAATTTTTGAGAAACTCAACAAAAACCTCCCTTCCATCACTGATTGATGCACCGATTTTTTCCAAATACCCTTTCTACCCTATTATAAATTATTTTACATACAAAATTACTGAAATATATTTTTTTATTGAGTTAAAATGGAATTATTTCAGTAATTTTGTATGTAAAATAATTTATAAAAGGGTAGAATGGATATCGGAAAAAAAAACTGGTGCACCAATCTAACATTTTCCATCTGGGACAATGATGGAAGGGAGGTTTTTGTTGAGTTTCTCAAAAGTTCAGGGGAGGTATTTGTTAAAATGAAACTATAGGGGAGGTTTTTATGATTGTCAAAAACTTCAAGGGAGGATTTTATATTTTACCCATGCTTTTAAAAACTAACCAGTGACCAAACCGGTCAGGGGTCCGATTACCGGTTCGACCATTCAACCTGAACGACCGACCCATTCTGACAAAAAAATAAAAAATTTTAGAAAATTTGGAAAATGGTCAAAACCATTCGAACGGTTAACCGGCCGGTTCAGCGGTTTGCTGACCAAAATCAACGGTTTTTGGGGAAAACGGAACTAGTCTTTCAGGTTTTTCCGGTCCGACCGTTCGGTCTAGTTCGGTTTTGAAAACCATGATTTTACCCTTATTTATTTTTTGGGTAAAGAACAATAACAAAGAGGTAATAGGGGAATTCAGATTAGTTGAACGTTTGGTTGTTCAGTAGGAAACCAATGATGAGTGATGAGGTGCATTTTGACAGCTCCCAACTGGCAGGTGACTCGGATGCCTACCTGAACAATCCCTACCTGGAATGTAGCTCGGATGCTTAGCTAAACAATCACTACCTAGAATGTGGCTTGGACACCTAGTTGAATGGTTCCTAGCTGCAAGGTGGCTCAGATGCCTAGCTGAATGGTTCCTAGCTAGAAGGTGACTCGGATGCCTAGCTGAATGGTGACGAGCTAGAAGGTGGCTCAGACACCTAGTTGAATGGTGACGAGCTGTATAACTTATTGGGGCGACTTACAAGGAAACAACGTTAGAGTGCTCGGGTTGCTTTACCCGGGGTGGGCACTCCGATGCTTAAGTCAGCGAACTAGAGATTTTTTGAGAAGGTTGCGAGAGCTAAATTGCACATCTACCTTCTGATGATGGAGGTAAGGCCTTTATATAGGCATTGCTTGGTGTGGGCATCATGCACCACGTCCGGGATCTCCAGGAAGACGTGCCTAACTAGTTCGAAGTTCTCGGAGGTAGCCGTGCACGTAGGCCAATCTATGCGCCTTACTCGGCTTCCTCCGAAACATTCGATGTAAGAGCTGACTTCCGAGAGACCCGGGAGTGATGGGATGCATGCAGAGTTGGTCAGCGAGCACATCTCGCAAGTAGGCACCTAGACCTCAATCAAGTCAGTAAGCCCTCGAGGGAGGTCGTTCCTCATGTCGAGGTTATTTCGATCAGTACTGATGAGGTACCATAGGTCAGTTGTGGACGAGGTGCTGCTAGCCGTGCACGTCAAGGTGCCTGAGTTGTAGACAAGGTCACCAGGTCGACAGTGGAGGCAGGTCGCCAGGTCAGCAAAGGCAGGTCTTTAGGTCGGCGGCAGAGGCAGGTAGGTCTCCATCTGGGACTCTATCATTTTTTCTAAGGCAAGTCATCACCTAGGTGATACCGGGGTGTTATCTAGCTATTCTGAGATGCCATCTGTTATGATGTTAGTGGAGGGCCAAGTATTCCCTCATCAATTGTCCCCCACTCCTGAGCTGAGGTCACCTCAATGAAGGGAGTAGCTTTGTGCTTCGTTGTAGGTCCTTTGGCCTGTTACCAACATATTTCGAGGTCGACTTAGGGGTCCTTGATGCTGAAAGCTATTTGGATTCCCCTTGTGATACGTGCGTCATTGTTGGAATGTAAATAGTGGGTCGGTGTCACAGCTGCACTGTGTTAGTCCTTGGAGGTGCTGGTTGTCTACTCCTATGATAAGCCATAGGGAGCTCAACCTGCGGGGGTAGCTCTACTAACTGTAGGTTGTCAACTCGTATGGGAACCTTGAAAGGCTCGATCCGCAAGGGCGACTGTAGTCCATTGGCTACCGACTCCCGCACGAGCCGTGAAGGGCTCAACCTATAGGGGCGACCTCGCGAACAAGGCTAACAAGGCTCGCCCAGGATGATTACGTGTGTCACCAAGTCAGCGGAGGTAGGTCGCCAAGTTGGTGGAAGCAGGTCACTAGGTCAACAGAAGCAAGTTGCCAGGTTGGCGGAATCAAGTCGCCAAGTCAGCGGAGGCAAGTCGCCAGGTCGGCGGAGGCAGAATCCCAGGTTGGCAGAATTTTGATAGTCCAGTTTTGATCTCAGCACCTCAGCCTACAGACACCTCATCACCTAGGCAGGACTATCCTATGAGGGTGGCTTCATAACCTACTGGCCATCAACTCCCACGTAGAGCATGGAGGGCTCGACCTACGGAGCGGCCTCACAATTTGTTGGCTATCAACTCCCATGGGAACCACAGAGGGCTCGACCTATGGGGGTGGCCTCACAATTAGGGAGATTCTATCCGAGCAAGACTGTGAAAACTTGTTTGGGCTAATCATTTTGATTTTTCCCCCCTGAGGGGTTCCTTCGATCCAAGCGTTGTTGTTGTTGCTTGAGGATGTCATTACTCGAGGCTCAGAGAATTGGGTAAAAACTTACCTTTTTTGTAGTGTTTCTCACAAACGATGCCAATTGGTGATGTGCATTTCAGCAGCTCCCGGTTGGCAGTTGACTCGAATGCCTAGCTGAACAATTCCTACCTACAATGTGGCTCGGATACCTAGCTAAACAATCCTTACTTTGAATGTGGCTCGGATGCCTAGTTGAACAATTCCTACCTGGAATGTAGCTTGGATGCCTAGCTGAACAGTCCCTACTTGGAATGTGGCTCGGATGCCTAGCTGAACAGTCCCTACCTAGAATGTGGCTTAGACGCCTAGCTGAATGGTTCCTAGTTGGAAGGTGGCTTAAACGCCTAGATGAATGGCTCCTAGCTGGAAGGTGGCTCGAACGCCTATCTGAATGGTGACGAGCTAGAAAGTGACTTGGATGCCTAGCTAAATGGTGACGAGTTGTATAGCTTATTGGGGCTACCTGCAAGGAAATAGAGTCAGAGTGCTCGGGTTGCTTTACCCGGGGTGGGCACTCTGATGCTTAAGTCAATGAGTTGGAGATTTTTTGAGAGAGTTAAAAGCGAGATAGAGAGCTGTGAGAGCTAAATTGCGCATCTACTTTCTGAGGTTGGAGGTAAGGCCTTTATATAGGCATTGTTTGGCGTGGGCATCACGCACCGTGTTCGGGATCTCTAAGAAGACGTGCCTAATTGGTCTAATGTCCTCAGAGGTAGTCGTGCACATAGGTCAATCTTTGCGCCTTACTCGGTTTCCTCCAAAACATTCGGTGTGAGAGTTGACTTCCGAGAGATGCGGAAGTGACAGGATGCATGCACAATTGGTTGGTGAGCACGTATCCCAAGTCGCCACCTGGACCTCAATCAGGTCAGTAAGTCCTCAAGGGAGGTTGCTTCTCACGTCGAGATCACTTCGATCAGTATTGACGATGTACCGCAGGTCGGTTATGGACGAGGTGCTGCTAGCCGTGCACATCAGAGTGCCTGAGTTGTAGACGAGGTCGCCAGGTCGGCAAAGGCAGGTCACCAGGTTGGCAGCGGAGGCAGGTTTCCAGATCGGCAGTAAAGGCAGGTCGCTAGGTCGGCGGCAAAGGCAAGTCGCCAAGTCGGCGGAGGCAGGTCACCAGGTCGTTAACGGAGGCAGATCGCCAGGTCGTCAACAGAGGCAGATCGCCAAGTCGGCAGTAGAGGCAGGTCTTCAGGTCGACGGTAGAGGCAAGTAGGTAGCCAGTTAGGACTCCACCATTTTGGCTAAGACAAGTCATTACCTAGGTGATGCCAAGGTGTCTTTAAGATGCCATGTGTCATGAGTAGAGTGCCAAATCTGCCATCATCAATGAGGTTTCATGCTAGTAATAAATTCATGGCCCCATTGTAAAAGATGCAGGCCTATATATTTTATTACTGGTATGAAACCTTATCATTAGTATTACAGCCCGCTAAACAGCAAAGCGTTCAATTAAACCTTGCTCATAATAAGGACTCATTTGGGAGGCCTTAAGTTACTTCTAATCCGTCAACTAAGCAATTGCATGGTGAATAAATTGAGTTCACATCTCCACCCCACAACGTACCCACAGCACATCTGGGAATATCTCCCCGGTGATAATACCAATCTGGATGATGTCGTCATCGGGAGATGTTTCCGATACACGGCATGAATGTGATGTGGGACGTTGTGGGGCACAGATTTGAGCTCGAGTAAGTTGTAAAGAAGAAACTCTTTTTATATATCGGTAACAAAGTTGACAATGTTTGCAGTATCATGGAAGGTGCCATTCTTCAAAGTCTACTTTTTTGGAAAGCCCTTGTGGAGGTTCTATGGACTTTTTTGATTGGCATCTGCAGTATTATCTTACTAAGAATTTTTTTAATGATTTTGGTTATAGGCGGAAATGACTCTAGCTATCTGCGCACCAAGTGGCAATGGGATAATGTCCCAGATTGGCTGGGACCTGAACTCCTGTAGTTCTCTTTAAAATTTAGTGTTTTGTTTTTTTATTAAAAAAAATAAAAGAAAATAAAAGAAAAAAAAAGCGCATAAGCTTCTAGCTAGGCCTTTAGATAGCTTTATCTTTAAAATTTGGACGAATCACTTCAGCTCTATAGATAGCTTATCAAGTGTATCTAAAAGCAGCTGAACCAGCTTAATTCAATGTTCGGCTCAGCCCTCCCAAATTAACACTGATTCACTTTGAATAAGCTAATTAAAAGTAGTTTTACTGGAAAATCAATTTCTTGCTGGATGAAAGCCTGCCAATTTGGGCTTTTTGAGTTTGAGTTTTTCTGTGCCTCGTGCGGATATATCGATTGATAGCAAAAGTACCTTGTTGGTTTAGATCTTTGTAAAACTAAGATGAGTGGCAACATAGAGAAATAATAGGGCTTTTTTCTTGTTAATGGATTATAGAACAACTTAAATCTGAATCCACTCTAAAATTCAAATTCTATCCAATTTTTAGATGCAACTCTAGTCTGCTTCATCGTTTTTTTTAACAAAAAAGTAAAATTTTGAAAATAACTAATCATTGACTAATACGCATAAAAACATTTATACAATTTAAAATACTTATTTGTTTTGGTAATAAAAAAAATTGATTAATGAAACAAGTATAAGCATTCATACCCACAACGCTGAAATGCTGTGGATTTATTAATTATAAATTTTACACACATACATAATTATATATTTTTATTATATAAAATTTAATCGGATTGGATGGGATAATATATTGTCATCCATCCAATCCAATTTGCTTATGCAACCGATTATGTAAGCGGATCCTCCAAATCCAAAAATAATTAATTAAATCAAGTATTGGACTTTAGGAGTTCGGATATCGGTCTTCACACCAATCTCGCAGATTTTGCAGAACATATTTGTAATTGTATAATTTTATTTATGGGGAGATGTTTCCATTTACAAGGTTTAAAATTTTGATAAGATATGTTTGATACGGGGCATATTGTATTGTATCTTTGGAAAACAGATAATGGATATGCATAAAAATTGGGCATCTCATCTTTTTTTATGCATATCAGACCGTATTGGGGGTGTATTAAGGCATATTGTAACGTATCGGTAGCATATCGACAAAAAAGATATGGCCAATAACTGAAAAAAAAATAATGGGGAAAAACAAGCTTCTTTTCCATGCAAAAAGCCTTCTTTCACCCCCCAATGACTCAAACTCCAAACCTCATTCCTAGAATGCTAGATTTGCAAAAATTTTAAAGGAACAAGTGCAAATCATTAATTCTTTTAAAATTTTTCCAATTTTGAAAAATATGGCAAAATAGGTAAGATTTTTTCAATTTTTTATAATATCTTATGATTTCTTTTCTTTTTTTGAATGTTTAAATTTATATTGATCTACATTTCTTACATTCAAAATCATAATTTTTTTTTTGTGTTATCAATAGATTTATGGAAATTTCATGAAGATATTTGGTGAAAATATAAATTAAGAAAAAATTTGAAAATGTAATTTTTTCTCTGCATATAAAGACTAAATATGTTTTAAATCTATGGATTTGTCTATCATATCCATAGAGCAATTGAAATTTCTTCTTTAATATTTTTTTTTATTTTATATTTTTAGGATTAAAAAATAAATAGTAATTAATTATATTTATCATTTGATCAAAATAATTGAATATATTACAGTTCTATGGATGATCTATCATATCCACAAACCAATTGAAATTTCTTCTTTAATAATTATTTTTTATTTTTATATTTTTAGAAATAAAAATTAATTAATTATATTTTATCATTTGACCATAATGATTGAATATATTATAATTCTATGGATGATCTATCATATCCACAAAGCAATTGAAATTTCTTCTTTAATAACTATTTTTTGAATATATTATATAATAAATTTTTATTTTTATAATTTTTGGAAATCAATAGTAAATAATAATTATTTAAATAATTATTAATAATTAATTATATTTTTACTTAGAAGTTGTGCCAATGCTTGTTTTATGGTTGGATAGGAGAGTTGGGTTTTTTCATCCCATAAAACATTAACACTTAAGAATTATAATTTATAAATTATAATTAAGCATAGGATTTTAATGAAATTATAATTAACTACAATATATTTCTTCATAAAACCATTAAAATATGTTAATTTAATGTATATACACCTCATTGAGGTATTACATTTAGTGTTATTGATGTATTTTTATGATTTATTAAAGTATTTATAGTGTTTCCAAGTGTATCTATGTGTATCTTAGTTTTTCTCCGATACGCATACGTATCCAAGGCATATCCCGATATGCCTCTTAAAATTGCATTTCCGATACACTTGACATTTCTAATACTTCAAACTTTGGTTCCCAATGCACTGCTACAAGGGCATTGGAGTAGGGGTGCAATTTGGGCGGTTTAGGGTTGGGATTTTATTAAAATTTGAATGGGTCTGACCTGAAGCCCAAGCCCCAAGCAGTGTAAAATGTTACCTTGGGCCAACCCAAATTGCAACCCTAGTTGTGAGATGGGTGTGAAGACCAATTTTACGAGGACTAAATCCGATTTTGGAATTTAGTCCATTAACATCCTTAATTAATATCTACTAAGATCGGATTCTTTTGCCACGTGACTATATAATAATACATATATTAGGATAGCAAATATGCTCACAACACTACCTAGCTGTGATATGGGTGTGAGGACCAATTTTATGAGGAGCAAATTCGATTTTGGAATTTAGTCCATTGGCATCCTTAATTAAGATCTACTTGCTAATGTGGAACAACCGATTCCACTAAGGTTAGATTCTTTTGCCACGTGACTATATAATAATACATACATTAGGATAGCAAATCTGCTCACAATACAAGACCGGATCTGCTTTTCACACCTGCCGCCTCACACGCACATCCTATCATGCATTGGGAACATCTCCTGTACTTATTGGTTATCATTCATGGGAGATGTTCCCAATTATGGTGCATGTGCTTGTGAGGAGCTCATTTGTGAGGAGTAGATCCCGTCACTCACAACACTAGCTTGTAATCCCCCAATATAATACGAACATGCTAGCCCTTTGTTAGAATTCAAAATTAACACATTTTGAGAAAAAAAATGAAGTTGATTTACTTGATTTCTTTGAGTATATGTTTTATACGAAATCGGATCTGCTCCTCACACTTGGCACCTCACACGCACATCCTATCATGCATTAGGAACATCTCCCGTCCTTATTAGTTATTATTCACGAGACATGTTCTCAATGCACAATGGATATGCGTGTGAGGCGCCCATTTGTGAGGAGCTGATCCCGTCACGTTTTATACTAGTTGGGAGTTGGGACCCATGCTATGTATGAGCTTTGTTAAAAAAAATTAAAATAGTAATAACCCTATGACCTTCTTAATTGAGCCAAGTAAGTCAATGTAGGGTTGCAACTTGGGCAGATTGGATCAAGTTGAAGATCAATCTAAACCCAACCCTAAAGGTGTAATCCTTAAGCTCAAGCCTAGCCCAAACCAAGGTTAAGTCCAATCCAAACCCAACCAAGGCCCAACTTAACTCAACAAATCTCAAGCTGAGAGCTCTGGCTCAAATTGGATTGGGCTAGGCTTATTTGGGCTTTGGGCAAGTCAATTGGGTTAGAAAGAATTTATGAATATAGTTTTGAACTAGTGGGGACTCATGCGACGTACAACATTTGTTAATCAAAATCTAAACAATAAAAACACATAAGAGTATACAATTTTTATATTTTTTAACTTTTTAAAATAATTAATAAATATTTACATTTTATATACAACTTTTAATAATTTTTTACATTATAAAGATAACAAAAATTAATTTCAACAAGGGTACAAGATGGTTACCTAGACAATTTCGCTTGGTTAGTTTCTTAGTATTTCTAGTCGGATTTTATTCAACAATTTCTCAACCCAACTAGGTTGGATCAATTTCGCTTTGGCCATTTGCAAATCCACCAACAGAATGACTTGACCACAGATATATAATAATATTTTATATTTTAACATAATTTTTTTATATGGGAAAGTGGAAATTTTTCCATATTTCTTAGTCTAAAATATTTTATATCATAAATTCAAATTTTAAATTTATTTTTAATAACACTACTTGTAGGTACAAGATGGTTACCTAGACCATTAGAGCATAGAAGGTGTTAAACCACTACCACACAAATGCCTACGATGATTCTATAACTCACCGCACATCTACGATGAGCTTAGAACCTACGTGAACCTGTGATGAGCTCATGACACGAAATGAGCTGCGATGAGCTCAAGACCCACGCGGACCTTTAATGAACTTAAGTTCATTGCATACCCGCAACGAGCGCAAGTTCATCGCAAGACAGAACCAAGCCAAAGGAATACATTCGGCGCAGACAATGCACATGACGAAACACTTTGAAGAATTAAAGAAGACACGCAAAGATAAGTGGTGGCGTCACCTGCACCATGTTGGTTTAAAAGGGTCACAAAAGGAAGTAGCACATACGTATCATGAGAATTCTCAAACGAAAGGAACTTCGTCCTTAAGATATCTCATAAGAAACATGGCGAAACCCAAGTAGTGTTCCCTAACAACTGACACTGAATCTGATATTCCCTTTCCCAATGGGAATCAAACTCTTCTGGCTCCTTACTTTTAGGACCTCAGAATCTCTCCCTATAAATAGGGATCGAAGTCATAACGAGACATTCATTCTATCACTTCATTTGCCCCAGCCATTAGCCTACCTCCTACTCTCAGCTTTCCCTTGTCCTTCAAGGAGACCCCTATGCATAGCCTTACCTCCCTAACTCACACCACTATATTTTTCAAAATTTCAATTTAATTTTTTAAGTTTAAAGCTTTTGAACCAACAAACCAAACCAAAAATCAACCCAAACTGATACAACCTGAGTTGGTCAGTTTTCAATATGGTCAATCGGTTTCGGGTGACCAATTCTCCAACCTAACTAGGTCGATTTGGTTGGCCAAATAACTTACAACTAAACCAAACCAACCAGTGAACATTCCTAATTTCAACGAAATTAATAGTCAAGTCTCTAATAAATAACAATAGTTTAATCTCCAATAATTATTGAAAATTTATAGCAAAAATACACAATTATTGAAAATATATTGATAATAAAATTACAATAAATAACTAATAAAAATACAATAATTACAGAGATTAGAAAAATTGCAAAGATATAAAGAATACTAGTACATATATTAAATTAGTCAATAAATAGTTTAATCTCTAAAAAATATAAATCAATAAGTTATAACAGAAATACAATAAGTATAATAAATTAATTTTAAAAAGTTGAATAATAGTAGTTTAATCTCCAATAATTATTGAAAACTTTCTATTAAATAGAAAAATAAAAATAAATTTATACATAATTATTGAGAATATATTTATCACAAAAACAACAAATAGTTACTAAATATACAATAAATATTATTTTTAGTATAGATAAACATATAATAAATACAAATTAAGATTTTAAAATTATTGTTAATAAATATAAATTTTTTGAAAATAATTTTCTAGAATCATTGATTGATATAAGTGAAATTAGTTATTTACAGTATTATTTAGCTACATAAATAATATCATTATTTAAATTTTAAAACATTACTTATTTATTAAATTAAGTAATCTATAAAATTATAATTTATACTAGTATAACATAATTTTGTTATTAATTTTTTAAAATATTAAATTATTATTAATGTGAATATTATGTTGTAATTATTATCTACTTTTAAGATTTTTTTTTAAATTTATTACATAATTTCTTTATTTTAACTATTTAAAATCCAAGTATGTTAAATATTTCTTTATTTAAAATATTAGTTATTTATATATTTAAAATCTGTCATTATATGAAATTTATTTATTTTAAAGTTATTACATAATATTAAATAGTTTGTTATATAATTATTTATCTATTTTTAATATTTTGTTATTTAAGATATTTAGTTGTTGAAATATTTAAATATCATTTTATTTTTTTAGTGTTAAATTGTTATTGTTTGAATAACATTCAAATTGAATAATCTAAAAAATCATAATTTCATGATGAATTTTATAAAAAATCTAAAATTATTACTAATATGAATAATATTAAATATATTATAATTATTTTTGTGTTTTTAATAAAAATTTTAAAGTTATTATATATTTTTTTAGAATAATCAAATAATTTTTTAATTTTTTTAATTCAAACTCTCTTTAGATAGATATAGATAAAAAAGTGGGGGAGAGGATAAATAGGAAATAGAGATAATTTAGGAGAAAGTGAGGAATAGTGAGGGAGGTAGTTTAGGAGAAAGTTTAGTAGAGGATATTATTTAGGTTATTGCGAACGTGAGAGAGATAGAGAGAGAGAATGATTTTAGATAATTGTTTTTGGAGAATGAGAGAATCTCAATGGTTGTTTCAAAAATGACATGGAATAAAAATTCAAAAATTCAAAAAAGGAACCAATGATAATGCACATGCCACTCGCTATGGGCCCCATGTATTTTATAACTGGTGCGGGGTGTTATCCTTGGTTTTCACTGCCAACTAAACAACTATTGAATTCAATTATTTTGGATTTGTGTTAAACCTGACCCATTTTTCACTTAAAATTATACTTGATTGATCCTTTTTCTCTAAGTGGTCACACTTGATGTTGTAAATGGTTGCACCGATTGTTGCACAAGGTGGTACCTCGGATAGTAGCTTGCAGCCTAGAGAGGCCACATGTGTAATGTGAGTGTTGGGAAATGATTCACTTGGGCTGATTTGGAGTCGTCACCCAACATTTGAAGGAAATGGAGGTCATGGGATCTTTGTGAATGATGAGAATAAAAATTATCATATTTGTATCCCTTAATATTCAGTCTTTTACACTTATTTAATACCTAATTGGACTCACTATTCTTGTATTTCGATTTAGGACAAGAAAGAAGGCATTAGGTAAAAAACAAGGCTAATCGGGTAATTTTGCACAGTTTCAGCACTGTGCGGTAATCTATAAATAACTCTCCCATCTGAATTCCGATTGAGATGATTCAAGATGCATTGGAAAGATAAGGAAAAACTCTACACCTTTCATGTTTTGATGTTTGATAGATTCAAATGCATCGAGGTCAACATCGGGCCCGAAGTCTAAGCAAGTTCGTAGAGAAGCCCAGTTCACAGCTAAAGCCTATTTCGCAGCTGAAGCCCAGTTCGCAGAGAAGCCTTACAGCGACCCAATTCGTTAAGGAAACCCAATACGAATGCAATAATAAGAAACATCAAAGAGTCCTATCAAATTCAATTTTCTGTTGTATTTTTAGAAAGATAAAAGAGATTAGGATTACCAGTTAAAAGATAGGAGTAGATTAGATCTAATATAAGCATTATCTATTAGAGAACTGATCTCCCAATGGAAAAAAAAAACTCCTTAGAGGACTAGGAGACAGCTCCCTCCTAAATATATATAAAGGGGGGTGGACTAGCACCTGGGCATCATCAAATCCTCCAAGAGAGCTTCAGCCTTGAGAGAGCAATCAGCAACCAAGGAGGAAGAAGCAGAGTTCGCCCCCTCTCATCTAGAAGCTGCGATTTCATCATGAAGTGTCTGTAAGATTTTATTTTCTGGTTGGAGGGTTAGGGAAGCTTTGGTTCTATAAACATTGTGAGATCTAATTGATTTTTATTTCAGTTCAATGTTTATGGGTATTCATATGTTTTTTGCGATTAGTTGTGAGGATTATTTTTATTGATTAAGCAAGAAGGGCCCCTTGCTCATTCAATGAAAATAATCTATGGCCGATTGAACCTCCAGTTTTGTATATGATTGGTAGGTTCAATCATGGTGGCAACTAACAGAAATTGATTGCAAAAAAGTTTTCGATCTATGTTAGGAAAATGTATGATCTGGTTTAAACGGTCCGAGCTTTTGAGATCACTGACCAGAATTGGGTCTCTCCCCTCTTAATGCTATTAATAGATTAAATCTTAAGAGCTTGTTTAGGACTGTCTATTAATAAGAAAAGCAATCAAAGAGCTTGTTTTGGTTGTCAAATAATACGAGTAGAGGTTGGCCGTTAGAGCTTGTTAATGGCTATAACCAATTTATTCATAAACATATGAATCTATCTTTGCATCGAGGATCAATGATAAGAATCAAAGTTGAACTTATCCCTTCAATCGGAAGCTATCTTCCATCGATTTAATCTTTTGCTTTCTGTTATTTTCTTATTTTCCTTAGCTTTACAACCCCCTTACTTCGTTTACTTGGAAATAAATCCACCCAGACAACCTTGCTCATCACTATCTACGAATTATTTAATTGGAGCAAGACTATTTATCTTTGCTGGATTCGACACCGACCAGTGAATCATATCAAAAATCATTTTTGGTTACTAGTGGCTCTAGAACCTAAGGCACTAACTGAACCAACCCATGGGAAGGGGTTAGGCACCCCTCTTCCGCATCTGTTAAGTGTGACCTACATGGGCAATTCCAAGATAAGCACAAACATAACTACATAAGCACACTATATAATTCTTAATAAGCTGAATAGAGGACTGGTAGAGAATATTACCACAAGAAACTTTTCTCCCTCTTTTTTTTATTTTTATTAATTGTTGCATTATTCTTATTGTTTATTATTTATTTATTCATTTATTATTTTTTAAGTCTCTCTTTCCCCTCCCCCTTTTTATATATTTTATCCATTTATTTATTCATTTAAGAAAATTACCATTTTTATCATTTATTATTATTATTATTATTATTATTATTATTATTATTATTATTACCCTTTTAAATATTGTTATGATTCTATGCTTTATTAAAGCGAACGAGAATAGACTAACTGCCATTAGCAATAGGAATAAGAAACAAGACATTGAACCAATTACATCATGAATAGAGGTGAGTAATAATGGTAGTAATTGAACATGGTATCTGATGGTGCGTGACCTGGTAGCTCCTAGTTGGAAGGTAGCTCGCCTAACTGGGCAGTCGAACTGCAAGAAAGAAGTATTCAGAGAACCCGGGTGGCTAACCCGGCGTGGTCACTCCGATGCTTAAGTTAGTACTGGGTTGGTTGCAATCTGAAAGTAAGTGAATACGAGAGCTAGAATGCACTAAAACGCGCGTACTTGGGTCTCAGGGGCTGATGCCCTTATATAGTTGGACTATCGTGGGTCTCACGAAACACCTCCGAGATCCTCGGCACGCTTCATAGGGAGTCTGTTCTGCCCTAAGAGGTGGATAATGTGCTAGCTGATAAGGCCCATCGTGTTCGTCCGATTCGGGCGGGATAAGGATAAGTCCTACAGTTGTGCAGCATGATCCCGAAGAGCTCGGAGACAACTAGCATGCTTCTAGAAGTCTGAGGTATCACCTCGACAAGTTAGGCAATCCCGAGCTACTCAGACCACTGAGGTGGTATGTAGGGTTGAGGTGGCGATAAATGCTAATTCACAATCTAGCTGGCAAGTCCAGTCCACGTGTCCTCTGCTCACTAGGTCGAACCAAATCACCCCCCATCAATTGCCCCCCACTCCCTGTGCTAAGGGTCCTGACTCGGTGCGGGGAGTTCATGACAAGCTCAGGTGGATTTGGCCTGGTTCCCCTTCGGGTTGAAGCCCAATCCAGTGGTCAGACCATGATAACCTGCCCGGCTCAATCGGGAAACGAGATAGCGTGTCAGGGACGCGTGGACGTCAAAACGCAGGCTCAACTAACTTCAGCCTCGGGAGGCTTTAAACCGGTTTCTACGAGAGCCGTCGGATCGCGTTGATCCAGAGCATCCAAGATCATCCACAGTTGTTATAAATAGGGGCCTTGGGGTCCCATTCTCTTTGCCTTATATTATGTGTTTGAATTCCTGAGGTCACGCGTCTACTTCCAAGTCGGAGCTATTTGCCCTTGTCTTTGAGGTTACATCCTTTCCCTCTTCAGTCCTAGGTAAGTCACCTATTCTGTCTTAGTCTCCTGCTTTCTTTCCTGGTTTAGATATGTCTAGCAAAAGAAGCTCGAGTAGTTTTCTTAATGCGAGTGGTGAATCCATCAAGACCGAGGTAGATGCCTTAGCCCAAAACGTAGAGTCGGCACATAGTTTTGAGTCCAGCCTGACTGATGAGGCCACTTTGGCACAAGAGCGCCAGTCTTCTAGGAAGGGAGCCTCATCGTCTCACCGCTCTCGGGGGCCGGATCGCTTCAGTCTCTCTATTATGATGGCGGAGAGACTCCGAGCACTGGCTGCTCACTACAAATTCCCCGATCGTCTTCTAGGAAGCGCCAGTCGTACTACGCTTCCCGCTTCACCCTTTTTATTATCGAGGTCATCAAATAACCAGATCCATCCTAATTAAGTTCGTACCATTATGGGGATCATTTCCCTCTTCCACGACTACGGTAGACCTTTGACCTTAGATATCTTCAACTCAATTTGTTCTATCAAGAAAAATCCCGCCCGCCTCACTTCGGAAGAAAAACGTAGCTACTATATCTCCCCCCGACCTGGGTACAAAGTCCTATATGGTTACCCCGACAAGGTTTCGGCCTGGAAGAGACGTTACTTCATTCTTACTGTTGCTTGGGGTGGTCATTCCCAACGCACTGGAGGACAGCCATTAGTGACCCTGTATTAAGCTAGATAAGGAGATCAAGAAAGAAATCTGCCCCTGGGCGAAACTCGGGTTAAAGATGGAAGACTTTCTGGACAAGGAGAAGCTGGTAAGAGCTGGGCTGAGTCCTTCGGGTAGGTCACCACTTCGGTACAAATACACTTAGCCTTTTTGCTTCATTACTTGTGCTAATTGGGCACTTTTTTCCTCGCAGGTATCATGGCCAATGTTCCGATTTGAAACTCTCCACCGATAAGAAGAAGAAGAAGAAGAAGAAGAAGAAGAAGAAGGAGAAAAGGAAGGTGTCCCGCGATGATACCCCAACGGCTGAGCCTGTCGCCACTCCCGCTGCACATGCTACTTCAACAAAGAGGGAAGAAGCCCAGGTTATCGGCCAGGTTGAAGATGACCAAGGAACTAGGTCGCCACTCCGCAAGCCCGAGCCCCGACCCAGTCAACTTGTGGTCGTCGCTTCCAACGCGATCCCCGAGGAGGGCCAAAGCATCTTCGACGCCCGGCTAGCCACTCTCAAAACCAAGGAGGCTGTCTTCCCCGCCGAAGTCTCCAAGTACACCGAGATGCCACGTTCTAAGCTCGCCGCCACAGCTTGGGGTCATCTTATGGTGGTATGCTACCGAACTTACTTCCTTATTGCTTGTGTTTTCCACTTTTCTTAATGGTGTGTTCTTCTTGCAAACGAACTTGATGATCCACTCGCTGGTGGAGATGGCATTGCTGCAAGTCTCTGAGGCAAAGGCGAAGGCCCTGGAAACAAAGGTGCAGGCTGTTGAGGCCAAGACACAGGCCGTCAAATCTAAAGTGATGGTGCCAGACCAAAATGATAAAGGTTGTGGATTATGCGAGGAAGTGGGAAGTTGAGGCGAAGCCAAGGGATGAGCGCATCCATGAGCTGGCGAAGGAAGTCGAGGAGCATAAGGCTATCCTTGCCGATCGTGAGGCCATCTTTATGTAGGAGATCAAGGAGGTCGGGGCTCCCGCCATCAAGGCTTACAAAGCTTCTCCGGAGTTCAACAAATTTGTGTGAGAAACTTCTACTTCGTCGTTCTGTAAAGGCTTCAAATTTTGTCGTTGGTTGGCCAGGCATGTGTTTCCTTAGCTAAACCTCAAATCGCTTACCACCATTGGGATCACCACGGAGATGGTGATCCAATCAGAGAAGGAGAACCCCGACTCCAAGCAGGAAGGTGATGATGGCGTCAACGAGGAAGCTTAGGAGAAGTCGGGCAGTTCGGATGTGGCAGTCGACGAGGTCATGGAGACCGAAGAGGTTGCTGCTGCAGATGAGTTTATGGAAGTTGAACCGACCCAGGGCTCCGAGCACATTGATGGAGGGGGCGAGGAGCCCCATGAGGACTAATGTTTTTGCCTCTTTTCTTGGACCTCCCTGTATATACGATGTATACCGAGCCTCCGAGCTCCGCTTAGTAGGCTGTTGTTTTTTTTTTTGTACTAGAACAACTTCCTTGGCTACAAAGTAATGAAATACTTTCTTTTGTCACATTGTGTACCATAACATATACTTGCAAAAATTTTCTAAGTATAGATTATCCCAAGGTGTTGAGCTGACTAGCTAGGCACAGTTAGGAATAACCCGAAGTCAATATATGCCGCGGTGAGTAGACACTATAGGGCATGTGCCCAACCTGCTTGCACACTGATGAGGCTAAACACGAGCTGATTTTTCTGCGTTGCCCATGTCAAAGAGGCGAGTGGGTCTTATTTAGCGTCGAGGTCTCTTGTCAGCTCGGTGATGCGGCCCTTAGGCTTTGGGAGCGACTCATAGTCCACTCTCCATTGTGCCCCCTAACCGGCTCGCTGGTCTTATGGACTTAGAGAAGTCTTGCGGATGTCTTACTCTCGAGCTCATAGGTAGTACCTCTTCAAATTATCAACATTCAAAGCATGGGGTACCTGCTTCCCTTCCAATGTCTCGAGCTCATACGTGCCTTCACCGAAAACCCATATCACCTTGTACGGACTTTCCTAGTCTGGACTGAGCTTACCCACACCAGGATTAGGTACCATCACCTTCCAAAGTACTAGGTCGCCAACTTGGAACTGGCGTCTCTTGACCTAGGCATTGTAGTATCGAGTTACTCATTGTTGGTAGGCCACAGTCTGGATGTAGGCCAGGTCGCATACTTCTTCAATCAAGTTGAGGTTTGTTCGTAGTTCGTCGTCGTTGGCCACTTCGTCATACGCCTCAAGTCGTAGGGTGAGTATTTCGATCTCAATTGGGATGACAGTCTCCATACCGTATGTCAAATTAAATGGTCTCTCACATGTTGCGGTCTTGATTGTCATTCTATAGGCCCAAAGGACACTGGGTAGCTCATCCACCCACAAACTTTTAGCTTGCACCAAGCAAGCTTTCAGTTCACGGAGGATAGCCCTATTCGTCACCTTAGTATGTCCATTCACTTGCGGGTGTGCTACCGATGTGAAATTCTATTGGATCCCCATTTCGACATACTAGTTCTAGAACTTGATATCCTTGAACTGATTCCCGTTGTCTGATATCAACACTTTGGGTAGTTCGAAGCAACAGACTATGTTCTTCCATAAAAAGTTTTGCTTGTTTCGGGCTGTGATCATCACAAGGGGCTCGGCTTCCACCCACTTTGTGAAGTACTCCATTGCCACGACCAGAAATCTTCTCTGTCCGGTTGCCATGGGAATGGACCAAGGATATCTATTCCCCATTGGGCAAAAGGACACAGCTTGCTCAAGTACTTCATATTGGCGACAGGTTGATGAAGGATGTTGGCATTCCTCTAGCAATTGTCGCATTTCTTGACGAGCTCGAGTGCATCCGCTTTCATTGTAGGCCGATAATACCCTTGCCTTAGCACTTTTTGGGCAAGCGCCTTACCCCCCAAGTGTCCTCCACAAAGACTTTCAGGGATCTCGTGCATCACCTAGTTTGCTTTTGAAGACCACAAGCAACGCAAGTAAGGGAGCGTGAAGGACCTCCTATACAGTCGCCCGTCGATAAGAACATACCGAGATGACTGACGCTTTACCCTCTGAGCTGCATTATGATCTGCTGGTTGGGTCCCGTGCAGCAGATAATCAACAAGCGGGTCGACTCAACTCGATTCTACTTGCAACACAGGAGTGACCTCTTCTGCCCACCCTGGATGGAGGCAGGTCTTCTATGTACACCGTCCTCATTGTGTTGTCTCTTGTGCTTGCCAACTTCGGTAGTACGTCTGCCTCAGCATTCACTGACCTCGGTACATGCCAGATGAACCAAGAAAGGAAGTCGGACAATAGTTCCCTCACTTTGGCCAAGTAAGCCATCATGATAGGTTCTCGAGCATCGTACTCACCATTTACCTGGTTCATGACCGACTGGGAATCACTACATACCACGACGTGGTTCGTGCCGACCTCCTTTGCCAAGTTCAGCCCGGCTATCAATGCCTCATACTTCGTCTCATTGTTCGATGCCTCGAATCTGAACCGGAGAGCGTACTCCAACTTCACCTCGCTCAACCCGTACAATTTGAGTCCAGCATTGCCTCCTCATTGATTAGACGAGTCGTCAACGTGGAGGATCCAGGGCTCCTCATCCCAGGTCGGGCTCTCCCTAACCGGAACCGATGTCGCACTAGTTGACGCCTCTGACGTACTAATTGGCTTAACCACCTCGAGGATCGGCGTGCTAAACGTGCACTCCACAACAAAATCCACAAAGACTTGGGCTTTAATCGCTGGGCGCGACTCGAACCAAATGTCGATGGCCCACTTCATCAGTCTACCTAAGACCTCGGGCTTATGCAAGACATGCCTCAGGGATTTTTCGGCGAGGACAACGATAGTGTGAGCTTGGAAGTAAGGGCGCAGCTTTCGAGCTGCGATCACTAGGGCGTATGCCATCTTCTCGATGTCGGGGTACCTCAGCGCTGCTTCCTGCAAAACTTTGCTTACGTAGTACACGGGCCTTTAGACCCAGTATACCTCTTGAATTAGTATCGAGTTGACCACCTCATCACTTGATAAGAGGTAAAGTCGAAGCTCGTCTCCATCTGCAGGTCAGGTTAAAACCGATGGGCTACTTAGGTATTTTTTTAGCTCGTCAAACGCGAGCTAGCACTCTTCGGACCATTCAAAGTCCTTGTTCTACTTGATTGCCTTAAAGAAGGGTAGGCACTGACCTGGCGATTTAGACATAAACCGGTTTAAGGCGGCTACCCAACGAGTTACTCTTTGCACTTCCTTTATATTCTGAGGTGGTCCCATATCTACTATGGCCTTTATTTTGTCCGGATTGGCTTTAATGCCTCGCTAGTTCACTATGTAGCCTAGGAATTTGCCCAACGTGACCCCGAAGACACACTTGCTCGGGTTAAGGTTCAAGTTAAAATTCCTTAAAATTTGAAAAACATAATTTAAATCATCCACTAAAGAATTTGAAAACTGGATCTTCATGACCATGTCATCAACATAACATTCTACTTTATTTCCAATCAAAGGTCCAAAATCTTTATTTACAAGTCGCTGGAAGGTCGCTCCAGCGTTTTTCAATCCGAAGGGCATCACTTTATAATAGTATAAGCCTAGTTCGGTTACAAAAGCAGTTTTCTCCTGGTCGGCTAGGTCCATCCTAATCTAGTTGTAGCCGGAATAGGCATCCATGAAGCTCAACAACTCGTGCCCCGAGGTTGCATCTACCAGGCAATCTATTCTGGGAAGGGGGAAGCATTCCTTTGGGCAGACTCTGTTGAGGTCTATAGTCAACACACATGCAACCTTTTCTATTAGCCTTTTTCATGAGCACTGGGTTGGCCACCAAGCTCGGGTATTGGACCTCTTTTACAATGTCTGCTGCAAGGAGATTCCCGACCTTCTCATCAACTACCCTCCACCGCTCTAGGGCGAGGTTCCATTTTCTTTGTCTAACTAGCTTGACTAAGGGATCGACATTAAGTTTATGAGTTATAATACTAGGGTCAATGCCAGGCATTTCTGCCATGAAACAAGAAAAAACATCTAAATTACTGAGTAAGAAACTTATTAGTTATGACCGAAGTGGTTCACTTAGCAGAGCGCCGATCTGGATGGTCTTTGTTGACTTGGCATAAGAGACCGGGACCTGGACTGTCTCCTCTACTGGGGCAGCTCGCTCATCTATGTACTCGAGGGTGGCTCAAGTTCGACGTCGCCTGCCAACTTCGCCTTGCCCTTAAGTGCAACCATGTAGCACTTGCGTAACTTAAGCTAGTCATCTCGTACTACCCTTACTACATAGCTCATTGGGAAATTCATGGACAAGTAGTAGGTCGACAACACCGCACATAGGGCATGCAAGATGGGCTGACCTAGAATGGCATTGTAAGGGGACAGAGTCGCGACCACCAAGAACATGTGCTCGAAGCGCACTAAGTTGGGCCATGCTCCAGCTACGACTGGAACTATAACTCGGCCGAGGGACCTCACCACATCACCACTAAACCAAACAAGGAGCGTGTCTACTGGCTTCAGATCCTTCCACTCCAGCTGTAACTTGTCAAATGCCTATAAGAACAAAATGTCTACCGAGCTCCCGGAATCTTCTAGCACCCGTTTTACATCAAAGTCAATGATCACTAGCTTGACCATGAGGGCATCATCATGTGGATACTGAATCCTACGCGCATCGTCCTCGATGAAGTAGATTGCCTCCTCTACCCGAGGTCGCTTCAACGGGTTCTCATCTTCACGTTTGAACTCCCAAACCGACGTCTTTCCCACTGCTATGCTGCACCCCGCAACGATTGACCCACCGGTAATCATGTTGATCACCCCGCGGATCGGTCTGTCCTCTGGTGGTGGCGGTTGCCAAGGTTGCTGCTAATCATTCCTTCTGCTTGACTCTGGAGCTTTTATTCGCTGGTCAGCCTGCCGGTCAGTTGTCTCCCTGTCCTCATGCTTCATGAACTTCTTCAGATATCCGCAGCGAATCAATTCTTCAATCTCGTCCTTGAGGTTTCGGCAACCTTCCGTGTTGTGCCCAACATCATGGTGAAAATGACAGTAGACGTTTGGGTTTCTGGTCGTCGAGTCTCCTCGCATACTAGGTGGCCACTTGACGTAGCCAATATCCTTGATCGTCATCAGAATTTCACCCCGTTTGGCATTGAGAGGGGTGTAGGTGGACCTCTAGATTGGAGGGGTCCTAGATCGCCGACTTGACCTAGAATCCCAAGATGGTGATTTCTTCAGGGACTTGCTCCGCTTGAGCGGGAACTTGCTTCGCTTTGGCAACTTGCTCTTCCATCCCCGATTCTTGCTGCTATTGGTGCCTTCATCTTATCTCTTTCTCTTCTTGCCTTGTTGGAGCTCCAACTTAGACCCGAGGGCTTCTTCCACCTGGGTGAACTTGTCGGCGTCCTCAAGGAACTTCTCCATTGTCTTTGGAGGGTTCAACCCAAGATGCCAAGAGAATTCAACATGGAAAAATTCCCTTCAGGGCTGCAATGAGCTGCACAGCTCAATCGAGGTTGGGTACTTGTAAGCACTTGGCATTGAACCTGCTAATGTAGCTCCTGATTGACTCGTTCTCCCGCTGGACCACGTTCGGAAGGCTCACTGCTGACTTCGGGCACTTCTTACTTGTGATAAAATGCATGGTGAACAGATCCACAAACTGCAACCAGCACTTGATCGAGCCCGAGGGTAGGTTCCTATACCACATCCTTGTCAGCGTGGTCATTGGGGTCAGTCTTCCCATTGTACGTCTCCAATGCTAGTGTCTTGAACCCTTGTGGCCTTGGGGCCGAAAGAATCTCTGGTTCCAGGGGGAAGGCCGGCTCAACAATACTGGAGTCGGTTGTGCAGCTATTGAGCTCACTTCCTCCCTCATTTTGTTCGTTGTTGCCGATGGGCTGCTCCTCGCTAATGCTTGGTGCGCTCTGTGATAGCGTCGCTTCCTCGCGGCCTCATTGTTGGTGTTGTTCACTTTGGTGTTGTCCAACACCTCAACTCTAATGCGCTCTCATTATCGAAAATTATCATGAGGCGAGAGCTGGTTCCTGTTACTTGCATCCTTACAAACTCGAACTGGATGTTGGTTGTTGTGGGGGACCGAGGGGTCTCGATGTGAGTCCACACCTCTTGCCCCGAGCTGACAGTTGTTGACTTGAGGCTCACGATTTTAACGTCGTGAATGCTACTGCTGATTAGTCCTGGTTTAGCGGCTGTCCTGGGGCCGGTCCTTCTGATTTTCCACCTAGAAAGGTGGGGGTGGTATGTGCTGACCTGTTGCCTAGTCCCGAGGTGGGGTTCAACCCCGAGGAGGGGCTGGGACTCGAGATGCCCCCGCGCCCCGAGGAGGAGATCAACGCACATTCTGCTGTTGGTTCTGGCTTCGATTCAGAGGGATGTTCTGATTCTGGTTCTGGTTCTGAAGTGGTGGAAACTACTATTGGTATTGCTAGAATTGGTGGATTTGCTGCATCTAGAGCTGCATGACCAAAACGCTCTAGACCAGCTCATCAAATTGCTGAGACCCAACCCCAGTAGGAACCACCAAGGACTCTACAACCGAGATGGTGGTGATCACCTGATGTAGTGGAGTGTGCAACGACTGCGTGTAGAACGCCTGGTTCTGCATTGTCGGAACCCTCAAAATGGTGAGGGGAATGGTGAAGTAACAGATGCAGATTGTGGGAAACTCTAGATTGATGGAGGTCTGTTCCTGCCCCCCAGTGATGGTCATCTTGATGCTCTTTCTGGTGTTACTGGTTGATGCCATTGATGGGATGCTTAAAGAAGTGATTAAGGTAGAGAGCTTGACTTTCTTGTCGTGTTCCCACAAACGACGCCAATTGATGGTGCACGATTTGGTAGCTCCTAGCTGGAAAGTAGCTCACTTACCTGGTCGGTCGAACTACAAGAAAAAAGTATTCAGAGAACTCGGGATGGCTAATCCGACGTGGTCACTCTGATGCTTAAGTTAGTACTGGCTTAGTTGCGAGCTGAAAGTAAGTGAATACGAGAGCTAGAATGCACTAAATCGCGCGTACCTGGGTCTCAAGGGCTAATGCCCTTATATAGTTGGACTATCATGGGTCTCACGAAACACCTCCGAGATCCTCAGCCCACTCCATTGGGAGTCTATTCCGCCTTGGGAGGTGGATAACGTGCTAGCCGATAAGGTCCATTGTGTTCATCCGATTCGGGCGAGATAAAGATAAATCCTACAGTCGTGCGGCATGATCCCAGAGAGCTCGGAGACAACTAGCATGCTTCTAGAAGTCTGACATATCACCTCGACAAGTTAGACAACTAGCATGCTCGAGATACCCGAAGTGGCCTTGCTCGCCGAGGTGGTACATAGTGCTGAGGTGGCCATAAATGCTGATTCGCAGTCTAACCGGCAAGTCCTATCCACGTGTACTCATTAATTATCAATTCACCCATCATCATTATCGATTCACATTAGCCTATGTTATTCAAACAAAACTCAATCAACTTTATCTATGAAATTGTTTAGAAGAATAGCAATGATTGCGAAATCAATTTCCCTCATTAATTCGAACATAGAATCTTCTCGAGCAAAGTGAGCATAGACATCTAAATCCCCTTACATCAACACCATCAAGCAACCATAAAATAAAAATGACATACAAGAAAGAAAAAGGACCGTAGATCTCTCGTTGGAGAGAGACCGATTGCTAAGGTTTATCTAGGGTTAATGATGTTCTAATACTGGTAGAGTGTGGGCACCAACCTACTTCACGGTTTGGTTATTGGAGGCGCCACCCATCATAATAGAGAACTCCCATTGTTCAAATTAAACTTTTTTTTTTTTATTTGTGGTGACTCCGCCCTCAAGATAAGGTAGTCCGGGTAAGTTAGGGAGGGAAGAGGGAAGGTGTTACTGTGTTAGGCACCCCTCTCCCCTATCAATGTGAATACTGCTTTCTCTGAACCGAAATAACAAGGCTGAATCCAGTCAAACAAGTAGCGACTTTTGAAAGACTTAACAATTCAAGCAGAGTGAAAATGCTCTAGAAAACTCTATTCTGTTACTAAATTTGACGACAGTTTGACCTAGCTATCGGCCACCACCATTATTAAATATTTATTTTGTTCGTTGGATTCCCAGTTTAATCACAGAATGCTTAATCAAAGTTGATTTAATTTGAACTCATCTAGTATCATCTTCCCCGACTCCTATTCATATTGGAAACCAATGTGTAGCAATACCGGGTTCCCCCTTCACGCTTCTCTTGGCACCAATAAACTATTGGTCATCGAATTAGGAGAGGGGCGGAGACCAGGTTGAGTTCGGATTCAGTAGTTACAGGTTTGGAAGCTTATTGAGACCAGGGCACCATCTTCCTTCATATTGAGCTTCAGTGAATGGGCTGGCATTGGGAATTTTCCGTCACACCTTTCCTGAAGTCAATAGCTTACTTGGGGGAGGATGGGAGCCCTGATGTCAATCGCTCCAAACCCCTCTTGTATATTCAATTCAGGTGGCAACAAGAAACTAAACTAAAACAAATTAAAATAAAAAGAAAGAGAACGAATGGAGCTTACCTGTGTGCACAGAGGATTCCCAGGAAATGCTTCCACCGAGAGATCTCAGAAGAACTCCTCCGTGATTCCTAGAGGCTTCGAAAGGGACTAGAGATTTCAGAAGAACCCTTGTCGTGATCACCAAAGGTTTCAAAGGGAACTCTCTAAACTCCTCGAGAGACACCAGTCTTGAGAGATTCTAACATGCCAGAATCCGAGCGCCAGAGATCGTGGGCAGCGTCGGTTAATGATAGAAGAGCCACAATCTGGAGAGGTCGAGGCTGGTTAACGGCGACCACCCTCTTTGCAACGTCGAGCTCTGTCTCCCTTGTCGTTTCTAGGAAGAACGAAGAAGGAGAAGAGGGAGGCTCGAAATAGAAAACTCCCTCTTTTCCTTTTTGGGTAAAAACGAAAGAGTAAAAAAAAAGAAAGAAATTAGACTCGATTGGTGTGGAAAGAAAATTCAAATGAAGGGGGGATTGGGGGAAGGCCCATTTTCCCAAGCTGATTTGATGCCCTGGGACACCCCCACCATCCCTATTTATAGGGTTCAAGTAGGGGTAGTTTGGGAATTTTCAATGTTTGTGGGGGGGGGAATAGAAAGGTCCAATAAAAGAAAATTTGGGGGTATTTTAGGTATGAAGGTGTGTGGGGATATTTCAGGTATTTTAAGAGATTTTAGGGGTAAGGTAGTACAAAATGTGTGAGTTTGGGGGTATTTTGTTAAGGAAGGTGTTGTGAGGGCATTTTGGGTATTTTAAGGGTTTCAGGCGTAAAAAGGTCCAAACGAGAGAATTTTGAGGATATTTTAGAAAGAAATGTGTGGGGGTATTTTGGGTATTTTGATGGTTTTTATGGGCAAAAAGGTCCAAACAAGGTAAATTTGGGGTTTTTGGGAAGAAAGGTGTGGGGGTATTTTGGGTATTTTGATGTTTTTTCAAGGGTGAAAAGGTCCAAACGAGGTAAACTTGGGGTAAATTCTAGGAAGGAAGATGTGTATAGGGTGTATTGGTTATTTTAAAATTTTGGAAGGGGTTCTAACAAAAGCTGTAACAAAGGAATATTCTGATCCAAGGGTAAGCAGATTTTGACTGGTTAGGATTTACTTAGGGAGGTTGTTGTGTTGATGCTATATCATGAAAGAGTTGTGCAAGCAAATGACAACTCACGAAATAGAATCTTGCTTGGTTTGAAGGTTAGGAATGGAGTTTTTAGGTGAAATTTAGTGGGGTGAGGTTTTCGAGGGCTTTAGACTCATTGGCGGGGTCAAATGGGTGTAGAGAGGCCTGAATCTAAGAGGGATTTATGAGATTATGGTTCTTGAACAATAAGAATAACTAAAAAGGAATATTGCTTTAATCAAAGAGCAAATGGTGGAGCATTGAGATGAAATTTGATAGGCGAAGGTTTTAGGGTATTTGGAGTCTCTAGGGGGTGTCAGATTAGTCGTGCAAGGATTTGCAAGTTATAAGGGAGAAGTATCCACTTTTTAGGTGCTGACACAGAGGATGTTCCATAGATTTCTTGTTGGTTGTAGATCACCGATAAGGATTAATGATGTTAAAGTTGTCGTAGATTAAGGCACTGGGGGTGATGGGCTTGAGAGATCACAACAATGGCTAGTGGAAACAAAACAAGGGGGCGTCATGTTTATTAACAATCCAAACTTCAACTAGGAATATAGGAACCAGCGAGGATTTGTGTGTGTGTGAGAGAGAAAGAGAGAGAGAATGAAAGAATGAGAGAATGAAATGAGAGAAAGAGAGGAAGGAGGTAGACAACTGCTATTGGAAGTTATAACGATAGCGGTGATTCAGTTTAAACAAAAAAAAAGGGGGAACCAGCAAGGTGAAGGGAGAGAGAGAAGGAGAAAGAACGATATAGGTAGAGAAAACAAGGGAATGAAGAGAATGAGAAATAGAGAGGGAGAGAGAGAGAGAATGTAGTTGCCACTGCGAGTTTGGCATGAAAAAGGGGATCGACACCGGGGAATAAGAAGAAGAGAAAGAATGAAAGAGGAGGAGAAAAAGAAAGAGGGAGAGAGACAAAAAATGAGAAAATAAGGTGGGAAGATCCCCACTGCTACTAGAAGTTGTAGTGGCAACAGTGAGGTATCAAACTGAACAAGAAGAAGAGGGAGGGAGGTGATCAGTTGGGTTGTTTTCTAAAGGAGAAGATGGAGAGCAGTTCTTAAGAGATCCTTGGTGTGTATCTATGGTCAAAATGCCAAAAAAAGTAGGAAGGGATCGGTCTCCGTTACCGTTTCTTGTGAGCGTCTACTGTCGCTTTGTTGGGAGCTTAAAGAAGATGAACATTACATTACTTTAAATGTTAAAATCTTGGTTTATATATTTTAGGGCAAATAAGGGTATTTTTATAAATTTTAGGAATTGTAAGGGAATTTTGGTCATTTAGGGTTTAAGAAAGGTCAAACTAGGATTCTGGTGGGTTGGTGAGGCTTTTTGGTCGAAGAATAAAGGGTAGAAATGTGCATGAAGGTGTGTAAAGGTTTTATGTATGCAAGCAAATAAGATTGGCCGAAACAAAATATTTTTTGTTGGACGGGGGTAAATCTTGGTATTTTTTAGTGGTAATTGATAAGGTAAGGTTTTGAGCATTTTGGATCAATTGATGTGGTCAAATTGGCTTAACTAGACCTAGATCAAGCAGATATGGAGGGGAATGAATTGACCAATAAGAAGCCTCGAAACAAAATATTTATGTGGGTAAGGGGTAAATGGGGGAATTTTGAATTAGAATATTTATGGATAGATATTTTGGGATGTCTGATGAAAGTGCTTAATGGGTTCGTAAGATCAAGGGAATTTGGATTACAGATGTTTAGGTCAACGAAAGGCCTTAGAAGAAATATTAATCTAATGGTGGGGTAAATAAGAGAATTTTGAGTTAAAATTTTATGAGTAAATACTTTGGGATGTTCAAAGTTTAATGGGTTGAGAGGGGTTGAGATCAAGGGAATTTGGGTCAAAAGTGGTTCAATTAATAAGAGGACCAAGAATGAAATATTGGTTGGATAAATGAAGGAATTTTTTATTAAAATTTCATAGGTAGATATTTTAGGGTGTTTGGGGATTGATGGTAGTGTCTAATTGGTTTAAAGGTATTGAGATTAAGGGAATCTAGGCTCCTAGTGATTAGGCTAACAAGAGGGCTCAAAACAAAATATTGGTTTAATGGAAGGGTAAATAAGGGAATCTTGTGTTGAAAATTTTAGGGTAGGTATTTTGGAATTCCAGAACTTAGCAAAAAAACGGAACTTCAATCAGATGGGTAGAATAAGAGATTTAAGTGTTGAAAGTGTCTTGGGTCATACCGAATTAATTAATGTGGGCTCTCAGAACGGAATCTTGAATTGTTTACGAGCAAAATGGGGGAATTTTGTCATTAAATTTTGCAGGTTGGAATCATTAGTTGATGGTTGATGGGAGTCTAGAATTTGGATTGGGGTTTAGTATGAATGAGTATTTTCAGGTCCTAATTTAATGGTTGTATTTGGTTTGATGGCCACAGTGTAAATGGTGTTTAATCAGGTCCATCAGATTGGTATCGGGTAGATTCAATAATAGATTTGGAAGCTTTTAGGCTAGGATTTGGGTTCTTCAGATTTTTTGGTGTTTTGAAGAGATTGGAATGGTCTGATTGGGTGTTTATGGATGAATCGAGATTTGGGCAGAGGACTGAGCAAAAATAAAGTGTCAACATGTGGCATAGTGAATCAGCCTATGAGTCCATGCGCCCAAGCAACAATTACCCTAAAACTTGTTCAACCCTAAAACTTATTCAAAGAAACGCTTACACGAAGACAAAATGCATTTTTAGCTAAAAAAAACTATATCTACCAAGTATTTTTGGCTTGTTTTGATTGTATCAAGTCCTTTGATGGTTATACTAAGGAAGCAAACCAAAACCCAGTCAAGATCATTCGGTTCAACCATCTAAATTAAACTAGTTTGAACCAATTCAACTAACAACATAACCCAACTACTTAAGAACAAGATTATACTAGCAACCCAACTAAACCCATTAGTCTTGAACCATATTAGATCAAACCAAGTGGCATGGATCAGTTCGGTTCAATCCCTTAGGCTTACTTGTGACTTTGTGAGGCTCATGCATACCCATTTTAGGGAATTTTTTGGATCACTTGAGAATGTTTTAATATTCCTTTTGGTCATATTTTAGGGTCTTTATTCTCCTTTTTTATGTGGTTTAGTGAATGGCATTTTATTTTGCTTATTTGTATGTTCATTTAAGAACACTATTGGTATCTATGGACATTTATCTCTTTATTTTAATACCTAATTTTTGATTGAGTAATTTCAAAGTGGCCCAATCTAAAGAATCATGAAGTATCGGACCTAAGGATGATTGAGTGGGATTAAGGCAGTAACTCTACCTAAAGGAGTCAATAGATTTTAAGTGGAACAAAGTGGTTGTGTGACCTTTAATACCTAATAGTTGATCAACTAAACTTATAGTGATATAAAAACACCAGCATCCGATTTTTTTCAGTCCTCCCCCTTTACCTCACCAAATACACCACCAACAGGAAACACACCAAAATTCTTTAAATCTCCTAAAAAAATGAGATTTGGCCATAGATAAACCTGAACACCACTTTTTCACGCCCTAAATTTCTGATCGGACCACTTAGAACACCTAAAAACCTTAGGACATCGCACTTTACCTTCAAATCATCCAGGGCCACCATTGATTTTTATAAGATTCTAATTCAATGGTCCTAATTAGCCCTCATTTCCAACTTTACCACCTAACCAACAAAAAGTCCATTTTGACCTCCCTAACTAACCAAAATCCCTAAGCCTAAAACTACCCATTTACACATCTACATCCCGATTCCATTGGCCTCCTAAACTCAATCCCTATCGTCCTACCAAATTTCATATAGAAGCTCCTCCATTTAACCCCTTGACTATACTTAATTTCATTTCAAAGCCTCTAACTAACCAACCTCTCAACATTATAATCCTTTAAACCGTTAGATCTCCCATCCCACTCACCTATTTGAAGGTTAGTTTTCTTTGTTAAGTCCTTGTTATCATTGAGTATCTATCCACAAGATTTCAATTTGAATGTCCATCGTTTATCCCTCTATCACACCTCAATTCCATTTTAGCCAACAACACTAATCAAAATATTGTGACTCTAAATCTACATCTCTGGCCAACATTTGGACCCATCAGACATTACTATGAGGCTCAAGAAACATTAAAGTGCCTTTCCATTAAATTCGTCCCAAAACTTCTTTTCGATTCTCGGTTTGACCAACATTCCACTCTAAGCCCCCCAGTATTGGCTTAGACCATTACCCACTAGATCCCCACTTTCTAGTATTTATAGATGGAGATATGATACGGGAAAAATCTTCTGAGTTCAAAAAATAATTGATCAATAAACTGAAATCACAAATGTGGAATCAAATAAGGTGTTATTTATCAAAATTCATGAGTGGAGTCGAAACTCTTTCCATGTCGTATCTTTTCTGCGTCATAGATTTTTCCTTCTACATGAATCAGATATCACTAATAAACTTAGAGGCCCCTAAAATCCAATACCACCAAAAACGACCTAAAAATACTCCCCTCTAAACCCCAAAATAAATGAACATTCCATTTCGCAAAGTTCTATTCACCCATAAGTACTTACCCGCAAAATTTCTTAAACCTCCTCTCAATGCAAGATTTACTTAAACACCCTTAAGATCCCAAAATACCTAAAACCCTACTGGAATAAATCCAAACCCTAAAAATCATTGCTTAAACCTTCCCTTCGGGTTAGAATGCTTCTAAAACCTTATAAAACTACCAAACTACCCATCATTCCATAGATTAGTAAAATATCCCAAAATTACCTAATTACCCTCACCCTTTTAGCCTATAAATACCTATCTATCGTTGGAGAGGGTGGGAGATGAATTTTAGAAAAAGAGAGGACACCGATTTCAAGATAGAGGGGGGATTATACGAAAGAAGGAAATAATGGAGGAGATAAAAAGAAGAGAGAGTAGAAATGGTGAGAGAGAGAGAGAGGAGTGGAAATATATTTTTTTAATCATCAAAGGAGCACATCTAATCCAAAGTAAAATATGAGAGAATAGAAAGAACATTAGGAGAATGACCGAACCATCAAGCTTACCTATTGCAAATACAAGAAGTTACCCCTTTCTTTGTCATAAATGTCATTGACCAAGGCTTGCTTCATCTATTGCATTACCAACTAAACTGGACTTTGCAGCTTAATCCAATAACTCATAATGGTAGCAGTTCCTTTCTCTTTTTGATTCATCTAGCAAATAGCAGTCTCCCATCGTTCGAAGGTTACAAGAGGCAAGCTTCTTAACTTCCCTCCCCTTTTTTCGACTCAATGTTCGAAACAATCTAATACCACATATTCTGTTGATTTCATAGTGTTATTCAGGCTTATTTTTCATTTGAGTGCTTGTAGTTTGTTTTTGACTTCTATTTTTCAAGCTAATTTAGAGTTGTAAAGTGTGTATATTTTCTTGCAGTTGAAGGAAGCAACCCATTCATTGTCTTTACTTTTGTAACTGGCAGGGACCCGTGAGATGCACTGGAAAATCTGAAAGATTTAATAGTTTTATTTTTCATTTAATGTTGATTTATAAAAAATAATTATTGTTAATTGAATATGAACACATATTTTTTAATAAATTTAGTTTTATTAATAATTTGTAGTAATTTTAATATTTTTTATTCTTTTTATTATTTTTAAATGAAATTTTGATTAACCTTAAGTAAGTAAAAATAATTATAAAATCTAACATGAGGCGTCCAAGGCCGTGCCTCCCTCCTCTAGGATAGTTTGAGGGGTCAATTCGGCACGGCCCATGACCTGAGCCCACACGGGCCCGTGCTGTGCTGTGGGTCGGGCTAGTCCATGAGCTGGGCCTTGGGCCAAGCCATGCTGCAAACCAAGCCAAGCTCAAGGCAAGGCACCCACTCCTTGTCCAAGGTTTCTAAAATTGGACCGGATAGAGAACCATTATGGGGTCGAACGGTTCGACTGTTTGGTCCAAAAGGATGACCTGGTCTGACAAAAAAAATAAAAAAAGAGAAAAACAAAAAAGGCCAAAAACTGTTGTCTAGGTTCACGGTTCGACCACCCAGGTCAGCGGTTCGCTAACCAAATAAACAGTTTTTGGACAAAAAGCGGTTTTGAGGTGAAACGATGTCTAGTTCCCAATTTTTCTGATCTAACCATCGGGTTTGATCCAGTTTTGAAAACACTATCCCCGTCAACCCAATATTCAATTTGATGATAGAAATGATCAAAAGGATATATTGAGTAGAAACCACATGGTAAATTTCTAAAAGTATACTAAATTATCTTTAATATTTAAAAATGTAATGTTATGAAAATTTTGGAAAATTTATTGTACTTGTGTAATTCTAAAAATTTATTTAAATTTTTATTAAATAATTTATTTTCTTTTTAAATGGTTTAGTTATAAAACTATACTAATTTATCTTATAATTTCTAATAAACTAACCAATAGTTTCCTTTTTCCAATATTATACTAATTTATCTTGATATTTTGTGTAATTATTTGTTCAAATTATAGTTTTCCATTTCCCATAGTCATTTATCTTTAATAATTTGCAATAAAAATTACATAATTTTTCAATGATTTTCCAAAATCTATCAAATGTAATAAATTTTCCTAAAATTTCCAAAATATTCTAATAATTTTCAATAATTATTTAATGCATTTAAAATAATTTTTAGTAATTTTCAAATAATTATTTAATGGAGAAAGGAGAGGCATGGTGACGGGGACCCGTGCTATGCACGGGTGTTGTTAATCGAAACTTAAACAGTAGAAATACATAAAAGTATATAATTATTTTATATTTTAACTTTTTAATAAACAATCTGACCAAAGTCAACCTGAGTTGGTAAGTTTTCTATTATTTCAGATCGGCTTTGGATTAATAAATATATTAATATTTTATATTTTAAATTTAATTTTTTTAATACAGAAAAGTAGGAAAATGCCCATATTTCTTAGTCTAAAATATTTTATATCATAGATTTAATTTTTGTAATTTATTTTTTAATAATCTCATTGTCTTTTATGAAATTTAAAGTTAATATTTAGGTTTAAATCTTTTAAATAAACAAACTAAACCAAAAATAGACTGAAATCAATACAACCAGAGTTTGTGGGTTTTCACTAATGGTCAATCGGTTTCGAGTGACAAACTACAGGCTTGACCAGATCGATTTGGATGGCAAAACAGCTTGTAACTGAACTGAACTAATCATTGAACACTCATAATTTCAACTAAATTTATAGTCTAATCTCTAATAAATAATAGTAGTTTAATCTCCAATAGTTATTGAAAATTTATAGCAAATGTACACAATCATTGAAACTAAGTTTGTAATTAAAATATAATAGATATATAATAAAAATAAAATAATTAAAAAATATAATAAATACTGAAAATATACTAAATTAGTCAATAAATAGTGTAATCTCATATAATAAGTATTGATCTATAAATTATAAAAAATATATAATTACTAAAAATAAAATTATAACAAAAATACCATAAATACAACAAATTAAATTTCAAAAGTTAAATAATAGTTGTTTAATCTCCAATAATTATTGATAATTTTCTATTAAATAACAAAATAAAATAGATTTATAAATAATTATTGAAAGCATATTTATAAAAAACAACAAATAATTAGTGAAATTAAAATAAATATTAAATATAGTATATATAAATATATAATGAATATACACTATTATTGTAAAATTATTACTAATAAATATAATTTTGTTGATAGTTATTTTCTATAATTATTAATTGATATAAGTGAAGTTAGTTATTTACAATATTATTTAGTTATTGAAATAATATTGTCATCTAAATTCTTAAAATATTAATTATTTATTGAATTTAAAAATCCATCAAATTATAATTATACTATAATTACATAATTCATTATTAATTTTGTAAAATATTAAATTATTATTAATATCAATATTATGAATTCTTTTATAATTATTTATCTACTTTTAAGATTTTCTTTAAATTTATTACATAATTTCGTTATTTTAACTATTTAAAATTTTGTTATTTAAATATTTAAATAATATGTAAAATATTTAAAATTTTTCCTTATTTGAATTTTAATTTTTTTAATGTTATTACGTAATATTAAATATTTTGTTATATTATTTAGCTACTTTAATGTTTTTTATTTAAGAATTTTAGTTATGGAAATATTAATAATGTTTTATTTTTTAATGTTAAATTTGTATTATTTGAATAAAATTTAAATTGAATAATTCATAAAATTATAATTTATATTGTTACTACATAATTTCATGATGAATTTTGTAAAAATATTGAATTATTAATAATATGAATATTATTAAATATTTTTTTTTTAGTTTTGAATAAATATTTTAAATTTAGTATATAATTTCGTTGTAACATTTAAATAGTTCTGAAATTTTTAAATTAAAACTTTCTTTAGATAGATATAGATAAAAAAGTGGGGGAGAGGATAAATAGGAATTAGAGATAGTTTAGGAGAGAATCTCTGTACTGAATTAGAGATAATTTAAGAGATAAATAGGAGTTAGAGATAATTTAGGAGATAAATAGGAATTAGATACAATTTATGAGGAAGTGGGGGAAAGTGGTGCCACTTGGCTAAACATTAGAAAAGTGAATACCTCATTCTTTATGGTTGTTAGAAATAGTTATGCACATGTGATTTCCTTATTTTTTTAATGGGTAATTATGTGGAATTAAAAAAAATAAAAAATTCAAAAAAACATAAAATTAGGAACAGGGTTTCCTACAAGGAGAGCTATGCTGACATGGCAGGACCAGTTTTCATATATATATATATATATTGATTAATCGAGTAGGAATGTGGGGGTTTTAATAGAAAATGGATGTGGAAGTATCTTTGCATCCGTTTAATTTCCAAAATGTTATTTTAGGAAAATATATTTTGAAAAAATTATTACATTTGTGTAATTATGGAGGTTTATTGAAAATTATTTTAAATTGTTGTTAAATATTTGTTTGTATTAGGCAGTTTACTAACAAAATCACACTAATTTATCTTTTATTTTCCAATATAAATTAATTAATAATTTCATTTTCCAATATTATAATATTTTATTCCTTCATCTGCATTAGGTTATTAACTATAATAATAGCAATAACTAAAATTTTATTACTTTTTTATAATTGTTAAATATAATTCTCTATTTTATAGAAATAGTTAGAGAGTTTGTTAATTAACATGAATATAACAGTATTTACCCAAAATACTTTGAAAGGCATGATAAGTTAATTAATTTTTGGTAATTTATTAACTTTTGGTAAAAACACTATTTAATACTCATTGGATATGGGTTGGATTAAATATTAATTGTATTAACTATTTATTAATCAATATGAATATTTTAAATCAGAGAGTGGATATAGACTAGGGGAGAGAATTTAAGAATTGAATGGGGAGTGGGGTAACATGATACGTTCCTAATGGCTTAGATGAGATAACTTAGGAGAGAGATTCTAGGAATATTTTTAGGCAGTTGGGTTGGGAACGGTGACAAAGCTTAATTGGAGTGGTGGGAAGGGGAGAGGATAGAGAGTCAAGGAAAATGCAGGGTAAGGGTAATACAGCAAGAAGAGACAGGCTGATGTGGATCATCTTGCTATCTCCATGGTCGCCCCCTCTCTCAAGCCATGTTGACACTACGCGTAATAGAAGAGCACGACTAAGTAGTGTCCTGCACGGACAAGCAAGCAAACTCCGTCGGGAAGAGGAAACCTCTCGAGGACCTCGTCAGACACCCTCATCTTGACAACCTTGAAAACCCTATCAATCTGGGACACAGACACCCAACTATAAATAGGTATTCCCCGATTGAGGTAAGGGACTTTTGGGAGAACACTCTTTGAATATCCTTCTACATTATCTCTTTAACTCGAACCAGTGCTATTTCAGCTTGTTCGTCCCAACTACATCCTTCCCTATCTTACTGACTTAAGCGTCGGAGTACCCACCTAGGGAACAACTCCTCGGGCCTCTGACTTTTCTCTTGGTTACAGATCTCGATGTGCAACTTCGTCCTTCCACCTCGGCCCCGTCCAATTGACAGGATTATTTGATTGTGTCCTCGGTTCGGAACACCTCAAATTGAACAGCATCAGATTGGCACTATTTATGAGAAGTGAACAAAAAGTCATTTCCCAAACCCCTCTCCGTGCACTAAAAGCAGCCAAGCCTAAAAACACATCCAACTACTTTGAAGCCCGCTCCCCATGTCGGGGATCACGCTGACTCCGCAACTCCCCACCTCGAGACCTCAACATCAAGCAGTAGTCAACCCTGTGCAATTCCAAGCTATGCAGCAAAAAGTCGACCGTATCCTATCCATGATGGAGACGTTGGGGCAACTGGATCAAGCCCCTCAAGCTACTTGCCCTACCACGCAGGTGCCCACCACGGCCGATCCTCACATCGAGGACTCCAAAAGGCACCACACAAGTCAACACGGGGCCCAGTTTGATCGCGAGTGTCCACAACCATCTGAAAGGTCCAACCCCAAGCTCAGCCTCGTGCGTGCAACGCCTGCAGTAAATCACATCGCTCCAACACAAGGGTTCCGGTGCGAGAACAACTCAGCCAGCGCGTGCAGAAGCCCCCAATCTTGATAGTCAAATCCAGCTCGGTCCAAGATTGGCAAACGACGATGATTGGCTGAGCTAGAACATAGCCAAGCGAATCGTAGCACAACCCCTCTAGCACCCCGACCAATAAAGCAACATCACGGTCAACAGCCCACAAAATAGCACATCTTCGTCCAAGAGATCGTCGATGAGCTTCCCCCAACCGAATGGCAACCTCCTTAGTTCTAGAAGTACGATGGGCATCAAATCCAAACGACCATATTGAAGGGTTCAAGGCAACAATGATGTTGCACGACTCCTTCAAGGTCCTTATGTGCAAGGCCTTCGTCGCTACCCTCCATGGAGTCGCCAAAACCTGGCACACCTCCCTTTCACCGTGGTCCATATCCTCCTTGGAATAGTTGGAAACATAGTTCCTGGCAGAGTTCACCGCCAACCAAAGGCACTGGAAGACATTGGTTAGCCTCATGCAAGTACGACAAAGGAAAGGTGAAACCTTGAGGGAATGTTCTGCAAGGTTCAATGCTGAGGCCCTTCAAGTCATAGCTCTAGACCAATTGGTAACTATGACATCCATCATGAGCAGGTTGTGCTCCTTAGTGTTTAGCTTCTCGCTACAAAAGAACCCTCCTCCAACCTGATCGTGCTCATGAAGCATGTGCAGAAGTACATGAACGCCGAGGAAGCCTAGGCACTATGAAGGAGTGAAGAGGACCAACATGATCGGAAGCAAAAGGAGCATGATGAGTGCAAATCGAACAAAGATAGTAAGATACAGGACTGCAAACCGAGGACCTCACTGTTGACGTGCAAGAACTTTACTCCCCTAAACATGCCGCGGGCCGAGATATTGATGCAAATCCCTGATCGCAGCTTTGTCAAGTGACCCGAAAAGATGAAAACCCAGGGGCAACAAGAGGAATTGAGACAGGTATTGCATTTTCAACCTAGACCATGACCACGACACTAAAAGTTGCCACGACCTTTGCCACCACCTGGAAGACCTCGTCCGATGCAGATACCTCCGTGGGTTCAACGATATCAAAGAGCATAAACCCAAAGAAGAGCTGCACCGCACCGACGAGCCCCCAACATGAGCTCCCCCGGTCGGGGTCATTGCTATCATCTTGGGCAGGACGACCCTTAAAGGGGGAAACTAGACGCGAAAGACCTACTCCGAGGAATTGGAGTGCTAGGACTAGGATGTACTAATGACAATTGGTATCGAGCACTAACGCTAAGTGGGCTGTACAAACTCAATATAAAGAATTTTCTCCAAGCACAAACGACCAAATGCCTCGACTGACCACAGACGTAATGACCAACTGACCAAACACCCCAACCAAATTGTACCAATAGATGCAACGCGGTGACAACCCCATGAAAGACCCAACCGACCACAGATGGTCAAGGCCAGAAAAAGCCTTCGACGGGTACCATGGGAATGATGTCTCTACCACATAATGGCAAGAGGACGGCCACCGAACTCCGTGCACCCTCCTGACTCATGGTCGGAGTAGAGTTAACTGAGGACCACTGCTAGCCCAGCCGAAGAGCGTGAAGCTCTCCAATACCAGGTGCCATCGAGCTCCCCAACAACGTTGAGAGCTTGGAAACACCTAGGCCAGCATAAGACCGAGGCTACTAAGCCAAAGACCTCGGCCAACGAGAATCAGAGCCAAAGACCTTGGCCAATGTAAGACTGAGGACACAAAGCCAAAGACCTTGACTAGCATAAGACTGAGGCCGTTAGGACAAAGATCTCGACCAACGCAAGACCAAGGTCAGGAAGCCGAAGACCTCGGTCAGCAAGCATCAAGCCCATAACCTCGGCCAACGCAAGACCGAGGCCACGAAGCCGAAGATCTTGGTTAACGAGCATCAAGCCAAGCACCTCAGCCAGCCTAAGACCGAGGCCGCTAAGCCAAAGACCTCGGCTAACGCAAGACCGAGGCCACGAAGTTGAAGACCCTAGCCACAATGTCAATTCGAAACCCCGACTAGCCTAAGGGCCAAGTACCAAAGCATGGCCTATGGTCCCTACCCGACTAATTTAATTCCGAAGCGCAACAACTTAGAAAAAGAAGGGAAAAACAACACAGAAAGTGCTCGGTAAAAATACCAAACTTCCATTAATGAAAAAGTTGATACAATGATTACAAGCTCGGTATGTCAAGCTGTGTACAACAAAAAAAAGGGGAGAGACAGCGCATCAACTGTCCGCTATGGGGTCCTCGACAACAACAACATCTCTAGTAACATGCTCTTCGGTATCGAATGGGCCGAACCCTTGAATGATACCGGCCACTTTCGAGAACTTCTACATCACCCTCCACTAACAAAGAGTGAATCTCTCCTGCCAAGAGTCAATGGCATAGTCATCTAGCTCGTTCTAATGAACCTTCGAAGTTCTATACTTGGAGACACCCTCCTCCTTCGCTTGAGCTATATTCGCCTCGGCCTCCTCGAGCTTCCTCCTCAGCACGTTTCGCGCTTGCTTGAGATCATGGACGTGGCCCTTCAATTTGCGAATAGTGTTGTCCCTCTCCTCGACGCCGCGCTTCAAATCTACCAACTTCGCCTTTAGTTGGGCATTTTCAATCTCTCACAACTCATAAAATCGTCGCAACCCATAGAGGCGGTCAACGAGGCCAACGATAGAACAAACTAACTACAGGACATCAAACAATTAGTATAAATGAAGATAAACAAGGAAGGATAAGTAAAGCCGAACTCACTGCCATGATTTGATGAAAAGTCACACTCTCCAGGAAGCTGTTGGTGTGATTAATGGCTTCCTTCCTAATACTAGAGAGCATTACACCTGGGCAAGTTTTACAGCCACCCCCTTCGTCTCAAGGGTGTCCTCTGGCCAAACCGACCATTGAGGCACGTATACACTAGCAAAGCCCTTAGCCAAAGCATGTTCTGGAGCATCCCCCCTCTACGACGAGGACCGCCCGAGCTGAGTCGTGGCCTCCTTAGAGTCAACCATCATGACTTCCTCCGTCGACCTTGGCCTCTTCCCCTGCCAAAGCGTGCATCCTGCCTAGCGGTGCTGAAGCTCCGCGGCCCAGGGCTACGCACTTGAGGTCCTAGCTACCTACGCTTTCTTTGCGACCACGAACTTCATACGCCGAGCTCTCTCCTTAGCACCGGTCATGTCCGAATCTTCACAATTAATACAAAGTTAGATAAGCTCACCAAAAAAAAATCACGCAACCCACAGCCAAGGTCAACAATCAAGACGATGTGTACTCCCCGATGTGCACCCTCACTATCCTCCTCACAGTAGCTATCTCCTCCTCCGACAGCTCGGTTTGGGAATGACCCTTATCCTTGGTCCTCGGAACGGACAGGGCGAGGGAGAACGACCAACCTCCTCGACACTTCACAAAGCAAAAAAACCCTCTTTTCAGTGTTTAATGGAAGAGGGAGCCCCAACGAGCACCTTGGTGTTCGGCTTGGCCGATAGGTAGTAGTACCCCTGATTGTGCTTTTTCAAGTGGAAAAAGATATCTAAACATTGGCAGGGTAATCTCAATATCCTTGAGAGTGCAGTAGTAGAGTAGCCCAACCAGGTACCGAAATGAGTTCAGCATCAACTGAATAGGCAGGACCCGATACCACCTCAGGACAGCCACTACCCCGGGATTTAAAGGGAATCTAAGACCTGCTATCAAACTATGGACATACACACAAATCTCTTCGGAATGGGCCGAAATGGCCCTCTCCCCGATCCCAGGACACCTCAGTTTATATTCCTTGGGAATGTGGTACACCTCTCGGATCTGAGCCAATTCGGTCAGAGAAAGACTACATGGAGCCGAGGCAAATTGCTCCTCCCCTCAAGGGCTTGCTCTTCTGACACCTCATCGGCTTTAATAGCTTCATCAACACTAGTCTCTCGGACACTAATCTCTCGGACCTTAGTGTCGCTCTCGTCAACGACCTCGTCCACATTGGCATTGGTCTCCGATACCCTAACCTCGGTCCCCTCATACCAATGACTATCCTCACTCTCATCCCCTGCAATATACCTAGTGAAAAGGGAAGACAGGGAAAACGTGGTGAAAGACATCTTATCGAAGAAAACATAAGGTTGGGACACCTGGGATATCAAGCAAGGGACATCAACCGAACTCCAATGAGCAAACTCTTCACAAATGACAAAGTAAAATGGCTTGCCTACTCCCCTTTTATAAGGGCAGCCAATGGTCAAGATCAAATCAAATCAATGGCGTTGATTCGACGCCGCACTTTGCATGCGCATAACCTTGGGAAGACGAAACGACGCATTTGCTGATCCGTAATGGAAACAACGTGAGCATTGAACCAGTCGGTTTGCCCACTGAACCGGTCTTACCTTGAGCTAGTAAACTCGAAAAAATTAACGTTCCTCAACCGAAGACCGCATAACTCTTCCACACCCAGCCGCAACCGAGCACTACGCTCGACTTTTGAATTAGGGGAGTGGTGTTCGGATGATGGTAGAACTAGGCAAAGAAGCCATGTGACTATCTCCGCAACTGCCCTCTCTCTCAAGCCACGTCAACACTACGCGTAATGGAAGAGCATGACTAAGGAGTGTCCTACACAGACAAAGAAGTGGACTCCGCCAGGGTAGAGGAAACCTCCAGAAGACCTTGACGGACACTCACATCTCGGCATCCTCGGAAACCCTATCCATTTGGACACGAACACCCAACTATAAATGGGTATTCCCCGCTCGAGGTAAGGGACTTTTGGAATAACACTTTAAATATCCTTATAAATTATCTCTTTAGCTCGGACCATGCTATTTTAGCCTACTCGTCTTAGCCACATCCTTTCCTATCTTATTGACTTGAGCATTGGAGTACCCACTTGAGAAACAACTCATTGATCCTCTAACTTTTCTCTTGGTTTTAGATCTCGGTACATGGTTTCATCTTTCCACCTCAACCCTGTCCAACTGGCAAGACTATCTGATTGCATCCTCAGTTCAGATAGTTATGATCCGAAGTGTTTTGAACTAATGACACAATCAGATAGTCCTGCCAATTAATGTTACAAAAAAAATTAACTAATATTTTAAATTTATATTAATTTTACAAAAATTAACAAAGAAACTGACGACACATGTTCTTTGTTTCATTTATATTTCTGTAAATTTATATTAATTTTACAAAAAGAGTTTACTAATATTTTAATTGAACAGGATATCTAGATATATAAACGATAATTCGAATCTATTGACCGGTTGATTCGTTAATAATTTTTTTTCTTTTTTTTCGGGTAACATAGTCGAGCCCGTTTAAATTGAATTCGGATAATGGTTATCTTAATCCGATCCCCCCGAAGCCTAACATTTCACTATTTCAGTGAACTGTTTCTTCTTACGTTTGATGATTGGTTGCGTGTCTGTGATTTATTGGTAGTTGCAAGGAAATGCTGCTCCGACAGTATGAGGCTCTGAGCACCTTCCACGAACCTTCTTTCTTCAGTCTTCACCACCGCACCAACACGATACCACAAAAAATCTGCTCTTTACCTAGAGATCGTCAAAGAAAATTCTCCCTCCATTTTCGAAAATAAGAAGATAAAAAGCACAAAATTGTTCGGGCATTCAGCGGTTGCTCAATTTCCACCGCCAGTCTTTATTGCCGCTGGTTGCCTTCATCGGATGTGGATCTCTTTGTTACGTTAGCTAAATCATCTTCTTTTTCGTGATCAGGTATGCATATCTAACTATCCCAGAGACGTTACATGGGCATTCGGTACGCCAGATCTGTCTTGTTTGGCCATTTAAATTATTCAGCTGATCCTGTCTATGTCTCTCTCCTCACTTGTTTACTCTTTCCAATCGCCCGAACTTCCATCGGAGGTCGTTTTCTTCTCTTCTTTTCTTTGTTTTGTTTGTGATACCAGCAACTCTTTTTTGGGTTTGTTTTAGGGCATCTGGAATTTGTTAACTATTGATTTCTTTACTTGTTTTGTCTTTTTTCTTATTGCTTATGCGTTCGGATGTGCTCAGATAAGGGAACCCAGCATTTTGAATATGTGGGTATTGGTCCGGGAATTGTCGGTAGGATGATCTAATTCGGGTTGAGAATATTTGAATGATTTTGTGCCTGAACTTCCAAAGTTGCATGTTGAGTCCGATTGTGAACATTCAAAATGGATATCCTGGTGGATATTTGAATATTTTTAATGCTTGTATAAGAGCTGAAATTTTGAATTTGTATAAATGCATTTTTTGTTTCATTATGAATTCAATGTTAGCCGGTTTTAGGTGCAGTGGTGCAATTGCATTAATGTGTTGCTTTTGATTGCTAAGTTTCTGCCTTTTTTCTTCAAAATGTGTATTCTTTGCCTCATGTCGCATGGAAGGAAAGAGAATTCCTTCTAAAATTGCATTGGGTTCTGTTCTTTTTTTTTTTTTTCTTTATTTCTTAGTTTCTTCGTCTCAGTTGGTTTACTGAATAGATGTCCATCTGCTTATGAACTAGATGATCTTGTATTAAAGGTTAGGGGCAGTGGGAAAGAAAAGCATAATTTTATGGTGTTCTTCGTGATCTTTCTAATGTACCATTCTTTGTGGGTGTAGTGATAACTTGGTGGTCCATGACATTGAGCTGCAGTTCAGATAAATTGTTCTAGCTGATGGCTCTCATTGAAGTGAGTCCCTTGAAGACTTAGTGTTAGCATCTAAGACATTAAATTAATACAGTTAGTTTAAAAAAATATTACAGACTCTATATTGGATTCTCATTGTATGTGGTAGTGCTATTTTTAATCAATAAAGTATTCTGTGCTAGCAGATGGGACAAATAGAAGAGAAGACAGATCTTGAATCTGAAGACAGTCAATTTAATTCATCCCAAGACACTAGAAAGAGGCATTGCTGTGAGACACCTCATCTTGTATCAGTGGCAAATGTTTCCCATACATTCACATATAAGAACATAAATGGTTGGCCAATCAAGAGTATTCCAATTGTCTTATTCAAAGCGAAGATTAATTTGTTGTTACCTTTTGGTCCCTTGGCAATATTGCTTCACCATCTTACTGGAAAGCATGTAAGCATTGTATTTGTCTTGTTCACTTATGTTTGCTTTAATTAAGAATTACAAAGAAATAAGGGTTTAGCATGAAAACTGATTTGATTTATACCTGCTTTTTAATTAATAATGGTAACTAGAAATAATTACTGTGATGAAATAAATTAATATGTTCACACATGGAAAGTCTTCCAATTCTTTCTATATCATTTGGATTAAATGTCAGTGGTGTAAGAATGCTTTCTACTGGTTTTCAATCCTCTAAGTTGGCCACATTTTAGGGATGGGTATTTTGCTTCAGCTTATTGGGCATCATTCCTTTAGCTGAGCGTTTGGGATATGCAACCGAGTAAGTTTTCTTATTATACTAAAATTGGGCACATAATGTTACTGGCATCCTGTTTTTTACTTTTAAACCTACTAACTTATATGCTTTTGCTTTTTCTTTTTCTTTTTTTGCTACAGACAACTTGCATTCTACACAGGTTCTACAGGTAAACATGCTCATTCTTTAGCAAATTATGGTTTGATACAGCATCATACACACAAGGCTGTGTTTGGTTGCAGTGCAATTTTATTTGCACTAGTACAAATGCATGGGAGTGCAAATAAAAAGAATTCGAATTCTGGTTTAATTTTGTTTGGGGTGTTACTTTATTTTGCTTCAAGTCTTGATTTGCTTCATTTGTACTGCAATTAAACAAAACAAGGTAAAATTTGGAATAAAGATAAATCATAATTTGCACTAAAATCATTTAGTGCAAATAAATTAGACTGTCATGGTTTTGCATCAGTGCAAATAAATTTTCATTGCAACCAAAGACAACCTAAAGAACATAGACTAATTTGAAACTGTACAATCATTTGAACCATTTATCTTACCCATTCTGTACTACAGCATGCAAACATACAAGGAATTGGGGGGGGGGGATTGAACCATTTGCTATTAAAATTTCGCTCTTGACAAATAGATTTTTTTTGTGAAGATAAAATAAAAGAATTTATTAAAACAAAAAGAAAGATACAAGGAAGGTGATAAGCAATCACCCAAAAGGAAAGGCCAACCCAAGCTGAACCCCAAAGAGACGGAAAAAACCCAAATCAACCAAAACCAGAATCAAGCTGAAAGCCTTCTAACAAAAGCCCCTTACCCATAACAATACAATACAAGACAAAAGCCAAAAGAAAACCAGAATATCAAACCAGCCCGATGCCCAACAAAAGCCCAAACCAGACACCCAAACCCTAACAAGCAACTTTAATCATCTTTCTCAGTTTTTTGAGTACAAATTTGTTGTCGTTTCTTGACTATTCCTTTGGGTTTTTTGATGAGCTTGTTTGGTCCCATTCCAAAAAGACCACCTTTTAACCTCGTAAAGACCTTAGAGACTGGGATCTGCTGTTGTAATTTTTTTTGTGCTTTTGAGTTCTGAATATTTTGACTGCATTTAGACTTCCCACCGCTATTTCAGAATTCCCCACTAATTTCTGACTCCTGTCTTCAATCATCACCCCCTCGACCTCTTCTTCTGGCTCCTCTATGAAGTCCCCACAGCATCCAGCCACTGCTTCCACCCCTTGCCTTGTTGAATTATCAAAATTAAGGTTAACCACTGGATCTATCAGACCTTCTTTCTTCCCAAATGTTTCCACCGTAGCTCTTGTTTCCTCCACAGATCTAAAGGCTTCTTTTGCGAATTCCTCCCCTCCTAGAAAAAACAGGCCCAAAATTTTGCTAACTTTCACTCCCCTATTCACTACTTCCTCGATGTTAGCAGACTTTTCTACCATATGGGTTTCTTCAATCATCGGTTCAGACTCATTTTCTTCCCCTGAATCCGCTTCCATCCCCTCTTCTCCATTCTCCTCTAATGGGAAAGTTCTGTACTTTTTCCTTTTATATGTTCTACCCCCCTTCTTATCTTCTTCACCTTCACTTCCCTCACCCTCAGTCTCCAAATCCTTCTTCCCTCCTTCCTCCTCTTCTACACATCTGTCCCCTTCTCCACCTCTATTCCCCCACTTTTCTTCCAAGACTACTTTTTCCTTTGCCCCTTCAGTCCCATTTCCCTCATCTCCCTTCCACAAACACCATTTGGGACTCTCCAACCACTTCATGTAGAACTTTCTTCAACCTCTTAGATAAAACTCTAGCCAACAACTTGTATGGGCTACTAATCAGGCTTATAGGTCTGAAATCCTTCAAATCCACCACTCCCTCCTTTTTTAGAATCAAAGATATGAAAGTAGCATTCACCATCTTCTCCAAGATTCCTCGTTATTGAAAAAAAAAGAAACTTCTCCAAGATTCTTTTCTATGAAATTCCAAACTATAGAGGTGCATAACCTCTTGTGATAATCAACCACCTTCTCTAGAGGTATGTAGGTCAAAGGAGGGGTTGAGGTTTAGGGCTGAGAAGGGTGAAGCTATTCAACAAAGCACTATTAGGGAAGTGGTTGTGGAGATTTGGTCAAGAGAGAGAGAGAGGGAGGCTTCATGGTGGAGGGTGGTGGTTGGAAAATATGGAGTGGTGAGGTTCAAGTGGGAATCAAGGGAAGTAAGAAGTTCTTATGGGGTAAGTGTTTGGAAGGGAGTTATGGGTTTTAATCAAGAGTTTAGAAGTCTGGTCAAGTTTAAAATGGGGGATGGTTCTATGGTGAGGTTTTGGGAAGATGATTGGCTCGGGGTAGGGAAACTATGTGAGGTGTGCCCAAGACTATACAAGCTGACGGAACACCAAGTCTCTATTGACCAGTGTTATGAGTGGAGAAGGGAGCAATTGATTTGGAACCCGAAATTCAGAAGACCTTTACTAGACCAAGAAGTGGAAGAGTGTATTCTGTTATTGGGTAGATGGAATTCTCCATCAAATTTGCAAAGCCTTTTTTCCCCTTCCTTCTTCAGGTGCTGAATGAAAAGGGGAAGGACCATGTGAAGATGCTTGAGGGCTGCAGTATGTTGGGCTTTATGGGAGGAAAGAAATTCTAGGATCTTCTCTGAAGTAGAGAGAGACAGTGAAGAATTGAGAGAACTGATCCATATAAGGGTAGTACAGTGGCTGAAATCTTCAAAGCTGTTTATAGACTTCACAGTGGATGATTTATTGAGGAAGTGGGGGTGAGATTGCTAATTGCACCCAGCCCAAAACAGTAATGAGTGTGTCTTGGACCCCCCTACCGACCGGTTTTTTAAAACTAAACTTTGATGGGAGTAGTTGGGGGAGTCTTGGACAATTGGGGATTGGAGGTGTGTTTAGGGATGAGAATGGGTTTATTTCAGCCATGTTTTCAGGCCCAATTGGAGTGGGTGACTCTCTCAGGGTTGAGATCTTTGCAGTTCTGGAAGGAGTCCAAAGAGCTAAGGAGATTGTTAGCGTAGGGGTATTTCTGTCTTTATACTTAGATTAATGTTGCTGATTTGTAATGTTGTGTTAGAACCAGTGCTCATTACTTAAATAAGGGCACATATGTCTTTTCAATTATTTTTAATGATAAAAGTACTGTCTGGCCGACTGGGAGAAGTGACTTCAGACTTCCAGTTCGAACCAGATTTTCTCCTTTCTCTCTTTCTTCCACCTTTCTACCTCTTTCCACATAACCGATCTCAGACAGATAGAACTTCAAGGCAGGCCGAATCATAACATGGTATCAAAGCTACTTGAATCTGCCTAGATTTCTGTCTGCCTAGATTTCTATTCTTTGCGCACCCTATCTAGGGTTTCTCTTGTTTTTTCTGCATTCGACTGGAGATAAGGGAAAGGGCTGAAAAGGAGTGATCGCCCTCTTCCCTTAGAGGTTTCTATTGCCTCTAGTCAGGTCTTGTGTGGTCGGTTGCTGTGGTTTCTAAGATCGCCCTCCCCTAATCGATGAAGAATAGAGGGCCGATCTGTGTGGTGCAGTGGCCGTCTTGTGTGGACTGATTTCCTGCTCGTGTGGTTGTTCCTTCAGTGATAAGGTAAGAGATTTCTGTGCATGATATCTGTTATGGATCAAACAGGAAGTGTGTTTCAGACCATATGCTGGTTTTTGTGTATTTCAAAGGAAGAGTTGTGATCATATAGTGGTGAGATTTCAGGTAGCCGTAGGGGTAGGGTTTGTGGTGTAAAGAGCACACTTTTCAGCAACAACAAGTGCTGAAATCAGTGTGACGAGTGTGATCTAGTTGTGTGCAGTGTGCAGAATTCAGCAAGTGTGCAGAATCGGTGATAACAGAATGGGAGATAACAGTGATTGTAAACCTAATGTGATGGTGCCTACAGACTACCTGAATGTTCAGATGACCTCCATTAAACTAAATGGAGAGAATTATGTGCCTTGGGCTAAATCCGTCGAAGTCTTTCTGAAGGCAAAGAAGAAGGTAAAACACATAAGAGAGGAGAAACCCTCCACTGACTCTCACGAGTATGAAGACTGGGAGCAAGAGGATGCTTAGATCTTCACATGGTTGTGGAATAGTATGGAACCCAGGATTAGTGTAAACTTCATGTTTCTTGACACTGCCAAAGATGTGTGGGACCATGCGAAGAAATTGTATTCGGGTCAGGACAATACAACCAGAGCGTATCAGTTGTATCAAGAGTACTTTAATCTGCAACAGGGCAATCAGAGTCTTGAGGAATACTATGCCAGCATGAGAAACATACGTAATGAGTTGAATGTCTATCACCCTTTCACTTCTGATGTCAAGATCCAGCAACAACAGAGAGAATATCTTGATGTGACTAGATTTTTGGTGGGACTGAAGTCTGAATATGAACCGGTACGGGCTCAGATATTAGGAGGATCAGCTCTTCCCTCCTTAGAAGAGGTATTTGCTCGACTCCAGAGGATTTCTATCGGATCTACTGAGAACTCTAATATCTCAGATAGATCTGCCTTTGCTGTATCGAGAGGCCGTGGTGCTAGAGGTGGAGCTCGGGGAGCTCAGTCTGGCCGTGGTGATAGTAATGGTTCTATGTATGGCCGAAGTGGCAATGGTGGGCCTACTTATAATCGTGGTGGTGGTCGCACTGGGGGCAGAGATTCAGGGGGATCCCATGGTAGAGAACGTGGCTTAGGCCCGAGGAAGTGCACTCATTGTGGTATGGATGGACATACCATTAACTATTGTTATGATCTACATGGTCCACCCTCAACCTGGGCCAATCATGCCGCGACCAGTGACTCCAATTCCAGCTTTAGACAGGAGAATCATTCATCTGATTAGATGCCTCCTACATCCACATATGGTCCCGTGAAGGAGATGGTGAGTGTTCCCCGTGATGAATATGAGAGGTTTATCCAATCACAGCAGAACACGACGACTTTCGCTCACTCAGGTATGGCTTGTTTGGCATTCACACCCAATCCCTGGATCATTGACTCTGGAGCCTTCGATCACATGACTGGAACTCCAGGTGTGTTTTCTTTCTTATCTCATTGCTCAACATCACAATCTATCACCCTTGCTAATGGTTCCACATCCTCAATTTGTGGTGTTGGTAATGTTGACCTAGACCCTATATCCCTCTCCTCAGTTTTGTATGTTCCTAAATTGCCTTTTAATCTTATGTCTGTTAGTAAGCTGACCAAATCACTTAATTGCTCCATTACTTTTTATCCTTCTATGTGTGTTTTTTAGGATCTCAAGACGGGGATGAAGATTGGTGGAGGGCATGAAGCTAGTGGACTGTATTATCTTGACGGTGGTGGTAGAATTTCAACAGCTCTCCAGTCATCCCTTTCTCCTCTCTAGTGGCACTGCTGATTTGGTCATCCGTCGCTAAAAGTTTTGAAGTCTTTGGTTCCGTCTTTGAGTCAGCTTTCTGTTTTGGATTGTGAGTCGTGTCAGTTTGGGAAACACCATCGTGTTCCCTTTAGTTCTAGGGTTGATAACCGTGTGTCGAGTCCTTTTTCGTTAATTCATTCAGATGTTTGGGGTCCTTATAAAGTGATGTCATATAATGGATACAGATATTTTGTCATTTTGTAGATGATTTTTCAAGGATGACGTGGCTCTATCTAATGAAAGAAAGAGGTGAATTGTTTACCATTTTTCAGAAATTTTATGCTGAGATTCGTAATCAATTTGGTACCCACATCAAAGTTTTCCATTCTGATAATGGTCGTGAATATTTATCCTCATCATTTCAAGAATACCTGGACAAACACGACATTATACATCATACCTCATGTACCTACACCCCACAACAAAACGGGGTGGCTAAGAGAAAGAATAGCCATCTTCTAGAAACCGCATGGTCCCTAATGCATCACATGCATGTTCCCAAACCCTTTTGGAGATGCAGTGCTTACCTCTTGCTTTCTAATTAATCGGATGCCCACGTTCATCCTTGATGGTCATTCTCCGTTTACGGTTTTGTTTCCCGCTTTGTCTCCGTTTCCTCTTACGCCTAGGGTATTTGGGTGTGTTTGCTTCGTCCATAATCTGGGTCCCGGGAATGACAAGTTCGATGTCCGTTCTCTTAAGTGCATCTTCCTTGGCTATTCTCGGACCCAGAAAGGGTATATGTGTTACCATCCTAGTTCTCGATGGTCCTTTGTGTGTGCCGATGTCACATTCTTTGAGTCGTGACCAAACCCTTGCCTCCGGTGCCACCACCTGTTGAACGCCCACCCATCCGTCATGTGTATACACATCGCCCACGTGTACCAGCTACTACTCCTCCGGCTACATCTCCGTCGACAGATCCGGCACCAGACCCGCACTCAGCATCTAAGCTTGATCTCCCCATTGCCTTGCGGAAAGGTAAACGCACTTGCACCCTTCATCCTATTTCTAATTATGTTTCACTTACTCACCTTTCCGCTTCCCATCGCCAGTTTGTCACCTTGTTATCATCAGTTGTTGTCCCTAAGGATGTTCAGGAAGCCCTTGCCTCTCCAGGGTGGTGCCGAGCGATGGAAGAAGAACTCTCTGCCCTTCATCATAATCATACTTGGGACCTTACTGCTCTTCCTCCTGGGAAGCAAGCTGTTGGTTGTAAATGGGTTTATACGGTTAAGTATTTGCCTGATGGTAGTGTTGAACGCCTGAAAGCGCGATAGGTTGCAAAAGGGTACTCCCAAACCTATGGTATTGACTACACAAAGACCTTCTCACCGGTTGCTAAGATAGGGTCAGTTCGTGTTGTGATATCTCTTGCAGCCATGTATGATTGGCCGCTATATCAGCTTGATATCAAAAATGCCTTTTTGCATGGTGACTTACTCAAAGAGGTCTACATGGAGCAACCTCCAGGGTTTGTTGCTTAGGGGGCGGATGGTAAGGTGTGCAGACTAAGGAAGGCTATATATGGGCTTAAACAGTCTCCTCGATCATGGTTTGGTAGGTTCAGTGAAGTAGTAAAGAAGTTTGGTATGAAACAGTGCAAAGTTGATCATTCTGTATTTAGTCATGAATCTCCGGGAGGAAAAATACTGTTGGTGGTGTATGTAGATGATATTGTTATTACTAGGAATGATAACATGGGTATTGACAGGCTGAAGACTTATCTGCATGATCATTTTTAGACAAAGGATCTTGGTAAACTGAAATATTTCTTGGGGATAGAGGTAGCAAGGTCCAAGTATGGTATTAATCTGCGCCAGAGGAAATATGTGCTTGATTTGCTGGAAGAAATAGGCTTGTTGGGTGCTAAACCAACCGAAACACCTATGGACACAAATACCAGGCTGAGCAGTGATATGGGTGAAGTGTTTGAAGACCCTGGCAGATACTGACGACTTGTGGGTAAACTGAACTACCTAACCATTACTAGACCAGACATCTCATTTGTGGTTAGTGTGGTAAGCCAGTTCATGCAAAAACCTTTGATTCCTCATTGGAATGCAATTCTGAGAATTGTGAGGTATTTAAAAGGGGCTCCGGGTCGCGGTCTAATATACAAGAGTGGCCGAAAACTTGAAATAGAAGGGTATTCTGATGTTGACTGGGCCGGTTCTATGTCTGATAGGCGGTCTACCACTGGCTATTGCACTTTCCTGGGAGGTAACCTGGTGACATGGAAAAGTAAGAAGCAGACAGTTGTGGCAAGAAGTAGTGCAGAAGCAGAATATAGGGCTATGGCGCACACCGCTTATGAATTAGTGTGGCTAAGGAACCTTCTACAGGAAGTAGGGTACAACATCAACACTCCAATGAAGCTCTATTTGTGACAATCAGGCTGCAGTTCATATTTCCTCTAATCCGGTGTTTCATGAAAGAACCAAGCACATTGAAGTTGATTGTCACTTTGTGAGGGAGAAGGTGCTGAATGGAGAGCTAGACACTGCATATGTTAATATAGGAAAGAGTGGACTACATATGTAACAAACTGGGAGTATATTATATATACTCACCAGCTTGAGGGGGAGTGTTAGCGTAGGGGTATTTCTGTCTTTATACCTAGATTAGTGTTGCTGATTTGTAATGTTGTGTTAGAACTAGTGCTCATTACTCAAATAATGGCACATATGTCTTTTCAATTATTTTTAATAATAAGAGTACTGTCTGGCCGACTGGGAGAAGTGACTTGAGACTTCTAGTTCGAACCAGATTTTCTCCTTTCTTTCTTTCTCTCTTTCTCCCACCTTTTTACCTCTTTCCACATAACCGATCTCAGACGGATAGAACTCCAAGGCAGGCCAAATCATAACAGAGATGAATATAAGAAAACTCATCATTGAAGGGGACTTGGAGGTGGTGGTAGGGTGGCTGAATAAAGAAGATAGCAGGTTATGGATGTACAGTAATGAGAGGAGGAAGTTTAGATGGCTGGTTCAAGAGATGGAAATTAAGATCAGCTGGGTGAAAAGATCAGCTAACTCTTTTGCTGATGGGTTAGCTAAGCAAGGAGTCGAGAGGGAGTTAATGTTTTGAGCACAAGTGTGATTTTTTCCTTTTTCTGTTCTTGGGAGCTCAAGCTCCAGTCGGAAGATAAGAAAGTTTATCTTCATCCTTGTAATCTTTTTGAGATTAATTAATGAAATGTGGTTATTGATAAAAAAGAGTGTATTCTGTTATTGGAAAAGTTAGAAGCTACCAACATTTCCAGATCCACAGAAGATGGCCTATGGTGGAAAGAATGCAGAGAAGGAAGTTTCTCAGTTAAATCCTTTTATAAGGCATTGATGAGAGATGGAATGGAGTCAGACTAGATAAAAGGAGTCTGGGGTAACCAGTACCCCCAAGGGTAGGAGCCTTTGCATGGCTGGTGGTGCATGACAGTATCCTTACTTCTATTTACCAAAAAAAAAAAAAAAACGACAGTATCCTTACTTCTAACCACCTGAAGTCCAGAGATTTACAGTTAGCAAGCTGTTGTTTCTTATGCAACTAGAAGGAAGAAATAGTCCTTCACTTGTTCTTAGCCAATCTTAGGGGTGAGCGTTATTTGGTTAAAACTGAATAACCGAACCGAAAAATTTCAGTTTCGGCCTTTTCGGTTTTTGGTTAAATCAGTTCGGTTTTTGGAATTAGAATTTTGGTTAACCGAATTAACTGAACTTTTTATTATTATATGTAACATATAATATATAATATATTATATATTTATATATTAATATATAATATATAATATATAATATATATAATAGAGTATATATTATTAAAATTCAGTTTTAACTGAAATAACCGAAAACCGAACCAAAAATTTCGGTTTCGGTTATTTCGGTTTATTCGGTTCGGTTTTTAACCGAATAAATTGAATGCTCACCCCTACTTGTTCTTCTCATGTAGTATGGCAAACTTCATTTGGAAGTTTTTCTCCTTCCTGTTTGGAGTGAATGCCTTACATCCTTTGGTTCCAGCAGAGATATTCTCCAAATGGCCAAAACTCAGAGGAAGCAAGAAAGCTAAGATCCTTTGGTGATGTATTCCATTCGCAGTATGCTGGTCTATATGGAAAGAGAGAAACAGAAGGGTTTTTGTGGACAGGTCAAAAAGTATTGAATGCCTGGTAGCAGCAGTGGGGAACCTGATTGCAAATTGGGCTCTTAGACTTCCAGATTTTGATCAAGTGAACAAAGCTGATCTATTTAGAGAATCTCTGGAGCACTCTAGATTTGCATCCTTGTAATAGTGGTTCTTTTTCAGTTTGATTTCTGATGTGTATTTGGTTTGTCAACTTGACAACCATTGCTTATGAGATGTGCTGCCTTTTTCAGTTTAATGAAATTTCCTTTTTATCCTTCAAAAAAACCCCACATTCTCCTGAAGTTCAACTCCAGTTTTCCACCATCTCCCCCCACCTGAATCCTTGAAATGAAATCTATCCTTCTTGCACTAGCATAGGCATGAAAAAAGGCTGTATTTTTGTGACCTGCTCTTAACTAAGATAATATGGAGTTTTGTCTCCAGCTCTCCTCTTCTCTGTGAATTAGATTTTTTTAACTCAAACTCCAACCTTTCTCTTTCCACTCCCTTGAGAGGGAGCCCACCTCCTCCAGCCTGTCTAAGCTGGCCATTTTCTCTAATATTTCCTTTTTCCTATTCCCCACATTACCAAAAACCCCTACATTCCACTTATTTATTTCCTCCTTCAGAAGATGCAGTTTCCTAATCAGCTTGAAACCTGCAGTTCCTTCCACTTGCAGTCCTCCCCATTACTCTTTCAGCCAATCCAAAAAGTCTGGATGGTCCAACAACATATTTTCGAATTTAAATGGTTTTGGACCTTAAACCACTGAAAATTGTCTCAACATCACTGGCTTATGGTTTGACATGATAAAAGGCAGAACTTCTTGGATCAAATCACCTACGTGTTCCTCCCAATCTCTAGAATATAGAAATCTGTGCAGCCTTCTTAAAATAGGTGGAGATTGCCTGTTCTTCCGTGAATCTACAGCCACTCAGAGGAGGATCAATTAAACCATTTCTCCTGGTAAAATCCTAAACCTCCTCATACGTTGCCTTTCACTTCCATCTCTCCCCCCTTTCATTTCCCCCAATTTTCTGACAAAATATCATTGTATATTTCCAGTTTTCCACATATTTTAAAATATTTCCACAATATCTATACTTGTTTTGATCAGCAGAAGATAACTTATTTTATTAGAGTTAATTAAAGCAGTAGATAGTACAATTTGATAACAGGGATGCCATCCCCAAGAAACTTTCAAGTCACAGTTACAAAGAAGTCCCAAAAAAGCTAACAGGTTCCCAGCAGCAGTACATCAAGTTTCAACTTTGCCCAAAACAAACTAGGTCCATCAACTCCTTGCTTTGCCAAGATATCTGCCAATCCATTTGTAGTCCTTCCTATCTATTCAAAAGTAGAGTTGAATCTCTTTGCTAGGGTGTCAATTTCCCTAAAAGCATGTCTATATTTCCAAGGAGCTGATCTGAAATTCTTGGACCAAGAGATGGCTAACTGAGAATCTCCTTCAACTTCCAATTCCCTTACTCCAATTTGTAGTGCAAGCCTCAATCCATGTAAGAGAGTCATAATTTCAGCCTGGAATGAATCTCCAAAGCCGATTGGTCCTGAAAACAAGGCCACCACCACTTCTTGGTGGTTTCTAAAAGCACCTATTCCTGCCCTTCCTGGATTACCCAATGCTACCATCAAAATTCAGCTTTAGTTTGTTAAAAGATGGAGGTTTCCAAACCATTCTTACACTTTCTGCAGGTCTAACTGTTCCAGACCATTTTTACAATGTTTCCATCTGACATTTCCGACATTTCTGACATGTCTTATATTTGGATGACCGGCATTTCCATTGACACTGATATTTTAAACCATGACCATAACCACTTCCCCATCAATGCTTTATTAAACACTCTCCCCCTTAAATCCCTAAACCTCCTTCACATGCACTTCATTAGGAGGGCCAAATTCTACTACAGAATTTTAACTTACTAAGCTGATTAGCACAGAAAACCCATCTCTATTTTACAAGTGGAACTTATTTTTCTCAACTCTCCCACCTCACCTCCATTCCAAAGGAAATACTTTTGGTTTTTCTCAAGCCATTTAACCACTGAAACTGGCATCTTGAAGAAGGATGCAAATAAATGGGAGATACTTTCCATGGCCTTTTTTGTAAGAGTAATGCACTGACTACAATATAGATACCTCCTTTAAATCTCTGATGTGAACATGGTTAAGTCCCAATATGACATGCCAAGATAAATGTACATGTTCTTCATTAGTAGATCTCATGACCTGTAACATTAACAAGAAGTGATCCACAATCCAATATTCTGGATGGTTTGATCAATGTTTAAGTGGGATATGTTGTATTGGAGTCACAAACCAAGTGGGATATTTGTATCATGCTTCAAGAAAAGAAACTTCCTACACTCAATTAGTAAAAACTACTTTTTCCTACCCTACTCTAACAATTTTTTTTTTTTTGAATAAGCAAGGTATTGTATTTCATTACTGTGAATAAAAAAGTATGAGCCCATGTACAATAAGGACTTGTATGATGGCAATGTACAAAATTATGACAGATTTGAACTCCTGTTTACAAAAAAAAGAGATTCGTGATAAAAAAGTAGAATATGGGATCCCCTGAAAGGGCTCACAAACTGCCAGCTAAAAGCCCACAATAACATGCTTTTCAACATATTCAGCACTTACCCTATTCTAACAAAATGGTTGTCAATAGCTATTTAACAAAACCATTTTTTTTGAAGTAATGCTATTTATTGTTGTGGCCTGCAGTTGGAGGTCTTCTAAATGCTACATTTGGCAATGCTACGGAAATGATAATTTCTATCTATGCTTTGAAGCATGGAATGATAAGAGTTGTTCAGCAATCACTATTGGGTTCAATCCTCTCAAATATGCTGTTAGTGCTTGGTTGTGCCTTTTTCTGTGGTGGATTTATTCATCATGAGAAGGTTCAAGAGTTCAATAAGGTAAATGAGCATCCAGCATTCAGTTGAGGCTGTTCCTTTTATGGAATTAATTATTTGACTTGCATATCATCCTAATATAATAGAGATACAATTGAAGTGAAATAATATTCATGACAGGCAGCTGCTGTAGTGAACTCAGGATTACTTTTGATGGCTGTCATGGGTATAATGTTTCCAGCTGTTCTTCACTTCACTCGTACAGAGGTGCATTTTGGGAGGTCAGAGCTGTCACTTTCAAGATTTAGCAGCTGCATTATGTTAGTGGCATATGCTAGCTACCTATTTTTTCAGCTGAAGAGTCAGAGGAATCATTATAATCTTATTGGTGAAGTGAGTTCATTTTTTTAAACCATTTTATATCTGTGCTATTTTTCGCCTGAGGTCTCAAGCTGCTTTATGATCGAACCAAATTATATTAAGCAAATAGACTGTCCTTGATAATTGGTTTAATCTTATGCTTTTCATCTGCTTGTGGTTGGCTGCAATCAAAAGCTAAGGCTGTGTTTGCTTGCACTGGTGTAAATGCATGGGGGTGCAAGTATGTAGTGTGAAATTTTGTTTACTTTTGCTTCAGAGTTCAGATTTGACCTTGTCTTGTTTGTTTGTGAAAAGTAAAATAATGTGGTCCCACTTTATATGGAAGAGAATGGAGGTAGGAGGGTTATTTGTTTGGGAGTGAGAGAGGAAGCAAGATAGTGTGGTCCTGCTGTATATGAGAGAGAATTGAGGTAGGAGGAAGGTGGTGCCAATTTTACATCAGTTTTGAGATGCAAAACTTACACTGCTAGTGAGTGCAAATGAGGCAAAGAGTACAATTTTGTACGAGGTAGGAGTGCAAATCATGGTTATAAACAAATAGATGCAAAACTGAACTGAGTGCAAAATTTCTATCTGGTTCAGATTTGTACTGCAACCAAATGCAGCCTTAGGGACCATGTTATCTAAGATCTCTGATTAGAGAGGTATTAGCTTTGCCCTCCAATCTGAACTGTTTGTTCACACTGAATTCCCAGTTTTGTCAACAACTTAGCAGATAATCTACTGAGGATGGGAGTCAAGAAGAATGAACTAGAATGGGGAATGCCTGAACTGGGTGAAAATTTATAATTGTTTTGCAAAACTTACTGTGTTGGTATTGCCAATGTCTATATTGTTTTTTCTGTCCTACTCTTCCAAGATGATTGGGTAGTGTTTCTATTTTATACTTGATTTTTAACCAACAGTTACTGATCAAATATAAAGGGAACATCTGTCTGATGATTAGGTCTAGTCATAATATATAATGTCAATCTCTAATTCAATTTCTAAAAGGTGCATAATTGATTTAAGTGGTTTTGATTCCAAGAAACTATCTCTTGAACTTAAGGCTCTGTCTGGGAAGGGTACAAATGCAAATTTGTACAGTGTAAATACAAGGTTTTGCACTATACATATTTGTATTTGTACTCCTTCCAAACTGAGCCTAAAGGACAAATTCCCTTGCTTTTCTCTCTTTGGTGTCTAATGCATTTAATCCATAGTTGTTTCTTGTTAAAAGTTGTTTGCTTGGGGAGACTACTTTGGGAAAGGAAAAGGATCAAAATAGGGGAACACATATGGGGATGGAGATGAAGGGAGAAGAAACTAGGTTCCTGTTTGCCACGAGATGCAGACGAGAGATGGAGCTTGAAGCAAAGAGATTCTTACTTGAGGAATGCAGAATCAGTGGTCAACGATCCTTGAAGATAGTTGGAGAAGTTATGTCTGAAAGGCTTCATTGATGGAGCAACCAACTCAGTGAAAAGGCCCTGGGGCCTGATGGCTTGTGGAGGAAGATTTGTCTACTGACTGAAACAGAAACATTGCTATAAATGGAGACAAGGCCCTGGAGCCTGATGGGTTCAACTTCTTGTTTATCAAGGCATGCTGGAATTTGCATGAAGAAGACTTTATATTGATGTTTAAAGAATTCCAGGAGGAAAAAGTATTGGAGAGGATGGCTAATGCTACATTTATATCCTTAATTCTGAAGAAAGATGGAGTTGTGAAGTTGAAAAAGCATATGAAAGTGTTATCAAAGAGGTTAAAAATGTGGTGGCTGAAACCCAAGAGCTGTGGAGTTGAGATGTACATCTCCAATCAGTTTAATAAGCAGTCCGTACAAGATCATAGCCAAGTGTTATCAAAGAGGTTAAAAAAGTGGTTCATGAAGTGGTTTGGTGAAGCCCAAATGGCTTTTGTGGAAGGTAGGAAGATTTTGGATGGAGTTCTGATGGCTAGTGAATGCATTGATTCAAGGTTAAGAAGTGGAAGAGCAGGTTTGGTATGTCAGATTGATATTGTGAAAGCATTCAATCATGTGGAATGTTTTTTTTTTTTGGAAGAGATACAAAGGTTAATGGTGTTTGGGAAAAGTGGAAGAGCTGGGTGTTTGCTGGTGTTTCTTCAGTCTCGTTTTCATTCCTCTTAAATTGAGTTTATTCGGAGTTTTTTAAGGCTTCTAGGGGCCTTAGGCAGGAGGATCCAATCTCCCCTTTGCTTTTTGTGCTGATAATGGAAGTACTAAGCCTATTGTTGGACAAAGTGTGCAGCTGGGTTGATTGAAGGTTTTAAGGTTGGGTCTCATCTGCAATATGCAGATGATTCTCTCATCTTTATGGATGCATCAGCGGATCAGGTTCTGAACTGGAGAGCAATTCTGGCAAATTTTGAATTGCTAACAGGTTTGAAGGTGAATCTGTCCAAAAGTGTTCTGATAGGATTGGGGATCTTCCATTCTCTTATTTGGGCTTACTGGTTGGACATAAATCAGCTTCAAGGGGGGGGGGTATGGAAGCCAATTGTAGAAAGAATTGAGAGGAGATTGGATGGTTGGAAAGCAAAACATCTTTATTTTGGGGGGAGGATAACACTAATTAGAAGTGTCTTGCAGGCTTGCCAACACACTATTTGTCATTGTTTTGGGTGCCATCACGAGTTGCAGAGAGAGTGGAGAAAATTCAAAGGTATTTCTTATGGGAAGGAGTGGGAGGGGGGAAGGAGGTAAGAAATTTCATTTGGTGAAATGGGAAAAAGTTTGTAGAACAAAAGGGGGAGGGGGTTTGGGGTTTAGGAGGATGAGGGTGTTTAATAAGGCTTTGCTTGGGAAGTGGTTGAGCTGATTTGGGCTGGGAAAGGAAGATAACTCTTTATGGAGGAGGTTGGTGGTGGGGAAATATGGGGTAGTGAGGTTTGGTTGGGAATCAAGGGAAGTGAATTCCTCTTATGGGGTGAGTGTTTGGAAAGGGATGTGGAATTTAATCAGGATTTTAGGAGCCTGACAAGTTTCTGGGTAGGGGATGGAGCAAGGATTAGATTTTGGGAGGATGATTGGAGTGGGGTTGGAAAACTTTGTGAGAGGGGAGCAGTTCGTTTGGTGCCCAAGATTCAGGAGGCCATTGCTTGACAAGGTGATTGAAGAGTTCATTGTATCATTGGTTAAGCTGGAAAATGCGGGAATTTCAGACCATTCAAATTGATAAAAAAAAATTCAGACCATTCAAGGAAAGAATTGTGGTGGAACTGAAGGAGTGTTCAAATGGGAAATTTTCTGTGAAATCATTTTACTTGGCACTGTGCAGGGACCAATTAGGTTCAGATCAGATTTGGAGGGGTATGGGGTAATCCGGTTCCTCCTAGGGTAGAAGCCTCAGTATGGCTGGTTGCAATGGACAGTGTCTTGACAGTGGATTATTTAAAGAACAAAGAGTTCAGTATGGCCGGTATGTGTTACCTGTGCAGAGAACATGAAGAGATGGTCAGTCACTTATTTGTTTCTTGCAGAATCTCTGGGTTTATTGGGGTAAGAAATTTTCAACCAAGGTGTCCTTCAGAGATCTTCTCATCTTGGTCAATGCTCAGTGGTAGCAAGAATGCCAGGATAATTTGGAGCTGTTTGCCTTTTGTTGTCTGCTGGAATATTTGTAAAGAAAGAAATAGATTGTTCAAGGATAATGCCTGGAACATGGAAAGCATCGTGGCAGCCATTGGCAAATCTGTGTCAGATTGGGTCCTGGTCTTACTAGAATTTGAGCAAGTAAATAAAGAGGACCTAGGGGACAGTCTTGGGGAAGTTTTGGCATTACAAATATGTAACTTGGATGATATGTTTTGATTGTCGTTACAAATATGTTTTGATTGGGTTTTCTCATTACCAAACCCCTTATTTGGTAATGTTGTTCATTCATCAATCCTACTAAAATATCTTCTTAAAAAGCAATTAAAATTATAAAATCATTATTTTTTGTGTTAGAACTAAGAATTTAAGACCCTAACGTGGACTTGTTTGGGCCTGCCTTGAGGGGCGTGGCACAAAGGCGGCTCATAGAATCGGGAATGTAATATGTTTTACATCACATTAGCTACTTTAAGTAATGCAATTGAGGAAAAAAAAGAGATTGTGGGTTTCACATGCTTGAAAATTTTTTATATGTTTGATTTTATTTTTAAATTCACATTTGAATATGTTTTACATGTTATGTTTATGTATTTTAATTTTAGATAATGGGTTTCTTAAAACATTTATTTTAAAATTTAAAGTTTATATTTTTTATTAATAGTATGTTTAATATTTTTTATTTTTTTGAATTTTTTGGCATTTTTTAAATTTCTGATTTTTTTTGGTTTTTTTAGCATTTTTTTTTAAATTTTTGCACCTTGCGCGCCTCGCCTTGTTCCTTGTGCTTTTAAAACGCTGGTCTCAACCTGTTTTCTGTAGGTTTGTGTATCTTTCCCACTCAGATGTCTCTAGGTGATCAATTTCATGCCACAAAGATTTCAAAGTGGAGAAGTAAATTGAGACTGGTTTCTCTCATTGCTTAAGATTGTTTACTTCACATTTCAGCTCATAAGCCCTAGCAACATTATGTGGTTGGGAGTAAGTTTCTTTCATGATGTCCTAAATCTCCTTAGCAGTTTTTGCCCACAAGCAATTTCGGTTAATGTGAGGCTGCATAGAGTTGCACAGCCAAGTCATGATCAAATAGTTCTCCTGAACCCATTTGGCATATGTTGGGTCTTCCTTGGTTGGTTCCTTTACATCCTCCATCACATAGCTCAGTTTTCCTCTACTCCCAATAGCCGCCATGGATGAATGGGCCCATTCCAAGTAATTTGATCCGTCAAATTTGACACTGGTAATCTGAGACGTGTTCTCAGTCATGTTTCCAGTACTACCAGCCCCCAAAACACTTTCCCCTTGATTTTTAAACTCCATTCTTGCCATCTCTTTCAAGAAATTGATCAAAAGGGAACCCCTTTAATGCTGAAACAGATGTAACTACACCGAGAAATTGCTAACAGCCGACCTATAAGGTTGAAATAGGTCTGGCAATCACCCAGAAATATTGGAACAGGTCTAATAATCTCCCAGAAACTAATATCACTCAATCTGAAGTACTGAGACAGGTCTAACTGTTACCCAGAAACTGATATCAGTCATAAATTTAGGGTTTAAAACTGAGAACTGGTCGTAGGTCAAGAAAAAACACAAAAAAAATTCAGAGAAAATAGAAAACTCCCAGCCACTCCTTCCAGATTACTCAAATCAAATTCTGATTGAAGTCGATCTCAAAAACAAACAGAAACTTACTCAGAAAAGTCTGGCCGCCACCTCCAATCCACAGTCTGAACCCTAATCTTGAACTTTCTTCCTTTCTTCTGATTCTTCCTGATCACTGGACACCTTCCAAGGTTCTACAATCCCTTGGGCATATGTTGCACTCTACCAGCAATCTCCAAGAACCAGCCGATTGACTTATCTTTATTAAAACTGCCAACCCTAGGAAGTTCTCATTTGCAGTCGGCCTGGTTAGACTCGCATGAGAAGCCCTAGGTTGGCTCTGATACCAACTTGTCTAGTAAGACTGCAATCAGTCTTAGTTTAGATGTGAATTAAACAAGAAAGAATCAGAGAATAAAAGAAGAAGAAGAGAAGAAGAGAAGGAGAAAAGAGAACACAAAGAGGAGAAAAATTCAAAGAAGAGTGTGGGTCATAGCTGGGGTTGTCACCCCACTCTACTATTTATATAATTATATTTATGATTTAAAACAAGGTAAAAAACCAGAGTTAACCCTACTGCTTACATAAGCTAAAAGATTACAGAAAATAACTATCAACTAATCCAGCTAACATAGTAACAGCAACATAAGCAACATAAACAGGCATGCAGCAGTGGGGACCACGTTATTGTTCTACATCTCTACAGATTAATATATACATGTTATCATTATAGGAAGGAGACCGTAATGAAGAAGATTATGGTGAAGAGGATCCTCCTGAGATTTCTCAATGGGAAGCAATTGGATGGCTTGCAGTTTTGACAGCATGGATTTCCATTCTTTCTGGCTACCTTGTTGATGCAATTCAGGTAACATATGCTTTGACTCAGGATCCATCTTGTTGTAATTCATGTTAATTTCTTTTTTCTGTGCTATATATTATTGTTTTTCTTGTTGTCATTATTTAGATTCTACTTTTTCACAGTCAAGATTATCACTCGAAGTACCCCATTATGATCGTTGTTTTTCTCTTATTATCCCTTTTTTCTTTTGGTACATGTATACCTCTTGTATATAGTTTCTTTTTTGCATGTGTGTATCCAAAACAAGTGCATGGACATTGTTTTCCATGTTTTCTATGACAGTGTGCTCACTCCATCTATATGCCTTTTCATTTACCTTGCTTATCCAGTAGCTATTGTCTTTAGCTTATCTGTAGGAGTAGGATCTGTATGAAACCATATAGGATATAACTTCTTATGCACCTCGACTAACAGGTACGTCATCAGTAACAGTAACCTGGAGTTTTAATACAAGTCTATAGACTTGCATACCTCTGCAGAAGGGTCCTAATTTAGACCTGGTTGATGGAAGGCAAGGTTGATGGGTAGCCTTGCTTCATAAACCAGCAAGCATGCTCTGAATTTAGGGGAAGATCCAAAGGCTAGTTGGTGGTTTTCTTCTATTAGCAAAAAACTACTAGAAAATAACAAAGAGAAAAGAAGAAATCACATGTTTCTCCTGCACTGGTTTCAAGAGGAGAAAAAGGGAAACATCACCTGGCCCACCAACAATTATCCTCCACTCCACAATGCTACCAATGTGCTAACACCTTAAAGAGATGACAGTAAAAAAGGCCACTCCACCATTTACCTAAACCCCTCAGAACAAGCACCCTTGGCAAATCTAGTAAGTAAACCTATGCTGCTGTGCAATCCTATCACAAGCTAAGGAATCTCCAAGAACAAAGCAAGACCCTCCCACATTGGTTTCCAAAAATAATGGAACCAATTCACTCTAAAGATGGAAATCACATGAAGATCAGTGAACGCCACCAACCTTTCACCCACTCTCTTTCAAATAAAAACTTTTCCCACCCATTACTACTAAACACTACTAGCAGGATTCTTTAGATATGGATTTGACAGCAGAGCTAGAGTTCGAGTGATCCAATAACCAGTCACAAGCAAGAAGAAAAACATTACAGATGTCTAGTTGCTCAACCACCACCCCGAAGAGTCAAATATACTCTCTTATGCTTAAAATCTATACAATTACAATATTGCCCTCATAGGGCAATAAGAGAGAAACAAATGCTATAGTCCAACTAGGCCATACTGTTACAGCATATAAAATGCATCTTAGTTCTCAGATTCTCTAAGCTCCCCTTCAAACTGATGCGAAGTCATAAGCATCTATTTGTCCACAAGAAAGAGATGTCTGGATTGAGTCATATCCTTGGTGAAGATGTCAGCGCCATTTGCAAATTAGAGGCTATCACTTTGTTAAAGATATCAACAATTTGTGGACCAAAATGAACCTGAGTATGATGATCCTTGTGGAATATGGATCTCTAACAAATGGCAATCCACTTCTATATGTTTAGCATGTTCTTTAAATACTGGATTTGACAAAATGCAGATCACTCTCATTCTATTACAAAGAGTGATGCATTGGTTAACCATCATACAATCAAAACAAAATAAAAAAAATAATTTCTTTTGAATTCTTCCTAGATGTAAGAAGAAGAAAGAAGAAAAAAATTATAGAAGCAGAGACTATGTAACTCCAAAATGTAAAAACATGAAAGTTAATTATTTCTAAAATAAAACTTGGTTAATGTTAACTATGCTATATTAGTTTAAAAAAGTAAATGTAGAGAAGATGGGCCAAATGGCCCATAGGCTATTTATCCTTTTTATCTTTTATGTTCTTTGTTGTAATGGGCCTTAATCTGGGCTTTATTCTTTCTTATGTTATGTCTTTTTAATTTTCTGCCCAACTAGGGGCTTCTTTGTAAATTACTAAAGTTTAACTTAATGAAATAGAATTAAGGGAGTAAGAGAGGGGATTATGTTCGAAAATTTCTCTCTTTGAACCCAAGTTGCCACCACCTTCTTCTTCTGCTTCTCTCCTCTTGAACTCTGATTTCTGCTACTTTCTTTTGAATTTTTGCAACTTTCTAAACAGTCATTTCTTCTCAAAAGGCTGTTTTTCTTCTTGGTATCAGAGCAGGCTCGTTTTTTCGTTTTTTCACCTTTTTTCCTATACACAGTGTGTATGGAGAACTGAATCGTATGAATAGTTAAAGAAACCTATTTCAGCCCAGTTGTTAGTGGTTTCTGGAGAAAAGGGGACTGGTTTTGTCGTCCTCTTGACAGATTCAAGTGTGTTGCCAAAAACCCTAATTTTCTGGAGAAATATGATTGCGGGCCCCACAGGGAGTTTGATCTGGGCACTCTGTGACTGAAGGCCTTCTCATTCTTCGTATTGAAGATCGAATCAAGTGGATTGGTGTTCTGTGAAGTCTACAAGGAGCGGCTGAGTTTTCTCTGTTTCTCCCAGCTTCCAGGTGTGACGCAAGTTATTGGTACGGCTACATAGAGGTTGGCTCACAACACAGTTTTTGTTCTGTCTTCATTTGTTGTTATTCGAAGTTGTTTGAAGTATTTAAGAAGATTAACTCCTCAGACTTTGAAAACAAGCATGTTGCTGAATCCGAACAAGTTCTGGGAGCCTCTGTAGACTCTTTACTGGCTGTGACCACAGTCAAGCTGGATGGAACAAATTATCTGGCTTGGTCACAATCAGTAAAAATTCATATTTGTAGTAGAGGCAAATGGGGTTTTATCTCCGGGAGCAAAAAGGCTCCTCCGGAAGATGATCCATCATATGAAAAGTGGATGCAAGAAAGTTATACTATTATTGGATGGCTTGTGAACTCAATGCAACCACAGATTAGTCAACACTATTTGTGGATGAATTCAACAAAGGAAATTTGGGATAGTGTTGCTGAAACATATTCCCAAAAATTAAATGTGGTCAGGGTTTACAAGTTGAGAAGTGATGTGAAGAATTTGAGACAGGGGGAGAAACCATTAGCTGTATACTTCTCAACACTTAAGTCTATATGGCAAGAAATAGATTTGATAAAAGCTGTAGCCTGGGACACCACTAAGGATGCTGGGACCTACATAAAACTGGTTGAGAAAAACAGGGTGCATGAGTTCTTGACAGGGCTAAATCCAGAGTATGACATTACAAAGCAAAATATTTTATCCAAGGATAGTGTCTCACTGTCTCAAGCATATGCCTTGGTAAGTAGTGAAGAAAGCAGAAGACTTGCCCAGGTCCAAGGGGCTGGTCTAAATGATCACTTCGCTAATATGGGAGTGAAACCCAAGGGTGTTGTAGCGACTCCAAGTAGCTTAGGGAAGAAAGAGATTATCTGTGAGTACTGTAAAAAGCCAAAACACACTAAAGACAAGTGCTATAAATTGCATCCCGAGTTTCTACCACTTCGGTTTCAGAAGAAGTCTGATAATATAAAGGCAGGGAGTGCCAATGTTGCTGTTGGTCCAGATAGTGACAGATACCAAACTGAAGAGATGATGGCTAGTGAGCAGTTGGCAACTATGAAGGCAAAATATGAGAAGTTTGGGAGCATGATTAGTCACCTAGAGGGTGTGACCTCTTCTTCCAATCCTCTAGGAAATTCAATCTCTTCTGCATTTGCTCATTCAGGTATACGGGCTTCTACCAATCATGCAACCATTTCAGGTAATAGTAGGATCCCATGGATTATTGATTCTGGTGCTTCTGATCATATGACCAGCCTTTCTACTTTATTTGTTTCATATGATTTACTTCCTGGACGTGACAAAATCGCCCTAGCCGATGGCTCTCTTGCCCCTATCTCTGGCAAGGGAACCATCAAGGCTACAAACTCCTTAGTTTTTCCTTCTGCTCTTCATGTACCCAGACTAAATACAAACTTGTTATCTGTAAGTAGCTTAACTAAGTCATTAAACTGTTGTGTAACTTTCTTCCCTTCCTACTGTGTTTTTTAGGATCTGAAGTCTCAGAAGGTGATTGGGAGTGGCTGTGAGGCAAATGGAATATATCTGCAGGATACTCTTGGACAGTGCCATGAACAACTTGGAAAAGCTGCTTTTGGGTCTACATCTACAAAGTCCATCAGTCGAGTCATGTTATGTCATTTTCGTTTGCGTCATCTTTCTTTTTCTACATTAAGTCATTTATTCCCAGAATTGTTTAAGGGAATTAGTTTGTCCAGTCTTCATTGTGAGTCTTGTGAACTGTCAAAACATTGTAGAAACAGTTATCCTCTTGAGTAATAAAAGATTTTCTTCTCATTTTAATATTGTGTACTCTGATGTGTGGGGGCCTTACCACTTACTTTCTATGGGTGGCTACAAATATTTTATCTTGTTCATTGATGACTTTTCTCGATTTACTTGGATATTTTTGATGAAGTTCCCAGACTTGTAGGGCAATTCCATTAATTTGTCCTAACCCAGTTTGATACCATAATTAAAATTTTCAGATCCGACAATGCAAAAGAATATTTTGAGAAAAACTTGACCTGCTATCTCACTGATTTAGGGGTTTTTCATCAAAGCTCCTGTGTTAGGACCCCATAACAGAATGGAGTTGCTAAAAGAAAAAATAGACATATTGTTGAAGTTGCAAGAAGTTTTCTATTTGCCTCACTTGTCCCTACAAAATTTTGTGGTGATGTTGTTCTCACTACTACCTACCTTATAAACCGTATGCCATCCAGGGTTTTAGGGTTTAAGTCTCCCTTCAGTCTTCTTCATCCGGACAAGGATGTTTTTTCTATTCCTCTTTGTGTGTCTTTGGTTGCACTTGTTATGTACATATCCCAAGTGTCCAGAGACAAATTTGAACCAAAAGCCCACAAGTCTATCTTCCTTGGTTATTCCCCCACACAGAAGTGATACTGTTGTTTTGATCCAAAGACTGGCACTCGGTATGTCTCAATGGATGTCACCTTTGATGAGCTTTCTTCCTTTTATGGTTCTTCTCTGGAGAGACATTGTCCAAAGGGGGAGGATTTGTCACAAGTGTTTGCTCTTCCTCTGCCTGTCTTAGTTGAGTCTTTTGCTGAGATTCTTCCTCCTTCAAATGAGTCAAGGGAGGATCAATCACTTCACTCTCATTCCAGTGTTCCTATTCCTCCTCCTTTACCTCCTCGCCCTCTTTCTAATCCCTGGTTGTACCAACGACAGAGAACCAGAATTGAGCAGATCGTTTCCCCTACAACACATGAGCCTCATGCACTTCCAGTTATAGATGAAACAACAGGTACTGTTACAACCCCTTTGGAGCCATCCTTCCCAGACCTTGATATCCCCATTGCTATTTGGAAAGGAAAACGGAAGTGTACCGCACATTGCATTTCCAAACACCTTTCTTATAGTTTGCTCTCTCCTTCATATTTTGCCTACCTTTTCTTCTGTTGCTTCTAACCCAATTCCCAGGTCTGTGTCAAAAGCTCTTACTATTCCAGAATGGAGGGATGATATGAGAACAGAAATTGATGCCCTGCACAAGAATGACACTTGGGAAGTGGTTGATTTGCCTGAAGGGAAGGATCCAGTAGGTTGTAAGTGGGTTTTTACTATCAAATAGCATGCTGATGGCACCATTGAAAGGTACAAGGCTAGGCTGGTTGCAAAAGGCTATACACAGACATATGGAATTGATTATCTGGAGACCTTTGCTCTTGTTGCCAAGATGACTTTTGTGAGAGTTCTGCTTTCTTTGGCTGCACACTCAGACTGGCCACTTTATTAACTGGATGTAAAGAATGCATTTCTGAATGGAGAGTTACATGAAGAGGTCTATATGTCTCTTCTTCCAGGGATGTATGAAACATATATGAAAGGAAAGGTCTGCAGGCTGAAGAAATCTCTTTATGGAATCAAACAGTTCCCTAGAGCATGGTTTGAAAGGTTTATGGCTGCCCTTGTTAGCTTTGGCTATGTACAGACACAGTCTGATCATACCCTCTTTGTGAAGAGGAGAGGATCCTTGGTCGTTTACCCGATTGTGTATGTTGATGATATTGTTGTGACTGGTAATGATGTCTTAGGGATTAATGATCTCAAATCTTTCCTTCATATAGAGTTTGAGATCAAAGATCTGGGGGAATTGAGATACTTTCTTGGCATAGAAGTTGCTAGATCCAAGGATGGGATCCTTATCTCTCAGAGAAAGTATGTTCTTGATTTGCTCTCTGAAACAGGGAAGATGGGTACTAGACTAGTTGCTACTCCTATCGATATGAGCCATAAACTCTCTGCTTCAGATAGAATATTGTTAGAAGATAAGAGAGTATTCCAGAGACTACTTGGAAAACTTCTTTATCTATGCATGACTCGGCCAGACATTGCATATGCTGTCAATTGCATCAGTCAGTTCATGCATGCTCCCAGGGATACTCACATGGCAACAACAGAGCGGATTCTGTGTTATTTGAAGGGCTCCCCTGGAAAGGGAATTCTATTTGCTAAGCATGGCCATATGTAACTTGAAGCCTACACAGATGCTGATTGGGCCAGAAACATTGATGACCGAAGATCTACCTCTGGGTATTGTAGCTTGGTGGTAGGTAATATTGTCTCTTGGAGAAGCAAGAAATAATCAATTATTGCTCGACCTTCAGCTGAAGCAGAATACAGAGCCATGGCTCATGGAGTTTCTGAACTATTGTGGCTTAGATCCCTGATGGAGGAACTGGGTATTGAGCATGATAAGCCAATGATGTTATATTGTGATAATCAGGCCGCCATCAACATTGCTCACAACCCAGTGCAACATGACAAAACTAAGCATATTGAAGTTGACAGACACTTCATTCGAGAAAGAGTGGCTTCTGGAGAAGTGTGTCTACCTTTCATCACCTTTGAAGGACAGTTAGCTGATTTCCTCACCAAGGGCATTCCCAAGGCTAAAATTCAGCATGATACTGGCAAGCTTGGCATGATTGACATCTATGCTCAGCTTGAGGTGGAGTGTAGAGAAGATGGGCCGAATGGCCCATAGGCTATTTATCCTTTTTATCTTTTATGTTCTTTGATGTAATGGGCCTTAATCTGGGCTTTATTCTTTCTTATGTTATGTCTTTTTAATTTTCTGCCCAACTAGGGGCTTCTCTGTAAATTACTAAAGTTTAACTTAATGAAATAGAATTAAGGGAGTAAGAGAAGGGATTATGTTCGAAAATTTCTCTCTCTGAACCCAAGTTGCCGCCACCTTATTCTTCTTCTCTCCTCTTGAACTCTGATTTCTGCTACTTTCTTTTGAATTTTTGCAACTTTCTAAACAATCATTTCTTCTCAAAAGGCTGTTATTCTTCTGTAAACGTCGTTGAGTCAAATTTATAAATTATTAAATTTTTTGGGTGGAATATTGTTAATTCATAAGGTGGAAGAACAAAATTTATATATTATGGGCACTTGGTCCCTTAGACAGCCTGTAAGGGAAATAATGAACCTAACAAGGGATCTTGGAGCACAATTTAAATGGACTAGGATGTCAGCAAATGCTTTGGCTGAAGCTTTAGCAAAGCAATGGGTTAATAGGGAGACTTTATTCTGGGCTTGTTTGTAAGTTGATTATATTTTGATGGGTCACCTTATGTCTCTAAAGGTGCCATTTGTATGTTTAATGAAAGTTACTGTTTCCTATCCAAAAAAAAACATCAAGTTTATATATATATATATATATATATATATATATTATGCCTCACTTCTTCAAGCCACCTCACCTTCACCTTTAACCTACCTTCATTAGCAACTTCTATTTTCTAAAAGCTGGAAATTATAAAATTGTAACAATTACTCTTCCATGACAAAGAAACTCGATAATTTAAAACTTAACCAGATAATCTAAAAATAGAAACATAACTAAAACTAAACTACCCAAAAATGATCCAAGACTGAATTATTGAAGCTGTTTCTAAGCTGGGCTTCATTCTTAGATGGTTCACTCTTAGACAGTTTTGCAACCCAAGATATTAGCCATACGGGGGGTTAGAAACTCCTGTCTTCAATATTTCACTCATAGACAGGTTGATTTTGAGGCCTGAAACAGCTCCAAACCATCTAAGAATGAAGCCCAAAGAAAGCTGGTGGTTTATGCATCAGAAATATTAAAACTGTCAACAAGGCTCTTCTTGGTAAATAGTGTTGGAGATTCAGCAAAGAGAGGATCAGCCTCTGGAGGAGAATCATTGCAGATAAGTATGGGCTCACAAATCTGGGGTGGGACTCGGGCCCTGGCCTTCTTCCAAAGGGTTGTGCCTTGTGGAGTAACATTGTCTCTATTCTTCCCGACTTCCTGAAGGGGATTAAATCCAAGGTTGGCAAAGGTAATCACTTCAAGTTCTGGCTTGACAAATGGTGCGGGGACATTGCTTTGAATGAGTGGTTCCCCTCTCCCTTTGATATTGCACAGGATAAAGATGCTGTGGTTGAAGATTGCTTTGAATCAGTGAATGGTGAGATTATTTGGGGCCCTACTTTCAGAAGGAATCTTAATGATTGGGAAATTGGTCCACTAACAGATATCAGTCATTTTCATGGTTTCAAGCCATTACATAGTCAGATGATGAAAGAATATGGTCCTGGTAGACCTCTGGTAAGTTCTCTTCTCAGTCCTTCTACAACAACCTTGTGAATGGTGAGGATGGAGATTTCCCTTGGGCTGTAATCTGGAAATCCTATGCACCTTAAAAAGTTGCCTTCCTGGTTTGGACTGCAGCACTTGATAAGTGCCTAACTACAGGTTGGCTGCTCAGAAGGGGGTTGCAGCTTCCTAGCATCTGTTGCCCTTTCTGCAACGAGGTCCCTGAATCCTCTAATCTCATCTTCATCCACTGCAGTTTTTCTCAGCAGCTTTGGGAAATGGCTTTGTCCTGCTTTGGTGTTTGTTTTTAGCTGCCTGTTCCAATCCTTTGGCTTCTTCAGGGTCGGACCTTATGGGGTTTGAATGAGTAGAAATCTGCTGAATTAAAAAATATGAAAGAAAAGTAGTTTCTTGAAGAGAGAAGGAGAAGAAGAGAAGAAGAGAAGTTGAAAAGAAAAGAGAGCAAAAATCTGGCCGCCCCCTTCACTTACTATTTATACTAAAAATAATAGAACAGTACAAAGACAACTATGCCCTCATAGGGCGGCAAAACATAAAACAGCATATATAACACTCAAAAACATAATAAAATTTGGACTCACATAACTACTGTGGTCCCCACCTCCTATCTAACAACTAACATAAAACATTTACTCAGGAAAACATTATAAAACTGATTAATCTTCAACACTCCCCCTCAAGTTGGGAGTAAATGTCACACATTCCCAACTTGCGTAAATCATGTTCAAGCTTGTTCTTTGCCACCCCTTTAGTGAGAACATTAGCCAACTGCAACTCTGAAGAGACACAAGGCAAACAAACTTCTCCGGTTGTTACCCTTCTCTTATAAAGTGTCTATCAACTTCAATGTGTTTTGTCCTATCATGCTGAATTGGATTGTGGGCAATATTGATTGCAGCCTAATTGTAACAGTATAACATCGTAGGTTCCTCTGCTTCCACCCCAATCTCACTCAAAAGAGATCTAACCCAAAGAAGTTCTTAGACACCATGAGCCATGGATCTATACTCGGCCTCTGCACTTGACCTTGCCACAACCGCTTGCTTCTTACTCTTCTAGGAGATCAAGTTTCCACCTACAAAGGTACACACTCCTGATGTAGACCTCCTGTCATCTAAGCATCCTGCCCAGTCTTCATCTGTATAGGATTCTAGCTAGCTTCAGATTCTCATGATTTGAGAAAAGAATGCCTTTGCCAGGGTGCTTTTTCAGATATGCAAGTATTCTCTCAATAGCTTCCTAGTGCTGAACCCGAGGTGCATGCATGTACCGACTCACAACACTGACAACATAAGAAATATCTGGTCGTGTCATACACAAATGCGACAGTCGGCCCACCCTTCTTTGATATCTCCCCACATCCTTTACCAACTCACCATCCACACCATTAATTCTGTGATTTGGATCAATAGGAGTGTCTACTGGTTTGGTCCCCAGCTTCCTAGTTTCCCACAGTAGGTCAAGTACATACTTTCTCTGTGAAATGAAGATCCCATGCTTGGGTCTTGCAACTTCAATCTCCAAGAAATATTTGAGCCCACCAAGATCTTTGATCTCAAATTCTTGCTACAATGATCCACATACAATGATTTCCTGTCACCACTATATCATCCACATACACAATTAAAATTGACACTAGAGCATCTCTCCTCTTCACAAAGAGGGTGTAATCAGATTGTGTCTATGTGTATCCAAAACGGATGAGTGCCCTCTGAACTTGTCAAACCAAGCCCTAGGTGACTGTTTCAGACCATATAGAGATTTTCTAAGTCTGTTCACCTTTCATTTACCAATATTTTCATAAAAGCCTGCTAGAATGTCCATATATACCTCCTCCTATAAATCACCATTGAGGAAGGCATTTTTGACATCAAGCTGGAACAAGGGCCATGAATAGGTGGCTGCTAGAGATAAAAGGATACGAATTATACTCATCTTAGCTACTGGTGCAAAGGTTTCCAGAAAACCAACACCATAGGTCTGAGTATACCCTTTTGCTACCAACCTTGCCTTGTACCTCTCTGTCTTGCCATCGACCTTATACTTCACTGTGAATACCCATCTACATCCGACTGTCTCCTTGTCTGGGGGGAGATCAACTATTTCCCAAGTTTGGTTTTTGACCAAAGCATTCATCTCATATTGCATGGCTGTTTTCCACTCGAGTTTGGAGAGAGCCTTAGTAACATTCCTGGGTATAGACACAGAATCCAGGGAAGAAATAAAAGCACGGTAGGAGGGTGATAAGGCACCGTAGGAAAGATTGTGTTGAAATGCAGTGGGCTGTACACGTTCTCTTCCCCTTACGAAGTGCAATGGGAAGATCAAGGTCAGTGGGATCAGCTGCAACAATGGTTTTAGGGACATGAACATTATCATCAGAAAACATAATAGGCTCAGGTTCAAGAGGAATACCTGGAACTGTATCTGACAAATCTGGAGTTTCAGAAGGATTGACAGAGAGTGGTGTGAGTTGAGGATGTGTGGAGTCAACCATCATCTACTGACGCTGATATTTCTATGAGGCTGCTTGTAGTGGCTCAGGTAATGAAACTGGAGGTGTAGGTGCTGGTTGAATTGATGGAGGTGTGAGTTGAGGATGTGTGGAGTCAACCATCATCTGCTGACGCTGATATTTCTATGAGGCTGCTTGTAGTGGCTCAGGTAATGAAACTGGAGGTGTAGGTGCTGGTTGAACTGATGGAGGCACCAAAGAAACAGGAAGAGGAATAGATTATGAGTTCTCCTCCCCAAAACTCTCCCCCTGAGGAGAACCACTCGAGAAGAAGAAGGTGGATTCAAAGAAGGTAACATCCATAGTGACAAATCTGCTCCTCGACACTGGGTCACAACAGCAATACTCCTTTTGGTTCTGAGCATACCCAAGAAAAACACATTTCTTGGCCTTAGGATCCAATTTCTTGCGATGAGAGCCAAGAATGTGAACAAAGGAAACACAATCAAAAACCCTCGGAGGTATATGAAATATCTCCCCATCTGGAAAAAGAAGACTAAATGGTACCTTAAACCCCAAAGTTCGTGAAGGAACACGGTTAATTAAATGCACGTCTATAAGAACTGCATAGGAACTGTATCACACACCATAAGACTCCTTGCCACCTCCACAATGTGTCTATTTTTCCTCTCAGCAACTCCATTCTGTTGCGGTGCATATGCACAATTGCTCTGATGAACTACACCATGTTCTAAGAGATATGTGGTCAGGTCATTCTCAAAGTATTCTCTGGCATTATCTGATCTAAAAGCCTTAGTACTCACTCCAAATTGTGTGAGAACCATCTGGTGGTACTGTCATACCAAGTTAGGAACCTCATCACGTGATCTCATCAAATATATCCAAGAATATCGTGTATAATCATCCACAAACAAGAGAAAGTAACGAAATCCTCCCACGGAAGGGATATGATATGGCCCCCATACATCAGTGTGAAAAATATTAAAAGCATAAGTATTTTTTTTTATTATTTGGTTTAAAAGACTGTCTACAATGCTTTCCTAACTGACAACTCTCACACTCCAAAGTAGATAACTGAACAGACTCAAACAATTTTGGGAAAAGACATTTCAAAGAACTAAAAGAAAGATGTCCCAAGCGATTGTGCCAAAGCATAATCTGGTTCATTGACTTTGACCCATTACTACTGTTGCTGCTAACATGATGACCCTGATGTCTCGGAATCTCATCCAGAAGGTAGACTCCATTCACCTCACGACCACTCCCAATCATCTTCTTTGACTCCAGATCCTGCAAAACACAATTACTAGGAAGAAAAGTCACAAAACAATTCAGATTTTTTGTCAAAGAACTAACAAACAGTAGGTTGGTATGAAGTTTAGGGACATGTAAAACAGAAGACAGAGTTATATCATTGGTCACTTTAACTGTCCCCTTCCCAGCAATGGGCATATGTGAACCATTTACTGTAGAGATTTTGTCTCTACCAGAGCGCAACTGATAGGAACTGAAAAGGGTAGGGGCATTAGTCGTGTGCTCAGATGCTCTTGAGTCTATAATCCAGGGAGGTCCCTCCTTACCTGAAGTGGATGCAAGATTTGCAGTTGCATATGAACTACCTGTATGTGCAAAGGAAGTGGTGTAGTTGGCTCCTGCATTCTGTTGTCCATCTGGAAGTCTAGAGCTAGGTGAATCTTTCTTACTCATAAGCTATCCAAACCTCTCCAATTCTGTTCTCACTGCTGCTACTGCAATGGATTCCCAATCAATTTGGGAAAGAGGGGCTGAAGAGTCTCTTGTAGTGGCTACATTTGCATTTCCCTTCTTGTTTCTTATCCGAGCAGGCATAAGATTTGGATGAAGCTTCCAACAAGTGTCCCTGGTATGCTTAGGCTTCTTGCAATAATTACACACCAAGTCCTTATCTTCCCTTCTAGTCTCACTACTCCCCCTGTCTCCATTCGGCTTAGGTTTTGTTGTACAAACCATAGCCGATTGGTCAATCCCAGGCTATCTCAGCGTTACATTCCTCCTACTCTCCTCTCCAAAGACAAAGGCATAGGCCTGAGAGAGTGTCACACCCTCCCTAGAAAGAATATGCTGCCTAGCAATGTCAAATTCAGGGTTCAGCCCTGCCAAGAACTCAAAAACCCTATTCCTCTCTACCAGTCTGTGATAAGTTGTTGCATCATTTACACTTTCCCATATCACAGTTTCTAAGTGATCTATTTCCTGCCATAGGGTTTTTAGCATGGAGAAATACACAGCAAGAGGTTTTTCTCCCTGTTTCATACTTATCACCTGACTTTTTAATTGATAGACTCTGACTTCATTTTGCTTATGAGAGTAGGTTTCAGTCACTCTATCCCAAATCTCCTTAGCAGTATTAGCTCATAGGAAATTTTTTGCAATTTGAGGTAACATAGAATTACACAGCCAGGACATTACCATATAATTCTCTTGCACCCATCGGGAAGAGTTTGTATCAGGTTTCTTCTCCTCCTAGTGAGATACCCTAATTTTTCACAGGCATCAATAACCATCTTAGCTGATTGTGCCCACTCCAAATAATTTGTACAATCAAGTTTTACTGTAGTAATGATCCCAAACCCAAAAATATCACTACTACCCCCAACACCCAGTCCCACAGTACCGGTAGATTTCATCTCAGTATTCCAACTCTCCATCTTACTTCAAACAGTTCAACACTAAGAAAAAAATAGATTGGAGACCTTCAAAAAATAATTTAATATCACACACACAGAAACCAACCCTTCCGGAAGAAGAAAACCCTAGCTGGAGAGAAATCTCTCTCCTCCCCATGCCTCCCAACAGAGAGAAGAGTGAATCGATCACTCTAGGAGGCTTAGAAAATTCTAGAAACCACCGCCCTCTTCAGAAAATCAAAAGAAAACTAACAATACCTGGGCGCCCAAGATCAGATAAAAAACAAAGAGTCCAACTTTTCTGGGACTCTTCCCCTTACTCCAGTTCTTCCTAATTTTGATGCCAAACAGTGGATCACCTTCCTGATGACTAGATCCCACCAAAAAATCCAAGAACTAGGCAATCTATAACAGATCGATCAGCCCTTTACTACTTCATGCAGTCGGCTGATCTGGGGCTGCATGAGAATGCTTCAAGAAACCCTAGCCGATGCTCTGATACCAAGTAGAAATCTTCTGAATTAAAAAATATGAATGAAAAGTAGTTTCTTGAAGAGAGAAGGAGAAGAAGAGAAGAAGAGAAGTTGAAAAGAAAAGAGAGCAAAAATGTGGCTGCCCCCTTCACTTATTATTTATACTAAAAATAATAGAACAGTACAAAGACAACTATGCTCTGATACCAAGTAGAAATCTTCTGAATTAAAAAATATGAATGAAAAGTAGTTTCTTGAAGAGAGAAGGAGAAGAAGAGAAGAAGAGAAGTTGAAAAGAAAAGAGAGCAAAAATGTGGCTGCCCCCTTCACTTATTATTTATACTAAAAATAATAGAACAGTACAAAGACAACTATGCCCTTATAGGGCGGCAAAACATAAAACAGCATGTATAACACTCAAAAACATAATAAAATGTGGACTCACATAACTACTGTGGTCCCCACCTCCTATCTAACAACTAACATAATACATCTACTCAGAAAAACATCAATGATATCTTCAAGAGAATGTAAGGGGCAAGCTGCTTTGGAGGATTTTTCCAGATGCTATCCTGTGGTCTTTATGGAAGGAAAGGAACAGTTAGATTTTTTGACAATCATTATAATGATATAGCTTCAGTCAAGAACAAAGTTTTAGGTACTCTATGTTCTTGGTTAAGTGTGCGATGAGCTTGGTGTTCAGATTTTATCTTTTCTGCAAGCTGGACCTTTTTTTAACTAATCTGTCGGATCTTTTTGTAAATTCCCAATGTACAGGCTCTCATTGTACATGGGCTGATACATTTGGCTTTCTTTTTGCAATACAATACTTTAACTTCTTCAAAAGAAAAAAAAAGATCCAAGACTGGGCCTCACAGTGGGTAGCCAAAATGATAATAATTCCACTGTAGGACAAATCAACCTAACTCCCAAGGATTGTCATCTGCCAAATCAGAACTTGCTGATATGCTTTCTTCCATCTGGAATAGGACTTCAGAGGCCATGAATGATCTCCACCATGAATCTCCTAAAATATCTACTAATATATTGGCTCAATTGGACAGTGTATTTATATTCTAAGGCCAAAGATCTAGCAGCTGTTTTAAAATGTGGGGGCATCCATGGTCCCACACCTTCATTCCTCATCCACCCAATCGCTACTTTTTAAACTTCTTCTGCCTCCAACATAGAATGTGAAACCTCCTGACATTACGAGTATATTTGATCAAATATATAATTCCATGTATAAGTGAATGCTTTAGAAAACATGCATTATAAGCTATTCAAACTCTTTTTCTAATGAATGATGGTAAACGTCATCAAGGGAAGAAGAAGAAGAAATTGTTTGGTCCATCAGATGGGGGGAATCAAAATCTTCTTGATTATGATTTCTAAATATATTAAATTTTAAGCATTTGTTCTGCTAAACTGAGTGATATGTAATATCCATTTTGTTCTGTCAGCTGATTTAAAAACTGCATCGATCAATACAATTTATTGAGTAGTTAAGCAATGGTACTTCCTTATTTAGATATTTTTTTGATGAATACTTCCTTATTTAGATGTTGAATGTTTATAAATAGAACTTGACTGTTGGTATTTGGATATTGTTCTCATTTCCTTTTCAGGGAGCATCAGAGTCATTGAATATGCCTGTGGCTTTTATCAGTGTCATCCTGCTTCCAATTGTAGGGAATGCTGCAGAACATGCAAGTGCAATTATGTTTGCAATGAAGGACAAACTTGTGAGTGCCTTGAAGAATGCAGTTGGTTTGTTCTCTTCCATTTTATTGGTTAATACTTAATAGTAATATTTACTTCTTTTTGCAGGATATTACACTAGGAGTTGCTATTGGATCATCAACACAGATATCAATGTTTGTTGTAAGGCTTTGAACTACTCTATAATATTTACTGTAATGCAAGTAATGCACAAATCAACAATGTCTTATCTCAACTATTTGGTTCAGCATGGATGCTATTCAACATTTTCCTTTTTTGCTATAAAAGATATGAGATCCATATTTCCATGTGTCTCATGAATACATTCTATGCACCTATTAACACCTCCCCAACTTATTGCTACTTTGTCCATAAAAAAGCATGTCAAGTTTGTAAAGCTTTTCTTTTGATAAATAAGAGCTGTTTTCCAGTCACAGAAAATGACATGTTTGAGTTGTTTATCGATTAATTAAATGGAGAAAAGTGTTAACCTATAATTTTTGTGGTATTTGTAATTGTAGATTCCCTTCTGTGTGGTCGTTGGATGGTTTATGGGTAGACCGATGGATTTGAATTTTCAACTCTTTGAGACTGCAACTCTCTTTATTACAGTTCTAGTAGTAGCATTTATGCTGCAGGTTTGTTCTTGGACTTCTAAATTTATTCCTGTTCCATATGAAATGAATTGCAATTGTGTATGCATGGTTTTAGATTTTTGTTTTACCATAAAGGTACTGTTGTAAGTGGATCCAGTATTTTGTTAATCAATAACAGAATAATTTCCTAATGATCAAGCAAGGGTTGCGATTTAACATGTTTCATGGATATATACCTGGTATTCTTTACAGAAGAGCACCATTGGCATAATTGCTGTATTTTCAATATTTTTAGAAGGAATGAAAGCTATCAGCTATTACACACTATTTTCCATTGATGGGATAAATCACCTGCTATCATTTTACTGATGATGGTAACGTCGCCATTTATGATCCTATTCTTATTTTGGTTATTATATCTCTAACCAGACCTATAAACTTGAATTTGGACTTATTTGGAGGAGGTATCCAGGAGAAGGGAGGTGGTATAAATGTAAAAAAAAATGATTCTAAAGAAGAATAGCCCCTCTGATTTGAATTATTGAATAGGATGTCAGTAATGGAGATTGTGATGTAAAATGCAAGCAGATTTTTCTTCATCTATATAGGGCCTAGGTACGCAATTTTTTTAATTGTTAATGGATCAGAGAAAATTTATTATTAGAAGATGAAAGGCTAGAGGCTATTACCCAATGTTGGTCCCATCTATCTAGGGTCTTGGGAGGGGTAGACTGGATAAGGTATCTAACCTTTGGCATTTTGTGCACAAAGTGGCCAGTCTTAGACTTGAACCCGCATTCTCATGCTTTCCAGCCCGAGATTTACGATTAGAACCTAATAAAGAGTATTCTTCTCATTAGAAGATAAGGTGAACATCTAAGTCTAATAACAGGAGAAACCAAAAAATGTATGACATATACATCAGCCCCACCCTTGTTACACAAACTCCTAATAGTCTACTCAGATAGGCAAGGCCCCAAAATCAGTCTATCTCTATTTACTCCCTCTCTAGCAAGTGAATCTGCTAAAGAAATTGTTGATCCTCTTAACCATCTGAATGAGGTATTTGTTCTAAAGGCCAAAGATCTCATGTCCTATATAAAATGCTGTAGTCTTGGAAAACCGACAGGCCTATACCCTTATGCCTTATCCACCCTATATTGGTAGGAATGGCAACAGGGCAGAGACCATACTCCCTGTCCCCAAATTTTTTAAATTAAAATTATTTTTTGAAAATAGATTTACTTACAATAAGGTTTTTTAATTGCAAAAATATTTTAAAAATATTTTGACATATATAATATAAAAAATATAATAATGTTATATATGTATATATTTAATATATAATATATATCTAATATATATAACCGGGGTTGGGGTAGGGCAGGGGATTCACTCCCCATCCCTGGTTGGGTATCACTATCAATCCCTGTCCTTGCCAAGGCTCCCCATCTCTGACCCCATCAGGTTGGGGAAGCTAGGTATTTGATGGGGACGGGGAAAATTGCCATTCCTATATATTGGATTTAGAATCTCCTTCCACCTCCAGTCTTCTGTAGCCTTGTGGTGGACTTGCCTATGCCTTTAAAGGATAGGATGGAGAGATGAAGATGAGCTCATGTGGATTCCCAATCTCCATTGGACCATAGAAAGCTAGAATCCAAAAATCCCTTGTTGGATTGAAGCTTTTGCATGGCGTCTTGCTTTGGATGATATTTTTGCAGTTAACCACCTGAAACCAAGAGATATTTGAGATGCTACAGGTATGTATTGTGCATGAAAATCGAGTAGAATGTAATTTATTTATTCATTCATGCTTGCCGGATTTCATATGAGACTCTTTCTTCATGAATTATAATATAGAAAGTTAAATATGAATGCACCAGAAGATATTTTTTCTACTTGGCCTGGACTGGGAAGCGAAAAGATAATTATGTTTATAGGGATCATCATCCCTTTTTTTGGCTGGTTGGAGAGAGAACTAATTTTTTTTTAGGAAAAGTATCACTATCAGAAAAAAATGTTTGCCAATATATGTGCTTTGGTTGTGGAGTGGTCATTTCCCTTTTGTTGAGAGAGATATTGTATTTGGGTTGTTGGAGGTTACAGGGGTATATTTGCAGTATTGATTAATTATGGGGACATGTATGTATTAATGGGAGAAAAAAAGGGCTTATGTGTAATTCTGATATAATTTGGCCTTTTGCTTGTTTAAGCTAGTGGTTGTATGGGATTAGGGTTGAGTGAGAGAGAGAGAGAGAGAGTTGTATCTCTTGTTCTCATAGTGGATATTTTTCCTCTCCTCCCGTGGATGTAGGCTATCAAGCTGAACCGCGTTAAATCTTGGTGTTCTCTCTATTTGTTCTTATTTTCTCCTTGATTTGCTATTCTATTTTATGTTAGTTGACATGGTATCGGAGCAGGTTGTTCTATAATCTGTGTTTGCTCCATGCTCACTCACGAATCTCTCAAGGGCTGCTGATTTTTGGGTGCAGGTGATGTGAAGAAGGTCTAGTAGGGTTTCTTCTCATAGTTGATCTATCTAGGGTTTCTTTTTGGAAGGTTGATACTCACTGCTACAAGGGATCGAACCAATTTTAGTTTGCTTTCTTGGTGATTAGTGATGGTTTTTGACCATCACAACTGCTATGACAGGTGAACAGTGAGGTGTGTATCCCTCTAGTGGGTCAAATCCATGAGAGAATGATATGGCAGAAATATTTTTGGGTTAGTGATTGATGTTGTGAAGAGTTTTTTTTTTTTTGAAAGGAAATGACTAAGAAAGAAAAAAAAATAAAATGAAAAAATGAGTGAAAAAAGATGGAAGAGGCCTCATTAAATGCTGCAAATTCCTATCATGGCTACAGTCAAACAATGTAGGCAATGCGTTCTTTGCGACATCATCGTCATTGGCCAATGCTGTGAAGAGTTTAATAGTGGTATGATAAGTGATTTTGAGTTGTGAAGGTGTTTAGGTTGCTGCTATTTCATGTTCATTTGAGGTAGTAGTTGACTACTACGAAATCTCTTCATGTAGTAGTCGACTACAAGGAACAGGATACTGCTAGTAGTCAACTACTATGAAATCTCTTCATGTAGTAGTCGACTACTAGCAAAAGGGTGTTGTTAATATCTTTGGAATATAAACATCAGTGCCTCAGGCTACAGTATTTTTTGAGTTGGAAAAGAGGCTTTGATGCCTCAAGTTGTGCATGTTTGTGAGTTGGTGATGGTTTGTGGTGTGGTGATAACTTTGTTGGTGAGTGTGTAAAGCTCCTGTTGTATTCCAAAATAGTGTAGTGATGTGGTAGTTTGTGGTGTAATGGTGGATTCTTGGTGAACGTGTGAAGCTCCCTTGATGTTTGAGAAAAGTGTAATGATGTGATTATTTGTGGTGTATTGGTAAATTGTTGCTTCAGAGGTTCCTACAACATCTCAAGGTTCATGGCTACTGCTTTAGAGGTCCATTTGCCTCATGGCCACTCCCAATCACCTTCTAAGATTTCATGTTCTGAAAAAAAAAAATACAATATGAAGGATAAAAGGTCACACTCACACTACCTATGGTGTCTTGATGTCTCCCTTTCTTGTCGTAGGGGCAAGAGAACCATCAACAAAGGATATTTTGTCTCGGCTAGAAAGGAGTTGGTTAGAGGTGAACAAGTGTGAAACATTTGTTATGTAGTTAAAGGCACTGGAATCAATTACCCAAGGGATTTTATGAGTACCTGAGATAAAAGCATGATTTGTAGTGGCACAAATACCTAAGTGTGCATATGCAAAGGAAGGAACAATCTTTGATGAAGTAGACGTTGTTGCAGTAGACTCCAAGTGACCGATTATTCGGCCATACTTCTCATACTCAGCCTTGACGGTGCAAGTTGCTCTCCCACTAACTTCTCACCACTCTGTCCCTGTTCACTCTATGAGGAGGTGTCTATTTGCATTTCCACCTTTTCCCTTCTCAAACCTTTTTCCACTGTTTTCTTTCTTGAGTCTGGCAGGAATGAGCTTTGGGTGCAGCTTCCAATAGGTGTCTTTAGTGTGTTTATGCTTCTTGTAGTACTCACAGATAACATCTTTCTTCCTAGTGTTGACCTTCGGGCATCATCCCGACATTAGCATAGTGATCAACTTGCGACTCTATAAACTGAATCTGTCTTCTGCTCCTCACTACTCACCATAGCATAAGCCTGAGATAAAGTCACCTCATCCTTTGCCAAAACATTTTGCCTCACAATATCATTGAGTGAATGGATGCAAACAAAAATCAAAACATGGTTTTACTAGTGTAGGTTTGCTATTTCAAGCAAAGAACTGCTCTTCAATCACTCAAAATTTCATAGAACCCAGCCAGATGGGAGAAGGAGATAAAGTTCAGCTGCTCCTTCCAGATGTTTCAAAACTCTGTCCAACACAAACCACCCTTAATAGAAATCAAAGAGCTCCCCTTTGATCTCCAAGTGCCAGCTTCAAAGTGTCTCTATGACCTGTAACAAGATTTCTCCAGTTATCTAGGGTTTTTGGAAAAAAAAACTCCATGAACCTTCCCTGGGCTTTAACTAAGGATGAAAATCTCCACAAAACCTCTTAATTGGGCTACATAAGCTGCTAATTAATTAGTCAATCAGTTCTCCACACACACTGTGTATGGGCTAAGAAAGAAGAAAGATGTTGAAGGTGAAACCCCACTTTGATACCAAGTTGTGAAACATGCCTGTAGTAAATCAGAAAATATAGAAAAAGAAAAGAAAGAAAGAGGAGTGGAAGGTTTCAACAAAAGCTTCCGGAAGAAGAAGAGGAAGGAAGAGAGAAGAGAAGATGTTCGATCCCTTCTATAGTCTCCTCAAGATGTCTTTTATTTCTTAATGTAAAACAGAGTACAATTCCTTAGATGCCCTTAATAGGGCAGTCAACACTAAAGAACTAATAAAATAATCAAAAAGAAGCCCATAACTAAATGAACATAAACTTAAAAGAAATAAAACCACTAGCGCCCATTTGGCCCATTCTCACTACAAAACCCTTGGCCATCAACCTTGCCTTATACCTTTCCATTGAGCCGTCAACACGATGCTTAATAGTAAACACCAACTTGTATCCTACAAGTTTTTTACCCTTAGGAAGGTCAATCAAATCCCACATGCAATTCTTATGAAGAGCATCAATTTCCTCTAGCATAGCATTTTTCCACTTAGGAGAATTTAGGGCCATTGTAGCAAACTTAGGAACAAAACACTAGAAATAGCAAAAAGGAAAAAATGGTAAGGAGGCAAGTTGCTACAAGTGGCGAAATGACAAATGAAGTGTTTAGTGGTGCATGAATGGGTACCTTTCTAAACAACAATAGGGAGATCAAGGTCACAATTAGGGTTACAAAGGGAATCATTACATGTTTCAGTAGGGGGTGTACTACTCTTCAGGTTTGCCTCTTGAGAAACTATAGGTTCAGGGGGAGCAATCTCAAGTTTGTCTTCATTTGGTGATGTATGTTGATCTAGGGGACAGGAACAAGATCTAGAACAAGAGTAAACACGTTGGACAAGAGCACGAGTAGGAGAACGAGGATGATGTGGAGCAATAGGGGAATCAAAGACTCGGTCGGGTGTAGTGATGGAAACAAGAATATGCTTCTTCAAAGTACGATTCTCTCCGTGAGAAGTAGAAAAGAATGGTTAATGCTCAACAAAAGTCACATCCATGGAGATGAAAGTGTGATGAGAAGAGGGATCATAGCACTTATATCCCCTTTCAGTGTGATGATAAGATTTTATGGACATTTATTCTCTTTGCCATGTGCTGCGAGATCTATATTTGAGGAGAAAAAGAGAAGTATGAAAGAGACAGTGACTGTTATCAGTTCAACAGTTATTGGTTGGGTGCTGCTGCTTCCTGAGTTTCAAGGGTTGAGGAAGGAAGATTTTGGTGCTGATTTCTGGATTTCTTTGAATGCATAAAGAGTGTTGATGTTCTGAGTTGTCTTGAAGTGATTGTTTTGTTTTGAAGTGATATTGTAATGATTCTTTTTGTTTTCTGGTGGTGGTGACATCTTGTCCCCTAGTTATGTTCGTACTATTTTCCTTTAGGCAATAATTTTTTTTCTTTATTTATCTTCAAAAAAGGACCTAGGGATATCTCCTCAATTTCCAGAATTCTCAAGTTTGGTTTTCGGGTCTCAAGGAATGTCCCCTCTTGATGTGGGGGATGTCCCTAGTTTCTGGGTTTTCACTTGTCAGACCAAATCAACCCTTAGGGGTCGTCGTCTCCTGGAAGGATGAGGTCATCTTCAGAGTTACAGAATTTTCACAGTTTGGCCCAAAGCCCTTGAGGGAATGTCCCCTCACTTATAGGGGATGACTCATGCTTCAACCCAGAAATTTAACCAATATTTCCTTGTTTAAAGCCAATATAAACTGAACCTAAGACCTTCCTATCTCATTCCAAAGACCAAGGAGATTTAGTCTATCGATTCTAGGTATAAACTTTGAGCCCTTAGCAAATGCACATGATCTGATTACATTGAATAAACAATAAAACCTATTCTAAATCTTCAAATGGTTCTTCCGTGCACGTGAGTTGCTCTTTTTCAGATATCAGCCAATTTGAGTCTTTATGTCTGTAATAGATTTTGGGTTTTCTTTTGGGGATGTTTATGTTTTTGTTTGGGTCATTTGGTTGTGTGTCTGTTTTGGGTGATATCTTATCACCTTTCTATTGTATTTCTTTTCCTTTTTAATGAAGTTTTCTCTTTATTCTTCAAAAAAAAAACTCGGTTGCACTCATCTAATTCTGACAAATCTCTGAGATCAATGCTGTTTGTGTTGTTAGATCCATTGGAATGATCTAACAGTTTGATAGTTCACTAGGTTTCCAAGGTAGAGTCTGTTGGAAGGATATGAAAAGGACTCGTAAGAGGAATAAACTGAGGAATTAATTAATTTTTGCCACTTAAACATCTTTCATCCCTTCTATATCAATTTAGATTCCATAGATTACACTGTAATGATGTATTTTCATAGGCCATGCTCTGGAGGGTAATGCTTGGTCTGACAGATATTCTGGATGTAAATCCCTTGGCAATTTTGGATCAAGAGTAGGGGTGTCAATTTTTCGGGTTCAGGGCAGGTTCGGTCGGGTGTAGGATCAGGTTATGGTTTTGGAAGTCTAACCCAAGTTGGGTTCAAGTCAGGGTCAACCTGTTTGGTTATGATACCCCCTACATATAGAAGGTATTGTTGCAATTTTGTACGATCTTACTCCACAAACCTAAGGGTTTCATTTCATTTCATTTACCCTCTTCGAGTTTTTTCTGGAAGAGGTGACTGGAGTTTGCAGAAAAGATGACCAACGAACTGTATAGCACTGAAGAGAAACTCTCTTTTGGAATTTCACTGATTAGTTAGTCTTCTTGTATTTTTCTTGTCCCATTTTTCTTATGGGATGTTTCTTATGGTTCAAACTTTGAAGTGTCGAGGCTTTACAGAAAAAATAACTGTTGAAAATCACAAATAGGTGACGTGGGAAACCCTGGATATACTTCTCTTTGGTTTCATGGATCATAAAAGGAATTTACTTATTCTGTTTTTTGAAAATTCTTCAATGTATCATTTTCTTCTTTGCCTAACCAAGTTTGGAGCAAGACATCTTCCAAAAACCAATTCTGTCTTTACAGAATATACTAAACCCTGGATATACTTCTCTTTGGTTTCATGGATCATAAAAGGAATTTGCTTATTCTGTTTTTTGAAGGTTCTTCAACATATCGTTTTCTTCTTTGCCTAACCAAGTTTGGAGCAAGCCATCTTCCAAAAACCAATTCTGTCTTTACAGAATATACTGTTAATGTATCTATTGGAAACAACCACCTTGATGCATCTGTGTATCACGACCAGCTTCAAGAAACATAAGGCAGGTCGGGTTGGCATCATGTTCTGTCTTATAGGGGTGGGGCGGGTTTGGAAATTGATCCTTGTTAAATCAGGGTGGATTGGGTTCAGGCAGAGATAGTAGAGGGTCAGGTTAGGGTTGAGGCAAACACTCAACCTGACGCGTTGGCATCCCTAATCAAGAGCTTATTCCAGTAGGCAAATACATGAAACCAATTTTGTCATTGTTCTCTATTAAGAGCCATAACTAGATATGATAATAGGCCTTGGTATTCCTTATGACCAAGTAGTAAATAAAGAAATGCCAAAACTAATCTTCTAGTTGCTATCAGAAACCTACATTTCATTTTAGGTAGTTCTGCATCTTACTCATGTATAAGTGTCATATTGATTATCAATACATGTGAATTATTACCATTACTTTCTGTCATTGCAGGAAGGGACTTCAAACTATTTCAAAGGACTGATGCTGATTCTATGTTATCTCATTGTTGCTGCTAGTTTTTTTGTACATGTAGACCCTTCAAACGGTGAGTAGCAGGAAATTTCTTCTATATGATCGTGTTTTCTTGCATTCTACCAAAATGATTATGCAAATGTTTTCCCCCCAATGTTTTGAGTTTGAATGGTTGTCACCATAACGAATATGGTTCCAATTCATATGTTTAGAGGTATAAACACTGGCAATGCTATTTTTTTATTTCCTTTTTGTGTGTGTATGGGGGGGGGGGGGGTGTTGTTGCATGTTGTATGAATAATATCAGAGAGAAAACATGTAGTTTTATACAAATAACGAAGAGTTATGATTTTCATATAACCGGCCAGGAAGAATTTTCTTTGGTACACGTTCATTATATATCTAAAGAGTTAGAATTATAGGACAAACATGACATTGGATTATGGCCAAATCAGTGTCCCTCAGAATGACTGAACTAACTGCATTGTGGATCATCCAGTTCAGTAATCCCTGAAAATCCTTTGTTAATTCCTAAATGGAATCATGGATAATGCAAGATTTGGCTATAATCCAATATCAAGTCCAATTTGTTAATTCTTGGACGTGGCGGTGGTCTTGGAAAAAATACAGCACTGGAGTAATACTTTGAAGAAAAATGAGAAGTGCTTCAGAGTGGAACTGCGATTTAATTCCAAAGGTTGGTTTATTGTGCTTACCGAATGGTTTGGGCGGAAGAAAGCAGCTGATATATATACCGATGGGAAAACAGAGCATGGACTGGACTTCTTTTGCAGAGATGTTACAGGAATTTCTGTGGAGAGGCGACAATGGAGCTAAGACAGCTCAGACAATGCTGGCTATCAGATCAAAGCCACCAAAGGAAAATGGCAAGGGGGATGGGGTTGATGGTAAACAGAGCTTCTTAGAGTGGCACAAGAAATTTGTGGTGTATGCCAATAAAAAGCTGGAAAGAAGTTTTAGAAGGTATTAAAAAAAAACTTTATCCTGAAGGCAGGCTGAACTTAGTCCAATTCCAGGTAGGTAAAGCTCTATTGGAATTGGTAGGTCTAGACAAGGAGATATTCATGCCCTCTCAATACAAACTTCAGAGGGTTTAGTGGTCGTTGAGTGAAAATCTTAGGACTCCTATTTTACACCTGGTCATATGGCAGACAGCTCAGACAATGCTGGCTATCAGATCAAAGCCACCAAAGGAAAATGGCAAGGGGGATGGGGTTGATGGTAAACAGAGCTTCTTAGAGTGGCACAAGAAATTTGTGGTGTATGCCAATAAAAAGCTGGAAAGAAGTTTTAGAAGGTATTAAAAGAAAACTTTATCCTGAAGGCATGCTGAACTTAGTCCAATTCCAGGTAGGTAAAGCTCTATTGGAATTGGTAGGTCTAGACAAGGAGATACTCATGCCCTCTCAATACAAACTTCAGAGGGTTTAGTGGTCGTTGAGTGAAAATCTTAGGACTCCTATTTTACACCTGGTCATATGGCATGTTCAAGAAGATAACAGACTTCTGCGGAGGAAGCATTAAGGAGCTGGACACCTCAGACTTGAGTGCAGCAACCTTGAATCTAGAGGAAGTAAAGCCTAAAGCTTTACTTAGATCGATGAATCTGATTGTTGATGAAGTAACCTACAAGATTTGGTTACTTTTATTAGTGGTAGCTCAGATGTGGAAGAGTCTGCCAAAGGTAGGAGACGATGCCGGCGGGGAAGTGGTCAGGACACATGACAATCTGGGATAGGAAGATGAACGACATTCAAATTTTATAAAGGAAACCCACCATTCCTTCTTTTGAGAGGTGGTAGACAGGATACTGATTTCTTGGGCAAATCTAGGCCATCCAAATCAGATTGAAGAGTCAAAGTTAAATCCTTCACTGAAGTTGTGGTAGGTAAGAGTGGTGAGATACCCAAGGAATTTGAAGGGGCGCCAAGTGCCAAACCGGTGGTCAAACCGAGGTGTGTGGGTGGTCCATCTGACCCTACCTCCAACTCATGTGATAACTTAGAAGGTCAGGTGACAGAGCAAGTTTGAGTGCTAGGGGATGATATCTTCGATCTATCATCATCCTCCTTGATGTCTAAGAACGAAAGTCGACACGCAACATCAAAGCAGGGCACCAACACCCTTTCCTTCGCCTTAAATAGGTCTAAGAGGCTAAATCTAAGTTCAAAATTTCAATGCATATCAAGCTGTATCGGCCAATACATATCTTATCGTGGGCTTCCCGATACACCCCTACAGGGGATGTTTCGGGGTCTAACCCGGTTCAGGGGGTAGATGGGCCTTAAACCAACCCCTCCGGACCAGGTTGGAAGAAAAACTAAAAAAGAAAATGATGTGAGCCACAATACAGTCCGATATGCCGGTAGCCAGTGTCACTTCAAAACGCTACCAGAGCTTGAAGTATGGATGATTACACACTTGGAACGTAGCTTTTGTTTGTAGACTCCTTGAAAGAAACTTCTCTAGAGCCAATGGAAATTGGATTTGATTTGCCTGCTTTAGACTTGGTGGTGGGCTCTATAGCTAGAAGAGAATAGTTGGTACAACCAACAGAGGCACTAGATCAAGGTGTTCATTCTTGGGATTTGGGTTTTAACACTGACCTTCATAGTGAAGCTCAAGAGGAACAGTCAATCAGTGCTATCCATGCTTTACCAAACAAGTATGGAATTCTGACAAAACTTGTATGTAAGAAAGCTTACTCTAAAGTGGAGCAGGGATTTTTTAACCCTTTCCCCCCCCCCTTCTGTTCCCTTGCCTGTATTTTTGTTTCCTTCCCCTAAGGCTTCCTCTAACTTTGCCTTCACTTCTGTCAGCAAGGATAAGGATAGATTGTGGGCTAATGAGATTGTTAGCATTCATCAGCTGTCGACTGATGGTTAGGATATTGGAGTGCTGAGTTGGGCTACAAATGCTTCTCCTTGGAGGGCAATACATGTTGTCCTCCCTCTTTTTCTACCTTTTGTCAAGTACAATATTTGTTCAAGGGACCTTGTTAAATTCTGGGAACATGTTTGGGTGAGTAAGACACCCTTGAAAGCCTTGTTTCCTTCTTTGTTCTCTATTTCAAATTGTAATCACAATGGACTTTGATCGGCGGTCGGTTGAAGGTCTGGAGAGGACAGTAGGGAAGAGAAAAGGTGAGGGGGAATACTGGTTGTAGACAATTTTGGGAGAAGAGCAGAGAAGGGAGTGAGAGAGAGGGAGAGACAGAATGAGGGAGATGACGTGAGAGACCCCTAGAGTCAGGGTTATGTATTAGTGTCTCCCGTGGGGAAGAGTTGTTCCCCTTTTTATAGAGAGGACCCCAAGGTTATAAGGAGAAGGATCTAAAAGGAGACCTTTCCTAGTAGGAAAGGGGATCTTTATCTTTATCTCAGCTATTAAGGGGGCACCATTGGGATTTCGCCACGTGTCCTACGAGATCCTTTAAGGAAAAGGTTTCCTTTCTCTTAAGGATTCTAGCGTGACACGTGTAGGCTATGTCCCTTTACAGATTTTCCTATATACACACGTTGGGACATTCGATCGGCTAATGCGTTTGGATGTCCCTATAAATCATCTTTGAAGTGTTTCGTCACGGCTTGCCACGACTGTGTAGGGTGCAGGTTACCTGTGAACTTATATTGCTGGATTTGGCTTTGTTTATCGTTCATCATGGCATGAGCTACCATTCTATGGTCATCGCAGGATGTTGGTAGTGTATCAAGTTCGTCGCAGAGTTGCGATATCATTCTAGACTAATCACTAGTCTTGGATAGCACACAGTTCTCATCGCAGGTCCCAAAAGGTATTTCATGCTCATCGCAAGTGCGTGAACCTTACGATACTTTGATAAAGTGTCGTTGTGCCATTACAAAGGCATCCCTGTTGGGATTTCTCCGTATGGTTTTCTTTTGACATCTTCATCGTAGTCCCAATGATGGTAAACTACATGCACTTACATTGGCCCCCTTGCTTATTGATAAGAGTATTCTTGTCAATAAGCATCTTTTGTGTTTTTCTTTGCCTGTTTGTTGTCGAGTATCTGTGATTAGATGAGGACGGGGGAGTTGATTGATTTGTTATAGATTGCGGTTTCATGGGTGTCCCAAAAGAAAAGACACCGGGTTATTTTATACTTCGTTGGAATGAAGGGCATCTCTTTGTTGGTGTTGTCGTATTGACTTGCAGTTGTTTTCTGGGTTGTTCGAGTCATATACAAAGTGTTGAAGGTATAAGTTGTTGAGTGAGCCGACTTGTGTTTAGTTTATTTCCTTTTAAATTAAGATGTTGTTGGGCCTTGGGCCCATTAGTTTTTATTTTTTAAAGAGCTGTAATTACTTAGGTTGAGTTGCCGCCCTACTAAGGGCATCTTTGTAATATCTCATACTTAAGTTAATTATAAATAGAATGAGGGGCTGGCGGCTAGGGTTATGTGAATCTATCCTAGTCGACCTTCTTCTCTTTTCTTCCCTTTCCTTTGTCTCTTGCTGAAATCCCCAACTTTCTACCTTTCCTTTCACAAGATGCTTGGCCGAAATCAGCACATAAGGCTTTCTACTTGGTATCAGAGCAGGTTGAAGGTTCTTGAAGAGATCCGTTCCTGCAGCCCTAGATCGGCCGACTGCATGGAGATTTAAGAGGCTGATCGAAGCTTTCAGGTAAGCCCAGTTTTTGGATTTTCTTGATGGATCTGTATGCCCTGTAGCTGGTCTAGGGTTTCTCATCAAAATCAGGAAAAACTGGAGAAAGGGGAAGAGTCCTGATTTTGTTGGACTCTTCAATTTTGACCTAGGTAGTGGCGCCCTATTTTTTTAGGGTTCCTCTGGGTTTTTTGTAAGGGGCGATTCAAGTTCCATGTGGTTTGGAGGCCTCTAGAGAGGGCGGTTGCTTCTTCTCTCCCTTCTCCCCATCCCACCGAAAAGGAATCTTTCCTGGGAAGAAAGAAAGTCCAGGACACCAAAGGAGTGTCGTTGGTTCCAGAAGGTATTCTGTTTATTCTTGTTGCATTTTTTAGCTGTTTTCTGAACCTCTTTGAGACACATGGAGGGACACAGAGTTGAATATAAGCCCGGGAATGAAATGGGACCAGTGGGAGGAGGTGCTGGAGACCCCTTCGGAGTCGGAACCATTACTACAGTTAGGTTGGATGGTACAAATTACTTGGAATGGTCCCAATCTGCAAAGATTGCCATTGGGACTCGTGGAAAAGTGGGGTATATTACTGGTGAAGAGGTAAAACCCGAAACTGGCAACTCCCGGTGGGTGCAAGAAAATTATATGGTAATGACATGGTTGTGTAATTCTATGTTGCCACATATAAGTAAAAACTTTTTATGGGCAAACATTGCCAAGGAGATATGGGATGGGGTTGCAGAGACCTATTCACAGAAGGAGAACGTTGCTAGGGCTTATCAACTAAGAAATCAGATTATTGCTACTAGGCAGGGAGATAGATCTGTTGTAGCTTATTTTTCAGTCCTTAAGACCCTGTGGCAGGAGATTGACCATCTAGAGACCTTTGCTTGGGAAACCACCAAGGATGCAACTACCTATCAAAGACACTTAGAGAAGTATAGGGTGTTCGAATTCCTTGTTGGCCTTAACCCTGAGTATGACATTGCACGACAACATCTTCTTTCCAGGGACAGTGTCACTCTCTCCCAAGCATATGCATTCGTGTCTGGAGAGGAGTGCAGGAGGGATGTAATGATGAAGAATCTCATGATTGATCAGTCTGCTATGGTAAGTGCTGTGAAACCTAAACAGAATGGCAATGAGAACAAGAAGGAAGACAAAAGGGACTTAGTCTGTGACTACTGTAAGAAACCGAAGCATACAAGAGATACTTGCTGGAAGCTTCACCCACATCTTGTGCCGACCAGATTGAAGAATAAGAAAGGAAATGCACATATGGCAGTTACTGGTGACACTCCGGCCCCCCCTACTACAGTTGCCTTGGAGTTTGTTGCAGCTACTGTAGTAAGGGCCGAGCTTGAGAGGTTTGGGTTACTTCTGAATCAGAGGGATACAGCTAGTTCCAATTCAGCCGCAACCGGACAACAAGGTACAGGTAGCACAGGTGGAACTCACTCTACCTCCCTTGCCCACACAGGTAGTCCACATGTCACTGCAAACTATGTTTCTGCTTCAGGTAAGGAGAGATCTCCTTGGATTATAGACTCTGGAGCCTCAGAGCACATGATCCATTGCTTCACCATTTTCTCCTCTTACCAGCTCAGTTCTGGCAGAGATAGGGTCTCCACAGCTGAAGGATCCCATGTTCCTATTGCTGGGAAGGGATCTGTCAAGATTAATGATTCCATTTGTTTTCCCTCTGTCCTCCATGTTCCTAGATTGAGCACCAACTTGTTATGTGTTAGTAGTTTGACTAAGAATCTGAACTGCTCAGTAATTTTTTCTCTTGGACATTGTATTTTGCAGGATCTGGATTCAAAGAGGACGATTGGGAGTGGTCATGAAGTGAATGGAATCTACCTCCTGGATACTCTTCCAATTCACCAAAGTCATCATGTTTGCAAGGACAGTGAGTCAAAACTTGTGGATCAGATTATACTTTGGCATAATCGTCTGGGCCATTTGTCTTTTTCTTCTTTAAGTTCTTTGTTTCCAAAACTGTTTGAGTTTGTGAGTCTGTCAAGGTTGAAGTGTGAAGGTTGTGAACTTGGAAAGCATTGTAGACACTCTTTTAAACCGAGTAATAAAAGATGTTCTCCTTTTGATGTTATTCATTCAGATGTGTGGGGCCCTTATCATGTTCCCTCTATGGGCGGCTATCGCTATTTTCTCCTATTTGTGGATGATTTCTCTCGATATTCCTGGATTTACTTGATGAAATCACGTGATGAGGTACCATCCTTGGTGAGGCAATTCCATCATATGGTATTAACACAATTTGGAACTAGAATCAAGATGTTCAGATCTGACAATGCTAGGGAATATTTTGAGAGACATCTTGACTCATATCTGTTGGAGTATGGTGTTGTCCATCAGAGTAGTTGCTCCTATAGTCCACAGCAGAATGGTGTTGCAGAGAGAAAGAACAGGCACATTGTTGAGACGGCAAGAAGCATGATGATCACAGCGATAGTTCCGGTTCGTTTTTAGGGTGATGCTGTTCTCACAGCAGTATATCTGATTAACAGGATGCCTTCTCGTATACTTGGATTCAGCACTCCATTCAGCCTTCTTTTTCCTCAGGGGGAGATGTTTCATATTCCTCTAAGGGTGTTTGGGTGTGTCTGCTTTGCGCATATTCTTGGTCTTTACCGTTCGAAACTTGATCCCAAGGCAAAGAAATGTGTTTTCCTTGGATATGCAGAGAATCAGAAAGGGTACCGCTGCTATGATCCAGTCTCTGGGAACCGGTTTGTTACTATGGACATCACCTTTTTCGAATCTATATACTTCTTCTCAAGGAATCCTTTTCAGGGAGAGTGTTTTGGGGAAGTAAGTCAACAGTCTATCCCTCTCCCAGTTCCAGTTCCTATGTCTACTACTGTGCTTGACAACCATCCGATGTCACCTACCTTGCCACCCCCTTTGCGTTCCGTCTCACAGTATTACTCACGGCAGAGACTTCATAAGGAGGTTGATTCCACTACAGCAGAACTCACACCACTTCCTGTCGATCCCGTGGAGACTCCAGGTTCGGCTGATCCAGATCCAGGTATTCCTCTTGATCCCTCTACTATTTCAGTTCCCATTGGTCCCACTAAAACTATTACAGATAACCTTGATCTCCCTATTGCTCTTAGAAAAGGAAAGAGGAAGTGCACTGCTCATTGCATATCACAATACTTATCCTACAGTGGACTTTCTCCTTCCTACCGTGCTTTTCTCTCTTCTCTTAATTCCGTATCTATACCCAAGGATGTTAGTGAGGCTCTCTCCAAACCTGAGTGGAAGGTAGCTATGCAAGAAGAGATGGAGGCTTTGATTAAGAATCAGACATGGGAGATTGTGGACCACCAGATGGCAAGGAGACAGTTGGATGCAGATGGGTTTACACAGTAAAGTATAAGGCAGATGGAAGCATAGAGAGGTACAAGGCAAGACTTGTTGCAAAAGGATACACACAGACCTATGGCATTGATTATCTAGAAACTTTTGCACCAGTTGCAAAGATGACCTCTGTTCGGATACTCCTTTCTCTTGCTTCCTCATACTCTTGGCCCTTGTTTCAATTGGATGTGAAGAATGCTTTCCTAAATGGGTATCTGCAAGAAGAGGTGTATATGGATCTTCCAGCTGGTTTTTATGATAATGCTAAAGAGGGAAAGGTATGCATGCTAAAGAAGTCACTATATGGCTTGAAACAATCCCCTAGAGCATGGTTCGACAGATTCAGAAAGGCCCTGATTGTTTTTGGCTACACTCAAACTCAATTTGATCACACCTTGTTTGTGAAGCGCAGGGGATCCTTGGTGTCAATCCTAATTGTTTATTTGGATGATATTGTTGTCACTGAGAATGATCTGAGTGAGATTTATAGTCTGAAGAGGAACCTGCATAAGGAATTTGAGATTAAGGACCTTGGAGAACTGAGATACTTCTTAGGCATTGAAGTTGCAAGATCGAAACATGGAATTTTTATCTCTCAAAGGGAGTATGTCTTGGACCTTCTCCAAGAAACAGAGAAACTTGGAACAAAGGCAGCTAGCACCCCCATTGATCAGAACCATAGAATCAGTGCATCAGAAGGTGAACCAGTAAAGGACCTTGGGAGGTACCAAAGACTTGTGGGTCGGCTACTATACTTGTGCATGACAAGACCGGACATCTCCTATGCAGTAAGTGTAGTGAGCCAATACATGCATGCTCCGCGAGACCAGCACTGGAAGGCAGTTGACAGGATCCTTGCTTATCTGAAGGGACATCCAAGCAGAGGCATATTGTTTACTGATCATGGACAACTCAAGCTAGAGACCTATACAGATGCGGACTGGGCAGGATGCCTCGATGACAGAAGATCAACTTCAGGAGTGTGCACCCTAGTTGGGGGCAACCTAGTCTCATGGAAGAGTAAAAAACAAACAGTTGTGGCAAGATCAAGTGCAGAAGCCGAATATAGGGCCATGGCACATGGAGTTTCAGAACTTCTCTGGATCCGTTCTCTATTGGAAGAAATCGGTGTTCAGGTAGAAGAACCTATGATGCTATACTGCAATAACCAGGCAGCAATTAATATTGCTCTTAATCCAGTCCAACATGACCGAACTAAGCACATTGAAGTAGATAGACATTTTATCTGAGAAAGGGTAACTTCTGGAGAAGTTTGTCTTCCATACATTTCTTCTGATCTGCAGCTTGCTGATGTCCTCACAAAAGGCGTTGCAAAGAATAAGCTGGAGCATGATCTACGCAAGTTGGGGATGTATGACATCTACTCCCAACTTGAGGGGGAGTGTTGAGTGGGCCGACTTGTGTTTAGTTTATTTCCTTTTAAATTAAGATGTTGTTGGGCCTTGGGCCTTGGGCCCATTAGTTTTTATTTTTTAAAGAGCTGTAATTACTTAGTTTGAGTTGCTGCCCTACTAAGGGCATCTTTGTAATATCTCATACTTAAGTTAATTATAAATAGAATGAGGGGGCTGGCGGCTAGGGTTATGTGAATCTATCCTAGTTGACCTTCTTCCCTTTTCTTCCCTTTCCTCTATCCCCAACTTTCTACTCTTCCTTTCACAAGAAACTTGGCCGAAATCAGCACATAAGGCTTTCTACTTAAGTGATGGCATAGCTCAGTGTTTCCTTTAATTTAGCCCCCCCCCCTCCTATTTCTTGATGGAAGGCCTTTTGTGAAGAAACATGTCGGCTATGACTTGTCATTTTAAGTTTACGACCCCCCTATTTCTTGATAGAAGGCATTCTATCAAGGAGTATTCGAGAGTTGGGAGAGATTATGTTGAATTTTCATCCCCCTTGTTTCTTAAGAGAGAAGCCATTTTATCAAGAAACATTCGAGAGGTGTATATAGAACCTTAGGCACATCGATAGATGCATAAAGTTGCTAGAACACCCAAATGATTGCATAGCATTGTCTATAAGCATTTGTTATGAGATTAATGTGATTGATGTGTTGTTGGTAGAGTTGCTGGTGGGTTTCCAAAACTAGAGAAGGTTCGGAAATAGTTTTAGAATATTAGGACTTTGCATTTTGGAGAGTGAAGTATTCGGTAGGGAGGAAATATGGTACAAAAGGTGGTGTAATAGGAAGCCCCCCCCCATTTAGTGTGTAGAATTTTGGAGGGAACCTAATATTCTTGTGATTTGAGCATTTCTTGCAATTGCTCTGTTATAGCATGTTGATAGTCTTGTAATGATAATATCGTGGATCATGATGCATAAAGTCTTATTTGAACCATGTACGGGATGTAGTTGCGTAGTTTGGTTAGTGTGCTGAATGTTTAGCAATCGATTGAAAGAGTGCATTCTCCGCTAGGCTTGGCATAAGATGGTTGGTGCCGGAGCTTACTAGTGTCAAGTTCTTTTTGCAACTGTTTGATTATAGTGAACTTCACAGTCCATTATATTTGTGCTTGTTTGCGATATAGACAAATGTAGAGTAAGTCGCTTATGCCTAAGGCTAATTACCTAGGGCTTCATAAGAAATGTGCAATGCATGGGGCTGCCATGGCTTTTTGTCAAATAGCTACCTAGTGTTGTGAAGGTTCTATGGGATAGTCGCATGGGGTTACCATGGCCTCCTGGGGTTGCTAGGGAATTGAGATGTGCTTCTGGAGTTGCTAGGGCCTTCCTGGGGTTGCTAGGGGATTGAGATGCGCACTTGGGGTCGCCAGGGAATTAAGATGTGCATCTGGGGTTGCCAGGGAACTGTGATCTGCACCTGGGGTTGCTAGGGAATTGAGATGTGCCTAGGGTTTCCAGGGAATGTAGATATGTGCTTAGGGTTGCCAGGGCCTTCTTGGGGTTTCCAAGTAATTGAGATGTGCTTGGGGTTGCTAGGGAATGTAGATGTATGCCTGGGGTTGCTAGGGCTTTCCTAGGGTTGCCAGGGAATGTACATATGTGCTTGGGGTTGCCAGGGCTTATTACAACCGGCGTGTCAGCTCGGAGGTGATACCTAGGTCTGGTAGACCAGGCCTCTAATGAATAAGCTGTGTTGGCAATTAGTGCTTGTTGCTCAAGACTTCTATGTGATGTTGCAAGAAACACGTTAGGGAATTGTAGGGAATGTGATGAATGGGTAAATGCTTGTTTAAAATTCATTTAAAGCTCATAGATCGATTCAAAATCATATCTTTATTGTGAAAAAAAAAAGGAAAAAAAACATGTTTGAAATCATGTGTTTGTGAAACAATGGTGAAGCATTATTTTTGAACCAGATGATAACATATGTTAGAAGATAGTATTGAAAGTATGTTTTTGGAAATAACTATTTGATTGGAAATTCCATGTTTCGGAAAGCAATTCTTCATTGAAATACCAAAATTGGTCAAAAAGAGATCATAGTAAAATGTTGGGACTGAGTAATGCTTCCTGTAACGAAACAAAATTATATTTGAAGCATCAGATCCGAACTATCATGATCTGAAACATATAAGATCAGTCAAATATGTAAGAGTTTTGTGTGCCTTTGCTAAAATCAATGAACCCCCCCCCCTTCTAACCATTTTCATTACTGTATTGGTCGCTGCTTCACCGATTATCGTCCTAAATGGTAGAAAATTAAACAAATCACTGCTACAAATGAATAGCTGCTATGTTAGAGAGAATCAAAGATAAGTCTCAATAATAATTTAAAGATCATCAAATCAAAGAAGAATCCAGCTCAAGTCAAACCCATCCGTCTCAGGACCCTCTAAAACAATTTACTGTATAAGCACCATTGTAGGACAATAATCATATCGCTACTAGTATAGAATCTAAAAATCAAAATTAAATAGGTCTTGGATCAAAGAATGAAACAGTGTTCTTGAACAAACTACATTCCCAAAAAAAATCCAACAAAAGACTAACCAAACTAACTCAAAATAGGACCCTGTGTAACTGCAGTGGATCAAATTAATAGAGAAATTCATAAGCTTAACAAAATCCAGCATGATCGACGTAATAATCACTAAAACTCGAAAGAAGAAGAAAGGCTTATAGAGCTTTAGGACATTGTGATAATGCGGTGGTAGCCACTGATCGAAAAACAAGAGAGACAGGCGAGCCCGCTTGACCTTCACATGGGGAAGCAATCTACTTTTCTCTATCGGAGTTGGGATCGATACTGCTTTTGTCAGTGGTGAAAGAGGGATTGATATCTCGATCAATATCCTTGCAACTAAGCAAAATAAATGGAAGACGGGGGAAAAGAAAGAAAGCAAATAGAAGAGATTCATCATTGCAAGAACCCCAAACATATTCTTGGATTATTTTGTTAGAAAATAAAAGAGACAAGAGGAATGGATCCCTTTCCTAAATGTTGTCCTCGGGCCTTCCGTCCCTCGATTTACTTTAGGTTCAAAAAATCATCTACCTAACCTAGTCGATGGTGGTGATGATCTCCTACCCCTTGTCACTGCGATTGTTACTTCACATCGCAGGGGAGAAAGAAGGTAGGTGAATAATTCATCCGTGACTTCACTCACGGATGATCTGAATTAGAAGCCAGAATCTGGCGTCTTGGGGATTGTATGCCAATAGGCCCGATTCGAGTGACTTCGTTGGTGCAGGAAGACTGAATTGCCATTCACACTGATCTACTGCTATAGGCAGCTCACCTAAGAAAACCTACGTAGCTGCGTTGTTGACGAAGATAGACCCCAAAAACGGTGATTGGTAGCCAAACCATCATCAATACTGACTTTGACTCCCGACTCCCATTAGGTTTCAGTGCCATCATTCGCTCCATAGATCGGAAAACCAGAGATTCTTATGTAATCACAATGGACTTTGATCGGCTGTCGGTCAAGTCTCCAATGGTCTGGAGAGGACAGCAAGGAAGAGAAAAGGTGAGGGGGAATACTGGTTGTAGACAATGGTGGGAGAAGAGCATAGAAGGGAGTAAGAGAGAGGGAGAGACAGAATGAGGGAGATGCCGTGAAAGACCCCTGGAGTCAGGGTTATGTGTTAGTGTCTCCCGTGGGGAAGAGTTGTTCCCCTTTTTATAGATAGAACCCCAAGGTTATAAGGAGAATGATCTAAAAGGAAATCTTTCCTATTAGGAAAGGGGATCTTTATCTTCATCTCGGCTATTAAGGGGGCACCATTGGGATTTTGCCACGTGTCCAGCAAGATCCTTCAAGGACAAAGTTTCCTTTCTCTTAAGGATTCTTGCATGGCGCATGTAGGCTACATCCCCTAATGGATTTTCATGTAGACACACGTTGGGACATTCGATTGGCTAATGTGTTTGGATGTCCCTGTAAGTCATCTTTGAAGTGTTTTGTTGTGGCTTGCCATGACTGTGCGTGGTGCAGTTTGCCTGCGAGCATATGTTGTCGGATTTGGCTTTGTTTACCGTTCATAATGGTGTGATCAACCATTCTATGGTCATCATAGGATGTTGGTAGTGTACTGAGTTCATCGAAGAGTTACGATATCATGCAGGTCCCGAAAGGTATTTCATGCTCATCGCAAGTGTAGGATGGCCTTTTGTGCTCATCGCAAGTGCATGAGCCTTACGATACTTTGATAAAGTGTTGTTGTGCCATTACAGAGGCGTCCTGGTTGGGATTTCTCTGTATGGTTTTCTTTTGACATCTTTGTCGTAGTCCCAGTGATGGTAAACTACATGTACTTACGCAAACCCAAAGGATGAGCAAGTTTCTTCTTTCTTGATTCCTCCTGCCTCAATCTCAAGGTTTGATTGCAACTTGGGTTTTAGGAGAGGTCTTAGAGATTCTGAAATGAACCACATGTTGGATTTGATCAGATTTTTACAAGGAGTTTTCTTGGACCCTTCTAATCCGGATAGTAGAATCTAGACTCTAGCCCCCTTTGGATCCTTTTCCCATGCTTCTTTCTTGAGAGCCTTGTCCCAACCTTCTGTCAATCTGGGACTACCCTTTCCTGTTAAAGAAGTGTTGGGAAGGCCAACCCCTCTGAGAATAGGGGCCTTCTGTTGGGAAGCTCTTCTAGGGAAGATCAATACCTGTGACATACTTCAAAGGAAAAGACCTTCTTGGTGTTTGTCTCCTAACTGGTGCACTTTGTGCAAGGCAAATGGTGAGAACTGTTATCACTTGTTAATCTCTTGTCCTTTTGTTCTATCTATTTGGATTTGGTCTACTTCTTTGTTTGGTTGCAGGTCGAATTCTCTTCTAAACTGACAAAGCTTGTTTGCCTCCTTGGTTACTAGTGGGATGAAGAGAAGGGGTCAAGTTCTTTAGAGATGCACCAGAGCTGCTATCTTCTGGACAGTTTGGGAAGAAAGGAATCAAAGGGTATTCCAGAATAAGGATTTTAAGTGCAACTTTGGAGGTTGTTATAGTTGAAGTGTTACATTGGGTGATATCCCTGAAATTATTTGAGTATATTCCAAGGATAGATGTATCTATTCCATTGTGGTCTCCACCTGCTGAAGGGTTTATAAAGTTAAACTTTGATGGAAGCAGTGAAGGTAACCCAGGGCCTTCAGGTATTAGAGGTGTATTCAGGAATGAGGAAGGACAGGTTTTGGCTTTATTTTCTCTGAGTCGGTCAGTGTTGATGATTCTCTCAGGGCAGAGTTCTTGGCCGCGTTGGAAGGGATAAAGAGAGCAAAAGAATTAAATTTACATAACCTAATCATTGAAGGCGACTCCAAGGTAGTTATTGGCTGGCTGGAAAAATAAGAGAATGGACTATGGGAATATGCGAATGAAAAAAAAAATCAAGTGGTTGTCAAGGGGTATGGTAGTAAGGCTTCATCGGGTCAAAAGGAAAGCTAACTCCTTTGCTGATGCCTTAGCTAAACAGGGGGTAGGAAGGGCTCAATCTTTGTGGGCTTGCTTGTAACTCTTTGATTGTGCTTTGTCTGTCCTTGGGAAGGGCTAAGAGAGTTTACCCCTCCTCCTGGATGCTATATTTGTAATCTTCCTATTTTAATAAAATTTTTATTATTGATCGAAAAGTCAACAAAAGCAACCTAGTCAGGAGGAAGTGACTCCATTGGTCCAAGAAGGAAGAAGTAAGGGAAAAGGCAATGAAGTAGAGGAAAGAAAAGGAGGAGACAAAATCTTATTTGAGGAAGAAAGGAAAACAAAGAAAGAGAAAGAAGAGTTGAGGTTGAAAAGCTTAAATGTGTCATAAGTTATGAGAAGGAGAACAAGAGAAGGGAGAAAAGAAAGGGGAAGAACTAGGGTAGAAGATATAAAGTCCCATGAACAAGATCCTTGTCAGCAAAAACAGCCTAGTCTGGTGGAAGTGACTCCATTGGTCCAAGAAGGAAGAAGTGAGGGGAAATATAATGGAGTAGAGGAATGGAGATAAAAGTTTATTTGAGGAAGAAAGGAAAACAAAGGAAGAGAAAGAAGAGTGAGTTTGAAAAGCTTAAATGTGGCATAAGTTATGAAAAGGAGAACAAGAGAAAGGAGAAAATAAAAGGGGAGAGTTGAGTATAGACATGTACTTTGAGGAAGGACTCTAAGAAAACTGGGGTAGAAGATCTAAAATCCCATGAACAAGATCCTTGTCAGCAAAAGCGGCCTAGTCTAGAGGAAGTGACTCCATTGATCCAAGAAGGAAGAAGGGGAAAGGCAATGGAGTAGAGGAAAGAAAAAAGGAGACAAAAGCTTATTTGAGGAAGAAAGGAAAACAGAGAAGAGAAAGAAGAGTAAGGTTGAAAAGCTTAAATGTGGCATAAGTTATGAGAAAGACTCAAAGAGAACAAGAGAAAGGAGAAAAGAAAAGGGGAGAGTTGAGTAGATTCTCAGTCTCTGTGAAAATTAAAAGCTCCTTGGATGGGAGAAAAAAGGCACTAACAAATGTTTATGGCCCCAACTTGTATGGAGACAGGGCTTTTAGTTCAACTTGATCTGTTGAGAAATTGGAAAAAAGTGGCACTTTTGGCTCAAGGAAAGGAAGAATAATCACGGACTGGAGATCCCTGACAACCAACCATGTAAAACTTAACTTTAGTGTAAGTTTTATAGGCAGTCAAGGCATGGCTGGGTTAGGAGGTGTCTTCTAAGATTCTGAAGGCTCTATGCTTGCTTTGTATTCAAGACCTTTAAAGCATGGTGATGATTTGAAAGCATAACTGTTTGGACTACTTCATGGTTTAAAATTTTCTAAGCAATTTGTATTTCATCAGTTAGAGGTGGAAGGGGATTCTCAAGTGGTCATTTCATGGATAAAAAGCAATAACCAAATCCCTTGGATCAATAGGCATACCCTTTGGGAAATGACAGCATAATAAGGGAGCAAACAGTAACTCTTAAATGGGTGAGAAGAACAGCCAATGGGATGGCAGACACTCTAGCCAAGCAGGGGGGCTTTAAGACAGCAAATGTCTTGGGAAAAATTGTAATCTCTTGTTTGTTTAAGGTGGAGAGTAATCTCACCATGATGTATCCTTAAAGTCTGTTTTTAATAATATCTATTTTTACTAATAAAAGAACTCGTATAGAGACACGGCTCTATTCTAGGAGGAGTTGTCTGCTATCAAAGGACTATGGAAAGGCCCTTGGTGCCTGAGGTGTGACTTTAATGTGATCAGGTTTTCAAGAGTAACAAATATAGAACATTCCCATTAGAGGAGAACAAAGAGGAGGGGATGGAAGCGGTGAATAGGGGAGTGAGTAGAAGTCAACAAAATTCTGGGTCTGTTTTCCTAGGAGGGGAAGAATTTGCAAAGGAAGCATTCAGGGCTGCAGAGGATACAACCAAGAAGATCGAAAGTACAGTAGTTCCAGTGGTTAACTATAATTGTAATAAATCAACAGTGCAAGAGATGGAAGATAGGGGAGTGAGTAGAAGTCAACAAAATTCTGGGTCTGTTTTCCTAGGAGGGGAAGAATTTGCAAAGGAAGCATTCAGGGCTGTGGAGGATACAACCAAGAAGATCGAAAGTACAGTAGTTCCAGTGGTTAACTATAATTGTGATAAATCAACAGTGCAAGAGATGGAAGCGATTGCTGAAAGTCGCAAGGAGATCACCAAAGAGCCAGGAGAGGTCGAGGGGGTAATGGCTTCAGCCAGGGGTCAGAAGTTTGTGGGGAAGTCTGAAGAAGTCGTGGAAACTCTAAATGTAGTCAGAAGATTCAACAGCAGATCCCAGTTTCTAAGGTTTTCACGAGGTTAAAAGGTGGTCTATTTGGTGTTGGGCCAAACAAGCTCATCAAAAAACCAAAAAAAAAAAAAAAAAGTCAAGACAACAAGAAGATCACACTCACAAAACTGAGAAGAAGAATTAAGGTGTTTCAAGCTCCAGTTTGATACCGGGTGTCTTGCTTGATACTGTGGGCGTGGGGCTGGCTAGGATGTTCCGGATTTCTTTTGTCGTTTTTTGGTCTTGTCCTCTTTTGTTTTGTTTAAGGGTTTGCTCTAGTTGGGTTTAAATTTAGTTTGCTTTTGGTTCTGTTTTGTTTGGGTTTCGTTGTGCTTCTCTGGGTTTTCTGTTTGGGATGGGCTTTCTCTCAAGTGATTGCTTATCACCTTCCTTGTATTTTCTTTTTATTTCAATAAAAATTTTTCCTTTGCCTTCAAAAGAAAAAAAAAAAAAAAGAGAAACAAATAATCCAAATCAAGGTTTTACTACTAGCATGAGAAATTTTAATAACCTCATTGATACCCTAGAACTAAGAGAGGACCCTCTTTTGCAAGCTGATTTTACTTGCTCAAACTTCCAATCCCCCCCCCAACTTATTATAAATTGAATAGGTTTCTATTTTCTTATGATTAGGAGGAAATGTGGGGGACCCTATTTTCAAAAGCCTTGCCTAGAGGTACCTTAGCTCATTGTGTTGGAAGGGTTAGGATCCATCATATGGATGGCTGAACTATGTTAAATGGCTGGGCGAAATTTCAAAAATTTCCTAATCCTTCTAGGAATCGAATTCCCTATGTTTTGAAAAATTACATTTTTGCGGATCAGTCTTGCACTGAACCGGATCAGATTTGAAACCAAACAAAGAGGGAGATTTGTACCTGATACGGATACTACAAACACAAATCCCAAGGTGGAAGTTCATACTCAAATCAGTCTTAAAACCAGCCTCCACTGAAGATGGCACAATGTATAGGTGAAATTGATTCAGCAACATAGTTTTATGCAAAACCGAGATCTAACTGCTAGAATCGAATCGAGGATGATGACCCTGATATATGCTCAAATCAGTCCTAAAACCAGCCTCCACTGAAGATGGCGCAGTGTATAGGTGAAGAAGATTCAACAACACAGTTTTTTGCAAAATTGAGATCCAACTGGTACAATTGAACTGAGGATGATGACCCTGATATCCCTTGAATTTTTCTTGCAAAAATCTGAGGAAAACGGGTCTATATTAGTCCCAGATAGCTGATATCGAACTGGGAAAAACTAGGAGACGAAAGGGTGCAGAGAGAACAAAAAACTGCAAAAATATGAAGTTGTCTTGGACTGATCCGCCCCCTCCTCTTTTATAATCTCCTATGGAGCTATCTCCTAATCTAATTAGGAGATAATCCAGATCTAAATCAGATCTGGACTCTAATTAGAGATATACCTTATCTTCTTATAAGATTAAGTGCTCCATACCCAGATCCGAACCCAAATTTGCCCCATGGCACATGACAGCTTAAGTTGTCATGTGACAGCTTAATTAATCATATTAATTATGGACCTTAGGCCCATCAACTATAAGGAGAGTGTTGCATGGCCAACTTAGGCCTGATTTGTATGGTGTGGGACCCCACAATGACCTTGCATATGTACACATGGGTTCAGCCCAGCCTTTGTGAAAAGGCTTGGCCAAATTCACTACTAAACGCAGTGAACCCCTGAGCACATCACTATGGACTCAATATGGGCCCAACATATACACTTTAAGTGATCATTGAATTCAGCAATCCCATGAAGATCCAAGGATAATGGACTTAAGTAAGATAAAGCCCATCAAGTAATCAGCCCTATAATAGTCTCTTACACTTAACCTCTCGACCCATAATGATCAAACACTTCCCGACAACGAAGGACCTCTCCCTTGGCTACAAGGTGCAGTGTCACACTCTAATCGATTGGATCCTAGGAATTAAAACATTTTGCAAAAATTTTCATAAAACATTAATATATATATATATATATCGTAAATATATTTTGTAAAATCAGATTTCAAAACACTGTTGAAATTCACTACTGGTAGTTCGGGTTTCCATCAGAAAGAGTGTAAACCCTATCATTCGCTATGTCCGACAAAGGGGTCAATCCTATCACTATGATCACCCACTTAGGTGAATTCTCGTATTGCCCCAACATACCCAAGTTTTGACCCTTGATGGATCTCACTAATTGGCATATCAAAGACAGCCAATTCCAACACCTAGTGTAGTAACATAATCAAGTCTAGCGGTTATGTATAACTTTCCAGTTTTTCCCATCAATCTCCAAGGTCCAGAGCATAATTGGAAAATAGTTCGGGTTCAATGTTTCATCCAAACACACATTGCATGTGCTTTGGGTCTAACCCTAGTAGCTGAGACAAGTTGCCCCATCTTCTTTGGCAGCACATCAGTGTCAGCCTTGGCAGGATAAACTCTCCAAGTCTATCCCACGACTAAGAACATTCTAATCTAACACGAGTCTCATAAGTGTCCAATTTAAGGGGTAATTTCACAGAAACATACCAATACCAACATGAAACAATAATGCACTTTTATTCATTTATAATAAATGTATTTGTACATTAATCTGATTGGAGCTAAGGGCATACATTGTCTAACACACTGCCCTCTTTGTATTGAGAAAGAAGCCATGTTTGGAAGTCCTTCACCTTTTTGTTGTGAAAACATGTGGTTCAAGGATCCTTCTTTTAAGGGAAGGCTAAAGACCTACTGGGAAGAATCCAAACCTCTAGGGAGAAATAAAATCAGATGGTTTTGCAAAAAGTTTAAGAACCTTAAAGAAAAAATAAAGGCCTAGAACAAAGAGCATTTTGGAATAGTTAATGAGATCAAAGAGTCAATTTCAAAGGAATTTAGACCTATTTGTCTGACTGGAAGTCTTTACAAGATCATTTCAAAGGTTTTGTTTGAAAAGCTCAAGTAGGTTTTTCCATCAATGATATCACCATTCCAAGGACATTTGTGGAAGGTAGGCAGATAGTGGACCACATACTAGTGGCTAACAAGTGTGTTATCAAGGAAAGAATGGGCAGAGAGAAGGGTTTGGTGTGTAAATTGGATCTAGAAAGGGCCTGTTATCTAGTAAACTAAAGGTTTCTATTAGAAGTCCTAGAGAAGCTAGGGTTTGGAGCTAGATGGAGGCTATGGTTAAAAGGTTGTGTCAGCTCAGTCCATTTTTCAATTCTTATTAATGGGGTGGCAAAAAATTTCTTTTTGGCTAAGAGAGGTATAAGACAAGGGACCCTTTATCCCCTTTTCTTTTCACCCTAGTGGCAGAGGTCTTGAGCAGAATGGTTGTGGAGGTAGATGCATAGGGGCTGTTTAGGGGTTGGAGGATTTTTAGGGAGCAAGTAATTGTTTCCCACCTTCAATTTGTTGACGACACAATTCTGTTTTGTGAGGATGTTGACCTAGACATGGTGAGAAATTTGAAGTTATTGATTGACAGCTTTGTGGGCATCTCAAATTTGAAGATAAATTTGGATAAAAGTGGAATCATTGGAACCAACTTGGAAGAAGGGGGACTTCTAAGTTTTGCAGAAGTGTTGGGATGTGAGGTAAGGAATTGGCTTGTAACCTACCTAGGATTACCCTTGGGGGAAAACCCGAGGTCTAATGGATTTTGGAAGGTGGTCATAGAGAGGTTTGCAAAGAAGCTAGTCCTTCATAAAAGAAATTATATTTCTTTAGGAGGGAATCACCCTGATCAGAGCTATATTAGCAAATCTATCTATTTACTTCCTATCCACCTTCTGTATCCTGACCAAGATTGTGAGACAACTAGAGAAATATATGGGGGATTGCTTGTGGAAACCAAGAGAAGAAAGAAATGATCATTTGGTTAAGTGGGAACAAGTTTGCAAACCAAAGGAGAAAGGGGGCCTAGGGTTAGGAAACATTCTCCTTGGAAATACTGCTCTATTGGGAAAATGGTTGTGGAGATTTCCTTTTGAAGAGACGGGCTGTGGCACAAAGTAATAAGCATTCATGATCTGGAGGGTAATGGCTGGGATGCAAAACTTAATCCTCACGTAACTTCAACTTCTCCTTGGAAAGCAATTCATGAGGTATACCATGTGTTCCTCAACTCTATCTGTTATGATGTTGGCAGGGGTGACAACATACGTTTCTGGGAAGATTTTTGGATAGGGGGAACACTTTAGAAGATCTATTTCCTGAATTTTTTGCCTTCTCTAACCTCAAGGGTGAAACTGTGTCTAGACTGGGAACTTCTTCTCCTTCAAGTCTTAATTGGAATCTTGGTTTTATAAGAGGCCTTAAGGAGAGTGAGTGCATTTCTTTGATTGATTTGTTTGATATGTTGGAGACAACTTTTCTGGACCCAACCTTGAAAGATTCTAGAATTTTGGTTGCCTCCCCTGATGGACGTTTTACTTGTTCCTCTTTTTTCAAGCTTCTAGCCCTACATAGTTTCCAAGGGGTGGACTTCCTGGTGAAAGAAATTTGGAGTAAGCCTATCCCATAAAAAATTCAAGCTTTTGCTGGGAAATCTGCCTTGGTAAGGTAAATACATGTGGTATGCTACAGAAAAGAAGGCCCTTTTATTGCCTTTCTTCTCATATGTATGTAGGGATAGTGGAGAATTTATCCCATTTATTAATCTCCTATTCCCTTGTTTCTCGTATTTGGGAATCTTTCTATTCTCTTTTTGGCTACAGGTTGGACCCTCCTCAAGAGGTGGTGGACATCTTCAACCCAAATTTCTTGAGGCAACTAAAGAAAAGTGGGAGATTAATGTGGAAAGCTACTAAGACAGCAGTTGTCTGGGTGGTTTGGGAAGAGAGGAATAGCAGAATATTCAATGGAAGGGGTAGAACCATGGAGGAGGTAATAGAGATTATAAAAGTGAAGGTCATATTATGGATTAAAACTTTGGAGTGCTTTCGGAACTTCACAATTAATGATATCCTAAGGGCTTGGAAGGGGGTAGCACAGTCCTCTAGAGATAAAGAAAGAGTAAGAATGAAGTGGAAACCCCCACAAGGCAGCAAAGTAAAGTTGACCTTTGATGGAAGCTCCTTGGGCAACCTGGATATGGCAGGAATAGGTGGGGCAATCAGAAATTCAGAGGGCAGGATATCAGGACCAATTGGAATAGCCAATTCTGTGAAGGCTGAATTGTTGGCTTTAGTGCAAGGTCTCCGGCTGACAAAGCAACTAGGTTTCAGACAGATGAGATGGAAGGGGACTCAAAAGTAATTATTTCTTGGGCAAGATGTAACAGACATATCCCTTGGACTCTAAAGAATGCTTACAGGGAAGTTGAAAGGATTGCAAGAGAATTATATGCTGATTTCAAGTGGGTAAGGAGTGCAAATGGGCTAGCTGATTTCCTTGCTAAACAAGCAGCGGAAAGGCAGAATTTGTTTTGAGCTTCTATAACCTAGCATACATTATTTGGGATGACATGCTGGTCATCAAATTGTACTGTTATCTTACATATAATTAATTAATTCAATCAAATTCCTGCTGATCAAAAAATTTGTACAAAACCATACATATTGGTGAATGGCTAGTTGGTGTTTGTAGTCTGTGAGTGGACCCAGTCTTGTTGAAATGCTCAATGATATAGGAAACCAAGAAAATATAGGAAAGTAATACATGGTTAGGGTATAGAATTAAGACTTTTACATTTTAAAATTACTTATTCAGCCAAGTTGAAGCATTGGAAAGCTTGATTTGGCAATTATTTTATGTTTTCATGCAGGTGATGATTGAAGATTGTAAGCAGTTACCTGAATAACAAAATCTATGAAGGATACAGTACTGTTTTTGTTCTAGAATTGCAGCCTTTGCTGTCCCCATTTTCATTCCAGATCATTTAATGTGGGAGCTGGGAAATGTTTTTGGGATTCCAGGTACAAAAGCAATGGAGTAGGAGAATTTTGTTCTTGCTCTCTTCATATTCTTTCTGGATGGATTTTCCAAGTAATAGTCCTTCATTTGCAGCGAAGGCATTGTTGTATGATATTGGTCTTTACGTTTTTTTTTCTTTGGATAAAGCTGGAGCTTGGGCCCTCTTGGGGTTCTAGAACATGCATTTTCCGATTGTCTTCAAAGGAATTTGGTGCCGAAACAAAGCATCACTGTTGTCGGGCAATGCACGTCAGAGGACTTACAAAAAAAAAAAAAAAAAAAAAAGCACGTCAGAGGACAGATGATCAGTTTTAAATAACATTCTCTATGTTACTTGTCAGTTGTGGAAAAACCATCGTCTTTCTAGAACCTCTGTTTACTGTTGTATAAGTAGAAGGAGAAGAACAGAATAGCTAGGGAGGACTCCATAACTGCACCTTGCATATTGTAACATTCGGTAAGAGTTCGGATCTGCACTCACCTCGGTCCATTCAAGCTTTTACACATCAGCCACGCATGAATCCAGATCTCACATGTACGAAGTCATTAAATGTCATGGTTGTCCTGTTATATGTCTTCCTCGTTTTTTTAAAATGTAAAATACAAGTCCGAAAAATGATTTGCCTGTCCAGTTCAAGAGAAGAGAATCGAAACAATAGAGGGAAAAATGACTACTGAGCAACCCTATCCTTTTCTTCAGCCGGAGGCGAAAACCTTACAGTACTGTAAGCTGGCATGTGTAAATTACATTCGAGCTGGAAAAAGAAATTACCAGTAAGCGTGAATAAGTGGAGACAACCTTTTAATTCCTAACAAACCTATACTATTACATAAGCCTCCGACGACGAGAGGGGTTATAATTTGAAAGGTAGAACTGGTTGTCAAAATTTTGTTGGTTTCTGGACCAACCTACATCCTAATTTTAAATGTACAATTGACTTTGACTATAAATTTCCCTTTAAATTATATATTTTATTTACATTATATAAAATATTTTTTACTTATTACACTTAATTTTTGTTTGTCTATGGTATCATTTGAATCAAACCACTAACCCACCATCTAAAAATAAAAATTGTTTAATTTCTAGTTTGACATTAAATTTTGTACTACACTTCCATCATTGATAAAATTATTTTTTATGTAAAAAAATTATTTCTGTTAAATATAATGAATGCACAATATTATAGATGTACCCAATATTTTATTTTTATGAATATATAACATTAGATATGTGCCCAAAATTTTCTCTCTTTTTTTTTATTTTTTGTGATTCTTTGCATTTTCTATTATTAAAAATTTTATTATTTGACTAGGACATCATTTTATTTCTAGTTAGATTTTGAATTTGGCATTCAATTTTCATCATTAATACAAATACTTGTTACATTTTATAGTTATTTATTTTAATTTTTTTATTATTTAATTATGACATTATTTATTAATCCATTTGACCCCAAATGGTTGAATTGCTTATCCACCACTGAGGAAAGAAAATAGTTTTGTTATCAAATTACTTTTCAAAATATTTATTTTTATACTATTAAAATTAATATTATGGATTTAATTACAAGAATTTAATGATGAAAAAAATATATCTTAAATATAACATTTAATGAGAGAATAGAAAAATATTTTTATTTTCAATTGATTTTAAATGTTCCAAATTTTTTTAATTTCTATTATTTATTTATTATTTAGTCGTAATAACATAGATTAAACCATTTGACCCAAAATGATTTAATTTCTTACCACCACCTAGATGAAAACAATTTTTTTGCAAGGTAGATTTTAAAAGTATAAGCTTTTATATTATTGAAATTACTAATTTATTAAGTAAGGATTTAATAGAAATTAATGATGAGAATAAACAAAAATAACTTAAATATATGATTCAATGAACATGAATGCAAGTTAATAACTTAAATATTGAATTTAATGATTGAATATCTTTAAATTACCTCTTTTCAATTCATTTAATATCAAAAACCGATTACCCTATTTGCCCTCAACTTTTTTATCAATAAATTTAAATATAGAGAAATAAATTTTGTCCTTAAAAATTTCAGAAATATTCTTAAGGGTATTTCTCTCTCTCACACACACACACACACACATTCTTCTCCACACTCTCCCTCTCAATCGATATCTCCTTCTCCCTCAATCTCTATTTTTCTCCAGTTGGTGTAAAGATCTCAATATTATTTGAAATAAGAGAAGAAAAATAAAGAAAAAATGTATTATATATGATTTTTATTATAAAATATATTTTTATTATATAATACATTATCAAGACAAGTTCGGGTTGGCCCATCGGGCTACCCGACCTATGAACATGTCTAATTAAGAGTCCCATGTTGGCAACAACCACATAAGCCTCTGATGATAAGGCGAGGGTTTTTATAATTTGAAATGTGGAGCCAGTTGTCAGAACTTTGTTGGTTTATGGACCAACTTGTAGCCGAACTTTAAATGTACAACTGGCTCTGACTATAATTTTCCTTAATTTAAAACTAATCCAAAAGTAAAGCTATTTTATTATCGAGATGGTGGGTTAGTGGTCCAACTTTTCAAAGAAATTAAATCCATGGTGTCATAATTGAATAATTAATGTTTAAGTTTATTTTTAATCATATTGTTACTTTTGTTAATTTTCAATTTCTATCTTAAATATGACATATCTAAAATTCAAGTAATTAATTTGAAGAAAAATTTCTCACATTCAATGCATGTGCTTAATTACTAGTGGAAAAAAATGTGTCAAAACTCTTGTTCGCTATTGTAGAATTCTTCAAATCTAAGGAATGAAGAAGATAGTACAGTAGAAAGAATCAAAGAATATGTAGATATATAAATGTTCTCTTTTCAACAACATCAAAAGTTCATGATTGATACAATAAATACGCATTTAACAACATTCACAAAAATTGATTATCATGATTATTAACAAAGGGTAGGAAATTGAAAATTACGTACATTCCTTGACTTAAACAATAAAAGCATCTGCATTCTAACTCTAAAGGGAGTGGGGGGTTATATACATTAACCCGTTTCCTTTGAATCCTCGCATATGATGAATTGGTTGTCATCAAAGATTACGAACCAAATGAAAAAATATCGAATGCAATTAACTCACCTCAAGCATGTTAACAGAGAAATTGAAGATTGCAGGCAAAGCTCTGCTTCCCATAAGTTTTTGCGTCAACATTTAAATGCTCGAACTAGACTTTGATTTTGGGAATATCAAGTCCAACTCTGAGCACAACCCAAATGCTGAGAAAGTAACTCAATAAGTATATTCAAGGGGAAAATTCAATTCAGCAAAAAAGAAGGGTAAGGAACTAAAGAAAAAATAAGAAGAGTCTCTAATACCTATCAATCCGGTTTTTGAGCTTCAACCACAAACTTCTCATTATCCTCCTCTGCAGCTCTTAACAACCTCTCTAATAGAATCTTGTCCTGTAAACCGAGATTCTCAATATCAACTTCTTTGGTCTCACCCCTTATTCCAGACGGTAGACCTTTTCTTATATGGTTATAAGTGGACAGTTTCTGAAGTGAGAGTAAAGGATATATATATATATATGTGCTCTCTTTATGCCCGTTGTATACTTAGAGAAAAGGGGATAAAAAACGTCCGATGAAAATTCCAAAGAGAAGGGTAATTCGCTCTTTTATAGGTAATATAGATTTTGATGAGAGATGGTCAAATCTTAGAAATGGCATAGAGTTTGCTTTTTCAACCTAAACTTTGGGAATTTAAAAAAAAAAAAGAAAAAAAGAAAGAAAAGGAGCTCAACTGCCTTAACCTAAGGCTATGTCTGATTTAAAAAAAAAAAAAGTAGGAAAAGAAGGGAAACTTTTACAAACCTTGTATGAATTTCCTACTTTTACTTTTCTTTTCTTTCCCTACTTTTTCCTTCACCAAACAGAGCATAAATGTCACGGTGTTGTAGAATATCCAAATTCTTCGAAAGTTTGCAGTTTTTGAGCATAGAAGTCAGTGTGGCATTTGTGAGCCTTTTGCATCCTCTTAGCTTGATATCAACCAGATATTTACAAGAGACCAGCATGGAAACAAATTTTTTATCGAACAGCATTTCCCTATAAGACAACATTTATTAATGAGGGCCAACTCTTCAAGTCCACTATTCATGGCTCCTAGTCCTTCATTTGTGAAAGGCATTAACTTTGAAGTCGAAGGTTGACAAGACCCTGGAAATTATATGCAACAGCAAGTGGTTCTTATCAAGGTTAAGAGGTAAACGTCAAGCCTCTCTAAGGTGGACTTACATCGACCTGCAGGTTTTTTGCCCCTGACTGTAAAAGAAAAAAAGGAATAGCGTTTTATCTTCAATGGTTTTTTCTCTTTTATTTCTCCCTTTTTTTCTATATAAGTCCAGGAGGTGCTACACAACCCTCAGATAGCACGTCCCCACAAGTCACCCTTACAATATTTCTCCCACTTTATTGAACTGGATAGTCAAATCATAGTTTCTTACTTTTATTCTTGGTTTTTTTACATTTCATAAAAAATGATAAAAAAAATGGCTTGACATGAGGGGCAATCATGCCATTTAGTATATGTTTGGCATCGATGATGCAGATAAACACCTATTTAGAAAACGATGCTGCTGATGTGTGGGTTGGAAGCACCTTTTTATGAGAAAATAGTATTTTTTTTTTGTTTGGAAACGTTGCTGCCAGGTAGGATCTTTATTGGAGCAACAACAACGTTTTTTATTTGGTACCAATGCTCCAGGAAACATTTTTAGCACTAATACCTATTATCCAGTGCCATGTCATGTCCCCGTTGGCAATAACGAGTTGCAGCTCCAAAAAACGCCAAATTCGGCATTGTTCCAAGCCACGCCTTCCCGATTTTCAAGGCATGGCTTGGAGCACCATTTTTTATAGAAAAACGATTCCAAACAAACAGGCATTTCCTGGAGCACCATTTTTTCCAACGTGGCACTGATGTGTCGCCGTTTTCTAGAGCAATGGCATCGATGCCAAATAGATTGCTTAATGATTCTCCGTGAGTAGAGGAGATTTGGGCTCATTTTCATAAGGGTAAAATCAGTGATGATCCATCAATATTTGTCATGCATGTTGATGATGCGTGTTTTGGCAGCTCTCGGCTAGCAGGTGACTCGGACACCTAGCTAAACAGTTCCTAGCTAGAAGGTGGCTTGGATACCTAACTGAATAGTTCCTAGCTAAAAGGTTGCTCGGACGCCTAGCTGAACAGTTCCTATCCGGAAGATGGCTTGGACGCCTAGCTGAACAGTTCCTAGCTGGAAGGTTGCTCGAATGCCTAGTTGAACAATGACGAGCTATATAGTTTATTAGGGCAACCTACAAGGAAACAATGTCAATGTGTCTAGGTTGCTTTATCGAGGATGGGCACTCCGATGCTTGAGTCAATGAGGTGGAGATTTTTGAGAGAGCTAAAAGCGAGAGAGATCGAGAGTTGTGAGAGCTAAATTGTGCATACCTTCTGAGGTTGGAGGTAGGGCCCTTATATAGGCATTGTTTAGCATGGACATCATGCACCGCGTCCGAGATCTCCAAGAAGACGTGCCTAACCGGTCTGAAGTCTTTGCACCTTATTCGGTTTCCTTTGAAACATTCGGTGTGGGAGCCAACTTCCGAGAGACCCGAAAGTGACGGGATGCATGCAGAATTGGTTAGTGAACACGTTTTGCAGGTCGCCACTTGGACCTCAACTAGGTCGACAAGCCCTCGAGAGAGGTTGCTCCTCACGTCGAGGTCACTTCGGCTGGTACTAACGAGGTACTATAGGTCGCCTCTGGATGAGGTGCTGCTAACCGCCCTGAGTTGTGGACGAGGTCACCAGCTAGGTTTCCACCAGGTCAGCGGAGGCAGGTCGCCAGGTCAACGGAGGTAGGTTACCAGGTCGGCGGCGGAGGCAGGTCGCCAAGTCGATGGAGGTAGGTTACCAGGTCGGCGGCGGAGGCAGGTCGCCAGGTCGACGGAGGTAGGTTACCAGGTCAGCGGCGGAGGCAGGTCTCTAGAGGTAGGTCACCAGGTGGGACTCCATCATTTTGGCTAGGGCAAGTCATCGCCAAGGTGGTGTCGGGGTGTCATCTAGTTGTTCTGAGATGCCATGTGTCATGATTTCAGTGGATGGCCAAATCTGCCCTCATCACATGTAAACTTTTTAGTAGGCCATTCTTGACATACTTGTGAACAATAACTGCCAATTTTTTCTACTTTTTGTTCTAATGATTGGTATGAACTCATTACAACTCGCATTTGTACAACCCATTTCTCAGTGTTCATTAACATTCCTTTCATCTCTCATTTGTTCCTTAGTTAGGTTAGTTTTGCATTGACAAATTTACCTTCTTAACAAATAGACTTTTAGTTGTAATGGATGCAAACATAAGTCCCACATTGAATGCAAATTTACTTCTTTTTTATCATGTACATTTTACATCTCATTTTGAATGTAAATATGCATTGAAAAATGTGTTTTCTTTCATTTGTTAATGTATAATTGTATATTTGTATTTTTGCCAAACACTAGCAAAACTGAACCAGAGTACATATTTACCCTAAACCAGGGTTTACACTCCATTTGCTATGTTCCCAAATGGAGCCTTACTGAAAATGTCATTCTTTTGGGGAAGCTAATAAGGAGGCTGAGGATATTTTAGATATTCTCAAATCCTTTCAAAATCTTTTTTGCTATGGTTTAATTTGGAAGGAAAATCAAATACAAATATGTACTATGCAAATATATAAAAAATAATACAAAATATAAGGTTTTGCACTCTATAAATTTGTATTTGTACTCCTTCTGAGCCTTTCCGACAATTTGTAAAAGTCAGGGGTCTATTTTTTCTCCCCAAGGGTGCTAAAATGCTTAAAGAAGTCAATTAAAATGTCCCTCCTACATAATGATAGCAAATATCATTTAGATCTTCCGGGGAAGTTATCTGAAAAGCCACATCATTATCTTTTGCTGGGAAATAAGTCCTCATTAAACAATCTCAGAATTGGAAAAACCCAACGAAAATTCTAGTGGAATGAGGATAATGAGAATAAATATTTAAAATGGGCTTCTTGGAAGAAACTTTGCACCCCAAAAGTTGAAGATGGCATAGGGTTTGTACATCTAAAAACTAAAATTAAGAAATAAAGTTCTGCTTACAAAACTTACCCGGAGATTTCTCTCAGAACCTGAGGCTTTATGAGTTAGAATCTTAGTGGGAAAGTATTTATCTAATATAAAGAACATTCCTAGGAAATCTCCCAGATTAGCGTCTCATATATGGAAAATTTTAGTTGACGCCATATCTTAATCTTTCTGGATCTTGGAGTTCAAATAAGCAAATGTTTTTCTATAAATGTTTGGAACCTTGGGTCCTGGGAAATGGTAACTCCCCCCCCCCCCCCCCCCCCCTCCGATGATAGAATTTTAAGGGATGCTTCGAGGATCCAGTCGGTTTTCCCCTTGCACTCTTAATTGATCTTTAATACTCATTTTTTGACAGAGCCCAAGACAAACTTATATGGAAACCACCCTCCAATGGTAAAAATTTTATGATTTATTGTGGAAAAGTCAATGATCTGGGTTGCTAATGGAAGAAAGAAAATGGTTGAAGATAATATTTGGAAATTGAAAATTCCTGCTCGATTTATATTTTTTATGTAGAGACTTTGTAGAAAATTTGTTCTGCGTAAAAAAGAATTTGAAAGATCAAGGTTTCCTGTTTGATGCCGATTGTCCTTTATGTGGCATGGAAGAAGTAATTCTTTGCATCTGTTTGTTCTATGCTTGTTTGCTAGATCTATGTTATTTGCTAGCCCTTGGTCCATTATTGTACTTGCCCATTTTCAGAATATGGTATAAAGCATATAAGAAATGCACACTTTAATATGTTATGTGAAGATAAATATTATAATCAACAACATCGGGATTTTGGAATATGTTTACACCATACAGATACAGTGATTATCACTTTATTTCAGTTTTTATAATTATGATTTTTTATTTTTATTAAAATTTTGGGGAAAATATTTATTTTGTATTTATATGTAAATAATAACTCTATTTTTTTCAAGTAACAAATATGTTTTCATTTTTATAATTTTCAGTTTTTACTAACTTTTTTGTGAAAATTAAATCTTAAATTATTTATGTAAGTTTTTATAATTATAATTTTATTTCAGATTTTGTAATTATAATTTTCAATTTTTTTACCTTTATTAGGAAATTTTATTTATTTAGAATTTTTTATAGAAATAAAAACTATATTTTTCAAATAATAAATATGTTTTTCATTTTTAACATATAATTTAGATGTAAATTTGTTAGACAATGTATGCTCTCAGCTCCAATCATATTGATGTACAGATACATTTATTGTAAATGAATAAAAGTACATTATTGTTTCATGTTGATATTGGTATGTTTCTGTGAAATTACCCCTTAAACTGGACGTTTATGAAACTCGTGTTAGTTTAGAATGTTCTCAGCCGTTGTATAGACTTGGGGAGTTTATCCTGCCAAGTCTGACACTGATGTCTTGCCAAATAAGTTGGGGCAGCTTGTCTCAGCTGCTAGGTTTAGACACAAAGCACATGTAGTGTGTATTTGGTTGAAACACTGAACCTAGACCATTTTCCAGTTATACCTTGGACCTTCGAGATTGATAGACAAAACTGGAAAGTTACACATAACCCCTAGACTTGATTATGGTATTGTCAAAGATTAAAGTATCGATATCGGATAACTCGAACACGGATATGAATACGCTTTGGAAATGCACGGATATGAACGAAAAAACAGGAAAACACTTGAATACACTAGGAAAATGAATATTAATTCCATAAGTATATAACTAACAATAGGTTTAATGTCAAAATAGCTACAAATAATGTATAAATACATAAGAATTGTATATTTTGACAATATATATGAAGAAATATATTACAATTAATATAGCAGAATGCGTAGATATCATACAATTTTATTGATATGCATTAATCAAGATTCCAAAAAACATATTATATAGATTTTTACAAATTAATACATGTATAAAGCCATTATTATCTTATTTTATACTAAAGTCCAAGGCACAAAACATACTCAACTGTTATATTTCAATTATTTTATAATTTTTTTCTATTTTACTACTTATAATTTTTAACATTAACAAAAATGTTAACTAAAAATTAATTCTCAAAATTTTGGTAAACAATATTTTCATTTTTGAAAACAATAATATGTTATTATAAAATCAAAATCAAAATTAACTGATAATTTATAAAAATATATAATCCTAACTTAAAATATATCAAATCTATTTAAATTTCAAAGATATATATTATATGAAAATTCAAAAATTTTAATTACTACAGTAATTATTTCATTATTAATATTTTTTATTTTTATAAATTTCTAAAATAACAAAAAAAAGAAATTAATATAAATATAGATTAGTGGATTTGATAGATTCAATTTATATTACATTTTAAAATATTTTATAAATAATATATTTTATTTTTGTAAATAATAAATACATGGTTATTTAATTCAAATTAAAATATTAATTAATAATTTATAAAAATTTTGAGATATATATCATGTGCAAATTAGTAAATTTTAAGTATTAAAATAATTATTCTATTATTAATATTTTAAAATTTTTTTCAATTAAAAATCAACTTTTTGATATAAATGTGGATTTGGTAGATTATTTATTCTATTGGTTTATAAAATTTTAAATATTATTCTTTTTAATTTGTAATTGGATTTGCAAAAGGTTTTAATTCCCCGGATCCATCCGAGTAGAATGTGACATTGTACCTTACAGTCAGGGAAGAGGTTCTTCCCTGTTGGGCAGTGTTGTAATCGTTATGGGTCGAGAATTTAAGTGTAAGAGACCATTGCAAGGTTGATTACCTGATAGGCTTTATCTTACTTAAGTCCATTATCCTTTGATCTTCATGGGATGGCTAAATTCAAGGATCACTTATGTGTAAATGTTAGGTCCATATTGAGCCCGTAGGATCACTTACGTGAAAATGAATATTAATTAATTTATTTGTTTGTGTTCTATTAATAAAATTATTTTTATCAATAACAATAATTCATAATTGTTTTTATCTTATGTAGGTAATTTAATAAATTGTTTACTATGGTTAATTAAATTTTGTTATTTCAAATGGAACATAAATTGATTTGAACTTTTACGATGTTTTATTCAAGTTCAACTTGCCATTGAATTAGACGATTAAACCATTCAAACCATCACTCGGCCTTATTTCTAATTTTGGGTTTCCTAAAACCTACTATTTTGTCAAAAACCATTGATTTGGTCAAAACCCGTTCAACCTAGGCAATTGAACCATTGACTCTTTTGGTCTAATAATTGGCTTGTAGGTTACAATATACAATGTATTGAAAACTTCTAGTGGACTTTTCATGATCTTTACAACCACACTATACGAAAAAAAAAAACTCATTTTTGGTCTCAAATTTCAAATATTGGCAAATTAAAAACCAAAACAAAAAAGTACAAATTAAACCTAAAATAAATATATGCAAACAAAATGTAATTATATTATATCATATTATGTGTATACAAATGGATGATGTGTCATGGTTTGATTTGTCCAACCCATACATTTAAATTGTGTGAACTAGAGGAAAAAACTATTTAGCCTCCAAATAGATTTTCAAAACACTTGTTTTATTTGTTGAGTTAATTAAATGATATCTATTCTAAAGTATAAATTGCTTAATTAATTAACTTAAAATTTAATTATCATTTAAATTTAGATGAATAGAGAGAGAGATAAAGTTAATAAATTTTAGACAATTTAATGGAGTAATGATTAATGAAGATAATAGAGAATTAATGGCATGAGAAAGGAGAGATAGGTAATGGCATGACTAATGAATTTTATGCATTTTTTTTATCCCCAAACTTTACTCCAGGTGGTGGGGCAGCAACCTCAAATTTCATTAACCATTATCAAATGGAAAATCAGAATATACAGGGAAGGACATAGCCCGCCTTGCCCCATGCCCAGTACAAAAATCACCCATCACCACCCTCTCAAAACCCACCCCAACAAAGAAATTAAAAAATACAATCAGATTTAACCAATTCTCAGAATGGGAAGATTAACATAATCCTCATGCAACAGTCTTTTTAAGCTTTGGTGGGGTATGAAGTACGGAATTAAAAGTTGCATTGCTTTTCAACGAGTGACCAATAGAATACCTATTTCCTTTTCTCAACGAGTGACCAATAGAATACCTCATGTTACCAGTATTTGTTTGATCTTTATATAAGTGTAGGCAATTGACCATGGGTGAGATGTTGTCCCATTAATGATGCCGACTAACACCTCATTGTCACTCTCTCTTTCTAATTCAGTGATTCTAAATTGGAGACAAAAGTCTAACCCATCTAGAAGAGCCAAAAACTCAGCTTGAATGGAGGAAGTATAGCCATAGAAATTGTAGAAAGCAAAGCAAAAACCTCCCAAGGAATCCCTAATAATTCCACCCCCACCACTGTCACCTGGTTTCCCCCTACTAGCACCATCTATATTTAATTTGTAATGATAATGGATTGGAAATTTCCACGCTACCCATCTAATTTTCCTTCGCCTAACATCCTTGATTGTAATATTAAGAGTCGTTAGAGCTAGCATTGAGAGGGGGTTTTTGGATGGCATTAATATCAATCAAGCACTTCTTCACTCTTGAAATCAGCTCATTAGATGTTGAGGCTTTTCCTTCAAAAACTCTTTTGCATCTCTTCTTCCAAATAATCCAATGAATGAGACATGGGGTGATAGCTTTTAAATTGTCAACTTGAGAGTCAGATTTGCACTGACACCACCATGCTATCACCCGATCACCAATATGTTGTGAGGGATTAATGTGTATGTCAAATAAGCAAGAGAAGAATTTCCAAACTTTTTGAGCCATAACCCCGCCTGCAAATAAGTGATGAAAGGATTCAACTCTATGGCTACCACAACAACAACATTTTGAAACCAAATTAACCCCACGCTTCATGACTTTGCCATCAGTTGGAAGAGCACCATGCATAAAATGCCACATAAAAATAGAGATTCTAGTAGGCATGCCTTTTTTCCAAACAAAGTTTTCCCAATCAATTATAGGATCATGACTTCTAACTAGCTCCCATGCTGAATTAAGAGAGAAGTGACTATTCACATAACAGTTCCAAATTAGTCGATCATCCTCATCTTCAATGAAGCATTTAGCTTCCTTAATTTGATTCATGATACAAGGAGGGATATTCTGACTTGTATTAAAGCTCCATGACCCATCATAATTAAGAACCTGTTTGAGAGTAAAATCTTCAATCTCCACCACCCCTATATTAATTATTAAGGGGCCCGGTCCCAACCAGTTATCATGCCAGAATGATACTTCTCCTCTTCCCACAATCCATTGGCAGTGATTACGGGTGTCCATGAAAAACCAAAAAATCGAACCAAACCACAAAATGCGGTTAATCGAACCGGTCAGTTCAGTTTTGATTCAGAATTTTTGAAAAACTAAAGGACCGGTTCGGTTTTCGGTTAACCTATAAAAAAACTGACGGTTAACCAAATCGACCGGTATAAATATTTATATGTATATTTTTAACATATGACGCATATTTTCTATATATTTTATATAAATATACATCCATTATATATAAATATATACTTATATTATATTTATAATGATCTATTTACAAATATATTATATATTTTTAAAATATTTATAATATATTATACATTTATTATTTATAATATAATAATATACATATATTTATATAATATATATTATAAATATAAAAAACTGAAGAATTGAACCGATTAAAAACCGAAATTGGCAAACCGGTTAACAGGTGGTACCGATTCGGTTTCGGTTTGGAGAAATGAAAAAACCAGTACCACCGGTTCAGTTTTCAAAAAGGGGCCATGGTTCGGTTAACCGAACTGTGGACACCCCTAACAGTGAGATAATGCAATTTGCTTCAGGCCTATCATCTCTTTCCAGACTCTAATACAAGTTCTTGACAAAGAAAGAAGTGGGAGAGGAGTGTTTTTTATGAATTTTAATTGAATGAAGTGGGCCCAAATATTGTCATTTGATATTAATCTATACCAAGCTTTAATTTGAAAGGCCTTTATTATGTCAAAAATTTCTCTTAACCCAAGGCCACCTTCATTTGTAGGCTTGCACACCTTACTCCAACTTATCCACTGCATCCTGGATCCAAAATCTGAAGTCCCCCAAAGAAAATTAGCAAACAACTGATTTATCCATTTAATGACAGATTTAGTAGGCGAGCAAGCACTAAGAATGTGCATGGGTAAACCTTGCAAAACATGGTAAGATTAGCTTTCCACCAGCTGACACAGATTTGGCTTTTCATCCTTCAATTATTCTTTTGATTTTTTGAACAAGCTCATCAAAGTCTTTAGATCTTGGGTTCCTTTTACCAACTGGAGCACCCAAATAGATGAAAGGGAGATGTTTTTGAGTAAAACCCGTGACTTGTTTAATCATATTAACAGAAGCAGTTCTAATCCTATGGTTCACTATAAAACATGATTTCTCCTTGTTCACCAGCTATCCTGAGGCCTTTAGATAAACATCAATGAACTGCATTAAATTTTGCAAACCTTTTTTATTGCACCTTGAGAAAATAATAGTATCATCAGCGAACAGACTATGTGATACCACATTGCATCCTCTTGGCAAGGCATAGTAGGGGACATGCCCATTTTGAAATATCATTTTCAACCCTCTACTAAGAACTTCTTCAGCAATAATAAAGAGGCTAGGGGACAAGGGGTCTCCTTATCTAAGGCCCCTAGTAGAATGAAAGTAACCAGTTGGGGAGTCGTTAATGATTACTGAGAACCAACAATTACAAATGCAGAGCTGAATTAAATCAATCCAAAACTTTGAAGGGCTTTGAAAACAAACCCCCAATTCATTCTATCATAAGCCTTAGCCATGTCCAACTTGAAGATCACATTACTATGCCTGACCTTTCTGCTGATTTCCGTTTCCATTTCTTGAGCCAAACCAATGTTGTCACCAATACTTCTCCCTTGACAAAATCACCTTGTTCCAAAGATATTATTTTCAGGAGAATAATAGCCAATCTCTGAGATAGGATTTTTGCATAAATTTTATAATAGAAATTACATAAGCTTATTGGTCGAAAGTCTACAAAAGTTCTAGGTACTTTTTTCTTTGGGACAAGAACAATGAATGTGGATGTATAGTACCTTGGTATAGAAAATTTCTGTAATTGCATTACACACATCATTGCCAACAATTTCCCAACATTTAGTAAAAAATATACCATCAAACCCATCTGTACCAGGGGCACTTTCTAATTTCATAGAGAAGACAGTGTCTTTAATTTCTTCGCTACTTGGAACCCGAGTCAACATTCGACTATCCTCGTCGGTTACAAGGCAAGGGATAGTTTGAAACAAGTAGTCATGGTTTCCACACCCCTCATCAATCAATATTTTTTCAAAGACACTAGTGGCATGGTTTTTAATAGCATCCTGGCAAGTAATTTCCATACCATCCTGCCAAATTCTATTAATTGAAGAATAATTTTGTTGAGCTTTAATAGATGTGAAAAAATACATGGTATTGCGATCACCATCCATTAGCCATTTTTCGAGAGATTTTTGCCTTATAAAAGCCTCTTCTTGAGCAAGACATTGGTGGAGATTGTCATTCGCCAGCCGCAAATTCATTTGGTTATTCTTTGAATTGTCCAATTGGACCCTCAATTCAGCATTTGCTACATTTTCTTCTGTTGCCTTTGCATTCTCATAAATATCACCAAAAACATTTCTATTCCAATTTCTTAAACCATTCTTCAACAGTTTCAATTTTTTAGCCAAAATAAAAATAGCATTTCCTTCAATATTAACTTCCCAAGACACCTCTACTACAGTCATGAAGCCCGGGTGGAGAGTCCACACCCGTTGGAACCCAAAAGGCCTAGGCCCACTTTCAGGTTTGTTTGTAATTTTGACAAGCAGAGGGGCATGGTCCAAGCAGGACCTATTTAAATGGAAAACTTCTGTGAGAGAAAGAATTCTGCCAATGCATATTAACCAAACATCTATCTAGTCTAGCAGCAACTGAACTGTTAGACCATGTGAACCGGTTACCTATATAACCCAAGTCAATCAACCCCGCTTCTAGTATAAAATTTTCAAATTCAATAATTGGGCCCAATTGAAAATGGCAGCCCAGCCTTTTAGTAGTTTCTTTTACAACATTAAAGTCACCTCCTAAGATCCAAGGGTGGTTTATTCCAACAGATAGAGTTTTAATATGTTCCCATAATTCACGCCTGATGATGTAATTACAACTTGCATAAACGGTTGTAATAAAACAAGAACCATTGGATCTTTTGTCTATAATTTTAATAGTAATGCATTGATTTCAAGAGTCCACCAATTGGATTTGGAAATCAGATTTTCCAAAAATCCAAATCTTACTATTTTCATCATTTCCCGTAAAAGAGAAATCCATCCCAATTTTCCCCGCTAAATCTTGAGCTTTAATAGAAGCAAGAAAAGGCTCTAAAATAACCACCAAGGAAATTCTATGAATTTGAATAAGTTTCTTTAAATGTCGTACCACTTTTTGGTTGGCAATACCTCTGGAATTCCAAAAGAGAGATGTAATCAGGGCTAAAAACAAGGCAAAGATTGAGGCCACTCATCCATAGCCTTTACTGGCTTTCTAACTCGTTTCGGTTTCACCTCCACAAAAGTTTGTTCAACCACCGATTGGCTTGGTTTGTGAAAGATAGGGGTGTCTGCCACAAAAAATTGTTGTAATTCCTCCGACACTGACGAACTGTCAAGCTGAGACCCTTCATCATCACTCTGAACAGTCTCATATACTCTTTGAACAACTTCTGTTACTTTCGTAGCAAGGTTGCTATGGAACCTCCTTAGGTCAGTGGCATCAACTCGTATTAAGTTAATTGAGTTTTTGTTAATAGTGTCTCCGTTAGCAGACCTTGGTTTCTCTTGATGGCTTTCAATGACCCTATCTCCCATGATTTCCAGATCATCATGAACATTAATTTCAGCATTCTTTGCATCTGTTGGCGTGCCAAACACCTCTTGAAGAGCATCCTTAATTGCTAACTTCATCTCCTGCATAATATTTTCGTTAGAGCAAGAAATATTAATTGACGCTGGGGAGGAAGAGACCTCAACAACTAGGCCCTCATCTAATTTACTTGGCGAGTTAATGATGCCAAATTTGCTGACAGCACCAGTCGGTCTCCACTCTTAACATTCGATCCTTCTTGGTATCGTCATCTCCTTCACTTTTCCTTTCTCTTCAAGGGAGAGCCACCCTTCTCAATGAAAAGATCTTTCTTCTCATTGATTCCTCTATTTCGTTAGTCACTTTATTTTCCTTTGTATCTTTTTCCATTTTCTTACGTTCTCTTTGGACATGGCCAATTTTACAACACTTGTTACAATAGCTAGGGATGTTCTCATAAACAATACGTTGGAAGAAACCATCTTTCCCCACACCAATCCAAAACTTTTCCACTAAAGGCTTGGCTATATCTACTTCAACACAAACTCGAGCAGTTTTAGCCATCGTACACTACAAAGTAGCAATATGAATTTTTAGTACCTTGCCAATGTTGCCTGCAATCGACTTTATGAAATCCTCCCCAAAAAGATAAATAGGTAGCTCTGGAAGATTAATCAAGATAGGGAGGACAGTGGGATCTTCATCAGGGTTAAAGAACGAAGACCACTTGAAGAACTGGAACAAGAATCCCTTGAGATAAATGACCTCTCTAAGCCAAACCTTCAAAAAATCCTCCTTGCACTGAAATCGAAAGAGAAAGTGTGTGAAATCAATCACAAAAATGACCACCTCTTTTTGCAGAACAAAATGGGCCAAAAGTAAGGATTTGATTTCCGGTATTGAGGGCCTGCCATAAGAACACTTTGCAATTAATGAAATCCTGAAAGGTTCACAAGCCTTCTCAATTTCAATGTCAGAGAAAAAAACTGCAGGTTCACCGTACTGGGTGAAAGAGGGAGGTTTAACTCCAATGTGAATTTGTTCAAGAGCACAAGTTTCTGCAACAACAGAAGCATAAGATCTTGGTTTCACGACAGATGACGAGGGGCCCTGCCTAGGCCCCACCGCAGCAGCCATGGAGGATGGTCGACTCCTTCTCCGCTAATGGAGTAATGATTAACTAAAATGAGAGAGAATTAATGGCTTGAGAAGGAGAGATAGGCAATGGCATAATTAATGGGAAGAGATAATTTAAGGGGCTAATAAGAAAGAGGATAAAGAGTTAATGTTGAATTTATGACGAGAGGAGATAAAAGTCTTAAAGCTTATTCCCCACTTGAGTTGTTAATAAGTGTACATGTGTTTTGCACGTGACAATTTTGGATTATGATACTAATAAAAGAGCAATTAACTCTCCATTCGGGACATCTCGGTGGACATATACTACCCTTCTTTGTCTAACCCTTTGGTTAGATATTAAAGAGCAAAATGGTATTTTTCTATTCTGTATGCGTCTATTTCGCTAAGACACCCTCCCACTACTTTCTCCCTCTTCGGTTTCTCTCTCGGAATTGAGGAAGAACATTGTAACTTCCACTGTTTCCGATTATTTTGGTAAGTTCTCCCTCTTCGGGTTCTCTCTCGGAACCGAGTAAGAACACTCTAACTTCCACTATTTCCTATTATTTTGGTAGAAAATGGAACCGAGGAAGAACACTCTAACTTCCACTATTTCCTTTTCTCCTAACCTCTCTTAGATTTTTCCCTCAAACCCTTAGTCCTTCGTACCCTATCATCCATGAAGACGTTATCTCCCACGAACGAAATGGCCCATTTGAGGATGAACTCTCCCACAGAGCATTGAAACAAGGCATCCAGATAGACGAATTGGAGGTCGAGAACCAGTTGAAAGAAGTGTCCGATTTGGCCGAACAATGAGTGTTGACAGGGTTCTTCGCAGGTCCTCAATCTTTGATGGATTGTTTGGCCGTCTACATGAAGATAGTGAGGTTACAGATTCTAGCCAGGGGAGTGGGAGACATGCCTGGGATGGTGTAACAGGGACATCAGCCTCTGACAGGAATGCTAAAACACCAGCAACTTCATCTAATTATCCATTATCCAGTATGCCAAGCTCCATTGAAAGCATTCAAAATGACTAGGTAGAACCCTCAAGAACAAGAGACACCAGATATCATGACATTTTGCAGCGTAGAACTGATTTTCTTGAGAGGAGAAGAAGAATAAGATCACAGGTTTGTAAACTTTTTAGCACCTAGCAGACATATGGCAACAATTCTTATTAAGGCATTGTTAGTGCATTTGGTTCCCACCATTTGACTGGCCTGTGGCCTGGCTAGGGCATTCTTAAGCAAAATCTTGATTCTTATGGATTATCCTGGATGCTAATCCCTTTTAATAGGCAGAAAAGAACTGAATTTATAGATTTGCTATGAAATTCATCTGGTTAGATGAGTTTTTTTGGCCGAGGAGATCCCCCTAAAACCTGTCAACTGGTCCATTTTATGCTCTGAGCATGGCCTGCATTAAAACACTGTTGTTGCACTACTCTTATGATTTTACATGAAATCCTTTTTAATTTCCTCTTATGCATTTTTTCTTGTTGGTCTAGCATACCTAAGAGAATGACTTCTCCTTTACCTGAAGTACAGGTCTAGCATACCTAAGTCTGGGTAAATTTTTTTGAGTAGAATACAGTTTTATGCAATGTGCACAACACTCCGTAATCCATGTGTCTTCTCGAATAGTTTTGACTTACAAGTATTATTGGATATGTTGTCATTCTTTCTTTTATGGTCAGTAAAATATACTAACAACATGTCATCTTTTCTGATTTCATTTTCTATGTTTGGGCTTCAAGTTTCTCTACTGCATTTTTTTAAAAGAAGAGCATTGCAACAAGAGGATTAATTAGATCAAAAGAAGCTGGTACAGAGACCTTAGTTGACACAAAAACTTCTTTTCAAACCAAACCTACTGCAACTGAAACAGCTTTGCTGACCGTTTTAGAGAAGTTCTTTAAACTGGTTCTTAATCTTCCAACAATTAACAGGTTAAGTGTCATTTCCTAATTATCACTGGTTTTTACGTTTAATCATATCTCAACTGATTCACTTCCACTTTATATGTCCAACTTGTAACATACAGATGTTTACTGTATTTTCTTTGGAAAATCCCTCTCCATGATTTGCATGTAAAAGCATGTTCAAATATAACCATGAGGAATATCGACTTCAGTGCTCACAAAACTGTGCGAACAATGTGAGCACTGAAACCGATTTCATCATGACGTAGTTTTATTTTGGTAATCTGTGATGATACCGAAATAGCTTTGACCAATCAACTCCCTCCCCCAGGTGAATTTGATGAATACCACCTGATTGGTTAACCACTTTTATGATATCGGTAGTTGACTATGTGAAGCATATCGAACCATACATTCCTGTTCTTGTCTAAGAATAGTCATGTTGCATAGCTGTGCTTTTACTGGAACCTATTATTACCAATACAGAATTACAGACAATTCCCTTTGTTTGAAATATAGATTAAACTGCTCTTGTGACTAGAAGGGTGTTTACCTGGGTTTATAAAATCCTAGAAAATAGTTGTTATCAGCATCTTTCAAGTGAATAAATCATAGCTCTTAACAAATAATTCTCTTCTCCATCATAAATAAAATAAAATAGCTTACAAAATCCATAAATAAATCATGCTCTTGTTGCTTGATCTGCAACATTATCTTCGTTTGCATATGATTGTCTCAAATTTTGTTGAATTACAAGAGGCTCTCTGATGTGATGGGTCTTCTATCATCACAACAACCACCTTGTCCACAGTTATACATCTATAGTTCTGCAGATAGGGTCATTCTAGTAGAATCTCTGAAGTCTTCTATAGAGGAGAAGCGAAAGGCAGGGCGTGATGTCCGGGCCTACAACTTTATCTCCACACCCCATGTTGACCACTTCAGAAATGACCCAAATCTATATACTTCTCAGCTTACCAACTTCCTGGAGGACTGTGTGCTGACTTGTTGCAAAGATTCATAAACTTGGCTAACCACCTAGAATGCCTTATTATATACTCCTCTAATCCCAACTGTAAATTCATTTTTGTTGAATTCTTTATAGAGGTAATTGAATTCAAGGGAAACAATAATCTTTAATTTGTTTTTTTCTTAAGTTTTCCTTATCTTTTAATTTGAACCTGATCTTGGTGTACAGAGTACAAAGCAATGTATTAATATCTATGGAGAGGAATCTCAATACTGTATCATTAAACTGTGAAGCAAAACTATGGAATTAAAATTTCAACTCTTTATTGCATATAATTTTTGTGGTTTCTGCTGGATTTATTTAAGTAACAGACAATTGATGATGATGGTTATTCTTGTGATTTGGTCAGCTGATCAAACTTAAGGAAGAAGAACTGAGAAGGGAGGATGGGTCAGATAGAGGTCAGAAATCTGTTGGAGAATTGGAAAAAGCAGTTGGAAATTTAAACTCAATTAGAAGATGCAGATCTTAGAAAAGCAAAGAGAGAGTCAACAACAGATAAGAGGCGGCCCGTTTGGCATTGGGTTTTTGCAAGATAAAAGGAGACCCTTTTGGCATTGGGTCTACCAACATAGTAAGAAAACACAATAATGGAGTTAGAAGACGACAAGAAGATTGCATTCAAAAATTCAACAATAAGACTGAATGAATAAGAGTCAATTAGGGGCTGGAGTTTTGATTTGGTTCTTGTTGGGTGGCGCTTGTGGGTGCTTGGGACTGGAAAGGGAGATGTTTTTTTGTTTGATGATCAAGATCACATTATTTGTTTTGAATTGCTTTTGTTTCCATTTGTAAGGGGGTCGACCTTTGTGGGGTGTTTTGCTTGGCAAGGTTTTGCTTTATTTTAGTTGGTTTTTCATTGTGTGTTTAATTTCCCTCGGGTGATTGCTCATCTCCTTTCTTTGCACTTCTTTTTGTTTTAATAATATTTTTTTGCTTTATATTAAAAAAAAAGGATGATGAATTCAGAGGTGGTCCAGACATTTAGCTGCCATCCCACATAAACCACAAGATTGATCTTGGATCTGCATATCTTCCCTTGGTAGGTTATCTCTGGTCAATTATTTCTCAGTGGCAACTGACCAATGCAGAAATTTGTCTTTAGAAGTCACCTAGGAAAGCCAGAGCTTTGGTTAAGATTATTAGGCTAACCAAGAAACTCTCATGAGTATCATCCTGCTCCACCCTGACATATTGACTCCCAAGGAGCTCAACAACTGCAGCAGGTTCTCAGACTCCCTTATTCAAAACTATTCCATCCTGCTCATCAGTATCATCTTGGTGTAGTTCTAGAAGATGTTGGTATTTGCAATTTTTTAGAAGAAGGAATAAATGGAAACTTCAACATTCTGTGCTCTCTCTGCTCATCTAATTCAACACTTACTTTAAAGTTGTTCAATAATCATGGATTTCTTAAAAGCTTAGATTCACTTACATTCTTGGTTTAAGTCTTTTTGTTGCCCATGAGTTCTATATTGGAAAACGGGTACTTGGCATTTGTTTTTTAGAAGTTCAAAATGAGCTACTTGGCCTTACATTTGGGTGAGATTGTAGAAGAAAAATGATACAATGGTTAAGGTAGTTTAAACTGTAGAGTGTATTGTTTGAATCCTAGAGAGCCTTATCTAATGTAATGGGCTCTAATTAAGATCAAATACAGATGATCACTGGTGGAGTCAATAATGACAGCTTATCCACAAATGAGAGAAGGAAAATTTAGGTACACATTCCACATTGTGTCAAAGTACAGATAAAGATGCAAGCTTGGCAACTTGTCGAGTGTGCCAATGTGTTGAACCTGACCGAATGTGAGATGCTGAATTGGGATTCTTTGACATCACACCTCCGTTGCAATAAGTCTCACAAATCAATGAGGATTCAAATTCTTATAACAAAAGAGACCTAAAATGTACTGAAAGTGAAATCAATAATAATTGTGGAAGTTTGAGTTTATTGAGTTTGTTAGCCCAGATGGGTAGCTATTCATTTGTCATATTGATCTAGAAGCAGGTTCATATTACCATCAACACACCCTTATTGAGGTTGGATGTTCTTGAATAAATGATCTTGCTCTTGCACATTATGCTTGTGCGTTGAAGTGGTTCATTAATCATGGGTCTACTGTTTGTGAAATTTGTGGAAGCATAGGAAAAAGTATCAAACCCACTGACTTCAAAATGGTTGTGGCTTCTTTAATGGAGTATTAAACAATAAGAGAAGGGAGAGCAACTGGGGTACCTACTACTTCCGATATTCAGACAGATGCAGGGGTAGATCCTGACGCTATTGTGCACATATGGGAGGCTGTAGATAAGTTAAAAACTTGCTTAAATAGTATTGGCCTTCTAAAGGATGGATGCTTTTAAGGCTCATAATTGATTGATCATTTCAAGCAGCATGTGTAATTGGCACATATATGCAACTCTTGGATCACAACCCACCCACGAAGCTGATTGGAACGCTAACCTAGAAATCTGCACTGCTACAGTTTTGTGTTAATTTCAAAACTGAAATTAAATAAACATTTAATCCTACTTAACCGGAAAAAAATTGTTGAGTTGAAATTCAGACAATTAGATATCATTTCCATTTGTAGCACACTATTCCCTCCCAATTTTTTCAAAACTTTTATTACCCGGTTCCAATTATCACTTTCTGGGTCCCATGCCTATTCAATCCAAAAACTAATCTAATATCTAGGTCCATCCATCACCAACCCATTCTTTTATTTTGCAAAAAATGTTCATTTATTCAATCATGTATATATTAGTTAACTATTATTTTTGTTAATTTCAAATTTACCACAAAACATTATTAAATTTTCTCTCTCTTACTCCAATGGTTGAACCTCCATATCTATTTCCATTTAATCATTATCATTATAACCTCCCACGTGCAACACACGTGCCCTTTTACTAGTATATCCAAAAATTTTTATAAGCTTTATGTTTTTTTTTTTGTTTTTTATTATTAATCAAATGCATATTGCAAAATCCAATTTTGATGACATTAACACCTCGTCCAAATATGTGATAATTAGATCGGGTTGTGAATTTTCAAATATCACTGACAAGCCTACCTGTTTGGTTAAACTCTTCTTTTTGTAATATTTTATCTTTTTTTGTTCATTTATCAGAAAAAAATGTAATATTTAAATAGAGAGAATTAAATGAGGTGAAAAGTAGTTTATAATTTAAATCTTACAATTAAATAAGGACCAAATTAAAAAAAAAGAGAGTATTTTAGTCAAAGAAAGTTCCATAATCTTTTTCATATTTTAATAAGTGGAGTAAATATATAATTATAGTCGTGTTCAATTTTTTTATACATTTTTTGTATATAAAGGTAATTTTGATATGCCACATTTACTTTTTGATAAATATATTAGTACAAAAATATAAATATGCGATATTGTACATGTTCCTAAATGCATTTTTTGCAAAGTTTATGTGTTTTTTCATTTTTATATTTTATATTTTGTTAATTTTTATTATTTCCTTATGACATTAAAGTTCAACGCATGTAACCCAAAAGTTGAACCATTTATTATTAATTTTTATATTTTATTTTTGGCCAATTCTAAATTATGTATTTCATTTTCATTGTCAATAAAAATAAGTCTTGTTTATTACAATTATTTTTTAATTTGATTATTAAAAATATAATAAATGTGTCTATTTTTTATAATTTTCTATATCTATTTGTATTTAAAAAATTTTATTACCTAACTAGTACTTCATAGGTTGATCAATTTAATTCTTATGGTTGAATTTCTTATCCACCACTTGGATAAAAATGGTTTTATTTTTTAATCAATTTTTAAAATATATGGGCTTATATTATTAAAAATATTGACATGGATCTAATTAGTAGCATTTATTAGTAAAAAATAACTCAAACATAGGATTTAATAAGATAAAATGAGATTTAATATCTTAAGTATAAGAATTAATAAAAGGGGATTAAATGAGGTGGAAAGTAATAATTGAAGTTATATTTTCAACCCTTACAATTAGAGATGGACTAAATTCGTAAGTATGGGCATTTTAGTAGCTATTAAAGCTATAATAAAATGACTTTTTATACCCTTTATCAAATAAAGAAATGTAGGGCAATTTTAGTCTAAAAATATTGTTAAAAATATTGGCATAGATCTAATTAGTAGCATTTATTAGTAAAAAATAACTCAGACATAGGATTTAATAAAATAAAATGGGATTTAATACCTTAAGTATAAGAATTAATGAGAGGGGATTAAGTAGAAAGTAATAATTGAAGTTATATTTTCAACCCTTACAACTATAGATGGACTAAATACATGAATATGGGCATTTAAATAGCTATTAAAGCTAGTAATAAAGCTATAATAAAATGACTTTTATATCATTTACCAAAAAAAGAAATATAGGGTAATTTTAGTCCAATAAAATTTTCGTATTGCATCCACACTTTTTATACATAGTATAGATTTTGATAATTTAAAAATGAGAAAAATAAAAAAAAACAATATATATTATAAATGCTTCTAAAAAACAATCAGGAAAAAAAAAAGATTGTCAAAATTAACCAAAAAAACAGGAAAGTGCCAACTTGGTGCATTCCATTTTAATATAAAGACATGGTTTAGGGTAACCACAAAGGAGAGTTTCTTGATTTTCATGAGGTATTCTCCCAAAAAAAAAAAGAGGTTATTTTTTCTGTTTTCTTTTTCTTTTAATTTGGTAATGGTCTACAATGCTAGTAAAAAGCAGGTAACCCTCCCCCAAACCCATCCTAGACCCCCATCTTGGGTGATAAATCATCATGGCCGGTGATAACAACTCTAATGATTGTACATGCAGATCATCAAATTTCTAATAATAAAATTGTCCCTTTGTGTGGACTGTTCATGCAGATGAACTCTAATGATCATTCATGTAGATCAACAAAATTCTAGCCATGAGATTGTTGATATGTGCACACTATTCATGTAAAACAACTCCAAGTCTCCAATGATAACAATTTTGTTTCCTTTGCAATTTCTTGACCACAAGATCAACAGATTTTGATCAGGGTTAGAGGGGGGGGGGGGGAGATGGTGAATAAGACTAGTTTGGTTCCTTGATTGTAGATTGTAGAAAAAAAAACAAAAGAAGAATAAGAAGTGCCAAATGCCTACAATATTTATTGTGAAAATGTGGAAATTTCATAAATCATAATTCATTCTCTTATGAAAAATCCTAAGAATGAAACAAATTATAGAATAGGGGAAAATCTATCTGCTAAAAGACATGATACTAAAGAGCTTTGATCAATCAAAGCCCACTCACGAATTTTGATAAATAGCAACTGATTGGTTAGCACGTTGATGATACATGTTGATTAGTCACAACATTCTTCGGATGTAATATCTTTCTAGTATCATATTCGAACCCATATAATAGATGCCAAATGAAACCTTTGAGTTCAGCTTTAGTTAGTGCAAAGTCCATTCCAACAGCATTGCATTGGGAATATCTCCGTATTTATGTGGTTTATTTCATGGGGAGATATTCCCAATGCAAGGTTGCAAGAGAGTGTTCGAACAGTGTTAGCACAGGCTTGCACCGATTGAAGCCGGGTCCGAAGCCTTTGCTAGCAGGGTGGCTGACACCTTGAAGAACCAATCCCATGAGGTGAGAACTGAGAAGCGGCCTGTATTCCCGTAGGCTGCATTTGTTTGAAGTGTAAATTCATTTTTACACCGATGAAAAAGGTGGTGCTGGTTCAGTGGTTGATGGAAAATTAAACTGAGTGGATTTGAATTTTTACACTGATGACATTTGGTTGTCACAATGTAAATGTGAAGCTTCCCACTTTGTTTTTGCTCTGAAACTCTTCCTTTCGTCGAACCTAGTTTTTGCTCTCAAGAACTCTCATTGCTCTAAAATTCTCCCGGGTGGCTTCTGTTTATGCTCTGAAGCATCCTCTTCTTTCAGCCTTTGGTAGATATCCAAAGAGGGCTATACTTGTTACATCTAAATGTCCTCTCCACTCACACCGCGACTACAATTGTTGTCTATGTAATGAAGATGCAATGGAACTCTTGGACTCAAGTTCTAACATCGGAGAGGTCAAGAAAACTTGAACAGGAACCCATATGCCCTACACCATGAACGAGAACATTGATCTTGTGTGCTTTGAGATGGTGGAAACGCCGGTCGAACCCAATTGACCATTGCAGTGTTGAGAAGAGGTGCAAGCTCCGGTTTGTTGTCGTTGGTACCAATATGGGTGAAGGAACAGATGAAAACTTCTTATGATGGTGAAGAAGCTTGTGGCGTGGAGGCTGAGCAGGGAAGGTAATGTTTTGTTCAAATATGATTGAGCAGCACTACTTGTCTTGCAAATCTACGCGGTTTAATACAGTCCACAAATCTACAACACCGATGGTGAAGTCTTCATCGTTGGAAACTTAGATTCTTTGATTTACAGTGGAACGACGACACAAGTGAGATATCCAAAAGAAATAGTAGTTGATTGGAAAAGGGGGAGAACAGCTATTGCCGAAAGTTGTAGTGGTAGAGAGGAATAGGCGAGAGTGGACACCGGGGAGGAAGAAGAATAAGGAAAGAGAGAGAATCTATCGATTTTTGAAAAGATGAAATTTTACATTGGTTTTATCGATGATAAATTCTCAACCGTTTTCGATGTAGAACTTACCTAAAGTGGAGTTTTACACTCATCAATGTAAAATAACATTTCATTTAAATATTAGCAAGACTAATCCGGAGTGTAACGTTTACCCCATTTTACATTTACATCTCAAATAAACGCCCACCGAGTTTGGAAAGAGTACAACTACAAATATATACTGTATAAATACATACAAAATACAAAATTTTACACTATACATTTGTATTTCTATTCCTTCCAAACTCAGCCCAAGGAAAAACTCTACAATACGGCGTCTGGCCGTACAACGAGAATATCTCTCTTAGATTTGCGTTAAATTGATAGGAAATATTTCCTCTGCAGTTGGATGCCTGTGGTTTAGGAACCCAGCACATTTGGAAATCATTTGGAGATGTTCCCAATTTGCGGTTGGATGCTAGCGCGAAGAGTTTTTTTCTTGCAGGAGATCCGGAACACAGTTCCATGTAAATAGAGGAGGGCATTTTCGTCATTCGAAGATCAAACGAGTACGGTATTCAACACAGTCTCTCCTGCACGCGTTTTTTAAACAATTCCTCTCTCCCAAGTTGTACGGCGGGTCCCTCAATTCATAGAGAGAGAGGACGTTCTGGGAAGTGGAACCGCTCTTCGCCATCACACTTTTCAGTATGCAATGGTTTGATGAATCCTTTGAGGTCTATTTCATATCATGGTTTTCTCTCCATTTCGTTTCTCAGTTAAATGCTTTATATTATTTCTTTTTTTTTTTTTGTTTCCTTTCCCAGATTAGCATATAATTTCACCATTTCGGTACTTTAGCTCACAAAGCTGAAGGAAGCAGGGATCAAAGACCGAGGTATTTGTTTCTTTCTCTTGTGTTCTTGCATGTGCTTTTGCTGCTCTTGATTTTCGTCCACTTCTTCTATTTAATTTAATGGTAGTGAGTAGTAACCGTCAATGCTCGTGTATTTTTCAGAATCCGTGATTAGAGTTCTGTTTTGATATTTAGTAACGATGTATATGTTTCATCTAGATTTCTGTCCAGTTCTTCACTTCTGAATGAAATTCGGGATACCATGAGCTCTGTAGATGCATTTTGTGTTGCCACATGCTTTTCGCTCTAGAAATAAGTATTATGTTTTATCGGATTTTGTTGAACTTGAAGATATAACCTATGATAGAGTTGAATGGAAAACCGGGTCAATGTAGAGGTTGGAACTATGCTTTCTTAAGTTGTCAACTCCAGTTGGTCTATCGAGTGATGCTATAAGCTAAGGCAATAATTATATACCCACATATGGAAAGACATGACTTGACAAGGTGTGGACATGAAATTTGTTCTAAAATATAAAGTGTGTGACATGATAAGGTACCTGTTACAGTTATCCAATTATAGGCCAGAAGGCATGGCGATTTGGATGCCTAAAAGTTTGGCGAGAGCAAATAGCTAGGATAAGGTTTGAGTTGCATTGAATTAAATTCTTTGTCAACTTTTCAAGTTCTGTTATAAGACATGGCCATTTATGGAGAGGACTGGCAAAGGAGGATTCTTGTAAGCTAGCCCCAACAATTGTGGCGAGGATTTATTCAGTTGGGATGTCATATTGTTGGGTATTGTTTACCAAATATCAAGTTACCTCTAAAAGAATCATGCAAAATGTAACTTCATCTTATGTTTGGTCAAAGCTTACAAGAAGAAGAAAAGGTATGACCTGTTTATCATTGTATATTCTTTTATTGTAAGGAACATGACTTGGTACAATGGTAAAATCTTGTGCTGATAAGCATGAGACTGTGAATTTAAGTCTGAGTGGTCATTTGTGCAAGAAAATGCCAAAGGTTAGTCTGTATCCTGTCCACTTGTCCGGTTGTCCCAAGACCTTGGATAGCCTGGACTAACATTGGGTAATGACCCTTTAGTATAATTATTTGTCTTCTAGATGATTGCCATCAGCATGGTGAGAGCACACACATTTCTTTTTGTCAGAAGTAGTTTCAGTTAATTTTGTAATAAAATTTGCATACTCATTTGATTTGTGTATCATCTTTTGGCAAGAGTTGTTTCTTCTTTTAAATTAGCTATTGCGATGTGTATTTTTGTCTCCACCTATCCAGGTATTTTTGTAAACTTTGAAAGTATTATATTATCATAAAGATATCAAGACTAATCTCAACCAAGGAACAAGAAGAGGAATCTGATCTAAAATGATCAGTTTTAGATTAACCCCCATACCCAATGAGCCTTATTAGTAAATAAAGGCTTTGCAACAGTAGTAGGAATGCCCTTATGGGATATGAAAAAATTAGAAGAAAGATACATATGATACAATGTTACTGCTGTACACTAATACAATACGACAAACCCCCTTAACATTTGCCCATCTTATGGAACATGTGAACTAGTTTCTCATCTGGATACCTTTAAAATTTAAAAAGGATATTGAGATATGGTTAGCTTTATTAACTACCACAAAGGCTGTAATAGGAATTCCCTCCTTATTCTACTGCTTTCTGGATCTTGAAATTTAACTAAAATGGGTCCATGTTGGATAAGGGAAGTAGTGGAATTTTGGCTGATTTTTTTGTCCTTTTGGTGGATTTTATTTTATTTTTTGGGGGGAGGTATTTCAAAGCATCTCTCTGTAAGATCTTTCCTAAATTAACAAGTAGCTCTTTCTCTATCTTCTTGCAAGAAACTTTTCTTGCTTACTTCTTTTGTTCCCAAAAGCAACTTGAAACTGGGAGAACTATTGGTGAATGTTGCCAGAATTTTTAAATTTGAAATATAAGTATTTAGTTCATTGGGTTCCACCAAAACAAATGGAAAAACTTGAGCTAATGACTATTGCCCCAACATTGTTCCATATGAAAATTATTTTAAATTGACACATAGTCTTCTTTGATTCTGCTCTTTCCCTTTTTTCTTACATATTGCAAAAAGGGCAAAGATTTCAAAGAACCTATCCTCTTTCAAACCTGCAATTTAAAATTGTTTTTGGGTAATCTAGCTCTTGTGTTATTTGAAACATAAATGGAAATAATCCATTTTATTTCTTCATAGTGTTAAGTAAATTATTCAGAAAATAATTTCCCTCAACAACTGTAGTATTTTTTAGTTTCTTTGGAAATGCCGTATATCATGCTGATACTAGATTTTGGTTTTGGTTGTGGAATTGATGTAGTCTAAACAAGAGATGGAAGAGGACCACTTATCAACAATTACTTTAGATGGAGAGATAACTGGGATCAGGTTTAATTTAGCAACTTCTCAAGAAATTGTAAGATACTAAGAACACTTTGTTCTTTGCCATTGCTTTTTTTTGTTCTTTTTGTTTTTTTTTTTCTCTAGTATCCTAATCTAGTTTTGAAGTACTCTTGTGGTGGATTCATGGAGCATTTTGATTTAGCTACTTCTAGTGCAACTAAAGTGGTTACTTGTTAATCCTTATGTTCAGAGTTATAGCACATGAATATAATGCAGGAAAGTACTTCTGGTAGTGAAAGTAACCTTAGTATCTCTTTTAGGATGTACATGAATATAGCACATGAATATTAGTTGATTGTTTCTTACTGCAACCTGGTAGCTCAACTAATTTCTGGTGGCTTTGTGTATGCTTTGTGCTTAAGACAAAGTTAAGAATGTAGGTAGTGACTACTACAGAATTAACTGGACTAGTACATTAGTGACTGTGAAAAGTTTTTTTGATAAATATGAACAAATGATATATGTGCACAATACAAATTATGTTTGCTGTGTACACAGTCCCAACCCATTAATTTGTTATACTATTTATGTTGCAATTGTGCCCAAAAGAATGCTGCCCTACTGACCCCTTGTTTGGCTAGCATATCAGCCAAACCATATGCTGAATTGCTGATCTTTGGATCCACCAGAAGCTAACCACCCTTCCATTTGCAAGCCGCCTGATCTCCCTCATGTTCCATTGTTTGGTTGCGTAAGGGAAAATAGTGGGAAAATAAACCCTAGTAACAATTATTAATTAATTAGTAATATTTTTATTATTTTATATTTACCATTATTAATTACTAATCATTGATATTAATGAAATATCTTTATAATTAATTAATATTGATAATTATTTAAATAATTGTTAATTAAGAATTAAAATTTTAAAATTTTTGTTATTAATATCTACTATGAATTAATTAATAATTTTATTTTTACTATTAATTATTTAACATTTTATTATTTAATTATTTTCATTGAATCATTAATTAGATTAATAATAATATCATTGTTTATTTATTCATTAATTACTTAGTTAATTAATTATTAACTTTTTTTTGTTAATTATTAATTAGTTAATAATACTTTTTATTATTTAATATTTTATTATTAATTAGATATTAATTATTTAAAATCCATAATTATTTAAGTAATTAATATTTTACATTTTATCAGTTTATAATTTATTGTTAATATTATATTTTATTAATACCCATGACTTAATTAATAACTTTAATATTTTAATATTAAATATTCATAAATTATTAAATAGTTTTTTAATTAAATTATTAATTATAAAATAATATTTAATTATTAAGTAATTAGTAAATTAATTTATTCTTAAATATTTTGTTGTTAATTCTTAATATTTTTATGATTTAGTATTTTATTCTGAATTATTAATTTGATATTGATTAGTTAATTAATTATTACCAATAATTAATATTTTATTTTTTATTGGTTTATATTTTAATGTTAATATTTTATTTTATTAATACTTATGACTTAATTACTAGTTTTAACATCTTATTCTGAAAAATAATTAATTATTAAATTATTTATTGATTAATATTTTAATAATTATCGACTTTATGCTATTTATTAATTTTTAATTAAATTATTATATTAACATGTTATTAAATAATTTATAATTTATTTATTGGTCATGGATCTAGTATTAACTCTTAGAAATACTACAAGGAAGGTGTTTTTCTTTTGTTAAATAAGTTTCCCCCTACATTCCCACTTATTTCCCACCAAAATGGTGGGAATTCACATTCGAAGAATTGGGATCTATAATGCCACTGGTTTCCCATCCCATCTCATGACATCCCACAAGCCAAACATGGGAAAAGAGGAATGTTTTAGAATATTCCATATTTTCCCTTTGCATCCCACAAACCAAATGGAGCCTAAGGGTGAAATGGAGGGAATGAAGTTTCATAGGAAGTTGTAGGAAGTAAAAGTCGTTATCAAAGAGTGAAATATTCAACAATTTGGAAGATTAGAGGAAAGGAAGTAGGAGGTGATTAGTCAAATTGAGGAGGTGGCATAGTTGTCAAGGCGACGCCTAGGTAGGCGCCTAGGCGACAAGGCGCCCTTGGAGTCTTGCCTCGCTTGCCAAGCAGTTTTCTATCGCATGTTATAACAAACTTTTATATTCTTTTTTTCTTGATTTATAATTATAAAATAAACATTTTTAAACTAAAATATTCATTTTGTGTGTTTATATACTAATTTCTTTTTGTTATTTTCTTATTTGTTAGGGTTTAATCAACACAAACATTGCTAAATGCTGTATTGAACCCTCAAAGACTTCAAAACCTGAACCAATAAGTAAGAAAGAAAATAAAATGTTGTCCAATCAACACATTTTCTTCTTTTTCTTTACTAATTTTGTGTTTTTATATACTAATTTCTTCTTCTTCTTCTTTTGCCTTTTCTTTTCTTCTTTTCTTCTTTTTCTATAACAGAAATAAGGGTTCAGCCCCTATATTTTTTGAATTTTCTTTTCTTTCTTCTTTTTCTTCTCATGAATATGTTGGAATATGTTGATTTTCTATACTTTAACATGAACTTTATACTTTTCTTATGAAAATTATGGATATTTATTAAGGAAATATGACTATAGAACCTAGGGAACTACCAGTGTTTTAAAAGCGCAAGGCGCAAAAAAAGCGCAAGGCGCAAAAAAAGCGAAGGCGCAAAAAAAGCGCAAGGGCCAATTTGCACCTGAGGCACAAGGTGAGGCCCGCGCCTTTTTAAGAAAGGCACAAAACTACAAAAAAAGCTAAAAAATTAAAAAAGTCAGAAAATTCAAAAAAAAGCCAAAAACTTAAAAAAATGCAAAAAATATTAAACATAATGTTAATAAAAAATATAAACTTAAATTTTAAAATAAATGATTTAAAAAACATATTATCTAAAATTAAAATACATAAGCATAACCTGTAAAGTGTATTCAAATGAAAATTTAAAAATAAAATCAAACATATAAAGCTTTTTCAAGCATGTAAAACCCACAATCTCTTTTTTCCTTAAGTGCATTGTTTCAAGTAGTTAATGTGATGTAAAACATATTGCATTCTTGATTCTATGAGTTGCCTTTGTATCACGCCCCTCGAGGCAAGCCTGAACAAGTCTATGTTAGGGTCTGAAATTCTTATTTCTCACATAAAAAATAATGATTTTATAACTTTCATTGCCTTTTAAGAAGATATTTTATTGTAATGAATGAATGAACAACATTAGCAAATAGGGGGCTAAGCTGTAACTATAGTGTGTTTTTTCTTTCTTTTTTTCCTTTTCATGAGGTTCTTTGCTACTTTTGGAAGATAAATGTGTTTGTCTTCCTCTTGTAAATCTTCTATTGATGATTTAATGAAAGTGTTATTGATAAAAAAAAAATAGGGGGTGGTCTCGAGGGGCGTGGTTGGGGGTCCGAGGGCGGAGCCCCCGGCCCAGCCGTTAGACTAAAAAAAAGCACAAAATTTTAAAAAGGCGCTTGCCTGGGCTGAGGCGTAAGGCGCACAAGGCGCGTGCCTTTTGAAAGGGTCGCCTCGGACCTGGGCGAGGCGCATACCCCAAAATGTGCCTTGCCTATGCGCCTAGGCATGCCTGAGGCGCGCCTTTTAAATCAATGGGGACTACCCTAGGATACATGCTTTTACTTAAAAAAATCCATCGCCTAGGCGACTAGGCACCCCCCTCCCCCTCGGTCGCCTACCCTCGCCTTGGCGCCTTGAAAACTATGGGAGGTGGATTCAAAAGAAAGCTTAGGTTCCTTTGAAGAGAGAGATAAGTGAGAGAGATGGTCTTTGAGGAAGTAATTAGAGGATATTCTGTTTAAGGAGGATATTAGTTGGGGACAAAAATCCAGGAGTAAATGGACAAAGGAGGGAGATGGAAATACAACATTTTTCATGCAATGGCAAACAAAAGGAGGAAAATTATATTTCAAAATTGGTGGATGGGGTAACTGTCACTCAACAAAATGAGATGGGGCATTTGTGGATTGTTTTAAATATATTTTCATGAGAGCTTTGAATGGAAGAGTGTGGCTTGTCGGATTGGAATGCCCAAAATTATCAGATGACCTTTAATTGTGGTTGATAAAGAGATTTGAGTTGGAGGAAGTAAAGGAAGCAATTTTCTCTATGGATAGATCGAAAGCATCTGGTCTATATGGTTTTACAATGGCCTTTTAGTAAGATTGCTGGGACATTTTAAGGATGACATTCAGATGGTTTTCAATGAATTCTTCTCGGGGAGTGATAAATCTTGGTTTGGACTCCACTTTTCTTGCTTTGATTCCAAAGAAGGGTGAGGCAAATTGCGACACATCTTAGAAAGTTCAGACCTATAATCTTGGTAAATATCTTGTATAAAATTATAGCCAAGGTGTTTCTTGGAGGATTAGGCATGCCCTTCCTTCTATCATTTCACCTTTTTTCAAGGGGCATTTTTGAAAGATAGGCAGCAAATCGTTGTTCAAATTTTAATTGCCCATGAAAGTGTTGAGGAGATAAAAAGGAGTGGAAGGAAGGGCCTTGTTTGTCAGTTGGATCTGGAAAAGGCCTATGATATGGCTGATTTGGGTGCTGATTACTCATCAACAATTTGCTAATGACACAATCCTTTACTATAAAAAAAGGAATCTTCAAGTATCCTTTTAAGTTTTTTGGGCGATGTTCGGCACCGTGTTCATCTCGTGGACGAGATTGTTTCGGTTCCATCCACACCCTAATTTCTCATCCACGGCAAAAACTCGTGGTTAGGGGCCGTCCACACTATTTTTGATCCCCTGCTTCACACTCTCCCTGAAAGGCTGAAACCCTATTGTCTGTTTCACATTTTAATATTTTTTAATAAACTATTAATTATTTTACTTTTTTTTATTTTTTTAATGTTTTTATCAATAAAATAATATTTTTAAATATTTAAAATATATTTTTTAAAATTTTAATTATTTTACTATTGTTTTTATAAAAAAAATAATATTTATTGGTTAATATTAATTCATTGATGCATTTTTTAATATATTTTTCATATGAAATGTAAAAATTAGATATTTATCATTAACTGTGTAGATCAAGGTTTTTGAACCGCCGTTGACCTGAACAGTCGGATCGGGAACCGTCCAGGCAAGTGGTTCCGTTTTACCCTAAACCCAGTTTTTGGCAAAAAATCGTTGAAAAAGTCAACCCGTTGACCCAGGCGGTTGAACTGTCAACCCGTTCATTGGTTTTGACCGTTTTTTATTTTTAATTATTATTTTTTTTTTATTTTTTCATTTGTTCGTCAGAACGGGCCGTCCATTCAAACCAGACGGTTGGATCGTCGACCCAGAAACCGGTAGCCAGAACGGTTCTGTTTCTGGGTCGTTTTTTAAAACGTTGGTGTAAATCATTCATAAATATATATGAGATACATAGAATAAAAAAGTGTGGTGTGGACTGGGCCACACCACGCTTACAGAACGCCATTGTGGGTGTGGACTGGTCCAGTCTACATAGTTTGTCCATAGTTCAGAACAGCTGTGGACTGTGGTGTGGTGTGCATTGGTTCCTGCCACAGGGTGTGGTGTGGACCAGTCCACACCCACCAATTTCTCACTCATCCACACTACAGAACACCCCCTTGGTCTGTCCCTTGGCACCAGCCCTTGGTCAGTGGAGATTTTGAGATATATATATGGATTGGTTTTCTGAGGACCTATTTTAGCTTTAAGGAAAATTACATGCTACGTGAGAACAGGTCAGTGTTATTTAAATTGATTTGCTCTAATATGTCTTTCTATTTCTCTATTTATAGGCCCTCCCCTGTTAAGATAAAAGTATGAGGTTATTATAATATATCTTAAGGAACCATAGATCTCAAATTCTTATAATGAGTTGCATTTCCATGTAATTAGTCAGTGACCATCCTTGATATTGTTGCTTTAAGTACTTTTAATATATGCTGTTTCTCATGATGCAATTTGTTGTTAGAAATTTTCCATGACTGTTCTCCCTTTTGTCTTTTTTATAGTGTACATCATCTGTCAATGACTGTCCAATCAGCCATCCTAGTCAGCTCACAAATCCTTTCCTTGGTCTACCCTTGGAATATGGTAATTGTGAATCGTGTGGTACTTCTGAGCCAGGAAAATGTGAAGGTACGTAACTTGATGCATATATTTCTATTGCTTACTCTATTTTAGGACATATTGTTTGTAAAAATGAAGCATAGTATAAATATATTTCACTTAATTGTTATGTATTTTTGGAAGTGGCAAGCTTTCTTCAATATCCCCATGGTAACATATTGCATTATTGTTCTGATTCAGGACATTTTGGATACATTCAGTTACCAGTACCAATATATCACCCTTGCCATGTTAGTGAATTGAAGCACATTTTAGACTTGATATGCTTGAAGTGCTTGAGAATGAAGATGAGGAAGGTAATGATATCCTCTAACAAAGTAACAAGAACAAGCTGCCTTTTTTTTTCAAGTGGCTTTTTCTTGCCCATGGATGACAATACTTTGGAAATTATATGATCCATTCATTTCCATGCTTGTCTTTCCAAACTTATTTGAGATCTATAGGATGCTATTCTTGTTTTCTTTGTCAATCTCTGAGATGTTGTACTTGTTCCCTGATTTATGTGAAAATATCATCATCATCATCATCTAAGCCTTGTCCCATCTATATGGTGTTGACTACATGAATCCTGTTTTTTCCATACCCTTCTTCTTTCTGATCAGTAAAAAGAGATTTTGTTAATATCAAATTCAAGTATTACAAATAGGTGGGGTTTATTTTTCCACCCTAAAGACACTTTATGATTTATAATTTTGCCCAAAACATTTGATGCCTGATTGCCCCTTGTTTAGCCCAAAATCCGCTACCCCATTTGCTGATCTTCTTACCCATTTAAAGACCACATTCAACTACTTTGCTATGCTTTCTATTTCCCAGAAAGTATGTCTATAGATCCATGGGATTTGAGAGCTACATTTTGTCCATGAAATGACCACCTAAGAGTCCCTTCCATCTTCAAGTTGTGGAAGCTGAATTGCATAGTAAACTTTAAACCATGGAGCAATCCACACGGCTCTGTTGCCAATGCATGACCATCTACTAATAGTCTTGAAAACAATGCTAACATCTTTCCTTCTATGTCTCAAAAGACCCCTCCTAGTCTAGTCATTGCTTGATCACCAATATAACTCCCATCAAAATTGAGTTTAATAAAGTTGGTTACTAGGGGTCGCCATTCCATATTTACTCTTTCCTTGGCTTGAGCCAATAATGCCACTTCCTTCCAAGTTCTCAAAATGTCATTTGTTGAGAAACCTTGGAAATCCTCTAGGGTCCTCACCAATGCGCCACTTTAATTCACTATATCAAAGATTTCCATCTCGGTTCTACTCAGTAGATAACATGACAGCTTTCACTGCTTTCCACATAATTCTTCCCCTTTTCTTTGGCTGTCTTAAGAAGTTTGGGTCAAAGAGACCCACCACATCCTGAGTAGTCCACCTGCACCTAGAGAAAGAACAAAGATGCTCCCAAATACAAAGTGCAAAAGGGCATGATAAAAAGATATAGGAGATGGTATCACCATTGTTTTTTCACAGAAAGGGGATAGGCACTTATTTGGCCTTCTTTTTGTAGCATATCACAAGTCTTAATCTTTCCAAGGAAAGTTTCCCAACAAAGTGCTTGAATTTTAGGAGGGATTAGCCTACTCCAAATTTCTTTCACAGGGAAATTTATCCCCAAGGTTGAAGGCTGAACTAAGAAGTTGAAAAACGAAGCACAAGTGAAAAGACCATATGAAGTAATGGACCAAACCCTGTTATCCTCTAAATTTTGAGCCAAAAAAAGTAAAGACTGAACGAAAGATGAACGTGAGATTCACATTTTGTTTCCCTAATGTCCCTTCTGAATCCAAGATCCCAATTTAGGCCTGATGTAGAGCTCACAAACTTAGGGATGGGTTAAAAGTTGTAGCAGGAAAGTCCATAAAGCACAAGAAAATGGACCTTTAGTGGTTGTGCACTTATCCAAAGGTCCTCCCAAAACAAGATTCTTAAACCATTTTCAACATCATACCGGATGAGATTCACAAAGGAAGGATATACCTCAAAATTTTCAGTGGGAAATTGAAGTTGCACTGGAAGCTACCCTTGCATCCCAACCATTGTCCATTTGACCATGTATGCTTGCAATTACCTTGTGCCAATGCCTATCACTTTCTAAAGGAAAAATTAGCTTAGGGATGAACCCCACTTTCATAGCTTTGGTCCCTAAGAAACCAGATGCTACCCATCCAATGAATTTCTGACCTATCAGTCTAGTAACCAGCATTTACAAGATCATTGCTAAGGTCCTATCCATTAGGGTGAAAAAGTTCCTCCCATCTCTGATTTCTCAGTTTCAAGGAGCCTTCATTCAAGATAGGCAAATTGTGGATAAGATTTTAATTGCTAATGAATGTGTTGAGGCCCAGAAGAGATTAAGAAAGAAAGGAATTGTGGTTAGAATTACACCTCTAGGTGACAACCCCAAGTCACTCAACTTTTGGAACCCAATTGTGGAAAGGTTTGAGAAGCGTTTAGCTGGTTGGAAACACAATTATTTTCTCTGGGTGGGAGAAGAACTTTGATAAAATCCACCTTAGCTAACCTTCCTGTTTATTATGTTGGTTTTCAGGATGCCCCAAGTTGTGGTGAAAAAAATTGAGAAGATTATGAGGGACTTCTTGTGGGAACCTGGGGAAGGGAAGAAGGATCACTTGCTTAGTTGGGAGAAGGTAATAAAGTTAAAAGCAGATGGGGGGTTAGGGATTAGTAACCTGAGAAAACCAGGCATTGTTGAGTAAATGGCTATGGAGATTCCCGAACGAGGATCAAAGACTTTGGCATAAAGTGGTGGCAAGTGTGCATGGGCTGTCAAACAATGGCTGGGGTGCTGGTTGTCTTCATAGAGCTACCATGGCTACTCTTTGGAAATCCATCCATGACTCTCTTCCTAACATCCTTAGCAATATCTGTTATGACTTGGTCTCTCTGTGGTCAGAAGATTAGGTTTTGGGAAGATATTTGGCTTGGGGAATCCCCTTTCATGGAGACTTTTCCCTCTCTTTACATTCTTTCCAATCTCAAAGGTAGATCAGTGTCAAAATTTATTAGTCCCTTTCTCTCCCCTCTTGAGCTGAACTGGAACTTGGGCTTCACTATAAGGGTGGCTCATTGGGTTAAAAGATTGGAGCTGCTTTCAGATTTTCAGGTTGGTGATTTTTTCAGATTTTGGGGAGCAATTGTTGCTTCCTCTTCCAGAATACAGATAGCGTCAGTGGACTGGTCACCTCCATCAAGTGGCTGGCTGAAGCTGAATTATGATGGGAGCTGCGTGGGAAATCCTGGCTCCTTAGGAATTGGAGGAGTTATCAGAGATGAAGAAGGAAATATATGTGCTCTTTTCTCAGGTCCAATTGAGAAAGGTGATGTGACATCTGCAGAATTTTGGGCAGCTGTTTTTGGAGTTGAGAAAGCCAAAGAATTGGGTATTGAACACTTAATTATTGATGATGACTCCAAAATAGTGTTGAATGGCTAAAGAAAGGAGGAGTATCTTGGCCTCTAAGGAATGTTCCTAGGAATTTCAAGTGGCACTTAGGGGCATGTCTATTCAGGTTTGTGAATAGTTCGATTAGCCCCAATTCAGTTCTAGGTCTTAAGTAAGTAAGAAGAGAAGAAGAAAATGAGTGAGAGAGAAAAGAAGAAGAAAAGTCACTCTTAGCCGACCCACTTTGTATTTATACTCTATGTATTAGATTACAAAAGACATATTTATCCCTCATTAAGTATGGGACACACAACTTAAATCCAGACGGAATGGGCAATTTAACTTTAGTTACATAGACAAACGACTCAACTCCCCTTGTACTATCGATTCTAACACTCCCCTTCAAGCCAGAGAATATATATCATATAGTCCCAGCTTGTCACATATGTTCAAAGCTTGTTTAGCTCTTCGTTCATTCAATGACCAAACAAAAGGGGAAGGATTATGTGGAGGTGCGTGAGGGCTGCTATTTTCTGGACCCTATGGGAGGAATGTATTGCCGGAACTTTTTCTGAAAAATGAAAGAAGTAAAGAAAGTCTTATTAAAGCAATATTAGTTAGGGTGGTGCATTGCCTTAAATCCTTGGACCTGTTTGTTGATGTTTCTATAGACATGTTGCTGAATAGCTGGATGGAGGTGGCAAATTCTGTTCCTGCTCGCTCTTCTGTTTGTCCTGTGTGATCACTACCAGGCTGTGGCTTTAAGCCGGAGAATATATATCATATAGTCCCAGCTTGTCACATATGTTCAAAGCTTGTTTAGCTCTTCGTTCATTCAATGACCAAACAAAAGGGGAAGGATTATGTGTAGGTGCGTGGGGGCTGCTATTTTCTGGACCCTATGGGAGGAATGTATTGCCGGAACTTTTTCTGAAAAATGAAAGAAGTAAAGAAAGTCTTATTAAAGCAATATTAGTTAGGGTGGTGCATTGCCTTAAATCCTTGGACCTGTTTGTTGATGTTTCTATAGACATGTTGCTGAATAGCTGGATGGAGGTGGCAAATTCTGTTCCTGCTCGCTCTTCTGTTTGTCCTGTGTGGTCACTACCAGGCTGTGGCTTTACAAAGCTAATTTTTGATGGCAGTAGTGAAGGAAATCCAGGTCCATCAGGTGTAGGAGGGGTCTTCAAAGATGAAGATGGGAGGGTGCTTGCAATGTATTCAGGTCTCGTTGGGGTGGGGGACTCTCTTAAAGTTGAAATCTATGCTGTACTGGATGGTATAAGGAAGACTAAGGAACTAAATATAGAAAAGATAGTCATTGAAGGGGACTCAAAGCTGGTGTTAAGCTGGCTACAGAAAAAAAGTGGATTTTGGAAATTTGCTAATGAGAGGAGGGAGATTAAGTGGCTAATTAGAGGGCTGGAATTACGGTTTCAGTGGGTTAAGAGAACAACAAATGCATTTGCTGATGCCTTGGCAAAGCAGGGGGTGGGAAGGGATCAAATGTTTTGGGCTGTTTTGTAAATTTTTTTCTTTATTGTCCCCTTGGAGAGAGTGAAGTTTTTTTATCTCTTATCTAGAGTGCTGTAACTACATTTTCTTATTAATCTAATGGATTCCTGTTAGTGATAAAAAAAAGTGGTCCACAAACACCTTAACAATCTCCTCTTCTCTTCTTACCTCAACTTCATCCACTTCCACACTTGTTATAAAGTTTTTGTTTCTCCTCTCATTTTTTTTAATCAATAACAAAGATTTTCATTAATGAGAAATTGTCAATTACAGAAGTGGGGGGAGGTACACGCTCATAACTCCCCCCAAAAAATGTAGCCCAAAGTAACTGATCTCTTCCCACCCCTTGTTTAGCAAGTGCATTTGCAAATGAATTGGCACATCTTTTGACCCATTGTACTCTCACTTCCATACCCTAAGTTAGCCACGTGAAGTGTCTTCGTTCATTAATGTATGTCCATAATCCATCACCTTCCTTCCCTAACCAATTTATTAGCACCTTAGAATCTCCCTCAATGATCAGCTTGCTAACACTTACTTCCTTAGCTCTTTTCACACCTTCCATCAAAGCTATAGTTTCTGAAGGCAATGAATCCCCCACCCCAATTGGGCTTGGGAACAATGCTATGACATTGACAAAATCTTCCTTTGTCCTAAAATTTCCACCGATCCCTTATGAACCAGGGTTACCTTTATTGCTTCCATCAAAGTTTAGCTTAACAAAATCTGAACAAGGTGGATACCGTAGAGGTTGAGCAACACTTCTTCTTGAAGCAGATGTTGCCACTTCCTTCTAGTTATTCAACAATGTATCTGCATGAATGTCCTTGAATATCTCCATTGTTTTTACCCAGTGCACCACCCCAGAAATGATCACTTCTATGATTGCCTCATTGCTTCTCTCTTTTTTGTCTTCTTTCCTCGCAAGCTGTCCAACAAACCACTGCTCTTGTGCATCTCCACAATATTCTTCCCCTCTTTTTTGTCCAACAATCGTTAGAAGGGTCAAGCGGCTTTGTGGACTTGTTGGGGGAATCCACCTGTAGCCAAGAAAAGAAAGAAACCAAACCCAAAAAGAAGAGGCAAATGGGTAGGAAATAAATAAGTTGTAACAAGACTCAATATTGGCTCTACAAAGAGTATACTAGTTAGGAGACAAGCACCAAAAAGGTTTCTTCTTTGAAGTAGGTCGCAAGTGTTAATTCTTTCCAAGAATATTTCCTAACAAAAAGCCCAACCTTTGGTGGGACCGGTCCTCCATACTTCTTTAACAGGGAAAGGAATCCCAAGACTGGAAGAAGGATGTGAAAGTGCTTTGAAGGAGGCACAGGTAAAGGATCCAGAAGAAGAAAGGGTCCAAATCCGAGAGTCCAACTTAGAGGGATCCAGGAGAACCTTTTGGAGAATTTGGATCAAAGCCAAGACATTGTCCACATATGAGTCTCTAAAGCCAGATCTGAACCCCAAGTCCCAATTTAGTTCAGGCCCTAGAGAAGAAGAGGATAAAAAGGTGGAAACAAGCTCATTTTCTAACTAGACTAGATAGAGAATATAACGAAGGAAATTGGTCTTTAAGTGGTGAGTTCCCCTCCCACACATGTTCCCAAAGGATGACATGAATAACCCTCCAAGGTGCCACACTAGTAGCTTGAGCCAAAACTTTGGTATTCCATCCATCAACCATCAGCCCATGGATGCTTATAATTACCTTTGTCCACAACCATTTCCCTAACAGTGCCATATTCCTCTTCTGGATGTCCCCAATCCCTAATCCACCAAACTCTCCTTAGTTCTACTTACTAAATCCCATCTAACCCTATGACACCTTATTTCCTCCCAGGCTCCCACAAAAAGTTATCCAAATTCTTACTAATCCTCACAAGAAACTTGAACACTGAAAGAAAGTAGACAGGTAAGTTGACTTGATCAAATTTAGTCTTCCACCAAAAGAGAGGTAATTTCTTTTCCAAGAGGCTAATCTTTTTGTAAATTTGTGCACAATTGGGTTCCAGAACATCACAATTCTCGGTTTTCCTCCCAAGGGTAATCCCAAATTATTCATTGGCCATTGGGAAACTTCACAACACAAAATGGTTGCACATTCTGCCACCTTTCTTTCATCCATATTAATCTCTGCCACACAACTCTTACTGAGTTAATTTTCAGATTTGAAATCTTCTTGAACACTTGGGTCACCCTTTTCAGATTTCTTAACCAAGTCATATAATCTCCTTCACAAAATAATATGGTATCAATTTTTGGGTCTGAGTCAGGAGAATGGGGGTACTGTTGCTTGTCACCAGAAGGATGGCTCGGAAAGGGAGGCGGTAGTGAAGGAAGGGTGGGGCAAGAAAGAGTGCTCCATTCTGAAAAATTTGCTGGTATCAAGCACCTTTGTTATTTGGGTCTCAGAACAATGTCAAAACTTAAATCCTTTGAAGGAAGAGTGAATTGCAGCAAGAGGAGAGGTGTGGGGGAAATGGAATCCTGCTAATCTTGGGAGGGTTTCAAAAGAGCAACAATGGAGTTTGTGCAGGCAGGTCAGTGGAGAAGATCCTTGAAGATAGAAGCAAAAAATCTCATGTTCGAAGAGATGAGAATCAAGGGGAAGGTAAGCCTGAAGGTAAGGGAAGCGAAAAAGGGTACAGTATTGCTGGAAGGATTAGAAGTGATCGAGTGGCTAGGAGAGTTCATAGATGGAGCCTGTTCAAAAGGTAAGCAGATAAACTGGCAGGACTTTAGTACATTAGAAGGGAGAAGATATGTTGTTGAATGTAAGAGGAATAGAAAAGGTTTCTTCATAGCTTTGGCTGAATTTTTTGGTAAGGGACGAAGGCAACTGGTGTGTCTACCAGCAGGAAAACAGAACCAAGGTTGGGGGGAAGTTGACTGGTTGTTCAAAGAGTTCTTAGTCCAAAGAGTAGCAAATGATAAAAAAGCCTCCATAAGGGAGGAGAAGGCATATCTCAACAACAGCAGGGTAGAACAAGGGCCAGTGGTCATGGCAAAAACAAAAGGCCAATGCAGAATGGTGGGAGGTCTAGAGAGAGAGGAGTGGGATAGTAAGTTTGTGATACAATCCAAGGAAAAGGTTAATGATTGGAGGAGGGTAGCTGATTTACTGGCAACCAGGTTGAAGTTGAAGAGTGTCTTCATAGTAACCCCCTTTGATAGCTGTAAAGCCATCCTAGATCCATTAGAGAATCATTTGGAAATATCAGCTATCAATGTTCAGGCTGATTTCGGATCATTCAATCTTTAAATGGAATCCAACATCCAACTCCAAGGATTTTTTTGTCGAAGATGGTGTGGTGGTGCGTGTAATAGGCTTGCCATTTCATCTATGGAAACAAGAAATAGCAGAGTCTATAGCTGTATTGTGTGGAGGACTCTTGAAAGGAGCTTTCTGGGGTGATCTTTACTCAGTAGCAATCCTGTTAAGTGGTGTGAAGCCAGAAGACATTCCACGAAAGATAGAGGTACAAACAAAGGGGAGCTTTGTCTCTGTGTGGTTAGCTTCCTCCATTGAAGCAGGGCTGTGGAAGGAGACTCGTATGGTAGGAGGGGTGAAGGAGGAAGAAGAAGCACTACGTGAACCTGTGAGATTGGGTAATTCAAATGGGAAGGAATGTTTCACTAAAAAGGGCCAACAAGTTTTGGGAAGCCAAAAAGTTTTGGGGCAGTTGGAAGGTCAAACCTGGAGAAAGCAAGATACGGGTATGACAAATGGCAGATCCTTTGCGCAGGTGGTGTCAGGGGAAACAGACAAAAACTTACCATTGGTGAAAGGGAGAGGGCTGAACAAGCAACCTCAGACAAGGAAGGTTTTTGGCTCGACCAATAAAGCAGGGGGCGTGACTTTTTAAGAGGTCACGTGGGACGAAAAGAATTAGAAAATGGGCCCAATCGAGTGGATCCCTTTTGTGGTGGGCCGGAGAAGGCAACTCAAGTAAAGGTCTTTAAGTTGGGTTCCTATAATCTTGAGCCCAAGGCCCATTACAAGACAGTTGGGGCGAGGGACACTTTAAGTAAGCACGTGACTGGGAGGAGGGATGGGCTGATAGACGAGACTAAGCGTCTATCTTCTTCTACCCCGACTCCCTCTTTTCGATCGAACAGATCAGGCGCAAAATCTCAAGACTCTCAGTCTCGAAGAGAGGTAGTATATCCTACCTCCCAAGGAGAGGTAGTATATCCTACCTCACCCCATGACATAAATTACATAAAATACAGTTACAACTGTGCCCAATACATCCCGTTCCCTATTAACCCCTTTCTTAGCAAGCGCATCAGCCAACCCATTTGCTGTACTTGGTGCCCACTGGAATCTTTACAGCATATCTCTTGCTAACCATTTAATCTTTTTAGGCACCTCTCTATAGGTCCAAACTATCTGCTGCTCATTCTTTAGCCAGCCAACCACTACCTGAGAGTCACCTTCAATAACTAGCCTGTTCACATTCATTTCTTTTGTTTTGCTTTAGTTGTAAAAACACCTGCAATAATTCAGAAAAAATAGAAAAGCGAAGAAAGAAAAAGAAGGAAGAGAAAGTTCTGCAAAAGTTTGTGGAAGGAAATGAGAGAAGAGGAGAAGGGAAGAGAAAAAAGAAGAAGAGTTCGATCCTCTCTTTCACCTCCAATGGTTTCTTTTATTTTTTAATTCTAATCTGAGTACAATTTCTCCGAATGTCCTTAATGGGGCGGCCAGCACTAAAGAACTAATAAAAAAAGAGCAAAACAGGCCCATAACTTAGGCCCATAATTGAAAAAAACATGACATAAAACATAAATGAAAAGAAAGAGACAAAGGCCCATTCGGCCCACCCTCACTACAGCTTTCTGTACTCCAAGCAACAGAGCAAGGAGTTCAGCTCTAGTAGAGTTCCCTACTCCACTAGGACCCAAGAGTAATGCTAAAATGTGGCCTAGGTTCTCCCTAAACACCCCTCCTACACTTGAGGGACCTGGGTTACCATAACTACTCCCATCAAAGTTTAATTTAATGAAACTCTCCTCCGGTAGTACTCATTCTTGCTGAACTTTAGTCTTTTTTGATGAAGATAAGCCACCTCTCTTCATTTCCTTCTAATATCATCATAAGAAAAGGGTGTGAATAGGCCCAAAGATTTTAGCCAATGTATCACCCTTGTTAGGATGCAATCCAACACTTCTTCCTTAGTTCTCTCTTTTTCATTAAAGATTGTCAATTTCTTTCTTCCCACATTGACGACAAAATAGCAGCCCTTGTGAATCTCCACATCAACCTTCCTCTTTTCCTCTACCAATTGAAAGTACCAGCCAAACAAACTGGTCAGGTTTGTAGGCTAACTCCACTTGCACCCAAATAAAAAGAACCATTTGCAAATATGGGTAACAAAAGCATAAGAGGTTAGTAGGTGGTAACAAAATATGGCCAACTCCCCTTGCACCCATCTTTGGCCTTGCAAAGAAAGCACCAATTTGGTGGGAGTGGTTTTCTTCTCTCTTTGGTTGCAGGTGGATTCCTCCCCTCAATGTGGCAGGTCTTTTTGAAGCAAGCTCTTTTGGCAACCGAAAAAAGGGAAGGATGTTGTGGAGAGCCACAAAGATGCAGTCTTATAGGACATATGGGAGGAAAGAAATAATAGGATCTTTCAAGGAAAAGGAAAATCGAGGGAGGCTTTGATTGATTGGATCACTATTAAGGTAGTGCATTGGGTAAAATCAGTTGAGTTGTTCAAGGAGTTTTCGGTGGATGATATAATCAGGGGCTGGAATTCAGTAGAAAGCTCCTGAAGATCCAGTCCAGTAATTCCAGAGATTTAAGCAGGAAAAATTTTGGCTCTTTTTTAGGTCCAATAGGAGTGGGCAATTTGTTAAGAGCTGAGGTGTTAGCTTTGCTGCAAGGACTGAGTCTGGCTAAACAGATGGGATTACACCAGATTGAAGTGGAAGGGGATTCAGGATTAGTAATAGACTGGATGAAAGCTGGAAACTTGGGAATCTGGAATCACAGGCAAGCTCTGAGCCTATGAGAGAAGTTTGGTGTCTTACATGGGAAGTTGAAGCAAATTTCAAATCGGTTAGAAGAACAGCAAATGGCCTTGCTGATGCTTTAGCCAAGCATGGATCAAACGGGAGGGAACTTTTCTGGGCTGTATCTTAACAGTGGTTATGTTTTTGGAATTAGCATTCCAGGTTGGAATGTCTGTGTGTATAAGTCTGCAAATGGGCTGAGAAGGAGCCTTTAGGGTTAGGAGTCCAAATCCTCCCATCAGGTTGGGAGGGGTTAAACAATATTCTCAAGTAACTGCAACAAAGTACTGACATCAGGCCATTCAAAATCCTTCAAATCTAACCTAAAACCTAAGTCCCAATCAAACCCAACAGCAGTAGAAGAAGAAGAAATGCACTTTGAGATAGGCTCCTAGCACTTCCCAAAATAAGAAATTATTACCTGATTAAACATCTTACCTAACACTGAAGGGATTGTGGCAGCACTGCTTGAATAGCATTCCATGAGGGGTGTTCAAGGTAGCCCAAGGTGATGTACCAATATTCCATCCATATTCCAACATCTTGTCAATGTTCACCACTACCTTGTGCCACAGTTTATCATTCTCTAGTGGTAGCCTCCACAATGTTTACGTAGTAAAGCTACATTCTTTGGTTCTACATTAACGTTTCTCAAACCACCTTGATCCTTACTCCTGCAGACAATTTCCCACTTCACCAAATTGTTCTTCTTACCCTCCCCCGGTTCCTACAAGAAATCCCTCATTAATTTCTCCAATTTGTTGGCAATTTTCTTTAGAATCCTGAAGATTGAAAGGCAATATGCAGGAAGATTGGCCAAAGTAGATTTATTCAATGTTATTTTTAGTACTATTGGAGTTGCTAATCCCTCTTCCATTAGTTGCCTCTACATTTTCTTTATTTAATAAAATTTCAAAATAATTTTTCCATCTTTTCTATATTCTCATATTTTGTCGAAACTTTTTGATCTTCCTCTTTGATGAATCTAACGTGATTTAAATCTCATTTTTTCTTTTCTCTTGTCTTTGCTAGTTTATAAATTCCATTTTTTAATCATTAATGGCTAATTTATTATTAGAGCTTGTCATATGTCTTAAATTCAGCTTTAGTCTCTTTCTTTTTAAATCCCATTCTTAGGGTTTTGTATTTTTTAAGTTCCCTACATTTTGGTCACTTGCCTATCTTTATAATATGTTTGTTTTATTTTAGCACTATGTCATTCCACCACCAAGTTTTCCTCTATATTCTCCTAAAACATCCTTTGTATAGCTAGTCATTTTAATCCAGATATTAATCTTTTCATATAAATTGTACTTACTTGTAATATCAGTTAGTTTCTAAATTGTGCGAGTTTTTTCTCCTTTTAAAATTTCTCACTAATTCTTGACACTTGTTTTCTTCTATACTTTTCTTCCATTTTTTATTGTGCACATTACCACAGTCAATCTATGTGGTATGGTTCGGATTTCCACTAGAATAACTTTGCAGTCCTTACATATCATTCATTCTGTTCTCTTGGTAAGAAAAAAAAAGTAACAGTTATGAATTTTATCATGAAGCCATTTTTGAATCTTGTTAAATTTTTATCCCTTGTTTTACATTTAATTCTTTCATTCTTTTATTATTCATAAAAAAAGAACATCAAAAGCTTCTGCAAATTCTAATTTTGTATCTCTTGTTTCATCCCTCTCCCTAAACGCAAATCCTTCATTTGCCATATTGTAGTATGCTGCACTTCTTTTCCCCACATGCCCACTTAAATCTTAAATAAAAAATCTCCTATAAAAATCTTCTCTTCTTTAGGAATTTCTTTAATAGTCCTAAGTTTTTCCAAAATTGTCTTTTAAAATTTTTCTAAACCTGCTTAAGGTGCACAAGTGCTAATTATATTTTAATAATTTTCTCACATATCACGAGCTAGTTCAAATTGTTCTTTCTCCAACTTTTTAACATTTATAATTCCACTTTTTAGATCTTTATCTAATATTATTGCTATGTTTTTATTATTTACTTTTTCCTTGCACCATTGTTTTTAGCCATCAAAGTTTGTAGCTTACATCTTTGTATTTAGTTTCCAATTCAACCTTTTGTGCACTTTCATCTGAATGCCTCCACACCTGACAAGTAGTGTACCAGGGTCTCCATTTGAAGTGCTCCATATTGTGGTTCTTCTCTGCCAAAACAAAATGGGGCATAGCAACCCCAACAAATCAGCTTTCTTTTGGACTATTGAAGAAAAAAAGAACACTTTGCAAGAAAGGTTTACAATTGCAAGTTATTTATTTTATGGGATGAGAACTTACTGATGTAAATATTGCTTTGTATGGTTTCGTAATCATGGTTTTAAAAGGCGGTTGAGGCAAGGCGGCCAAATTTCTCCTGGCCTTGGTAGCATCAGTCTCAGCTTAAGGGGTGTAAGCCTCAGTTTTAGTGAGGTGTAGGCCTTTAGCCTTTTGCCTCAATTTACATTTGGTGGTAGCCTCAAGTTAAAAGGGTTTTGGGTGGGGAAAAATTGATTTCATGATGGGTAATTTTGGAAAAAAATAAAAGAAAAAGTGAAAACCCCAAAAAATGTGGGTTTCCATCGACCAAAATTGCTATTCCCCTTTTTTGTTCAACCAAACTCAAGATTTCAAGAAGACTTCTCAGTTCTCATAGACCGAACTCAAGATTGAAGGTCAAGAATATTGGAGGGAGGAAGACAAATTGAATCGTGCATACGGAGGTATAGGTCCTCCTCCTTTTTCTTCTTCTTGAATCGTGCGTCCTGCATAGTGCGTACAGGTCCTCTGCCGCTTCCTCCTCCTTCTGTATGAATCCAGATTCAATATTAAAATGCATTTCAATATTTCCTGAACTGAAATGCATTCCAAAAATACTTTGAATCTGGATCAATATTAATTTGTTATTTACTTATTTATTAATTTGTTATTTCAATGAACATGATAAGTGCTGTGATGATACATGTTGCATACAATGAACACGATATTGTTTTTTTGATGAATGATAATAAATTTATTAATTCAGAAGCAGATTTAGAGTGAGTTCATACAACATCCCAAGGAGAAGCGCGAGCTGCAGTCCATCCTTGAATCTTACAAGTAAACTAGGAAAGAAAAGCAAGAATCACAACTGAGCCCAAAACAATTCTTCCCTATTTACCCCTTACTTAGCTAACACATCTGACAAAGTGTTTGCTGATCTCCCTACCCATTGTACAGTGACCAACATATTCATTGTCAACCAACTAAATTTCTTCATTTCATTCTTGTAACGCCACATAGCCTCTTCAGGATTTTTCAACCAACCCACCACCACATTGGAATCCCCCTCGATTGTTAGGTGTTGTACCCCCAGTTGGTTTGCAAATTGCACCCCTTGTACAACAACTAAAATCTCTCCCTTCTCATTTCTCAAAGCACCCCCCATTCCGGATAATCCTGGATTACCCATGCTACTTCCATCAAAGTTCAACTTTTGAGACCACCTCTTCTTTGTACAAAGAAACAGAAAATAGTGAAGGGAACAGATCCTTTAAAGGTGTGTCTCCGACCCAAATATCCTCCCAAAAAAGAACAGTGTTGCCAGAACAAACTTCATACCTGATAAAATTGAGGAAATGAGGAAGGGTGTTGTGAATGGCCTTCCAAGGTGTTGCTAGGATTGCTTGCCTTGATACACCAACATCCCATCCATTCTCTGACCTCCCATGAATGCTTCCCACCACCTCATGCCACAATTTCTCTCTTTCCATTGGCCATCGCTACAGCCATTTCCTTAACAGAGCTTGATTTTTTCTAGTTACCCTCCCAAGTCCCAAACCCCCCTCTTCTTTTACTTTTGCACACAATTTCCCAATTGACCAAGTGATCCTTTTTTTCTTGTACCGGCTCCCATAAGAAATCTCTCATCAAGTTCTCCAGTTTCCTAGCTTCCCTAACTGGTATCCTAAAAACAGACAAATAATAGGTAGGTAAGTTAGCCAAGGTAGCTCTTATTAGGGTAATTCTCCCTCCTAAAGAGACATAATTCCTCTTCCATGAGGCTAATCTCTTCTCAAACTTTTCTATCACTCGGGTCCAAAATCTACTCTCCCTAGGATTTGCCCCTAAAGGAAGCCCTAAGTATGACATAGGCCAAGCAGAGGTGGAACACTCAAGACACTCCGCAATAGCCTCGACCTCCCCTACCTCCAAATTTATACCCGCTATGCAGCTCTTTTCCAAATTTATTCTCAAATTAGAAATACTTTCAAATCCTTTGATTAGCTCCTTTAGGTTTGCTACCTTTTCACTAAAACCTCCTTCACAAAAGATCATTAGGTCATTTGCAAACTGAAGGTGGGTGATGGGGACTTGGTGTCTCCCTATTCTCCAACCCCCAATGGCATCTTCACTTTCAGCCTTAGTAATGATCCTACTAATCACATCAGCTACTAAGGTAAAAAGGAAGGGTGAGAGTGGATCCCCTTGCCTGACACCCCTGCAAGCTGGAAAATAGTCCCTCACCATACCATTTACCAGAATAGAGTAGTGACAAGTACTGATACACCCAAAAATCCAACTACACCACTTGTCCCCAAATCCACAGTTTCGCATAACCTCTAATAGAAACTCCCAGTCCACCAAATCATATAGGCCTTTTCAAGATCCAATTTACAAATGAAACTTCTCTTCCTAGACCTTTTCGTTTCCTCCACACACTCATTCGCAATTAAGATCTGATCTGTTATTTGTCGCCCTTGAATGAAAGCCCCCTAGGTTTTCACTAATGATCCTCAATGAGAGCACTTCAGCCAGAATTTTATAGATGCTTGTCACTAGACTAATAGGCCTATAATCTTTTGGGTGGTTGGCATCAATCTTCTTAGGTATCAAGGCCAAAAAGGTGGCATTAATTCTAGGGCTTATGATGTGACTGTTTACAAATTTCTTAAAGACTTCAACTAAATCCTCTTTCAACACCTCCCAACAGTCTTGATAAAAACCCATTGTAAAGCCATTTGGACCTGGAGCCTTGGATCTATCCATTAGAAAGGGAGCTTTCTTAATCTCTTCTTCCTCAAAATCCCTTTCTAGCCACCTTGCCACTTTATCATCAATTCTTGGCCATTCCACCCCTTCCACGACTGCTCTCTCACTCAAAGGTCTTCTATAAATCGATTTGAAGTGGTCCACAAATTTTTTGGCTATGTCATCCTGGTTGGTAATCACCTCCTCTCTTATCTCTAACTTGGTCACAAGATTCTTTCTTTGTCTCCCATTTGCCAAATCATGGAAAAATCTAGTGTTCCCATCGCCTTTCTTAATCCACTTGTGTCTAGATTTTTGTCTCCAATTGATTTCTTCCCTCAGTTACACCTCTTCCAAATCCTTTTTCAATTGTCTCCTTAACACTCTGTCTTACTCGGTCAACCCATTTTGAGATTCCTTTACATCCAAGTTTTCTATTCGAGAGATTTGGCACAATTTTTGCTCCTCAATTCTACCAAAATGATCTCTATTCCACTCTTTTATTTTGGCTCTCAACCTTTTTAATTTCTTATGAAACTTGATCCCCTTCCATCTTACCCCCCTCTCCTCCTCACCCCACCATTCCTTCACTTTTTTCGCAAAATCTGGATGGTTAAGCCACATATTTTCAAATCTAAAAGGTTTGGGTCCTGTAGGAAAAAACTCAGTACCTATCTAGATAGGACAGTGATCAGAGGTGACCCTGGGTAACGCTCTAGCAACCAAGTTTTCCAAACTATTCTCCTAGGCAAGGTTAAATAAGAACCTGTCCAACTTCGAACACAAAGGGGTTTCTTGAAGGTTGGACCAAGTGTAATTGGCTTGCAACAGAGCTATTTCCTTCAATTCACATTCTTCAATAAAACCATTAAATTTCCTCATGCTTGTTGTAATTACATGTTGGGGATTACTGGTTTCATCCGAGAATCTAATGACATTAAAATCCCCGCCTAGGCACCAAGGGCCATACCATAGCCTCTTGTTTGCATATAGTTCCTCCCACATCTCATTCCTCTCTCTATAGGAATTAGGGCCATAAACATTGGTTAAGACCCATACACACCCATCCTCTACATTCTTACACTTAATGGAAACTAAGAATCTGCCTATCAATTTTTCCACTACTTCCACCACATCCTCCCTCCAGTGTTACGATCCCCCCCAAGGCTCCTCAAGAAGGAGACGAGCTCCAACCTAAACCTCTAGACCTCCAAAAACTCCTCACCCATCTCCCATCTAATTCCATCATTTTGGATTCTTGTAACAACACAATATCGGGTTTTTCCCTTCGGAGTAGGTCTTTGGTCACCCTTCTTTTTCTTGCACTACCTAACCCTCTTACATTCCAGTTAATAATTTTCATCGAGACAAAATAGCAAAAACACCCATGAAAAGGCCATAATCTCCTCATTTTAGGCCCTTCCTCCTATCCCCTCTACCACTAAATTCTAAATCTCCCTCAATGTTTGAGATTAGCTTTTCCACTTCAGATCTTTTTTTCTTCTTTGTTCCTTTTCCCCCCCCTTCCTAATACAACAATTATCCTCTTTCTTTTCTCCACCCTTTATAGCCAATGTCTGAGGAAGATATTTACCCCGCTCACACTTTTTTTGGCTACAACATCTCTCTAAGAATCCTTCCTTTTTTTTTAGTTCCTCCATCATTGTATAGATCAACTCCCAAATTCTGTCCACCTCCCCCTTACTATTTCCATCACCTTCTCTCCTCCTTCCACTATCACCCTCTCTCTTGCATCAGAACCTCCTGGATGGGAAGCTGGCATATTTGTTACAGGCATAGCACACAAGTCAGTACCTAAAAAAGAATTGACACCCATTCCTGGTAGGACGGGGGTAGGACTAGAATCACTGGAATTTAGTTGCTGACAGGCGACAAATGGTTTTAAGGCCTTTCCCCTTTTTGGACAAAGTTGTGCAGTAGACATAGTGAAAGAATCACTTCCTGACGACCTACCCACTTGGAAATCCTTTCTTTGTGTTTCCGATACTGGAATACCCACATCCGTCCTCACGGCCGATTCTTGTCCCTCTCCACCAACATCCTGTAATTCGTTAGACTCAGGGTCAGCTCCCTCGACGAGGGGAAGAGGAGTTTTCACAGCTTTAGGACCATTTTCTTCGCCATTTCTAGTCTTCCCGCCACCTACCTCTTCAATCTCTTCCTCTAAAAAACACAGCTCTGTATGCAAACTTTCTATTTCAAGTAAATCATTGTTGCTTTTCGGAGACAGACTTCCCAATCTTATAGTTTCATCTCTATCAGAATCGTCACTGCTGTTTTGTTCAGTCAACCAATCTTCAAACCCTGTTCTGTTCAAATCACTAGGCTTCAAGTATCTCCGGTTGCGCTTATCTGGTGAGAGACAGTTCGCCAGGTTGGATGGGACCCATTGTAGAGAGCCTTGAGACTGAGAGTCTTGAGATTTTATGCCTGAACTGTTCGACTGAAAGGAGGGATTCGGGGTAGAAGAAGATAGACGCTTAATCTCGTCTATCAGCTCATCCCTCCTCCCAGTCACGTGCTTACTTAAAGGGTCCCTTGGCCCATCTGTCTTGTAATGGGCCTTGGGCTCAAAACTTGTAATATGAGAACCCAGCTTTAAAACCTTTACTTGAGTTGCCTTCTCCGGCCCACCAGAAAAGGGATCCACTCGACTGGGCCCATTTTCTAAGTCTTTTCCTCCCACGTGACCTCTTAACAAGTCACGCCCCCCTGTTTTAGTTGTCGAACCAGCAACCCTCCGTCTGAGGTTGTTGGTTCAGCCCTCTCCCTTTAGACACTGGTATATTTTTTTCTATTTCCCCTGACACCACCTGCACAAAAGATCTGCCATTTGTCATAGCCTTTTCTTGCTTTCTACAGGTTTGACCTTCCATCTGCCCCAAAGCTTTTTGGCTTCCCTTAATTTGTTGGCCCTTTTTAGTGAAACATTCCTTCCCATTTGAATTAACCAATCTCACAAGTCTACGTAATGCTTCTTCTTCCTCCTTCTCCCCTCCTACCATACGAGCCTCCTTCCACAGCTCTGCTTCAATGGAGGATGCTAGCCACACATAGACAAAACTCCCCTCTGTTCGTACCTCTACCTTTCGTGGAATGTCTTCTGGCTTCACACCACTTAGCAGGTTTGCTACTGGATAAGGATCACCCCAGAAAGCTCCTTTCAAGATTCCTCCACACAATACTGCTATAGACTCTGCTGCTCTTGTTTCCACAGATGAAATGGCAAGCCTTCTACATGCACCACCACACCGTCTTTGCCAAATAAATCCTTGGAGTTGGATGTTGGATTCCATTTAAAGACTGTGAATGATCCGAAATCAGCCTGATAGCTGATAATTCCAATTCATTCTCTACTGGATCTAGGAGGGCTTTACAGTTATCGAAGGGGGTTACTATGAAAACACTCTTCAGCTTCAACCTGGTTGCCAGTAGGTCAACTACCCTCCTCCAATCATTAACCTTTTCCTTGGCTTGTATCACAAACTTACTATCCCACTCTTCTCTCTCTAGACCTCCCACCATTCTGCATTGGCCTTTTGATTTTGCCTTGACCACTGGCCCTTGTTCTACCCTGCTGTTGCTGAGATATGCCTTCTCCCTTATGGAGGCTTTTTTATCATTTGCTATTCTTTGAGCTAAAATCTCTTTGAGCAACCAGTCAACTTCCCCCCATCCTTGGCTCTGTTTTCCTGCTGGTAGACACACCAGTTGCCTTCGTCCCTTACCAAAGAATTCAGCCAAAGCTATGAAGAAACCTTCTCTATTCCTCTTACATTCAACAACATATCTTCTCCCTTCTAATGTACTAAAATCCTGCCAGTTTATCTGCTTACCTTTTGAACAGCTCCATCTATGAACTCTCTTAGCCACTCGATCACTTCTAATCCTTCCAGCAATATTGTACCCTTTTTTGCTTCCCTTACCTTCAGGCTTACCTTTCCCTTGATTCTCATCTCTTTGAAGAGGAAATTTTTTGCTTCTATCTTCAAGGATCTCCTCCACTGACCTGCCTGCATGAACTCCATTCCCTTCAAGGATCTACTCACATAATATATTTTACTGTTCTCTCTCGTAACAATCTTCTCAAGCCCAAATCCCAATAGTTGTCTGTGAAAACCGAGAATATCAATGAACACGATATTGTTATTTATTGATTTGACTACAGATTTGTTATTTTCATTTGAATGTTTTCATTTTCTTGTTTATTTATCCTTGGGTTATTTTTTATACAAATTTTGGCATGTTCAACTTGATTTGAACAATCAGCAATCGTTGAACCATACATCAAGTCACAAACAATTGTATAAACTTTCGATTATTTATTTTTTCATAATTTTTAAGTTTTTAATTTGAGGCTTATTGTCACGACCTGACTGCTCCCATTGGCTAAGTTGTGTGGCACTCACTTGGCCCTCCTAGCAAGTCAGCCAAACTGCATGCCCAAGATCCTTCTTGCTAGGTTGCTTAAGTGCTAAGGACACACCCCAAGGCACACAAGAGCACACCAAGTATTGTAAGAGAAAGAGATTGTATTGCCCTAGAAGAAAGCTTACAACTCAAAGAATGCTCTTACAACTTGAATGCCTGTTGCAAATGGAGAGGACCCCTATTTATACACTAACCCCCTCTAGGAATCCTCTAGAACTATGTATATTTGGCATCATTTAGAAGCACCTCTAGAACATTCTACCTTCTACACTCTTCTAGGGGATGCCTTCTCCATAAGATACAAGAACACTCTAGAGGAAGTCTAGACTACTTCTAACCCCTCTAGGTTGTTCCACACAAACCCGGATTGTTCCACAAGGTTCTAGAGAGTTCCACCAACATCTAGACCCTTCTAGACACACGGAGAACACTCCAAAACACCCCAGAATGCTCCAGAACACCCTAGAAACATGTAGAATTGGCTAGAAGCCTCAGGAAACATCTAGAAAACCTCTAGCCAAGCACTCCATTGTGTCACCCCGTGACATTACGCCTCAAACCACCTCGAGGCTTATGCCTCGCCTCTTTAGCACCCAACCGCGTCGCCTCTGCCTTTAGCCTTTTAAAGCCTTATTTGTAATATTGTGTTTTCCATAAGGTTGTTGTGAATGTAATGCTTGGCAGCATAAAGATAGGTAATCATCTTCAAAGTGCATATGATGGATGTCATAGATTTCATTAAGCATACTGAATGGGTGATTCAATCTGGACAAGATCCAAGTTTTTGTTTTGGCATAGAATAGAAACTCTGGTACTTTGGGCTATGCAAATTCTTCTGTATTAATTCTGTTTCTTCCCCCCCCCCCTCTTTTTTTTTGCATTTATCTTGAGAACTGCCTATAATTCATCCTTTGCCTACATTCATTATTTCATATATTGTTTAGTCCTTTTTCCATATTAGATGTTTACTCTTTCAGGTCAAGGAAACTAGTGGAACTGAAAGGTCCTCAAGTGCACCATGTTCGTATTGCCCGGTACGCCAAATTTTATTTGAAGTTAGGATATTTGCTTGACTAATCAACTGTATTTGATACTTGTTGAGGAATTTGTGCAGATTTGTTGGTTAATTTGTTTATTATTTGTTTAGTTAGGGAGTGGCAAATGTCTGCATATTATGTTGGGAAGGGAAAGAAACTGTCTTTCATCTGTTCTACTCTTGCAAGACAGCAAAGGTCATTTAGTTAGGGAGAGTGTTTTCCATCCTAGCTCTACAGCAAAAATCTTCTCTTCTTGGCCAAACTTAAACAGCAGCAGGAAAGCAAGGATAGTGTGGAGCTGCATTCCTTTTGCAGTGTGCTGGGTTCTTTGGAATGAAAGAAATAGAACATTCTGAAGATAGATCAAAGAACTCTGAAACATTAGTTGCTCTGGTTGGGAAGCTAGTAGCAGATTGGGTTTGGGTATTACCAGAATTTGATCAAATCAGCAGATCTGAAATGGGGAGGAACTTTTGGAATATTCTAGAATTTCAGCGGTTGTAATTTGGTTTACTGTTGTTAGGATCGACAGTACAAGGGTATTTAGGTCTTTTTGTCTATCTAATTGAAACTGAATAGTTTGTTTTGTGTGAGTTTAATTTGTGTCCCATACTTAATGAGGGACAATATTGACTTTTGTAATTCAATACATACAATATAAATATAAAGTGGATTGGAGAGATGATTTTTTCTCTCCTGACTGAACCCTTCTCCTCTTTTTCTTTCTCCTTCTTCTTCTTCTTCTTCTTCTTCTTACATACTTAGGACCTAGAACTGAACTAGGGTTACTCAACCTATTCATATGGTACCAGATCAATAAGAAACCAGTTTCGAACTCAATCTTCTCTCATCGCCCTTTGGCCTCCTGGGATCGCCATATTAGAATTTTTTTGGAGTAACTCTTAGACAGATTGGAAGATCGATAAGAGGCCAAAAAGGAGTGACCATTGTGGTGGTCATGTACTAAATGCCCTCTACTTGATGGTAGGAAGGAGGCTGGTTGTGGACAGGTGTGAACAGAAATTTCTATTCGGCTAATAGTGGAGTGTGTCTGCTTCTTTTTGGGCTGGATTTCATTTATGTGGCAGTGTGGATTGGTAGGTATGCATATGATCCTCTTTTCATTCTGTTTATACCTGGATATGTGTGTCGATAGTAGGGGTTTTGAGTGCTGAATTCATGACAGCAGTAGTGTGGTTACAATTATATTTTATTGTGAAGCGTGTGGTGTGGTGCTGAATAGTAGAGGGTGACTCATTTGTTTATTATAGTGATTTCTTTGAAGGGTGAGGTGAATCGGTTAGGATGGCATCAATTGGAGAAGGTGGTGACAATAAGATAGGTGTTATGATTTCTCTTGATTACTTAAATGTTCAAATGGCTTCTAATAAATTAAATGGTGAGAACTATGTGCCATGGGCTAAATCTATGGAGGTGTTTTTAAGAGGCAAGAAAAAGGTGAAACATGTGAGAGAGGAGAAACCCTCTTCTGATTCTCTAGGGTTTAGTGATTGGGAACAAGAGGATGCACAGATCATGACCTGGTTGTGGAATAGCATGGAACCTAAAATTAATGTGAATTTTATGTTCTTGGATACAACTAAGGAAATTTGGGGCCATGCTAAGAAACTTTATTCCGGCCCAGATAATACCACTAGAGTATACTAGCTTTATCAAGAATACTTTAACCTAAAGCAGGGTAGCCAAAGCTTGGAAGAATACTATGCAAGCATGAGAAATTGAGTCCTAAGGCCAAAAAATATATTCTTCTGGGGTATGCTTAAAACTATAAGGGGTATTGTTGTTATAATCCTGTGTCGGGGAGCAGGTTTGTCACTGTGGATGCTACCTTTTTTAGTCCACATTCATTTTCTTTGGTGGTTCTCCTCAAGGGGAGTGTTTTGGGGAGGAGAACTCATAGTTTATTCCTCTTCCTGTTCCTTCATCTGGTCCATTAGCTCCACCTTCAGTTTCACCTATTGCTCCACCATTAGCTCCTCTAGTTCCATTGCCTAATCCACTACAATTGCCTTTTAGTTCTTTTAGCATCAATGCAAGAGAATTGAATCCACATATGTTCCAGTAGAAGAACATGCATCACACTTTGTTGGTCCATTAGAGATTCCAGGTTCGGTTGATACAGTTCCAGGTTTTTTCCTTGAGCCTATCATTGCCCTTGATTCCATTAATGATGTTTCTATACTAACATTGATGTTGCAATTGATCTTTATCTTCCCGTTGCACTTCGCAAGGAAAAGAGAAAGAGTACAACTCAATGTATTTCACGCCATCTCTCCTATAATGCCTTATCACCTTCCTACCATGCTTTCCTTTCTTCCCTATAATGCCTTATCATCTTTCCAAACCTGAGTGAAAAACAACTATGATAGAAAAAATGGAGGCTTTGATTAAGAACCAGACATGAGAGATAGTTGGTCTTCTTGTAGAAAAGGAGACATTTGGGTGTAGATGGGTGTTCACTGTGAAGTATAGGGCCAATGACAACATAGAGAGGTATAAGGCAATGTTGGTTGCAAAAAGGTATACATTGACCTATGGTGTAGATTATTGGGAGACCTTTGCGACAATAGCTAAGATGAGCTTAGTTCGGATCTTCTTGTCTCTAGCAATTACTTACTCATGGCCACTCCTCTAGCTTGATGTTAAAAAATGCATCCCTTAATGGTATTTTGCGGGAAGAGGCATATATGGTTGCTTTAGATGGTTTTTATGAGAATGTTGGTGAGGGAAAAACTTGTAGGCTGAATAAGCCTTTATATGGTTTGCAACAATCACCTAGGGCATGGTTTGGCAAGTTTAGGGGGCATTGATCCGTTTGGATACACACAAACCTAGTTAGGACACACTCTCTTTGTGAAGAGAGAATCACTTGTAACAACGTTGATTGTGTATGTGGATGATATAGTTGTTACAAGGAATTATTTGAGTGAGATTGTTGCACTCAACAAGTCACTACAACAAGAATTTTAGATTAGGGATCTAGGTAAATTAAAATATTTTTTTGGGATTGAGGTTGCAAGATCCAAGCATGGGATATTCATCTCTCAAAGGAAGAATTTATTGGACCTATTGTAGGAAACTAGGAAGCTAGGAGTTAAACCAAGAACCACAGGATTAATGCTTTGAATGGTGAGTTGGTTAAGGATGTGGGGAGATATCAATTGAGGTAGGCCAACTACTATACTTGTGCATGACATGCCTGACATTTCCTATTTTGCGAGTTAGTATATGCATGCTCCTCTGGTTCAACACTGAGAAGCTATTGATGGGATACTTGCATACCTAAAGAAGCATCTTAGTAGAGGAATTTTATTCCTTGGTAGGTTGCCTGATCCACTTTAGGGTTGTGTACCTTTGGGGGGGGGGGGTTGGGAATTTGGTTTCATGGAAAAGTAAAAAAATAGTTAGTGGTGGCAAGGTCAAGTGCAGAAGCTGAATATAGATCTATGGCACATGGTGTCTCATAATTATTTTGGGTTAGATCCTTGCCGAGTGAGATTGGGATAAGATGTAGAGGAACCAATGATGTTATATTGTGACAACCAAGTTGCAATATGCCCACAATCCAGTTTAGTATAATAGGGCAAAACACATTGAAGTTGATAGACAATTCACAAGAGAAAGAGTGACAGTTGGAGTAGTCTGCCTGCTTTATGTCACCGCTAAGTTACAATTGGTTGATGTCTTCACCAAAGGGGTCACAAAGAACAAGCTTGAACATGACCTATGCAAGTTGGGAATGTGTGACATTTACTCCCAACTTGAGGGGGAGTGTTGAGGAGTTTGTGCAGATTTGTTGGTTAATTTGTTTAGTTAGGGAGTGGGGACCACAACACACCTGTTGGGACCCTTTAGAGTGGTGTTTTTAACTCTTTTTATTTAGTTTTTTGTGTTTGCCACCCTATAAGGGCATTTTGGTTTTTGTACATATTTTTTACTTAAAGAATAAATAACAAAAGGAGGGGGCATCCAGATCTGATTGCTCTCTCATTCTTTTCTCCATTCTTTCTATTCTTCTCTCTTCTCACAAAAACCTCTTCTTTTCTTAATCTTTCTTTGTAGTTTTTATTTCTGCATATTCTATACTATTTCCCTTGAGCTGCTTATCTTTATTTTATCTTCCTAGTTTGTTGACTTGATTTTAATTGCCTCTAATTTGTAGTATGAGTTGTTGGTTTTAAATATAATTTTGAATGGGGTCATTATAATCAGTGCTTTGGCCTAGATCTTGTTTACAAAATTGTTTGGACTTGACACTTTGCTTTAACTAAGAATTCTTCCCCCTTTAGGATCCATTCAGTGCGACACTATAATTGTTTTCTACTTAATTCCAATCATGCCATTTTTCAATCTTCTTCTGTTAGTGCCAAGACGGTTGGCTGTTGTTATAGTAGAGAATGATGGGCACACAACAGGTTAGAGGAGTACTAAAAGCTTTAAGAGAGATAAGTGGAGGGTTGGAAGGAAATCCATAACCTTCTTACAATTGTTATGAGTTTGCCAGTAGGTAGTGGTGTTTTTTGTCCTTTGTTGGTGGATGATGCTGGATTCGAGGTTCTTGTACCTGTGTGTTTGTGTTTTGTTGCATGTCTGTATGGGCAAGAGGCATAGAAGTTTGTTTTCTTGGATTGTGGTTGTATTGGTGCCACTTTTGGACCTTTTATTTGTTTTGCATTTTTTGTACAATTTGTTCTCTGGAGAGATGGGCTGCTGTTGTCCATGATGCAGGTTTCTTGAAGGTTGTTTCCATTTTTTTGATAACTGAAGTTTGGTTCTGTTTCTCTTTGTTAACATATTGAATTAGGAGTGGGGGGGGGGGGTTAGTAGTCCTTTTTTCGATTTATAATAGTAAAACTTTGTTGATTGTTGTTGAGAGTAGTTTATTTTCCTTTTATTCTTTTGATCTGGGTTATTAGTGTCATTTATTATTCCTTGAATGGGGTAGTATAGGATGTTTATTGTTTTTATAATTCAGGGGCATACTTATATCTTGATCTTTTATGCTAATCTATATACAGAAACCTGGCCAACTGGAGGTTCTTTTTTGTTGGCCTGCACATACTCCCTTCCTTTTCTTTTCTCCTCTCTCTCTCTCTTTCCTGTTATTTTTCTTCTATTCTCACATGTAGTTCTGACACCAATAATAAGAATTAAGTTATATTCATAATCATATATATCACTTAATATTTTTGTTATTATGAAGAATAGTTTGATATATGCACATCTTTTTATTCTAATAGGTAATTAGTTTATTCTTTTGTTTTTTATTTTGTTTCATTCCTTTTTATGAATATTGTATTTCAAACATTAATGTTTTTATTGCTATGAAGAAATATTTTCTGTATATGCATATCTTCATATTCTAATAAGTAATTAATTTATTCCTTTATTTGTTTTTTAATTCCTTTGTTGAATATTTTATTTTATATTCTTATGTATGAATATTTTTAATATATATTACTTTTTTGTAGTATATTAATATAATTTAGTAATGTATTATATATCAATGTTTGATTGGCATTTTAGTGAAGGTCTAGAATATTACCATAGACCCTCATGTATTATAACATATTGTATTATTCTATTAAAGATTCCTTTTATTTTGTTGTGATGGTCTGTGGGCTTTTCATAGACCAACGTGTATCATAGCAACGCCTTTATAAGTTACAGTGTTAAGATAAAAAATCACTATTCATTTCATTGTTTAGTTCAAGCATAAAGGGTTCTGTTTGAACACTCAACTTTGGAGTCCAGAACTTGAAGCACAAGAGGAGTGCATCAGAATTATTCTTTTTCACACCTTGATGCTACCTGATTTGAACCCTAAACTTGCGTTTTCACACCTCAAGCTTCCAGGTATGGAAACTGGAATCTGTTTTCTTTTTTCCCCTCCTTAATCTCATCTCTTGATGCTACACATGCTTCCTTTCTTTGTTTTGATCTTCTCTTTATTTTTTTTTATTTACCCTGCTGTTATTTTCTCTTTTTTCTCTGTTTTTTATGTGAAACAAGAGTAGTGTTGTTTGTGTTTAGGAATAATTTGACATGTTCAAAATATTAGGAAATAATGTATATTTTTTTGTGTTTAGAAAGACTTAGTCGACATTTGGCTGAAATATCGCAAATGTCAGCCGACATAAGGTATTTTTCTCATTCATCTTAAAGTTTCTGCCAATGGGTCTTGACACTGACATATGTCAGTCGACATTTCTGACAGTTTGTGACATTTTAGACCATGACCAAGTCATAGATCTTTTCTAAATCTAACTTGAACATCGTTCTTTTCCTACCAGATCTTTTCAAGTCCTTCACTCATTTAATAGCAATTGGGGCCTGCTTGTTGATGTGCTTTCCTAGGATAAAAGCCCCTGGCAACTGAGACACCATAAAGGGAAGAGCCTCTTTTAACCATAGGGATGATTTTTTACTAGAATTTTGTAATGACAGGTCACTAAGATGGTTGGTTTCAAGTCTCTAGGGTGGCTGGCTTTTGGCTTCTTGGGAATTAGTGCTATAAAAGAGGTCAACCTTCCATTGAGGGTAAAGTTTGGGGTCAGTATACTTCAAATATGCAATAAAAGAATGGAATAAATCATATAGTTTACAATATGTTTCACAAACATAAAAAGGAAGGCCTGATAGGTTGAGATAGGAAATGAGGGTCTTTGAGTCTTTGTTTCAAACTTGTGTGGTCCCTTTGTTTATGGGACCAAGAGTGCAACTTTGACTATATTAATGTGGTCCGGAACCACCACATCATCTAAAGAACAGAAGTTTCCTTAAAAAATCCTCCCATTTCTTTCTTTCCACAGAACCCAACACACCATGTGAGGAATAGAACTCCAAAGCACCTTTCCCCTACCACTTAAGCCCGACAACTTCCAAGAAAAAAGTAAATCTGGCAGAGAACTCGACAAACACCAGCTGACACTCAGCAGGGAGCTGAGATGACTGAAGTTTTATGAGCAGGCGAGCAGCCTTACAATGAATGAAAATGTGATAAGAAAAACTCAACTTCCTTCTCACACATGACACAGATCAGAGACTCCAGCAGCAAACCTCTCTTGTCCAGCTGATCCTTTGAAAGACATTTGCCATGAGCTGACACCTTTCTTGGAATGTGAGGGAGCCACCTCTTTACACTGAAAAGCCTGAGAGCCACCAGCAGACAGCTTCATATAAAAGGAGTTCACAGAGGAAATGCCATCACTAGACAACTATTTCCAGACCCTTGAATCTTGCTGATTTGGGTGTGGATGTTGAGTCTGAAGTAGCTGGAATAGCACTAGCAGGTCTGAAATCTCCCAGTCATTGAGATGTCTCCTGAATTTAGACACCAAGTCCCAATACTCCCGCACCACTCAAACTGATCTGCCACCATTGCATCCTTATCCTTAACTATAAGAAACAGTGAAGGAAAGACCTCCTTTAAGGCAGAACTGTTACACCAAGGGTCTTGTCATGAAAAGAATAAAAGAAGGGTTCATCTCTATCTTCATACTTTTCTCATATTGTCTCATCGTTGTTCTTGTCAACTTCATGCTTCTTAGATACCTTCCATCTTCCTATTTATTGTACTAACATTTTCTACTTGTTTATTGATTCTTATTTTGTTAGATTTGTTCTAGTTACATTTGTTTCCTGGAGCTCCGAAAACTGGAATTGAATTTCAAAATTCTGGACTTATTCATGTTGGAATTTAAAGTCTTGCCCACTATCCTCTTGCAACCAGACATGTAGTTATTTCTTCTTTAGGGCTTGATTTCCCACTATTTTAACTTACACAAGAATTACTTTTATTAATTGGCAAAATTGGAAACATGGATTTGTAGGACTCAACATAGATTGCAAAGAAATTATTTTCTACTACTCGGAAGATCAAAGACATTCAGGAAGATACTTTGTGTTAGATAAGACCCTATATAGCCATTAGCTTCAGATATAACCAAATAACATTGTCATTGAACCATTGTTGCTTTCTGGTTTCCATCTAGTTGCATGAATAAGTTAGATGGACTATATTAAATATGGTTAATCTTGTATTTGAATTGTGAAAGAGCTTGCTTAAAGGAAGCAGGTGGTTCTGAATCCTGATGATGCAATATATGTGGAATAATTGAATATTGTTTATCAAAATAAACTTCTTCGTAACATTACTGTTGTACAATTACATTTGGGCTGTTGTTTCCTTCAATATTTTGTTTGATTGTTGATTTTCGAAAAAAGTATTTTGCTTGATTGTTTTGTAGGATCTTCCACAATTATCAATAAAGGAAGTTAAGACAACTGATGGTGCATGTTATTTGGAATTGAAAATATCATCTCGGTCAAGGTCACAAGATGGTTTTTGGAACTTTCTGGAGAGATATGGGTTCCGCTATGGTGATGGCTCTCAGCGTACATTGCTCCCTAGTGAGGTCTGCTGCTTCAAACTTTTGTCCAATTGTATCTTATCAGTAGTTTTCTTGATTATAGGAGAAAACAATGAATAAAACATGTAGAAATTATAAAGGAAGAGAAAAAAAATGCAGAGAAGAGAGAAAGAAGAAAGGAAGAAGTTGGAAGTACTGATCGTTGGTTATAGTCTAACCCCAATATTTATTTTATTAATCAACATAATAAGAGGAAAAATTACATAGTTTCCCTCATATAGGCAGCTGCACACGTTCACTTAAATAACAAGTAAATAGCCTGACCCACATACCCAATATAATTAAAGAATGAAGCCTGTAATGAAAAATGCCAAATAGAAGTGATTGAGAAGGCACACCTTGGGCATGCCTAAGTGCACAGGTAAGACACATTTTAAGGCATTTGCCTCTCCTATGCCCAGGCACAGCCCCTTTAAAAAGGTACGTGCCTGTTGTGCCTGGAGCACCTTGCACCTCAGCCCAGTCATGTGCCTCTCCTATGCGCTTGAATATGTTTTATATGTTTATTTTTTTTTACATTTTAACTTTACATATGCTTTATATCTCATGTTTATATATTTTAATTTGAGCTAATAGGCCTTTTAAAACATTTAGCTTAAAATTTAAGTATGCATGCTTTAATAAATGCTATTTTTAATATATTTTGTTTTTTTTTGCAATTTTAATCAATATATATATATATATATATATATATATATATATGCTCCACACTTCAGAAAGGCATGTACCTCACCTTGTGCCTTGGGCGCAAAAAGCCCCTTGAACTTTTAAAACACTGACAAATGATAAGAAGGAAAAGAAACCAAGAGTCTCTTTCTGCTTGTGGGTGACGGCTTTGGGGAGGTGTCTTAACAGCTGAGAAGTTGTCAAAGAGAGGAAAGGAGGTAGAACACAGCAGATGTGTTCTGTGCGGCAACAGTTCCGAGAAGCTGAAAATCTTTTTCTGCACTGTAGTTTCAGTTGGGAAATATGGATGAAAGCAATAAGGGTGTTTGGAGTCCAAATGATGTAATGACACTATTACAGGGTTGGTTTTTGAGGGGTTTGTTGAGGAGAGGTAAGATTTTCTGGAAGGTGGTGCTGGCAGTAGTGTGGTCAATTTGGACGGAAAGAAACAGGAAGATTGTTGAAGACAAATTCAATTAAGAAGAGGAAGTTTTAAAGAGAATTTGTTGAAGGTTATTCTCTTGGATGGCGACTCATAAGTTATTCAATAATTGTCCTGGCAGCTCCTATTTTGAAAACAACACTCTTTTTGTATGAGTGATAAATAGTGGTTGTTGGGATGTAATGTTTTTTTTCTTTTTTGTTTTCCATTTATCCCAATACCTTATTGGGCCGGTCGCAATCTTTCACAATCTGTTTAATGAAATATTTTACCTTCGTCTTAAAAAAATGATAAGCAAGAAAAGAAACTGTTAGTGTTGGGGTATTTCTGTCTTTATACTTATGTTGAGGTTGCTGATCTGTAATATTATATTAGAACTAGTGTCCCTCACTTAAGTAAGGGCACATGTGTCTTTTCCATTATGTTAGTAATATGAAACATGTCTGGTCGAATGGGAGAAGAGATTTTTTCCCAATTCGAACCAGACTTTTCTTCTCTCCTTTTCTCCTCCTCTCTCTCTTTCTTTCTTCTTTCTTCTTCTCTCTTCTTGGCTGTTATCAGACTAACAGAACTCAAAGGCAGGCCGAATTATAATAGAAACCAAAACATGCCCAATAAAGGATATAATAATCTCAACAATACTTTCTATAATTGCTTTAAAACTAAGACAAATCCATAAGTAACCCATAAAGACACTTAAATAAGGGTTCCAGCTCCTAAACAACTCTAATAACACTTTCCAAATTGCACTAAACTTAATTTAAGGACATCAGAAATTACTTCCACAAGTTTACTAAAAATGGTAATTACACCAATTACTATAAATAGAAAGTTGGGAGGTTGCCTTAAATAGTAATTTTGAAACATCAATAAAAATCTAAGAAACAGAATCCTATTCTTAAGATACCCACAACTAGAAAAATAAAAAACTGATACAGAATGAATTTCCTATAACCCAAAAGTTCTGAAATTGGTATAGGAAATTATGAATTGGACAACTGACTTAGTTCTCTATGGATTCTTTACTTTCTTCCTCATCTGCGTCATCCTCTACCAGCCTATTTGCAAACCTATACACTCATTGATGCTTCTACCACTCTATCCTTTTAGTTCATTTATCTCTTTCAAAAAATTCTTGTATTGCCAGGGACAACTTTCTTCCTCTTGAATAAACTCTACAATCACTTTGGTATCACCCTCCACGTTGATGTATGAATAATTCGTTTTCTTTGCTAATGTTAACCCTTGTGAAACATATCATCTCTGATTGCAGTTCTTTTGTCCTGCTGGTCCAGAATGGAGTGTCAAAACGTCCTTGTTGCTTTTCCTGAAAACTCCACCTATATCAGAGGGGCCTGGGTTGCCTCTGCTGCAACCATCAATGTTGAGTTTGATTGGGAGAGGTGGAGGAGGTTCCCATTGGGTATGTTTAACAACCTTCCTGATAGAGCTGGCAATCAGATGCCAGTTCCTGACAATGTCATCAGTGGAGAAGGATCTAAACAAATCCTTTGTTTTATCCTGTAGCGGTGTGGAGTAGTAGTTTATTTTAATGTGGTCCCACCTCATATTGTCTTTATTTTATGTTACTTTATGTTGTTTTTTAACAGTTAGTTGCAAATCTATAAATAGATGGGTGGGGTGGCAAGTCTAAGTCAACCATACTCTTTCTTTTGTTTTATTGGATTCACATCAGAAGAAATACTACTCACAGTCTTTATCTGCCAAGTTGGTATCAGAGCCAACCTAGGGTTGGTTAGGGTTCTCATGTATGTCTGATCCAGCTGACTTCCATAAGAACTTCCTAGGGCTGGAAGTTTAGCACAAGTTAATCCATCACCTGATTATTGGAGGTTGTTGACCTGCCATAGAATTCTGTCTTGTTCGGTGACTGTAGAGTAAAGTAGACAGCAAGAAGTAGGAGAGGAAAGAAGAAAAGAGAGAAGAGAGAAAAGAGAGAAAGGCTGGTTCGAATTAGGGAAAAAAGTTAATCCCTTGATTCGGCCAGACCTATTATTATATTATTGACTTATTGAAAAAGACTTGAGTAAGTAAGAGGCACTCGAACTAACATAACAGTACACATCAGCATTCTCAACAAGTACAAAGACTGAAATACCCCTTCACTAACACCACTAACACTCCCCCTCAAGCTGGTGAGTATATATCATATAATCCCAGCTTGTTACATATGTAGTCCACTCTCCCCCGACTCAAGCCTTTTGTAAACAAGTCTGCCCACTGGTTTCCCGTACTAACATATGCAGTTTCTATCACCCCATTCAGCACCTTCTCTCTCACAAAATGACAGTCAACTTCGATGTGCTTGGTTCTTTCATGAAACACTGGATTGGAAGAGATATGAACCGCTGCCTTAGAGCTTCATTGGAGTACTGATGTCATATCCTATCTCCTGTAGAAGGTTCCTCAGCCACACTAGTTCACAAGCAGTATGTGCCATGGCCCTATATTCCGCTTCTGCACTGCTTCTTGCCACAACTGTTTGCTTCTTACTTTTCCATGTTACCAGGTTACCCCCCAGAAAGGTGCAATAGCCTGTGGTAGATCGTCTATCAGACATAGAACCTGCCCAATCAGCATCGGTGTATCCTTCTACTACCAGTTTTCCACCACTTCTGTACAGCAAACCACGACCAGGAGCTCCTTTCAGATACCTCACAATCCTTAGCACTGCATTCCAATGTGGGACCAAAGGTTTCTGCATGAACTGACTCACCACACTAACCGCAAATGAAATATCTGGCCGAGTAATGGTTAGATAGTTTAGTTTGCCTACAAGTCGTCGGTATCTGCCAGGCTCTTCAAACACTTCACCTATATCACTGCTCAGCCTCGTATTTGTTTCCATAGGTGTCTCAGCCGGTTTAGTACCCAACAATCCTGTTTCTTCCAGTAAATCAAGCACATATTTCCTCTGGCACAAATTAATGCCATGCTTAGATCTTGCTACCTCTATGCCCAAAAAGTATTTCAACTTGCCAGAGGTTCCTGTAGGAATACCTTCAATCTGTCAATGCCCATTTTATCATTCCCAGTCACAACGATATCATCCACATACACCACCAATATTATTTTACCTGCCGAAGAGTCAAGACTGAAGACAGAGTGATCAACTTGGCACTGTTTCAGACCAAACTTCTTGACCACCTCACTGAACCTACCAAACCATGCTCGAGGGGACTGTTTAAGTCCATAAATAGCCTTCTTAAGTCTACATACCTTACCATCCTCCCCCTGAGCAACAAACCCAGGTGGTTGCTCCATGTAGACCTCCTCGAGCAAATCCCCATGCAAAAAGGCATTTTTGATATCGAGCTGATGGAGAGGCCAACCAGACATAGCTGCAAGAGAGATGACGACACGAACTGACCCTATCTTAGCAACCGGGGAGAACGTTAGGCATGACTGGAACCAAAGGAGGTGGATCAGCCACAGGAAGAGGAAGAGGAGGTGGTGATGTGGGGGAAGCAGCAGCACCGGACCCCACGAAGAACGGAGTAGACTCAAAGAATGTAACATCAGCACATACCAAGGAACGACGAGAACTAGGATGATAACACTTGTACCCTTTCTGAGTTCGGGAATAACCAAGGAAGATACACTTCATGGAACGTGCATCTAACTTGTCAGTCCCGGGACTCAGATTATGAACGAAGCAGACACACCCAAATACCCGAGGAGAAAGCGGAAACGGAGACATGTTGGGGAATAAGACACTAAAAGGAGAACGACCATCAAGGATAGACGTGGGCATCCGATTAATTAAGAAACAAGAGGTGAGCATTGCATCGCTCCAAAAAGTTTTGGAAACATTCATGTGGTGCATGAGGGAGCGTGCCGTTTCTACAAGATGGCGGTTCTTTCTCTCAGCAACCCCATTTTGTTGCGGAGTATAGGTACATGAAGTTTGGTGTATAATGCCATGTTGGTCCAAGTATTCTCGAAAAGATGAAGACAAGTATTCACGACCATTATCAGAACGGAAAATTTTGATGTGAACACCAAATTGATTGCGGATCTCAGCATTGGAAAATAATTCACTTCTTTCTTTCATTAAATAGAGCCACGTCATTCTTGAACAGTCATCAACAAAAATAACAAAATATCGGTATCCATTATATGACATCACTTTATAAGGACCCCAAACATCTGAATGAATTAAAGAAAAAAGACTCGACACACGGTTATCGACCCTAGAACGAAAGGGAACACGATGGTGTTTCCCAAATTGACAAGACTCACAATCTAAAACAGGGAGAGGAGAAATGGATGACTGAAGAGCCGTTGACGTTCGTCCACCACCATCAAGATAATACAGTCCACCGGCTTCATGCCCTCCACCAATCTTCATCCCCGTCTTGAGATCCTGAAAAACACACATAGAAGGGTAAAAAGTGATGGAGCACTTAAGTGACTTGGTCAGCTTACTAACAGACATAAGATTAAATGGAAGCTTAGGTAGAGGATAGGGATACAGGGTCTAGGTCAACATTACCAACACCACAGATAGATGACGTGGAGCCATTAGCAAGGGTAACAGATTGTGATGTTGAGCAATGAGTGAGAGATGAAAACACACCTGGAGTTCCCGTCATGTGATCGGAGGCTCCAGAGTCAATAATCCAGGGGTTGGGTGTGGATGCCAAACAAGCCATACCTGAGTGTGCAAAGGAAGCTGTGTTCTGCTGCGACTTGGATTGAACAAACCTTCTTGGAGAATGCCCGGTAACCAGGAAGAATCAGAGAAAAACAAGGAAGTTCAAGATTAGGGCTCAATCTAAGGACTGGATGGCAATCAGGATTTTTTGAGTAAGTTATTTTTTTTCTTTGAGATCAGCACTAGTTAGGAAAGGTTTAGACTTACCTGGAAGGAGCGGCTGGTGTTTTTTCTGTTTCTCAGAGTTTTCTCTAGGGTTTTCATAACCCTACAATCAATTTTCCAATCTCAGCCCTAGTGTTCTTACTGTTAGAACACATTAGAGGGAGGAGGCCACCTGTAGGTGGATTGAAAAAAAAAACTAAAAAAGAAGTGCTAAAAAAGTACTTCACATTAGAGGGAGGGGGGCCACCTGCATCCAAAGAGAGCAAAAACCCATTCCCGAATGGCAGACACAAATATGTGGAAAAAAAACATTGGTATGGCCTCTTTTTTGAAGTGTCTCACACATGCAAGTTTTAAATGATAAGCTTCCCGACAAACGACCCTCATGTAAGGTTAGACGAGAATCAGAGACAAGGAAAATATAAGTTAAATAGAAGGATTGAATCAGAGACAAGCAAAAACCCAAAGTTGTGTTATAAATAATTTATGGAGGCTTTTATAGAGTTGGTGTGCATACTGTATTGGGTATGGGGTAAGGCGGGCTACGTCCTACCCTGTATATTTTTTGCATATAATGATTCTATTAATAGAATTTTAAGGTGGCCACCCCTCCACATGGAGTAAATTTTGGGGATTAAAAAAACAATGGGTGTATGGTAAACAACTGTTCTGGGTTGACTTGTAAATGAGTTTTATTACCTTGTAAAGGAAATGCCTCATTTGTATTTACATGATTATGTAATATGCTTTAATCTGAAGCTGTTGTTGATAAGATAATATGCTTTTATCAGAATGAGTGAAATCATTTTACTGATTGAATAAAATGAATGGGGTTTGGATCACTTTGTACAACAAAATTTTTTTCCAGTGCACATATGTTCTGATTGCTTCCTGACATCTGGTTTGTCTTATGCACCAAATTTTCAGTCTCTAGAAATTTTGAAAAGAATTCCAGAGGAAACCAGAAGAAAGCTTATTGGGAAAGGACACTTTCCTCAGTATGGTTATATTTTGCAGTATTTACCTGTCCCTCCCAATTGTTTGTCTGTGCCTGATATTTCTGATGGAATCAGTATCATGTCTTCAGTAAGTTGATATATTTTGTGTATCTACTGCATGAATCACTTGATCATACTGTTTCTTGGGTTTTACCTTTATGTTGACTGCTTGTTTTTGCTTGTTTTCCAGGATCTTTCTATCACAATGCTTAGGAAGGTTCTTAAGCAAATTGAAATCATCAGGAGTTCAAGATCAGGTGCTCCAAATTTTGAGTCTCAAGAAATTGAAGCTAATGAGTTGCAGTCCACTGTTGCAAATTATCTTCATGTTAGGGGTACTGCAAAGGTATGTTAAATACTCATGTATGGCGTGCAAATACTCATGTGGGGTGCTTGTGGGGTGTGCTCTGTGGGGACCCCAACCCTGTGCAATTTTGATAAAATTTGGATATGAATGGTTAATTTGTAGTACTTTATAATTTATTATAAGCAACTTTTTTGCTTAGTGTTGTTCGCACTTATTTATGCATCCATCTTTATTATTTTTGTTTTGTCTGAGCAGATTCCATAATTTATGAGTCCCTGAATCCTATTTTTAGCGGTTTCAAAGTCTAATACCTTTTTACCCACCTCTAATTTTGATACTCCTACTGGTTTCCATATCATGTACCTTATGTGCTCTCCTTGATACTGTCAACCAGCAGGAAAGAGAATAGTAAACCAAGAAGAAAATAGGAAGAAGAAAGAGAGGAAGCACCAAGGTTTAATGTGGTTTGGATTGGTAGCCTACAGATTCACGACAAAATGTCCACTCACTCAACCCCAACCCCACACAACCAATGGTTTAAATAAGCAAAAGACCAAATTATATCAGAATTTCACACAGGTGCCTCTTCTTCCCATATATACATACAAGTCCCCAAAATTTATCAACATTACAATTTTACCCCTGTAACGTCCAACTGATACTCCTTCTAGTATCCATGTAATGAACTCTATGTTCTCTCCTTGATACAGAAACTAAGACAAATGACATGGTTGTGTTATTAATCTGTAAGTATCATCATCATTGTCATCTAAGCCTTGTGCCAACTATATGTCGTTGACTATATGAATCCTGATTTATCATTCTTTTCTGTTTAATGCTATATCCATTGTTAAATTATGAGCACTTAAATCATTTTTTACTACTTTTAAAACCATGTCCGTTTTGGTCTGCCTTTAGCCTATCTAGCCCCTTAAAATTGTAATAGAAAGCGTCTTCTTACGGGCTCTGAAGACCGTCTTCTATCCACGTGACCAGACCATGTTACATTGTCTCATTTATCACCTAGTTGAGATACTCCTAGGATCCTTCAAATGATTTAATCTCTGTCCCTATCCTTTTTCACCACACTCGTTTTTTGGGATTCGGCTTCAGTCCAGGCACGCAATATACGCGCACCGTTTGCGCAGCATGAGGACGCGCCACACGTCTTTTATTCATGTGTTGGTTTAATACGTGCGAAATGAATTAAACGGAGTCTATCCTTCATGCCGTTAGCTTCTCATTAGTTCCATTCCACTTCCTGCTCGAGACTAACCTGACTCTGCCATCGCCAGTCACTCTCATTCTCTCCCTTTCCAACTGGCGGTGATTAACAGCCATCACCGGCAACCCCCTTAGGTTTTTCGGACTCTGCCCTTATAGAAGCCAGACTGTTATCACTGGCGACTGATAGAAGCCAGACTCCTGTCAACGGTAATCATTTAGATTCGCCTACCCTTGCTGAACAAGCAAGAATGGAGGATTCTATGGACAAAGGAGTCCGATGAGAGAAGAGATGACCACTGGAAACAAGAAGTAGAGGTGTCATCGTCGTTGTCTCATGTTTTCTCCCTCTGCCGCTTGTGGAGTCAGTTTCAACCTTCAATCTGGAGAATGTCGTCTGCAGCCATGGATTGTTCATGGTGGCACTGAACCAGTGCGACCCATGACTAAGACCTATCTTCCAGTGCCCATTGAGACTCTCTGATGAAACCACTTCCATTCTCATCTGCATCTCCCATCCCCCCAATTCCCCTTCTCTCCATGTCCGCATTCTCGACACCAGTTCCCTCTCTCCCGACGATCAAGAAGTTCTGCTGGTACTCAACTATCTACCTACTTGTAGTGTTGCCCTTCTTTCTCTTCCTCCAGTTTATTAACTTAGCGTGTGATTGTTACTTTCAGGCTCAGGTAGTGCGAATGCTGTGATTGTCGGACAATGATGAAAGGACTATAAGGGGGCTTCACAAGATCCACCATGAAGCCAAAGAAAGGGGTTTTGGCAGAAAGAGTACAAACAGAAATATGTAAAGTATACAAAATACAAGGTTTTCTTCTCTACAAACAGAATTCGTCCTGAGTTCAGCTTCAGTCTAGGCACGCTATATACGCGCATCGGTGATGACTGTTTGTACTCTTTCCGCCAGTGATAACTGTCCGGCTTCTATCAGGGCAGAGTCCAAAATACCTGAGGGGGTCGCCGGTGATGACTGTTGGTAGCCGCTGGTTGGAGAGGGAGAGAGTGAGAGTGACTAGTGAGGGCAGAGTCTGATGAGTCTCGAGCAGGAAGTGGGATGGAATGAATGAGAAGCTAGCGACATAAAGGATAGACTCCGTTAATTCATTTCGCACGTATTAAGCCAATGCACAAATCAAAAGACGCGTGGTGCGTCCTTGTGCTGCGTGAACGGTGTGCATATATAGCATGCCTGGACTGAAGCCGAACTCCATTTTTTGGACATTTTTCTTGACTTCTCAACACTCTTCTCCATTCTGCAGTTTTGGATTTACAGCTGCTTTATAGAATTTTCTTTTTAATCTATATGGTATTTGCTTATTGTATGAGACCCCAGATGCTCCCCTCCATTTTTCCCATCCTCTATATTATTCTATTAATATATAATTGTTATTCTGATTGTATTTTCTTTTTTAATGTACCAGGCTTCTCGTGATGTGGACACCAGATTTTCAGTCAGTAAAGGAGTCAATGATACTTGTACAAAAGCATGGCTGGAAAAGATGAGAACACTGTTCATTAGTAAAGGGTCAGGATTCTCATCTCGCAGTGTGATAACAGGGGATGCTTATAAAGGAATTAATGAAATAGGTCTTCCATCAGAAGTTGCACAAAGGATTACATTTGAGGAGAAGGTGAGCATACACAATATGGATCATTTACAAAAGCTGGTAGACAATAAATTGTGCCTAACTTACACAGATGGTCTGTCCACATATTCATTAAGAGATGGGTCAAAGGGATATACATCTTTAAGAGTTGGCCAAGTTGTACGTCGGCGGATCATGGATGGTGACATTGTTTTTATTAATAGGCCTCCAAGTACACACAAACATTCACTGCAAGCATTTTCAGTATATGTTCATGATGATCATACTGTGAAAGTTAACCCCCTTATTTGTGGGCCCCTTGGAGCTGATTTTGATGGTGATTGTGTTCACTTATTTTATCCCCAGTCTTTGGAAGCAAAGTCTGAGGTTTTGGAACTATTTGCAGTTCAACATCAGTTGCTTAGCTCTCATAGTGGAAATTTGAACTTGCAGTTGGCTAATGATTCCCTGTTGTCGCTTAATATTTTGTTCAAGAGATTTTTCTTTGACAAAGCATCTTCACAACAGTTAGGAATGTTTGTTCCAATGGGCTTACCTCAGCCTGCCTTGTTGAAGGCCCACCATGATGACCCTGTATGGACTGCCTTGCAGATACTGCAGACTGCTTTACCTTCTTGCTTTGATTCTTCGGAAAGGAGATACTTGATTAGTCAGAGCGAGATATTGAAATTTGACTTCAACAAGGATGCCCTGCAGACCTCCTTTAATGAAATAATTAATTCCGTTCTCTTTCAGAAAGGCTCCAAAGAGGCACTTAATGTAGTCAATTCTTTACAGCCACTTTTGATGGAACACATATTTTCAGTTGGTTTTAGTGTCAGCTTGAAGGATTTTTCAATTCCAAGAGCAGTTACAGAAGAGCTCCATAAAATGGTTGAAGTCATTTTACCCCTGCTGCATCATTTGAGATCAGAATATAATGAAATGGTAGAGTTGCAAGTTGAGAATCATCTGAGAATTGTGAAAGTTCCTGTTGTGAAGTTTATTTTAAAATCATCTATTCTGGGTAATTTAATTGACTCAAAAAGTGATTCATCCATTAATAAGGTAGTTCAGCAAGTTGGGTTCTTGGGCTTGCAATTTTCAGATAGAGGAAAGCTCTACTCTAGGACTTTGGTGGAGGCCTTGACTTCATTTTTCCGTAGTAAATATTGTGTTAATAGAGATGGTGAATCTCCAGAGAGCTTTGGGCTAATTAGCAGTTGTTTTTTTAATGGTTTGAACCCATATGAAGAGTTGGTTCATTCCATTTCTTCTAGAGAAGTGCTTGTTCGGTCATCTAGAGGGCTAACTGAGCCTGGAACTTTGTTTAAAAATTTGATGGCCATTCTTCGAGATGTTGTTATCTGTTATGATGGAACAGTGAGAAATGTATGTAACAACTCTTTAATCCAATTCGAGTATGGGGCTGACCTTGGAAATACTCCTCCAAGTTTCTACCCTGCTGGTGAACCTGTTGGTATTTTAGCTGCAACTGCAATTTCAAATCCTGCATACAAGGCAGTTCTTGATTCTTCTCCAAGTAATAATTCGTCATGGGAGCTGATGAAGGTATTCATTCGTTTAAGTTGTTAAGTTACAATGGCACAATATCTTAGTTTACTTATTTATTTGTAAAATCTGTGTGTATTCTCCAATTATACATGCATAAATTTGTCTCACTTTTCCTTCATTATTTGTAGGAAATACTACTCTGTAGAGCTAGTTTCAAGAATGATCTAATTGACCGCCGGGTAATTTTATACTTAAATGATTGCGGTTGCGGGGGATACTATTGCAAAGAAAAGGCTGCGTATATAGTTCAGAATCATCTGAAGAGAGTCAGTCTGATGGATATTGCAGTTGACTTCTCTATTAAGTAAGTATTTTATTCAGTTTTATTTTTCTTAGATATTTGAACACCATGTTGTGGTAATAGTCTCATCATTTTTAGCTGTGTTCTAGTGACTAGATGAAACTCTGTGCAAAAGAAAAAAGGGGAAGGGCCATAAATAAGGGAGAATGATGGGCAGGAGAAAAAGATGGCTCTCCCATCCCAGGCAATTCTATTTAGATGTTGTCTTACTATGAAATAATTGCCCTGCCATTATACTTGGACATGATTAAAATAAAATGAAAGTCATTATAAAAAGACACTACTGCATCTTGTACTAAATGACAATCAACCTCTATGTACTCAGTCTTCTCATGAAAACCTAGATTGGAGTAAATATGAAGTATGAACTGCCACATTGCTATCAAAATACAACTTTGTAGGAGCAGTCACAGTAAAGCCAATTTCTTGGAGTAAATATTATAGTTAGACCAACTCACACATAGTATGGGTGAAGGATGTGCAAGGTTGTCCTGAAGGATGTGCAATGCCCTGAGGCAGATATCTCACTAAATTTTGGAGTAAATATGAAGTATTTCCATTTAACATGGTTCTTCAATTTCTAAGTGGCCATTAGCCTTGTATATCAGGCCATTTCCAGGATTCCCTTTCAGATATCTCACGATCTTTGTAACAGCATCACAATATGGCACTCAAGGATTTGGCATAAACTGACTTGACACATTGTTTCTAAACAAGATGGTCGGCCTTGTGATTGTTAAATAATTCAGTCTTCAAATAAGTCTTCTTTTACCTCTCTGAATTATCACCCAAGTCACCTTGATCTCCACTCAATTTGGTGTTATGAAATTGGTTGAAATTGATTTTGACAGAAAACAACAAAAATAGAGGGAAGGGGAAAAATATGATTGGAACTAGGAACCTTTAGTTGTGAGGATTTTTTTAAGCATTTTAAACATGGCTGCACCAGCTAGAAGAGGTCTCAAGCCACTCAAGCAACTTGGAAGCTTTAATGAAAACTTACAAGTGGAGCCATTGGTTTCTCCTCTCATATGTTTTAGTAACATTGGGATTCTCAAATCTATCTGGAAATTGATTTGTTATACTTGTAGTTTGCGGCACTCCAGAAATTAACAAAAAACTTCCAAAGAAAGAAGGGGAGAAGCTGTAGGGAGAAGAGAAAACCAGAGAGAAGAAAGAGACAAAAGAGGTTAAAATGGGAGGCAAAAGTTCTAACTGGTGCCCCAATAGATGCATTATATATTCAATTTGAATACATTTAATTGACAAAAATACACCCACCACCCTAATAAGATGTGGTCCCAACTCAAAGTTAATTAGACTACTCTGACTAGGTGGCGTTCTGTTGGTTTAAGTCTGAAGTCTGAAAAGCAAAAAAGAACTGACAGAAAGTACTTTGAAAATTTGTGATTTTTTGTTTTGTCTGATATTTGAATGTAGAGAGTGTTGTTTTAAAATGTGAATGCTGAATTTTGAAAATGGATAATTCATCATTATGCCCCCACAGTTGAATATGAGAATGAATATTTATAGAACAATAATATTGAAAAAATAATATTAAAAAATATTTCCATAATAATAAACAAATAATAAAACTATAAAATAGTAATAAAATAAAAAATTAATAATAAGAATACTAATAATCATCAGCATACTGCACCACCGCCAGCACCAACAACAACAACGAAAACAAGTATTAGAGTATTGATATTGGGTATTGTATCGGACAACTTGGATACCAATATGGATACGCTTTGGAAACTCAAGGATATGGACGAAAAATATGGAAATTCTTGGATACGCTAGGGGAATGCATACAAATTAGCAGTCCTCTGTAGGAGACTGTTTACCTCTTCCTCGTATTTTATTATATCTGTTTTTTTCTCACTAATATAATTTCAGTTACTGATATAAACACTAAATTTAATGTCAAAATAGCCACAAATAATGTATAATGTATAAAAACATAGAAAAGATAAGGGGAAAGAAAGTGGTTTGCCACCTTGCCCCCTGCCCCTTCGGCTGGGGGGCTTCGCCCTCCAGACCCCCCCCCAGCACTGTACATGGTGCTCACAGTTTTATCCATGGATGAATAATATATTGGACAATAGAAAAATGTAAAATTTAGCCAAATTAGAAATAATAGATTGGACGATTAAGGAATTTAAATTAATTAAATAATCTACATTACTTAAGCTAAATTAGGAAATTAAGCCAATTAACTAAATTAACTATTTTAGTAAATTCAGTAATTAAACAAATTGTTTAAGTAAAATTAGTACATTAATTATTTAAGTAAGTAATAAATCAATTACTTCATTTTACATTATTTACATGGTTGCCTTAGTTTTCTTAATCAATGTAATTTACTTGCAATGTTTTATTTATTTAAATTAAGTAATTAAATGTATTAAGTTAAGTAAAGTAGGTTAGTTAAGTGAATGTACTAAATGATGTATATTATGTTAATTAACTAAACTAAGTAAATTATGTAATATCATTACCTTGTTAATGTTGTTTACTTAAATTTATTTATTAACATATAAGTTAAATCGGTTTAGTGTATTAATAATTTTATTTAATTAATTATTGACAACAAATACCATCTACACATGTACTAAATTAACTAAGCTATAATAAATGTTTGAGTATAAATAAAGTTGGTTATTCATTGAGAGAAGATGGGAGAGGAGAGAAAGTTCAAGATGGCGGGGAAATGGCGTTTGGAGCTGACCATTGAAGCCAAATACTTCTTGTTCGAGCTGGGAAGGACAATGGGGAAGTCTCACCTGAAAATCAGAGAAGGGAACAGGGCAACAATTCTTCTTCTGGAGGAGGCGTGTTTGCCGTTGAAAGGTTTTGTGGATGGAACTGTTTTTTCTTTACAGGAAGAAGGTTGAAGAAACTCGATGACTTGTGGGAGGAAGAAATTCGAATCAGTGTTAAAGAGGAATGGAAACAGGTGGTTTAAAACGGTTACAGAACATTTTGACTTTAACAAAAGGCAAGTTTTGTGTATTCCGGAAGGCCAGAAAAGGAGAGGGTGGGCTTCCTTTTCTTTTAACCTTCAAGTTTTTCTATTGGAGGTCGAAGGGAGAGTGGAAGAAATTCCTGGTAGGAGTTGAAGGACTGTAATTTGTCCCCTCTCTGTGCTCAGGTGCCTTGCTTTAAGCAAAACAATGAAGTTGTGGTGGCTAGCTCGACTGAACTTCAGCGAGTTGCTATTGAAGAAGCGAGAGGGAGTTGGGAGCAGAGGGTGGTAGAAGATTGGACGAAGGTCTCAGAAGTAGTTGCCGAAAGGTTGGGCTTAGAAGATGTTGTTTTATTGCCCTTTGCTGAAAGAATGTTGTATTAGATGTTGGCGATAAGAAACTGAATCTCTGCACATTTAGTGTAGAGGGAAGTTTGATACAGGTTCAGAGCTGGACTCCAGTTTGCAACGAAGTAGTACCAAGAAGTGGCAGCTTCTTGATCAAACTTCTTGGTCTTCCTTTCAACCTTTGGAATGAACAAATCCTAAAGAAAAATGTCGAAGCGTTGGGTGGAGATCTGTTGTTGGCTAACTTAAGAAACCTGCGAGCTGTGGAACTTAAGGTTGCAGGGATCATGCCAGAAAAATTGCCTTGAGCCATCAAAGTTCTCTCAGATGATGCCTGGTTTAAGGTTTGGCTAGCCTCAGAAGATGAAGTGTCGCTTTGGGGAAGACGAACAGAGGTTGAAGGGACTGAAGAGTCTGAAGGATGGTGTACACGTGGCCTTCAGGGGATGGCGGGTAAGCCTGGTGCGTGTGGGCGGGCTAAGGAGGAAGGGGAACAGTCACAAGGGCGCCCCAATCCTCGAAGCTTTCCGTTTAAGGGTGTTGATTCAAATTTTTTTGAAAGAGGGTGGCCCATCCTATGCTGACGTGGCTAGAAGGGGTAAGGCCCGGGCGAACTCTTTTAAAACCTCTCTGTCTGAACCAGCCTTAAGGAAGTCTGAGTCGGCCGGTTCAGCGGGTGAGCCTATCATTACGAGTAGCCCTTTAGATTGCCCACGTGACAACTTAAGTCATCATGTGGGGCGGGGTAGGCCTAGGGCGATGATAGATGAAAACTATCATCTATCATCGTCTAGGTTTCGTTCTCTCCACTATGGAGGGGTGTAGGAGGTTAGAATGGCAGAAGGTTGCCGTCCCTTGAGCTAGGTTTGACGACTGGCTGGCGACGAAGGAAAACACCAAGTTTCTGATCGCCTGAACCCACACTATTCGAGACTTAGTACAGAAGAGAAGGAAGAGGAAGGAAGAGGTTGACGAAGGTTGGATTAGTTGTGGTTCAAATTCTGACTATGATGAAAGCTCGGAAGCTTGTGAGAGTCTAGGCAGTGCGAAAGACGAAGATCGTTTTGAAGAACAGACCAAGGATGCTTTCAACCTGGATCTTTTGTTCATAGGGGATATGGTGGGGGAAGAAAAGGAGGAGGGGGAGAAGCAGGCAATTGAAACTTTCAGTATGCAACAGGGGTCTTATCCCATTCTCGGCTGAGCCCCTCCTAGGTTCTAGTGCTTTACAAGAGGCCAAAAAGAAGGTAGATTGGGTTGTTTAAGAGCTGAACAAGGGTACTTCACAGAGAGGTGCATTCTTGGGTACAGAAATGGGTTTTTGTGTTGATACAGTGATGGGGAAATTTTTCCCCCAATTCGGAGAGACAGAGTGCTCCAACTTCTCAAAAAAGGAAGTGACAACCACTTTTTCTCCTACGCTTTCTCCTCACATCCCAGCCTCAGGTAAATCCTTCAACTCTATCAATTCAGTTTTTGTTACTGATGAGTGCTCTATCTCCCTTGTTCCAGATTCTTCTCTCTACCAAGAGTCGGAAGCCTATGGTTTGAAAGCCACAATGAGTCTACAAGGGGAGGAAGTGGGTGAAAAAAATGGCAGAGGCAATAGTTTGGGAAATCATTGAGAGCTTTTTGGGTGAAGTGGAGAGGAAGGAATTACAAAAAGGGAGCTTAGAGAGGACAGAAAGGGCTGGTGAAGGTGGTAAGAGTAGGAACGAGTTGTTCCCTATGAGTAGGGAGTGTGTAACCTTAAAAAAATGGAAACTAGTGGGGAAGAGTCGGTTGCAGAGTTTGTGAAAAAGTTGGGGTGCAAACTGAAGAATCCGAATGACCTAAAAACCTACTTGCAAAAACAAGAGGACAGCAAGATGAAGAAGAGAAAGCTGAGTGGAGTGGAGAGATTAAAAAGAGATATTGAGGGGGACAAGAAGTTTGAGGTGAAAGGGGATAGAAGAAAAGGGTCTAAATAGATCTTGGAGGAGTTAGGGTTGAGACCAAGAGTTTAAAATGAGAATCTTAAGTTGGAATTTGAGCGGTTTGGGCAGCTTGCGGAAGAAAGCAACTATTAAAGAGGTAATTAAGAAGTTTAATCCAGATGTGGTAATGCTTCAGGAGTCCAAAAGAATGGACTTTGATTGTAGATGGGCTAGGAGTGTGTGGAGATCCAGGGGAATAAAGTGGGTGGTTGCTCCCTCGTGGGGTTCCTCATGAGGGATTGTGACCTTGTGGAAAGAAGAATTACTCATAGGAGTGGAGGAGCTAATCGGAGATCATTTTGTCTCCCTAAAGTTCAGACAGGTGGATGATGGGTATGAATGGGTACTAACAAATGTGTATGGCCCCAATGACTATAGGCAGAGGGAGAAACTTTGGGAAGAACTAAGTGATATTAGAGGCCTCTGGGAAGGTCCTTGGTGTGTGGGTGGAGATTTTAATGTAGTGAGATTTACAAAGGAAACTAACAACCCCAGACAGAGAGTGACAACAAGTATGATGAAGTTCAACCAATTTGTGGACTCCTTTGAACTTAAAGAAATTCCTCTCCTAAATAATAACTTCACTTGGTCCAACCTTCAATCTAGACCAATTTGCTCTAAGTTGGACATATTTTTGTTCTCAACAGATTGGGAGGAACATTGGGGTAATCTTGTTGGAGGTTTTGAGGAGCTTTGGTTTTTGAGGTAGTTGGTGTAAGTGGATTTGGGGATATGTCAAGACTTGTCATTATTCTATCCTGGTAAACGGCACTGTGGTTGACTTCTTTCCTACGTTGAGAGGCCTAAGACAAGGATATCCTCTTTCCCCTTTTCTTTTCTCCCTGATTGTTGATGTTTTTGGGAGATTGATCCATAGAGCTGACTCAAGGAATCTGATAAGAGGGTGGAGAGCAGGAAGGGAGGAGGTTCCTTTAACACATCTACAGCTTGCAAATGACACAATTCTGTTATGTGAAGGAGGAAATATTAATTGGATCTGGAATCTAAAGTTGGCAATACATCTCTTTGAACAGATTTCTTATCTCCAGATGAACTTTGATAAGAGCGGTGTGGTGGAGGGAATGTGGATGTAAGGGACCTAAGGGAATATGCAGGTGAGCTAGGATGTGCAATCTCGGATTGGCCCTTGACATACTTGGGCCTCCCTTTAGGAGACAATCCTAAGAATGTAAGCTTTTGGAATCCGATAATGGAGCGGTTTGAGAAGAGGCTGGCGGCTTGGAAGAGAAATTATATTTCTCTAGGTGGGAGAGTCACTCTTATTAGGTCTACCCTAGCTAACCTACATGTCTACTATTTGTCAGTGTTTAGATACCCTCAAAGGTTTCCAATCTTTTGGAAAAATTAATAAGGAATTTTCTGTGGGAGCCTAGAGAGGAGAAGAGAGATCATAGGGTGAGTTGGGAGGTGGTTACTAGGTGTAAAAAACTAGGAGGTCTTGGGATTGGTAATTTCAAGAAAAGGAATATGTCTCTACTAGGGAAATGGTTGTGGAGGTTCTCAGTGGAAAGGGATAAATTGTGGACTGAGGTTGTGGCTAGCATACATGGGATGGAAGACAATGGTTGGGATCCTGGAATCATGGCAAGGGCCACAACTGCTTCTCCTTGGAAATCCATTCACACTCTGCTTCTCGTCTTCTTCCCTTGGATAAGGTATGGTCTAAACTTTGGTAACCGAATAAAATTCTGGGAACAACTTTGGGTTGGGGATTCTCCTCTAAAGGACCAGTTTCCTTCCTTGTATGCTCTATCAGATTTGAAAAATGAACCTATCTCTTCTTTCTTGGTTCCTTTAGACTCCACTTCTAGCTTTGGGTGGAACCTAGGCCTGCTTAGGGCAATTAGGGATACAAACTTGGATGGCTTGGTATCTTTGCCTGCTTCCTTTGAGAATGTTTTCCTAAATCCTGCTAAGGAAGACACTAGATTTTGGACTCCTTCTAGCTTTGGTACTTTTTCTTGTGCCTCATTTTTTGAAACCCTAACTCAGCCTCCTTTCCCCTTTGGGTTGTCCTTTTTGGCTAAAGAAATTTGGAGCAGGCCTATTCCTCCTCAGGTTGGCTTTTTTTGTTGGGAAATTTTCTTGGAAAGAATTAACACATTTTACTTACTTCAGAGAAAGATACCCAACTATTGTCTACTTCCTAATAGATGTACTCTTTGTAAAGCCGATGGGGAATCTGACTACCACCTCTTAGTCTCTTGTAAGGTTGCTAAAACTGTTTGGGAGTGGGTTTTCTTTTGCTTTGGGTGTTATTGGTTTCCTCCGGAGAGTGTCCAAAGGTTGTTCTCTCCTTCTTTCTTCAGATGGCCTAAGAAGCAAGGGAAGACTATGTGGAGGAGTATTAGGGCAGCAGTGTGCTGGTCTTTGTGGGAAGAAAGAAATTCACACATTTTTTTAGACAAGGAAAGAACCCTGGAAGAACTGTTAGACCTAATCCTTTTAAGGGCTGCCCACTGGCTGAAATCTTTGGAGTTGTTCTCAGACTTTCTTGTGGTTGACTTGCTAAGAAACTGGAAAGAGATTGCTTCCACTGCTAGATGCAAGAGGACTCTTTGTCTCTCTTGGCCCCCTCCCCCCTCGGGTTTCATTAAGTTGAACTTTGACGGCAGCAGTGTAAGGAATCCAGGACCCTCTGGGATTGGAGGAGTTTTCAGGAATGAGGTAGGGGTTGCTATTGCTCTATTTTCTGACCCTATTGGAGAAGGTGACTCTCTTAGGGCTGAGATCTTTGCAGTGTTTGGAGGAATTCGAAGAGCAAAGGAATTAAATGTCAGTCAATTGATCCTGGAAGGTGATTCGAAGGTGGTGGTTAACTGGTTGAAGAAAGAGGACAGTGGTTTGTGGAACTTTAACAATGAAAAGAAACAGTTCTTATGGATGTGTAGGGACATTAAGATCCAATACAGCTGGGTGAAGAGGAGTGCCAACTCATTTGCGGATGGGTTGGCCAAGCAAGGGGTGAATAGGGAGTCTGTATTTTGGGCTAGTTTTTAAATTTTTCTCTCTGTATTCTCTTTGTATTCTGTATTTGGGGAGCTAAGATATTTTATCTCCTCTCTTGTATACATTCTCCCTCTTTTCTCTTAATTTAAAGAAGCTGGTGTTATTGATCAAAGAAAAAATGTTTGAGTGTAAACTTATTTATTAACATATTAGTTAAATAAGCTTAGTGAATTAATAAGTTAATTTAGAAAGCAAACAAATTAAATTTGTATTAACTTTTATTATGTGAAATAATAAATTCAGTTAGGATTTATTAATAAATGGTTATCATTGCTCATGTATTAAGTAAGGTATAATGAATAAATCAATGTTTAAATGGGTACGTTGTACCCGTATAAAATGATGGTGTGGTTGAGGCACATCATTGAAAATGGGTCAATGGTGACCTGTTTTTATTGCCTTCTTTACCCGAGACACAAAAACAGGTTTCAAGAATCCAAGATTGTTTGCATGTTTTCTCTTGGCTGTTTCAACTAGAAAGTGGTCATGGATGATGTCCAAATGTAAGAGGGAAAAATATAACCCTCTTACAATCTTGGATGAGAATGATGGAGAAAGCTCAGTCTGATGTTGGAGAAATCTTCAATGTACCTGGTTGAACGCTGGACCAAGTTGGAGAAACCAAGTTATAGTTTTATTTCTTCTGGATGTAAAGAAATCTCTGAATTAGATTGAACCAACACCCCCCCCCCCCCCCCTTCTGCAACTGATGAGAAAAAAAAGTGAGATGAAACAAATAATCTCAAGACTTAAACACAAAACTGAGTAAGATAGAAACCTATTGGTCTCAATGTGGCAGTTGTGCTCTAAACTCAACTGTTAAGGCACTCCTCTTCACCCAGCTGTATTGGATCAGAGTTAGTATAACACAAAAGTGAGTAAGGTATCATCCTTTTAGTCTTACTGTGACAGTTATACTAACTCTGATCTTTTCTCACGCATCTCCTATTTCCTTTGCAATGAAAAAGGGCTCCCTCACATTTTTCAAAATGCTCGAGAAAAGGAGTAAAAAGATAAAAAAAAATGTTGTTGATACGGATTTTTATCTGATTTAGACATGTTGTCAATGGTTTTCTGGTTAGCATTCTTCTAGGTGGTCTTCAGGTATTATAATGCTTTATATCTTGCTAATTTCAGGTATCAAAAGCAGTGTATTTTTCCTGGAAATTCTGTAACAAATGCAGGACTTGTTGGTCATATTCATCTTGATAAGGTTGTTTCAAGTCATCCATTTCATTATTTTTCCTTTTTGGTTGAAAACTTGGTATTATGCTGGGGAATATTGAACCTATATAGTCTTGAACAGATGAGTTTGAAGGCATTGAACCGAAGTATGGCTGATATTCTTAAGGACTGCCAGGAGACCCTCAATTCTTTCAGGAAGAAGAAAGACCAGCTTGGGCATATACTGAGGAGGGTCCTTTTGTTAGTTAGGTATGGTTTTGTTAGGTGGAATGAATGTTATATGTTTGTGGCTTTGTTGGACAGACCTTTGACCTTCAGCTATATTTGTTTGCACTAGTACAAATGCATGGAAGTGCAAATGAAAAGAATGCATTTTCTAATTAACCTTTTCCTCAAGTTTTACTTTACTTTGCTTGAGGTTTTATTTTATTGTATCTACACTGGAATCAAACAAAATAAAGTAAAAGCTGGAAATAAAAACACATCAGAATTTACACTCAAATCATTTGCAAACAAACCAGGCCTTAATGATTTGGTTTGCACCTGAACTGTTTTGGTCTTTTGCTGCAGTTGGAATTTGTCATGTTTTTTTTTTTCTTATTTTAAATGATCATTCTAGTCTTATTGCATATTTCTAGCTTGACTTTTTTCTTTTCTGTTTACCAAAAAGGGAATAGTCAGTCTAGTCTTCTTACAGATGTCTAGTTGAGTAATCCACTTGTATTGCTTAGTTGGAATTTCACTCTTGGAGCCTTCTTCTACATGAATTACTGTCAAGTTCCTTCTTTCTTTTTTTTCTGTCTTGGCCTATATTTCTTGTACTGTAAGGAGTTTGAGAGACTTTCGAAGAAGGGAGGTGGTTAGGAACTTGGTGAAAGGGGGAAGGGAAAATAGAGTATCTGTGGCTGTGAAGGATATTAGGGAGTTTATTCAAATAAATTGGTTGATAAATAATAGAATATTGGGCTAAAAATTTATATGGTCCAATGTTCAAGATCCGCCAATATTAAGAAGATTGGACATGCTTTTATTTAATGGAGAATGGGAGGAATTATTTCTTTTGGTGGTACAAGAGACATTGGCATTACCTTTCTTGGACCATACACCAATTCTTTTGAGGAGCTTCATCATATTGGATGGCTCAAAACCATTCAGATTCGAAAATATGTGATTGGGTCATCCACAGTTGATGCAATCCTTAGAGGACAAATGGAGAAATTATTGAATTCAATGCAGAGAAGGTTATATGGTAATTAAAAATCCGATGTTGTTGAAGGAAGACTTAAAAAGATGGAATAGAGAGGTGTTTGGAGACCTGGGAACAAGAAAAACAGATATCTTGAAGATGTATATTTGGACAAGTTGAAAGAAGAGAGTAAATGAGTAATCTATCAAGAGAAGGGAGGAAAGAAAGGGAGGTGTTAAGGGAGGAATTGCAGAAGTTGAATCATGCAGAAGAGGTTATGTGAAGGCAAAAGTCCAGGGAACTGTGGCTAAAAGGAAAAAAAAACACTGTTTTTTTCCATGCTGTGACAAGAAATAGAAGAAACAAATTTCATCTTCAGGTTGGAGGAAGAGCGTAAGGTGGTTTGTAGGGTGGAAAAGGAATTACCTTTCCTTGGGGAGAGAATACAATTAATTAAGGGAGTCTTAAGGTTCCATCATCATCCGTGGCAACCGCAATTGAGAAGATGCAAAGGTGTAAGGGTTGGAAAAGAAGTATCACTTGGTCTAATGGGATCAGGTGTGTAGAGGTAAGAAGGATGGAGGTTTGGGGATGGGTAGTGGCTGTAATTATGGGTAGTGGGTTTTTGGTGGGACATGAAGGAGGTGAAGTGAGCTTATGGGGTGTGTGTTTGGAAGGGATTATGAGTTTCCAGTCTGCCTTGCTGAATTTTGTATCTTATAAGTCAGGTGATGGTTCATCTATAAAATTTTAGGAAGATGAATGGTTGGGAATTGGTAGATTGTGTAATATTTGTTCATGGTTGTACATATTAAGTACGAAGAATGTGGTGCCCAAAGTGTAGAAGACCTCTATTTTATTGGGAAATGGAGGAATGCATGAATTGGTGGAATGATAGTAATCCAAGGGCTAATTGGGAGGGTATGAAATTCCATTGGAAGTTAAAGGAGGTAAAAGGAAAATCAAGGAGTGGAATATCCTTCAGTTTGGCAGGATTGAAGATAGAAAGTAGGTAGTAACCAATCAAATTGAGGAGTTGGATGCTAAGGAAAGGGCGGGTACCTTTTGATGTGGGAGACAAGCAAGAAAGATGAGAGCTTAGGAAGCAGTTAGAGGACATTCTGTACAAAGAGGAATTTAGTTGGAGGCAAAAGTCTAGGCATAAGTGGGTGAAAGAGGGAGACAAAAATACTAAATTTTTTCATGCAATGGCTAATGGCAGGAGGAAGAGTGTGATCTCTAATTTGGAGATTGATGGGGTGTCTCTTACTAAGCAAGGTGAGATTGCTAGGGCTTTTATGGAGCACTTTAAGTCAATTTATAGAAGGCCCTTCAATCAAAGAATCTGGACAAAAGGTTTGGATTGGCCAAAATTATCGGAGGCTAAGAAGTTTTGAGGTGGAGGAAATAAGGGAAGCAATTTTTTTCGATGGATAAATCCAAAGCACTAGGACCAAAAGGATTTACTATGGGAGATACTGAAGGGGAGGGGGTGATAAATCCAGGGGCTGAACTCAACTTTTATTGTTTTGATCCCAAAGAAAGTTGGAGAAAATAACCCAAGTGACTATGGACTTATTAGTTTGGTTAATAACCTGTATAAAATTATTGCTAAGATCTTGTCTAGAGGAATAAGATAGGTGCTTCCAGATCTAATCTCACAAAATCAAGGGGCATTTGTGGGAAATAGATAGGTTGTGGATCAATTATTAATTGTCAGTGAGCGTGTGGAGGATTTGAGGAGAACAAGGAAGAAAGGGATGTGCTTAAGTTCGACTTAGAGAAAGCCTATGACATGGTAGGTTGGTCTTTTTTAATGCAAGTAATGGGTTATTGTGGTTTTGAGGAGAAATGGTGTAAATGGACCCTTGGACTTTTGCCTCCCATAGTGGATCACTTTCTGGCTATTAGGGGAATGGAACAGTAGTGAATGGAATAATGCATGTCATTATTTCATCTTAGTGAATGGAATAGTGTTGGATCACTTTCTGGATATTAGGGGATTTACACAAGGGGACCCCCCCCCCTCTCTCCTTTTCTCTTTACTTTGATTACAGAAGTTTTGGGGAGATTTATACAGAGAGCAGATTCAAGAAGCCTAGTGATGGAGTGGAGGGTTGGAAAAGATAGAATTCCTATCACCCACTTGCATTTTGCTGATGGTACAATTCTTTTCTATGAAGGGGAGGATGTGAGGTGGGTTAAAAACCTAAAGCTGGTAGTTCAACTATTCGAAAAAATGTCAAACATGAAGGTTCACTAAAAGTTTGTTTGGTGTCATGATGCCCTATGAATTATTTGGGGATGCCTTTAGGGGATAATTTGAGGAAAGACAGTTTTTGGAGCCCTATAATTGATAGGTTCACTAAAAGGTTAGCCCCTTGGAAAAAGAATTACTTATCTCTAGGTGGTAGAATCACTATGATAAAGTCTACATTGTCTAGCTTGCCAGTGGGAATTTGGTCTTATCTCTAGGTGGTAGAATTTGGACTCTAGCCCCCTCTGAGACTTCCTCGTGTGCTTTCTTCTTTTAGTCCCTGCTGCATTCAACCAACAACTTTGTACAAAATTTTCCAGCAAAGGAAGTATGGGGTGGGCCAATCTCCAAGGATTGGAGCTTTTTGTTGGGAAGCCTTCTTGGAAAGATGTAATACTTGCGACTTACACCAAAGTAAAAGGCCTTTATGGTGCTTGTCTCCAAATTGGTGCATTCTTTGCAAGGCTAATGGTGAAAACTCCTACTTATTAATTTCTTGCCCTTTTTCTTCTGAGATATGGGACTGGTTTCTTTCTTTATTTGGTCGCAGGTGGATCCCTCTACCAGACATTCAAAGCTTGTTGACTACTTTCCTTGGATGGCTGAAGAAAAGGGGCAAGACTATGTGGAGGTGTGTGAGGGCTGACATATGCTGGACTTTATGGGACAAAAGAAATTCAAGGACATTTTCTGAAAAGGAAAGAAATAAAGAAGGTATTATTGAAGCAATAACAGTTAGGGTGGAGGTGGCAAACTCCGCTCCTCATTCATCTGCCTGTCCTGTGTGGTCACCACCAGCCCTTGGGTTTATAAAGTTAAATTTTGATGGGAGAAGTGCGGGCAATCCGGGTCCCTCAGGTGCAGGAGGTGTTTTCAGAGATGAGAATGGGAAGGTGATTGCAATGTATTAAGGTCCCATTGGGGTTGGGGACTCTCTCAGAGCTGAGGTTTATGTTGTACTAGAAGGCGTAAGGAAGACAAAGGAGCTGATATACAAAATCTAGTTGTTGAAGGGTACTCAAAGTTGGTTTTATGTTGGTTACAAAAAAACAATGGACTTTGGAAATTAGCCAATGAGAGGAGGGACATTAAGTGGCTGACTAGGGGGTTGGAAATCCAGTTTCAGTGGGTGAAGAGAATTGCAAATGCCTCTGCAGATACTTTGGCAAAGCAGGGGGTGGGAAGGGATCAAATGTTTTGGGCTATATTGTAATTCATTTTATTGTTCTCTTGGGGAGAGTTAAATCATTTTACCTCCATCTTGCCAGAATTCAAAAGAGTCAAGAAATTAATTCTTTAGTTTTGCTTTTTTCTACTGATGAATTGTATTGATTCATTCTATTTTTCCGGAACTTGTATATTTGGGAATGTTTGTTCCTTTTTGTTTGGTTGTGATATCTCATCACTACTTTGGATGTACCTTTTATTTTGATTAATAAAAATTTCTTGTTATTTATTATCATAAAAGGGTTTCTGAATTGCTATCAAAGCAGAAGGTTATCTTGCTTTTCTTTCTTTTCTCCTGCTCCTTTCTTCCTTCTTTCTCACTTGATTGCAGATTTTCGTTTCTTGGTTTACCCAATTGATAGAAGACAAGTAGATCAACTTACAACTTGACAGAAGAAATTGGTTGTAAGTTTCATGATGGGCTAAGCCAAGGGGCTTAGCAGCTTTTTCCTTTGTAGGAACGTCTCGTTTCTTTTCTACCTTTTTCTTTTTAGCTTTTTAAGAGAGTTCTTATTTGATTCATTAGCTGACAATAAAATTACCAGAATAACTCTCTTTTCAGTCTTAAAAAGGAAGAAACACAATAGAAATCTCATGATTCTCGTCCCTTGGTGAAGAAAAGAGTTAATTGTTTTTGTACCTGAACTTCTCCGTTAACTTAAAGATTTGCCAGTCCTTTTATCTTGATATGGATATTGGTTGTATGGTTTGGCTTGATTTTCACTTATGGAGACATATTGGCTTCAAAAGGAGAATGCCTTCCTATGTTCTGACCTGTGTGTTTCATTGCAGTGAATGCTGCAGTGTTCGACTGCCTGATAAGGAACGATCAGAATTCCCCTGCTTGCAATTTTTGTGGGAAGACACTTCTAGTGATTCTATACAGAGAATTTCAAAGATCATGGCAAACAAAGTCTGCCCAATTTTATTGGGGACCAATATTAAGGGTACTTTCTCTTGCTTGCGATTGCAATGTTTTGTTTTTTCACTTCTCTTATTACATTGAGGTTTCTTAGGGAGGTAAGCTCATACTTCTGCAAATAATCTTTAGTAGTCCTTTGAATCTAGCTTGTTTGTTGGAATTCACAAAAAGAGAAATGAACTATTATGGCTTTTTTTTATCAATAACCATGCTGCTAACTTTTATGGATTGACTCTATTTGTCCTTGTCTTCCATTGCCTTTTATTTAGGGCTATACTGTTCTTGCTAATATGCAAGAAAGTAGTTAGCAATATGAAGCTAAATATTATGGGTTTTCTATGTAAATCCTGGTTTGCAATTCATTTCTGTTCAGTTCTAAATGATTCTTACTGATATGCAATGTATCAGGTATAAATCTATTTCTTATGATAAACCATGTAGTGTCTTCCTTTTGGGTTTGTGAATTGGATGCATTGAGAAACTTATGGGTGCATGGCAGGCTAGGGCTTCAACTTGGGCATGTTCAGGTTGAGCATTTGATAAAATTTGAATGGTCCCAGCCCGAGGGCCAAGCCTGATTCTGTTTAAATACTTCAACTGAGATGCCAGACCTGCACCTCTGGCAGTGCATCATGTTACAATACATGCATGCAAACTACTTGCATATTTAAGCACTTGTATATCTGTGGTCTTTCGAGGTGTGCTGGATGCAGACCTAACATTTAGTGTCTTTCTTTCTTTCTTTGTTTTTCTTTTTTGTACAGAGTGACTTCTCTCAGACTGAAATCCACATTCTCACACTTGCCAGCCCTTGATTTTACCATTGCACAAAGCTATGATCCTATTTAAGGACTTGATCCGACCTTTTATTAGTGAAGAAAAAAACCTATGAGGGAACAAAATAATCCTTTCTTTCCCCCACTTAGATCCAACTATTACATGTATTTGGTTGTATCCTTGTTACAAATTAACACTTGTGTAAGAGTTAAGAGAACATGTTTTTATGTGTACCTAGTGCTGTAAAAGTCAAATCGAATCATGAATTACAAATCCGATCCAAAATGTTGGAAGATCATGAAAATTTATCAAAGAAAATGGAATTGTCAATCATAGGAGGGGCCATTACATGAATGAGTCAATAAATAACTCTCAACTTTTATTCAGTCATTCATATCAAATCATGCAATCTTAGAGACAAAATAGGGTCATTTACGAGTTCATGATACTGCATTGTAAATACGCCGAAAATTAAAGATATTATGAAAAGAATAAATCATTAGTTAACTATAACAGGTGAATCCAATAAAAGCCTAAATTCTTTTTTGCACAAAAAATACAAATCAAACATATAAAAATAAATCACTATAATAGTCCATCATAATTTTCGTCATCATCATAATCATCTAATCCTTGTCCCCAACTATGAGCCCTTTAAATCATTTTTTGTACTTCCACCCCTGCTTTTTTGGTATACCCCTAGAAATAATTAAAGAAAATTAAAGAAGGCCCATAACTAAGAAACACAACTTTTAAATACTACTTAAAAGAGATAAAGAACACTAAGGCCCATTTGGCCCATTCTCACCACACTCCCCCTAAAGCTAAGCATAGATGTCAATCATGCCCAACTTGCTTACATAATGTTGAAGCTTTGCCTTTGTGACTCCCTTAGTTAGAAAATCTGCTATCTACTCTTCTGATGCAAATAAAGATAGGCACACCACTCCTGAAGCCACTCTCTCCCGTATAAAGTGTCTATCTTCCTCAATGCACTTAATTCTATCATGCTGAACTGGGTTGTGAGCAATGTTAATAGCAGCTCGGTTATCACAATACAACATCAGTGGCTTGTCACGTGAAACACCCATCTCATTAAGTAGAGATCTAAGCCATAACAACTCAGAAACACCATGGGCCATAGCTCTATACGTGGCCTCAGCTAAAGATCTAGCAACCGCTAATTGCTTTTTGCTTCTCTAGGAAACGATATTTCCTACTACCATAGCACAATATCCTGATGTGGATCTCTTGTCATCCACATTTCCTGTCCAATCAACATCTATATATGCTTCTACCTACATGTGCCCATGTTTAGCAAATATTATACCCTTCCCGGGGGTTCCCTTAAGGTAGCATAACACCCTTTCTGCAACAGCCATATGGGTGTCTCTGGGAGCATGCATGAACTGGCTGATGACATTCACAACATATGAAATATCTAGACAAATCATACATAGATAAAGAAGTTTCCCTAGTAATGTCTGAAACACTCCCCTGTCAGCTAAAAGTTCTCCATCATTAGTTGAGAGTTTATGATTCACATTAATAGGGGTAGAGGCAGGTTTATGATAGGCCCCTAATTATCCTCGCATATGCTAGGAGAGGAAAAGGGCAGCGCAAGCCAGGTCAGCAGGCGGTTGAGAGAAATGTTTAGCTATTCCAGTTAAGGGTGCGACCTTATCGTCAGCAGTCTTTAGCTCGCCGAGCCAATGAAAAGCTTGCCCCTCATTTTTATGGACCATTTGCTATTGTGAAAAGAATTGGTGTTGTCCCTTATAAACTTCACCTCCCTTTGGATGCACGGATTCACCCAGTTTTTCATGTCTCGCAACTCAAGAAGGTGATTGGTAACCATATCTCTTCTCCTGTGATTCCTTCCACTCTGTCTGCTGATATGGAGATGCTTGTGGAACCAGATGCCATGCGCGGTGTGCGTCCATTGGCAGGACCTGCCTGATTTTGAAGACTCTTGGGAGCCCTTTGACTTGCTACGAGATCAATTCTCTCACTTTAACCTTGAGGACAAGGTTAGACTTTGGGCGGCAGGTAATGATAGGCCCCCAATTATCCTCACATATGTTAGGAGAGGAAAAGGGCAGCGCAAGCCAGGTCAGCAGTCGATTGAGGGAAATGTTTAGCTATGTCAGCTGGGCATTGCTAGAGAAAGTTAGTTATGATATCAGGAGGGAATATTATATGGGGAGTTAGTTATGATATCTGGAGGGAATAATTCTGAGAGGAAATCGGTTAGGATGTCAGGAGGGAATATTTCTGAGGGAATTAGTTATGATGTCAGGGGGGGAATATTATATAAGGGGGGGAGGGGGGTCTAGATTGGGAGGAAGAGGAAAGAACATTGTGAGTGTTGGGAGAGTTGGCGGTCTCTCGAAGAACCGACCTCTGTTATCACTCTCCATTGAATGAATACAAGTTTTCTCTTATTTTGAATTGTGTGTGTTTGCTGAGTGCCTATAAATTGAGTGTGAGATTTCCGGAACCTATCAGTGGTATCAGAGCGCGACTTCCTCGGCCATGGTAACAGTTAATGAGGTGGCATCGCAGGTGGATGGCTTACGTAATGACTTTCAGCATCTCGATCCAGATAAGGTAGCAGCTGGTCTTTCGAAGATTTCAACTCTGGATAGCTCTGTACAATCTCTGGAAGAAGGCGTTCAGGGTCTGGTGAAATGTTTTGATCTGTTGCTTCATCAACGTGATCTTCCTCAGGTATCATCGGCTCCTCTATCTACAATTGAGGTTTCTCCTCCATTTCTCGCATCGAGTAGTGCTGCTGACAAAGGAAGGAGCACGGCATTTCCGGCATCTTCTTCGATGTCGGTGTTGGATCATGCTTCTGATTCTCTTCCTCGGAAGTTGGAGCTGCCTATTTTTTATGGGAAGAATTCAGACGGCTGGCTTTTTCGTGTTGAGCACTATTTTGAAATTAATGGGTTACTTCCGGCAGAGCGCCTGCGAACTGCCGTGGTCTGCCTAGAAGGAGATGCGTTGGCTTGGTATTACTGGGAAGGACGGCGACCTTTTCATGGCTGGGAAGAATTCAAAGAACTCCTTGAACGTTTCCGATCGACTCAGGAAGTAACTTACATGAACAGCTCTTCTTGTTACATCAATCCTCTACCGTTAAAGAATATCGCCGCCAGTTCGAGGTTCTCCCGGCTCCCCAATGTGGCCTGCCGGAATCAGTCCTCGAAGCTGCGTTTCTTAATGGGTTGCGTCCAGATATCCAGGCCGAGCCCGTTGGGTTGATTAGGAAGATGGTCGCGGCTCAGAAGATGAGGATAAGAACCAAGCCCTTTGGGCTTACCAATTTGGGTTATCTCCTCGTTGGCCCACAACGTCCCCCTCTGGAGTCCATATTAATCCACGAGTGACACAGGTGACTACTTCTGCTGTCACTCGCCCTGAAGTGAAGTGATTTAAGATTAATTTTGCTGAAAATAGCAGCACCATGAAGCTCATCAAGAAGTTCTTTGATAAACGGAATGGGAAACTTATCCGGAACCGTGGCACGCTTGAGGGCCCGGTAATCAACACAGAAACGCCAACTTCCATCTTTTTTCTTGACTAGAAGAACCGGGCTCGAGTAGAGGCTTGTACTTGGCTGAATGATTCCAGCAGCCAGCATCTCAAAGACAAGGCGTTCAATTTCATCTTTCTGGAACTGAGGGTATCTGTAAGGGCGAACAGAGATAGGGGAAGTGCCTTCATGCAAGATAATAGCATTCCGTTTATCGAAGAACTTCTTGATGAGCTTCATGGTGCTGCTATTTTTAGCAAAATTAATCTTCAATCAGGCTACCATCAGATTCGTGTCCGTAGTGAGGATATTCCCAAAACCGCATTTCGCACACACGAGGGCCATTATGAGTTCCTTGTCATGCCCTTCGGTCTTACAAATGCGCCATCGACTTTTCAGTCGTTAATGAATGTTGTTTTCCATAATTTCCTCCGTCGCTTTGTTCTGGTGTTCTTTGATGATATTTTGGTGTATAGTGCTTCCGAAGCTGCCCATTTGGATCTCCTTCAACAGGTTTTTTCTGTACTGCGTGCCCACTGTCTTTTTGCTAACTCAAAGAAATGTATCTTTGCTCAGCCCAACATTGAATACCTGGGACATATTATCAGTGTGACTGAAGTTTCGGCCGACCCTTCTAAAGTCCAGGCTATGGTTGATTGGCCCCAACCATCTTCACTGAAAGCTCTTCGCGGTTTTTTAGGACTTACGGGCTATTATCGCCGTTTTGTGCGTAACTACAGTAAAATAGCATGGCCATTGACACACCAGCTTAAAAAGGATGCTTTCTCATGGAATACGGAAGCTGAGAATGCTTTTCAGGAATTGAAACGGGCTATGACGACAGTACCTGTGTTGGCCCTTCTGGATTTCTCCCAGCCCTTCCTGATCGAGACAGATGCATTCGGGGTGGGTCTCGATGCAGTATTGATGCAGAATAATCGCCTTATAGCTTTTTGCAGCCACAAACTTAGTCCATCTGCACAATCCAAATCTGTTTACGAGCGAGAGTTGATGGCCATTGTCTTTGCTATTAAAAAGTGGCGGCCCTATCTTCTTGGTAGGCGCTTCACGGTACGTACTGACCAGTGTAGCCTTAAGTATCTGTTGGAGTAGCGAGTAGTCGAAGGTGAGCACCATAAATGGCTCCTTAAGCTTATGAATTATGATTTTGAGATTTAGTACAAACCAGGTACAGAGAATGCCGTGGCTAACGCTCTTTCCAGAGTTCCTGCTGAAGTATTCTTAAATTCTCTTACACTCCCTATTTTTCTTGATTTTAATGACCTTAAGGAGCAAGTTGACACTGATTCCTTTCTGCCCAACGTTAAAAAAGTTATACAGCAGGATCTGGCGGCCTATCCTGCCTACTCTTTAGTTAGGGTACACCTTCGTTATCATGGTAAATTGGTTCTACCTTCTTCTTCTCCATATATACCCCTCTTACTCAAAGAGTTTCATTCTGGTGTTGTGGGGGGTCACGCTGGTATCCGCCGGACATATGAGCGTATAGCAGCTGAATTTTACTGGCGGGGGATAAAACGCTCTGTTTAGGAGTTTGTGCAGGCTTGTGACGTGTCAACGCAGTAAATATGAAGCCATGTCTCCTGCTGGCCTTTTGCAACCTTTACCCGTTCTTGATCAAATATGGGAGGATATTACTATGGACTTTATTGAGGCTCTTCCTAAGTCTAAGGGATTCGATACCATTATGGTGGTGGTCGATCGTCTCTCCAAGTACGCCCATTTCGTCCCTCTCAGTCATCCTTTCTCAGCTCCCACGGTAGCACAGGCTTTCTTACACAACATAATTCGATTACATGGCATTCCCTGATCAATTGTGTCTGATCGTGATAAAGTTTTTATGAGTTTCTTTTGGCGTGAGCTTTTCACCTTGCAAGGTTCAGAATTGCGTCGCAATTCAGCTTACCATCCTCAGACGGATGGTCAATCGGAGGTGGTTAACCGCTGTTTAGAGACTTATTTGCGTTGCTTTGCGGCTGACTCTCCCTCTCGCTGGTCTTCTTGGTTATCTTGGGCAGAATACAGCTATGATACTTCTTTTCACACTGCTGCTGGTATGACACCTTTTAAGGTGGTTTATGGGCGCGATCCTCCCCCATTGATCCGCTTTGAGCTTAGTTCTACTGCTAACGCAGATGTAGAAGCTGTTCTCCTTCAGCGTGACGTTGTACTCACGGAGCTGCGTGCTCACCTACACCGTGCACAACAAAAGATGAAGGACTCGGCTGATGCAAGCCGGCGTGATGTGAATTTTGATGTTGGGGATTTGGTGTATGTGAGGGTGCGACCTTATCATCAGCAGTCTTTAGCTCGCCGAGCCAATGAAAAGCTTGCCCCTCATTTTTATGGACCATTTGCTATTGTGGAAAGAATTGGTGTTGTCGCTTATTAACTTCACCTCCCTCTGGATGCACGGATTCACCCAGTTTTTCATCTCTCGCAACTCAAGAAGGCGATTGGTAACCATATCTCTTCTCCTGTGATTCCTTCCACTCTGTTTGCTGATATGGAGATGCTTGTGGAACCAGCTGCCATGCGCGGTGTGCGTCCATCCACTAAGCCGGGAGTTACTGGTTTAGAAGTGCTTGTCCATTGGCAGGACCTGCCTGATTTTGAAGACTCTTGGGAGCCCTTTGACTTGCTACGAGATCAATTCCCTCACTTTAACCTTGAGGACAAGGTTAGACTTTGGGCGCCAGGTAATGATAGGCCCCCAATTATCCTCACATATGCTAGGAGAGGAAAAGGGCAGCACAAGCCAGGTCAGCAGTCGGTTGAGGGAAATGTTTAGCTATGCCAGCTGGGCATTGCTAGAGAAAGTTAGTAATGATATCAGGAGGGAATATTATATGGGGAGTTAGTTATGATATCTGGAGGGAATAATTCTGAGAGGGAATCAATTAGGATGTCAGGAGGGAATATTTCTAAGGGAATTAGTTATGATGTCAGGGGGGGAATATTATATAAGGGGGGGTCTGGATTGGGAGGAAGAGGAAAGAACATTGTGAGTGTTGGGAGAGCCGGCGGTCTCTCGAAGAACCGACCTCTGTTATCACTCTCCATTGAATGAATACAAGTTTTCTCTTATTTTGAACTGTGTGTTTGCTGAGTGCCTATAAATTGAGTGTGAGATTTCTGGAACCTATCAGTTTAGCACCAAGTTTTCCAATCTTAGTAAGAAGGTCTAGCACATGCTTCCGTTGAGAAATAAAGATACCTTCCTTGGACCTAGCAACCTCGATGCCTAGAAAATACCGTAACTCCCCTAAATCTTTAATTTCAAATTCAGAACTGAGAAACTTCTTGAGAGCACCAACTTCTATTGTATCATTTCCAGTAACCATAATATCATCTACATAAACTATAAGAAATGTCACCAAAGTGTCTTTTCTCTTAACAAAGAGGGTATGATCTGATTGAGTCTGAGTGTATCCGAACTGAACAAGAGCAGTCTTAAACCTGTCAAACCAAGCACGTAGGGATTGTTTCAAGACATAAAGTGATTTCTTCAATCTACACATCTTACCCTGCATTTCCTTGCCATATATACTAGGAGAAAGGGATATATATATATATACACATACATACATATACCTCTTCAGTGAGATCACCATTCAGGAATGCATTCTTAACATCAAATTGATACAGAGGCCAATCATTGTTCACTGCTAAGGATAAAAGAACTCTCATCGAAGTCATCTTAGCATCTAGAGAAAAGGTCTCAGTGTAATCTATCCCATATACCTGAGTATATCCCCTGGAAACAAGCCAAGGTTCAAACTGTCCCTAATAGAAATCAATCCAACAAGGTTTACCTCTGATCCCCAAACAGCCCCTAATAGAAATTCAATCCAACCAGAGGTTCCAGAATTATATCCAACCAGAACCGCCCCTAATAGAAATCAAAAGGCTTACCTCTGATCCCCAAGCGCCTAGGCATCAACTAAGGACGAAAAACCTCCACAAAACTCTCCAAAAACCTTCCTAGTTGGGCTGCATAAGTAGCTGATTGATTAATCGATCAGTTCTCCATACACACTATGTATGGGCAAAGAAAGGAGAAAAAAGTCGAATTGAGAACCTGCTCCGATACCAAGTTGAAAATTACACCTACAGTAACTTAGATAATGTAAGAAAAGAAGAAAAGAGAGAAAGTGAAAGAAGTTTCAGCAATAGGTTATGGAAGAAGAAAAGAAGGGAAGAGAGAAAAGAAGAATTTGAACCTCTCTCTAGCCCCCTTTCATCACTTTTATTAATAATTCTAAGTTTGAGTACAATTACTTGGATGCCCTTAATGGGGCGGCCAGCACTAAAGAAATAATTAAAAAAAAATAAAAGAAGGCCTATAAGGCCCATAACTAAGAAACATAACTTTTAAATACTACTTATAAGAAATAAAGAACACTAGGCCCATTCTGCCCATTCTCACTACAGAGGTGTTGGAAATGCTGGAAGAAAAAAAAAACAGAGATTCTGAAGAAGATAGCAGCCTTGGACAGGTTGGAGAAAGAGAATAATCTTTCTAAAGAAAAATGGAGGGAGGGTGAGGTTTTGAGGGAGGAATTGGAGAATATGATTCATGCTGAAGTTGTTATGTGGAGACAAAAGTCAAGGGCGTTGTGGCTGAAGGAGGTGAGATAAAAATAGTTCTTGCTTCCATGTACTGACCAGAAATAGGAGAGGAAGAAATTTCATTTTTAGGCTGTAGGAACAAGGTAATTGATGATCAAACGGAGATGGTTTTTTTGGGGAAGTGTTTTTTTTGGGCAAGGTAATTGATGATCACCCATTGAATTCCTTTCGGTCAGGAAGTGTTTTTTTTGGGGAATTTGGCATTTGACAAGATTGGAGAGACGATGGATGAGTGGTTAGAAAGAGAGTTTGATAAAGATGAAGTGTGGGAGTCATTGAAAAGAATGAAAGGGGACAAGGCACCATTTCCAGATGGTTTTAACTTGTCCTCCTTTGAAAAATGTTGGATCTTTGTTGATGATGTGATGGCCATGGTAAAGGAATTTTGGAAGGAAAAATGATTGAGAAAAGCACTAATGCAACATTCATTTGCCTTATTCCTGAGGTAGAGGGAGATTGTAAGGTCAAAAAATTCAGACCAGTAAGCTTGATTTCAAATGGCTATAAAATAATTGCAGAATTCTCTCAAGAAAATTAAGTTTGGTGCTTCATAAGATTGTGGGTCCTACCCAAATGGCTTCATAAATGTGTGTTTCTCTCTTTTGATAAAACCAAGATATAGAAAAAAGCCATTAGATTCCAAAAATGTATCCGTTTTTGCAAAACATTTTACCAACCACATGTCAACAAGTACAGGAAGATCCTTCTGTCACCCATTGATGTCCTAAAACATTGATAAAATGGGACCTAATATTTCAAAGGAATTCAAATGATCAATTTTGAGTATTTTATCTAGGTAAGCTATCCATGTAATGGAAACTTGGAAGGAAGATTTGGTGACCAAATCCACTGCCAAGGGAATCCAATACTGTGGTTCCAAAGAAAGGTATACAAAAATGATTTGATCAAGAAGAGGTCAAAGTATTATGGAATATTATGGATAATATCTCAGTTTTATTTCTTATTGGTACTGAACGAGATGGAAATACAAATAATATATCAATATTTTAAACTATGCACATATTATTGAATTTGGTATCTTTTTTTTAATTAGTTAAGTTTTATTTATGTTTACTTATTCCTTGTCGAGGTGATTGCTATTGCACAAGGATAGAAAAAATGTCCCAAAATTTTGATATTGCTTTTAATGGTAAGTCTTTCCCCTTTTTGTGAATACACAGGTGACCCTCAAGTATTGTCAGCCAACATAATGTGGACTAGCCCAGATGTATGTTCTTGGGTAAGAAACCCTTGCAAGATTCAAAATGGTGAGTTGGTCTTGGAAGTCGTTGTTGACAAAGCAGCTGTCAAGCGAACTGGTGATGCTTGGAGGGTTGTGCTCAATTCCTGCCTTCCCGTAATCCATTTAGTTGACACAAGACGATCCATTCCATATGGCATCAAACAAATTCAGGAACTACTAGGCATTTCATGTGCTTTCGATCAAGCAGTTCAGGTAGCATTTTCTCCTTTCATTGCTGTTAACAAATTGAGAACTTACTATTAAGGATTTTGTCTGGTAATACCACAAAAATTTGCATCAATTTGCATGTTTTCCCCCTCTCCAAAGCATCTCAGGTTTTTAAATGTAGCTGAACTGCTTAATTTGTTGATGCCATTGATAATTTTTCTTGCTTATAAGGTTAAAATTGCATATTTCTCTCTGGTTTGTGGATTTTATTTTCTATCGTGTGAATGCCTGGTCTCAACACTAAATGCCAATCATTTGGGGTTGGCTCATTTTAATGCCTGGTGATAAAAGATATTCATTTTATCTCTGAAGTTTGGATTTGGTACACAACGTCATATTGAACTGAGTATAATATAACACTATAACTGTACAAGTTATTTAAGAGTTAATAATAAACTTTTAACACTAAGATCTAACTTGGTATTTATAAATCATGCATTCACGGTCACTGATCATTTACTAAAAGTAAAAGTAGCATGCTACAAAAGCAGTAATGAAGAAAAACAGCTTAAAAAAAGTCATAAATAATTAACATTCATATAATGAGAACAAACAGTCATAAATAATAAACCAGTAACTCTGTAATTGCATACAAAAACAGCATACATATAATGAAAAAAAAAGAAGGAAATAAATGTATTTCTACCTGAATGTGAACCCAAATTCCAAAATAAATAATAAACTTTATACCTGTCACAGCTGAGCACTTACAGCTCACTCATCAGGGGTGGAACAAGGATTTGTTCTTGAGGGGGGCCAAAAGCTAGTAATCATGGATTGGGGGGGGCAAAAGTTAGTAAACATGGGTAGGGGGCCAAGAAAAAGAGGGACCCAAGAAAATCTTTGTGCTCTTTGTTTGCAGGTGGTCTATTCCAAGCAGCAACGTTATGGATGATTTGGGGAGAAAGAAATTTCAGAATCTTCAAGGAGAAGAGGAGTGCAGAAGCTGTTTTTGGAGGCATTGTGATTAAAGCAATACATTGGGTAAAGACCATGACTGTATTCTTGGATTTCACCTTTGGTGATGTTATCAGAAATTGGGGGGGTGGGGGGTGATTGCAGCTTCTTCCTCTTCCAAGGAAAAAAACAGTAGCACAATGGACCCCACCCACAACTGATTTCCTCAAATTGAATTTTGATGGCAGCAGTTTTGGCAATCCAGGCCCTTCTGGGATAGGTGGAGTTTTAAGAAATGATAGGGGAGAAATTCTGGGATTGTTCTCAGGACCAATTAGGGAAGGGGATTCCACAAGAGCAGAGCTGAAAGCAGTCATATTCGGCCTACAGAAAGCTGTGGAATTAGGCTCTCAAAAGTTGGTAATTGAAGGTGGTTCTAAAGTAATCCTAAGCTGATTGAGAAAAGAGGAAAAGCATCCATGGTTGTTCAGAAATGAGATAAAAAAATTTAGAAAATTATCAAAAGACCTGCAGTTATTAATTCAGTGGGTTCCAAGGTCAGCCAACAATCTAGCTGATCAGTTGGCAAAACAAGTGGTGAACAGAGAACAAGTATTCTGGGCACAGTTGTAACATAGAAAAGCAAAATCTTTGGGGTTTTTCTGTCTCCTGTTGTAAGGGGTAGCCAAGGCTACTCAATGATGTAAAGACACCCTTTATTTATCAATAATTATCAATAAATATCTTCTTTTAGTGATCAAAAAAAGAGGTAAGATTTAAATAGATATTGTGGGGATTTTCAAGGCATGGGGGAGCCATGGCTCCTCTCTGCCATCCCCTTGCGCCACTCCCGCTACTCACAGGAACAGGGTTGACACTAGATAATAATAACAAATAAATCAATTAACATAGCTAACTGCTACAAACCAACTAACACACTAAAAAATAAAAGATAAAGAAAAAAAAACATAATTATCTGTATTGGATTAAAAAACAAAGAGTAAAATAGAAATTAAGAATGGGGCGGAGCCCCTGTTTTGGAGTATAAAAAACAAGAGGAAGAATGGGGTGGAACCCTGTTTTGGCTCCAAAACCAATGGAAAAAAAAATTATAAAAAAAAAGAAAGAAGAAGAAGATGAATAAGACAAAGGAGGAGGAGGAATAATGGGGTGGAGCCCCTGTTTTGGTTCCAAAACCCATGGAGAAAAAAAGAAAGAAAGAAAAAGATGGAGGAGGAAGACGAAGAGCTGCCCTGTTTTGGTTCCAAAACCAGTGGGGAAAAACTAAAAGAAGAAAAAAAAGAAAGAAGATGGTGGAGGAAGAAGAATGGAGCAGAGCCCCTGTTTTCGTTCCAAAATTTTAAATATATATATATATATATAAGATGAAGGAGGATCCCCTTTTTTGGTGGCAAAATCAGTAGAGAAAAAATAACGAAGAAGAAGCAAATTCGAATAGCACAGTTCCCCATCAAGTTTACACTCTAGGCTTTGTCTCCTTTGGTTAGAAAATGTTGTAGGCTTTTTGTTTTCTTGTCTTTTAGGTTTAGAAATAACAAAATAAATTAAATATAAGATATATTTATTATATAATAAACAAATGTAGGGGAATGATACTTCAGTAAGGTGCTCGCCTGGGTCACCTTGCCCGAGGGGCACGCCTAGGCATAGGGGTGAGTGCTGTGCTAAAGTGCATGTGCCTTTACATACGTGAGGCACCTGCCCTGAAAAGCACCTCACACCTATGGCATGCCTTTTAAATCACTGGGTTGGAAGGAGATTTACGTAAACAAAATTGATTTTTATTCAAGGGGATATTTAGAATGGTAGTTAGTTGAAAAACAAAAGAAGTCAAGCAAATTTTGACCTTTATCTATAATCTCCATGTGTTTCTTGTTATTTATCTTTCTGTTTTCCATCTATTCTTCTGTGTTATTATCTTCTATTTGTTATGTTGCAATCTTTTATTCGCAGCTTCTCTTTCTTTATGTACCATATTAACTGGACTTCTCTCCTTGTCCTAAAAAATTGTGATGTTTGTATACTACCAACTAGTTTTGTGGAAGACAATAAAGTTTTTCAACAAATTTGGTGGTTTTGCAGCGGCTGTCATCTTCGGTGAGGATGGTTACAAAGGGTGTTCTTAAAGAGCACCTCATACTTGCTGCAAATAGCATGACATGCACTGGAAATATGATTGGTTTCAATTCAGGGGGTTATAAGGCATTACTCCGTTCTTTAAATGTCCATGTGCCATTTACAGAAGCTACACTATTTGTAAGGAGCTTTATTTTATGCTTATAAAAATTACCATGCTGAAAGCTATTTCTTTCTTTTTGGATTATATACATGATGCTGCTAGAACCCTTCCATGCTGTAACTTTTTTTTTCCTGCACAGACACCAAGGAAATGCTTTGAAAAGGCTGCCCAGAAGTGTCATATGGATTCTTTGTCAAGCATAGTTGCATCTTGTTCCTGGGGTAAACATGTGACAGTTGGTACAGGGGCTCAGTTTGAAATTTTATGGAACAACAAAGAGGTTGCTTAAAATTCATTTAATTTTATTTTCTGTTTCTCAATACACAATGAAATTATGGTTTACTAATGAATTGTTCATCTTGAGTTATTAGGACCCAATTTTTTTATTTTCAGTTAATAATATTGTGGTTGATTTCTTTAGTACTTTTTCTGTTAGATGGGAGTGAATCAAGATGGTGAAATAGACGTGTATGACTTTCTCCAGTTGGTGAGAGGGTCAAATGAAGGAGACTCTTTTACTACATGTTTAGGTCAAGAAATTGATGATCTTGAGCTGGAGAATGAAGAGAGAGAGTTGAGTTTATCCCCAAACGTCAATACTTGTTTCAATAAACCGGTCTTTGATGATAATGGATGCTTAGGGGAAGATTCTTGGGGAAAACAGGCTGAAAAAGAAGGTATAAATGGTTGGGACAAAAATGAAAAGCAACCTGAGGGGGGACAACAGTGGGAACTACATAGTTGGGATACTAATATGGAACAGAAACAGGCAAGCCAACCTAAAGGTTCACTTGGTTGGGGTTCTTCAGAACCTGTTGACTGGACCGGAAAAGAAGTTACTCAGGGCTGGCAACTGAAACAGTCATCTGTCAAGCTACAGACTTGGAAAGGAAAAGTTGAAGAAGTGGGCAAAAGTAGCTGGGAAATAAATGAACAACAATCCAGCTTGACACAACAGGGGGAGAGAAGCAATTGGGACATTATTGTGGAACAAAAACAGGGAAATCAATGCTCACTTGATTGGGATTCCCTGAAGTCCAGTAACACAACCAAAAGTGAAACAAAAACTCAGGGTTGGCAATCAAAAGAGCCACCTGTCAAATCACTGACTTGGGAAGGACAGGCTGAAGGAGTGAACAGGAGTGATTGGAATGACAACAAACAGGAATGTGATTGGGGACAACTGAGGGTTTCAACCACTTGTGACACAAATGTAGCACAAAAACAGGGAACTCAACCTTGTCTTGGTTGGGGTTCTCCAAAATCCAGTGGAAGAACCAAAAATGAATTGAGAACTGAAGACTGGCAACTGAAAGAGTCACCTATCAAATCATATACCTGGAAAGAATGGACTAAAGAAACAGATGGGAGTGGCTGGTGTGGAAACGATCAGCAATCTGACTTGCCACAACAGATGGAGTCGAGCACGTGGGTCACTAGTATAGCACAAAAGGGAAGTCAGCCTTCACATGGTTGGGGTTCTTCAACGTCCAGCAACAAGACCAAACGCGAAATGAAAACCGAGGGCTGGAAACTGAAAGAATCCGTTGTCAAACAACAGACTTGGAAAGACCAAGTTCTAGGAACAGATAGGAGTGGGTGGGACAGAAATGAACAGCAACTTGACTCAGTTGACTGGGAACAAGGGAAGTCAACTACTTGGGACAGTAATCTGACACCTAAACAGCAAAGTCAACCTTCACTTGGTTGGAATTCTCCCAAGTCTAGTGATGGGGGCAGAAATGAAAACAAAACTAAGGGCTGGGAATTGAAAGAACCAATGAAGTCACAGAACTGGGAAGAACAAACAAGTCAACAGGGCAGTGAAGCACATCTCCAGTGGGGTCAAAGCAGTGGATCACCTATCAAATCACATGGTTGGGGTACTAATGTAATGAAAAAACCACTAAAACAACCAACCAGTTCACGTACTTGGGGTTCTGGAGATTGGAAGAACAAGAAAAATAGAACACCTGGAAAATTGGATAGTGGAAATGATTGCAACTCAAGTGGAATTTTCACTGTGAATAGACAGCGCTTCGATGTATTCACATCTGAGGAACAAAATATTCTTTCCAAAATTGAACCAATTATGCAATCAATAAAAAGAATTATGCACCAGTCCAGGTAATTTCCTATGGATCTCTCTCAAGATAATTTCAAAATGTTGCTAATTTTTTGTTATCTTGCATATCAAAATAAGAACCAGGAATTGTTAAATGGAAATGATTGCTTCATTGAGGGGAGTATAATAAGATTTCCTAGCTTAAAGTGAGAACATTGCATTACCATTTTATATAAATGGAAAGCCTAAGGACTGCCTGGAAACTTGATAGGAAAAGTGGGAATAGGAAATAGGTGATGCATCTTCTAATATTGGCATTTCAAAGTGAATTGATGCTGTAATTTTCATTGTTTTGATCACTCAGATCATCTAAATTAAATTCTTATCGACTCCTTTTTATCAGTATTGCATGGACTCTCCTAAGTGGATAAAGTGTCCATGTCAGGCATGCATCAAATTCTAGCACTCAAGTACTCTCGATGGACACACTTCAACATAAACATTTTCCTTCATCTAATTTTTTATTGAACATAAATGAATAGCTAGCATACACAATGAATGCCATTTTTTGTAAAAATCATTATTAAGTAATAAAGATTAAGCACTGAACCTCTTTTATATTATAGGTATATAATGTTAGAATTAGAAAACTATTAACTATTTAAATAGGTTATATTTTTCTATAAAAGCTTCTACCTCCCCATTTTTCTTCTTGCTGAGCCTGACTCCAGATTCCTGAACACAGGTTCTGATTCATGTGTGCCTGCTTCTTTTGAATACCGAGACATTCTTAAAAAAGAATTTTCAATGTGTCTATATTTGCTCTTTAAATCAACACTTTGAGGGTGTATGGTCAAACCCTTTTCCTCACATTTTTTCTTGTCTTCTGTATCATTTTCCATTTCAATTTTATATATGTATTCTGACAAGAGCATCTTATTTCTCCGATGAAGGTACAATGATGGTGATCGACTGTCAATAGAAGACCAGTCATTTGTATTAGAAAATGTGTTCAACTACCATCCAGATAAGGCCATAAAAATGGGTGATGGAATTGATTATGTTATGGTATGCAGCATTGCAATATGTTGTGTTTATATTTTCCATGTTTTTTTATTTTATGGCATCATGGAACACCAAGAAACTTCATCCCTATATTCTAGTCTTTAACATGCGCTTATTTTTGGTTTCTTGTCTACATCTTTATTTTCACCAATGCACTTGAAATGAAAAACAAAATATGACATGCATCAAAAGTCATAATCTATAATGTATGCAAGGTTTTAGTTGATTGATGGTTGAATTTGCTCCATGTAGTTTTGTTTGTAAATTAGTTCTGAGGTACTTTTTTTGTTACTTTAGAGTCAGGTTTTACACCAGAGTTGAACATAAAAGTTGAAACCTTGTTGAGTTTATGGTAATTAATGTGATCTGTAAGGAGAGAATACTTAAACATGAATATTTTTCAATGCAATTTGTCTCTGGAACATATAACACATGCCTCATATCAACCACGTTTTACATATTGATCAAAGCCATGCAGTAGTATTGCTTTGCTGTCTATTGTAGATCAATTCATATATTTTCTTATTAAAAAACATATGCACCTTAAATACTGATTAAACCAGCTATCCTCAACCAGTTATCCAATTAATAAAGCTTCCACCACATTCTGAATGGTTTTTGCATCAGTAGTCAACCCAACTAGATCATTGAACTATCTAATAGATTGAACTTCTTGGATAGAAATAAGTAACTGGCTAGTAAAATAATCTTATTCAGACTGTAACATCTTCCTTTGTAGCCATATTTTACCCTGGAAAATCTTCTTGTTGAGATAGGTCAAATGATACTGATTGAAAGATGTGAAAAATCAGAATGTGTTCTCCAGTGTGACCGGCTTCCTCTCTTCTCTAGGCTGAATGTTTCCTCACTGATTGTTAGCAGATTATTTGTAGAATTTTTTATATTTGGTTTTTATAATAAAGCTGGTATTTAATTTGATAGGTAGATAAACACAGCAGTTTTCAAAGTAGCAGGTGCTTCTACATTGTCTTGACAAATGGTCATCAAGAAGATTTTTCATATCTCAAATGTCTGGAGAACTTCATCAAAGAAAGATATCCCGGGATAGGTGAATCCTTCGTTAGGAAATACTTTAAGAGACATCGTTCTGGAGGTGTCCTTGAGCGAGAATAGGAGGCTGTTCTGGCCTTTTAGATATCTATTTTGTGGGCCTTGTTAACCTTTTTAGAATATGAATTAGTTGTTTCTACAGTCGTATGGTTCATCAGATGTACATATTAGTCCTGTCGTTTAGGTCACACGTGTATCCTCTTTTTTGCCTACTGTAATTTTGTATTGTGTGTGTGTATATATACTATTACCCCACATGAACCACATTTTTTGCTTGTAAGTAGTTGTGTTTCATTCTTGTGCAACTCAAAAAGGGAAACATTTAAAATATCCCTTGCGTCCACAAATAAAGTTCCTAGGTTGGGTTTTTCCCATATGCGCTAGCAGTGTGGTTATCTGCTCAAATGGTATAAACCCTTGATGCAATTGAAAATTTATCTCCACAATTAGCAGGAGGCAAATTTCAGTAATCTTCGTAAGATCTAAAAGAAGAAACTTGTTGCCAAATATATGATCATATTCAGATTACTGTTGGATGCTACAAATTCAGAAGTACATGATCACAAGTTAATCACCCAATAAATTGCTTGAAGTATCTAGGTATGAGTGCCTTAGTTGTGAACCAAATCAAGTCATGTAGATTTCAGCTGACTTGAATCTGCGGGTGGCAAAAAGAATGACTTTTCGGTGTATGTAGATGGTTCCTTCGATCAAAACATTGAGAAAGCTGAAACGGGCTATTTTTAATTCCAATAAATCAATCATCCACGTAGCAGGGAAATCAGTCCATCTGGACAGTTACTATTTTCTCCGATGCAGCCGCAGTTGTAAATAGCTTGTCCTTTGACCGACAGGTTTCGGACTGGACTATATATTTTTCGGAACCAGATGTTTTAGAAATGTTTTATCTTTTTGTAATGGTTTCAAAGGTAAGTAAATAGGGAAAATATGAATTGCCTATATTAAGAATATGTACATAGGTTATAGGAATCAAGGAGGGATGATCAGGTGATAGTTGTAAATTTGTATATCTTTTGGCTGTGTAGGGTTTGAAAGAAAAGAAGGGAAGGGAAAACTTTTCTATTCCTCTTTATTTCCCTTCCCTTATTTTCTTTCAAACCGAATACAATCTTAATGAATATGTAATGAGGTTTTTTTATTGGAAAAAGGGAAAATGACTTACCTTTGGTTTTCAAAACCTATTTAAAGTACCCTTATTATGTAATATGATAAATACTGACCATTCATTAGTTATTTATCACATTCCATTTGCATGTGATATATCGTGACTCTTAATATTTTAAAACCCAATTTTACCCTTTAATTTATTTAAACAAATCTTCCGGTTTTTTCCACAAAATAGAAGTTTGATGAACAAGCTGTAATGGCAGAAACAGAAACTTTCATTGGGATCCCAAGAGATTTCGAATGGCTTATCAGAGATATTGAGCTGGAAAAATGGGATGGGAGCATGGTGAGCCCAGCCAAATCTCTCTCGCTCTCTCTCTGAGGACCATCAGAAGACGAAGAAAAGAAACAAAGAAAAGCTGGAAAAGTCCATTGTTTGCAGCGAAGGCCAAATTTGCGGTATTAATCTACAACGGTGATGCATCCAACAGCCTTGGCATCACATGGCACCAGATGAAGAGCTTGAATAAGGTGTTGCTAATCTAATATTTGCATAACTCAACAACCTGAACACTCGAAGCTAACCATTGTCTAATAAGTAATAACTTCCCCTTCAAGTTGAGCACGCGAGTTCCAAAGGCTCGACTAGGTCTGTTCATCAAACCGACCAAATGACCAATTCGACCTTCAGTTGTCAGTTTTCAACTATTTTTGGCGGGATTCGATTCAGTCATTATGCTAACCTGAGAGGTTGGGTCGTTTCCACTTTAGCCATGTATAAATTGATCAAAACCGACTTGACCTGATTATATTTTATATTTAAATTTTTTATATGGAAAGTGGAAATTTTCCATATTTCCTAGTTTAAAATATTTTATATTATAAATTTATTTTTTAAGTTTAACTTTTTAATAATATTATTGTATTTTTTTTAAATTTAAATCTTTTGAACCAATTGACCAAGCCAATTAATCAATCCAAACTGGTGCAACCTGAGCTGGCTGGTTTTCACTAATGGTCAGCCAATTTTGAATAACCAATTCTCATTCCAACCAAGTCAGTTCAATTGGCCAAATGATCTGCAACCAAACTAAACCAACAGGTGAACAACTGATTGAATTGATCAACAGTTATTGCTTTGGTGAAAATGCCTAGTAGTCATTGTTTGTAGGAACATTGAATTCTGAATATGTTCACGAATAAAATGATAATCTATGTCAATGTGTTTGGTTTTTTCGTGTAAGACATGATTGACTGCAATATAGAGGAGACAAAAGATGAACATTAAGATCAGAAAGCATGTGTTTGATCAACAACAGTTCTTCGGTGGCAATTACCATAACATGGTATTTGGCTTCAGTAGAATACTGAGATATCTTATTTTGCTAGGGGTGCAAATGGATTGGATCATGATCTAATCTGATCCTATATTGTCGGATTCAAATATTCTTATTTCAAAGTTTTGGATCGGATTCAGATTACCCCTAAAAGGATCGGATAAGATTGTATATTGCACTTTTGTAATTTTTTATAAAAAAATATGTATATATATATATATGATGAAAATAGTTGAAAAAATACTTGTATTTTTTTCTTTATTTAAATTGTTATGTTTTATTTTCTTTTAATAATTTATTAATTTTTTTTAACAATTAAATTGGATCAAATCATATTCAAATATTTGACATCCATATTGGATTCAAATTCGAATCAGTAATTATAAGATCCGATTAGATCTTTGGATCGGATTCGAATACACCTTAAATCAAATCCGATTTGATCCATTTGCATCCCTATATTTTGCCATTTAACCTTCCATGAAAGAAGGGAGTAACTAATTAATATCAAAAGTGGAACTATACGGTATGAGTGCTATGCATTAGTTCAAGATTATAAATAATAACTAAATAATAAGCTTAAAAAAATTGCTATATGTACCTGTTTTAACCATATGGGCAAAGAAGAAGTAGCAGGTATTCTTTGGCCTCATTTTTCATCAAAATGAGGGTCAACCTAATCCATTTGAAATACCCATGCATATAACCTATAGTAACTCAAATTATTGAAGCAAAACAGTCTTATGAGTTTCATTTTTAATTTAAATTAAAGTTTAACGCAAGGATTACTATTATTTATTAATTAATAGTTAAATTTTTAACTTACATTATTAATAACATAATTTGTAGTTTAAAAATTATTTTGATTTCTTGATAACTTAATTTATAGTTTATTTAGTTACCAAAATTAAACTTTATTAGTTAATAATTAAAATTAAATAATTACTAAAATAATAAAACCTGTCCAACCAAAAAATAATGCTTAGAATAAGATGTCTAATTAGATATTTCATAACTTGTTATTTGATAAAGCGCGTGCAACACACAAGTCGCCACTAGTAATATATAATCAAGGAGCATCGGTCAATCAATACGGACTAAAATCCACGGTATTAGTATTGTGCATATTGATATGCAAGGATCGCTCCAAGATTGTCTGACGGGTGAAAGGTAGTGTGATGATGAGGTTTCCGTAGCTCAAGATGATGATGAATCTGCCACCATTAACAATGTCATCAAAAGCAAGACAAAGACAATTTCATGAAAAATCCATGGCCTCTAATACCATGACAAAACAGAGAAAATGCTTACATGAGAAAAGTTTGTTGAACTATTTAATAAGCTAGTTAAAAATTAATTAAAACGAGTGTAAAATGATTAATAAATAGTAAAATTGATGTGACGTATTAATAATTAAATAATGTTTAAAGAATTGAGGATTTAAACATTAATTAAAATAACACATTAAATAAAACTGTAATTTAGTACTTAAAATAATTAACCATAAAACTATTGTTAAATAACAATTAGTTAACTAAAATAGTTTTTTCTTAATTAAGATAATAATTATTTTAACTAAAGAAAATATTAAATAAATAACAATTACTTGATAATTAAATAAAATAATTACATAATTAATCAATTGATTATGTATTGTTATTAGACATTTGTTACATAATCATTATATATTTAAATAATTATTATTAAATATTTAAAATAAAAAATTACATAATGATTTTAATAAAATCCATATCTAGTAATTATAAATAAATAATTATTAATAAAAATGAATAAACATAAATAAATAGTAATTATTAAATAAATAATAAATAATAAAATAATCATTACTAGACAATACAATAATTAAAGAATAAATTCATAAATTATTATTATTATTATTATTATTATTATTATTATTATTATTATTATTATTATTATTATTATTATTATTATTGTTGTTGTTGTCGTTGTTGTTGTTGTTGTTGTTGTTGTTGTTGTAAAAATAGTAAATATGCTACCAATCTTTATAAACTAACATGTTAAGATTGAATGTGAAATGGTGATCGAACTTTCTTAATGGCTCTTAAAGTGAAGTTTGGATCTCCTGCTAGGGTGCAAATAAGTCGGATCATATCCAATTTGATTCCAAATTCGATCCGGTCAGAGTTGGATTCAAACACCTCCTTGATCCTAACAAATCGAATTAGATAAGAAAAGTCAGACCGCTTAGGCCCTGTTTGACACATCTTTTTGTGTGGGCTACTGGTTGTGTAGAAACTCGACAAGTCGTGTTTTCGCCTTTTCCCGTTTGGTTGAGAAAATATCTATCCACCAAATGATGCTACCCTAAAAAGACGCATTAAACCCGTTTTGGGCTATTTTCAGGAAGCTCCAAATGGAGCTTTTCAACTTTTTTATTGTGTCTTCATGCGGAAAGAAGTGTGGGAAGATGCACCTTAACCAAATAGTCTTTAAGCTACTAAGATCTTGATGCAAAAGCTCACATCATCTTTTGGCTACCAGGTCTGCCAAAAGAAGACTTGCCAAATGACACCTTAGTTAATGGATATCAAATTCGAATATACCCCAATTTGATTCACCAACATGATCGAATCCTGTCCATTAGCTTTGAAATATTATATATTATTTACATATTATATATGTATATTCTGTATATTATTTATATAACTATATGTTATATATGTTATATTATAATATATTATTGATGGTGCGCGATCTGGTAGCTCCCTACTGGAGGATAGCTTAGACATCTGGCTAGCGAGGTCGGTAGACCGAGTTGCAAGAGAACAGTGTCAGAGTACCCGGGGTGAGCACTTCGATGCTTAAGTTAGTGATGAGAGTGAGAAAAGAGTAGAGAGCTAAGAATGCAAGAGCAATTTTAGTGCACAATTGTGCATACCTTATGTGGTTGAAGAAGGTGCCTTTATATAGGCATGGGTAGGCATAGCGCGTTAGAGATCAACATAAGGATATGGCTAATCGGCCCGCCACCCTCGGAGATGGTTTTAGTGGATAGCGGTAAGTCTTATCCAATTATCTCTGAAGCAAGCAGCATGGAATTTAGTTTTATCAATCAGGCGACGTGATCCCAGATGACTTGGATGCGATAAGTCACACATAGCGGAATCCGATTTCCATGTCGCGTAGGTTGCCACCTTGGGCCTCAGCCAAGTCGATAAGTGCTTGACAGGAGGTTGGCCCTCCTATTGAGGTCCTTGGTCTACTCTTGTTGAGGTTGCCGGTCCACTCTGCCAAGGTGCGTACGCCGCATAAGGCCATCCCCTCCTTGGCCCTAGCCAAGGTGTGTCCGAGGTGAATATGAGGCGATTCCGATTGACTTGGTAAGGATGTGTCATTGCCTACGTGGCATCAAGGTGTTATGCAACAGTTCGAAAGCGCTATGTGGCACGATGTCACTAGAGGGCCAAATTGTTGCTCTTCACTTCAAAGCACATTTCAACACCCTTTCACCATGGAATTGAGACCCACCATAAAATTGTTGCTCTTCACTTCTTAAGAATTAAGAATTAAGAGCAAACAAATTGCCCTTGGTCTACTTTCTCCAATTTTATCACCTATTAATAGAATTAATTTTAGCCAAGTTCCTTTGATATCCTTGGTTTGCAGAGTAGGTATCGTACACAGGTTTTATCGATTACCACTTCAGATCTTTTCTACAAGATAAAAAGGGAAAATGAAAATCTAAGAATTTGGGGATTGTCCCATTATGGAATTGGGATTTGCTCCTCGTAGAGCGCTCCTTACACTAACTTCATAACCATCACAGCCATCTCCCCTCAATAATAATATACAAATACAAGAGATGTTCCTAATGTGTGGTTGCAACATATTGTGAGATCGATGTGAGGAGCATGCTATGAGAGTAGATCCAGAATCCCCATTACGGCCGAGGAAGGAAAATAGAGATCGGATTTACTTCTCACAGATTGCACCTCACACCAATCTCACAACACGTTTTAGCTGTGCATCTGGAACATCTTTGTAATTGTAAATATTTATGGGGAAATGTTCCCAACGCACAACTGAAACATGCCATGAGATCGGGATACCAATTCTTGGGAATTGGGCTTCAAGAATTCAGGAGAATTGCAGAGTCAAGAATAGTTCTCGAGAGTTCTTGGGGGGAAACTACTACAAATAAGAGAGAGGAAGGGAGAGGGAGAGGGGAAGAGGAAGAGGAAGAGGAAGAGAAAGAGAAAGAAAATCTGGTATAAATATATTTTTCAATTTGGTGTTTACATCATGAAGCTCATGTGGCCAATTAAATCTTGCATCAATACGTCCCCCTCCAAAGTACCCTTGTCCTCAAGGGTTGAATTGTGGATATCTATTGGAGATATCAAAGAAATATTCCCAGGTGGAGTCTTCAAGTGGTAGTCCTTTCCATTTGATCAATAACTGTGTAGCAGTCTTATTACCCCTTTTAACCATATGCTTGTCTAAGACAGCTTCAGGTTCAGAAGATACACGCGTAGTCATGAAAGGAGGTAGAGGGTACAAAATGGTTGGAGGATTAAGTTATCTTTTCAATTGAGATACATGGAAAATGGGATGAACTTTAGCTTGAGAAGGGAGCTCCAACCTATAGGCTACTGCGCTCACTTTGTCCATAATCTTATAGGGACTATAGTACCTAGGAGCAAGCTTAGGAGTAGGTCTAGCTGCCATAGAAAGTTGCCGGTAAGGTTGAAGTTTAAGGTATACCCAATCTCCAATACTAAACTAGCGATCACTCCTGTGCTTACTAGTCAACTAAACCATTCTGTTATGAGCCCTACAAAGATGGTATTTAAGCAATTGAGTGAAAGATTCCCTCTATTGCAAACTCCTATCAACCACTTCCGTAATAGATTCACCAAGGAGGTATGGTAGATGAAGAGGCAGGGGCTGGCCATAGAGCATTTCATATGGGGTGTGTAGGACTGAGGTGTAAGGCTAGGTTGAGGAATGGTCTTTTTGAAAGATGAAGAAGAGCCTTCAAGGAAGACAAAAGCCTTTTGGTAAGGGATTAGGAAATGAGGGGGTCGTGGAAACTCAAGAGTGTTGGTAGCGAAATGCTCAAGATTCAATGACGTCTAACACGAGGAGGACCCTCTATTTATGGAGAAGGTCCCGAGATCCTAAAAGGTTGGAGACGAGGATATTCGCTTCGTACCGGGGAAGGGAATATTTGGCTCACTGGCAATTATTGGATATGCTGTTGGGGTATCACCACGTGTCTCATGAAGATATTCTCAAGGATTAGCTTTCCTTATCTTCCAGATCCCTCATTACTCACGTGTACTACTATCATTTTGTGCGCCATGACTACTCCTATGTGGCAACGATGACATCACCATTCAAAAGTCGGTATTTTGTTAATGCCTCATGGCGGTTCGCAAGGTGCTTCGTTGTCATGGATTTGTGTGTGTTTGGGCACACGTACGTCATGGGTTTGTGTGAATTTCCTGCACGTCACCGCAAGTGTGGCTTCATTGCACACTCAAATGTGCTTGGGTCTTTTAGCCAAGTCTTTCTGAGACTTGTTTAGGTTTGGGTGTTGACTGGACTTGGTGGGTTGCGGGTTTATCGCGGTTTTACTTAACATGTTGTGGGTTCATTGTGACGGTGACGATGAATCGTAAGTTCATCGCAGCGTGGGGGGTTGACTGTAGACTGCTTGTAAGTGTTTCTGTAGTGTTATTCTTGGTGTCTGAGTGCTCTTTGAGGGTCTGAGTGAGTTGTACACACCTACAGGGTGGTTTGGGTAGCTGTATGAAAGGTAGTGTTGTACCACCATTTTGCCATAGATAACCACTGAGCCCATTCATAAGGTATGTCTGAACACATACATCTCAAGTAAGTCTCCAAACACCTATTTGAAACCTCTGATTGACCATATGTCTGTGGGTGATAGGAAGAAGAAAACTTCAAATCAACTCTTAGATAGTAAACAACTCTTGCCAAAGTTTGCTCAAGAATATGGTATCTCTGTCACTAACTATGCTTTGAGGCATTCCATGAAGTTTAAAAATATGATCCATGAATGCTTGAGCTACAATAAGGGTTGTGTATAGGTGTGACAAAGCCAAGAAATGAGCATATTTACTTAAACGATCAATAACCACCATGAAGACATCCTTACCAAGGGATTTAGGGAGGCCCTCGATAAAATCCATGGCAATGTCTGCCCACACCGTTTGAGGAATTGATATAGGTTGTAGAAGGCTAGGTGAAGCAGTATTATCATATTTGAATTTATGGCAAACATCACACTTCCTAACAAAATGTTTAACATCTTTCCTAAGCCCCTTCCAATAGAATAATGTAGATAGTCCTTTAGTAGTGGCTTCTATACCGAAGCATCCACCATTTGGAGAGGCATGGAAATAGATTATAAGTTTGAGCCTTAGTGTTGGGAAGCTACCAAGAGTAACTAGGATGAGAATATAGGTCACCTTGCCAACCGGGAAATAAAATATTGTAACTTGGGGTCTTGCTTCCAACTATCTTGGATTTGTAGATATAGATAAATAGAAATAGTGGATAAAGACATAAGCATCATATCTGTTCCTTGTACTCTAGAAAGGGCATCAACTGCTACATTCTCTTTCCCTTGCTTGTAGAGATCTCATAGTCATACCCCAAAAGTTTTGCTAACTAGAATTGTTGAAAAGGGGTGGAGATTTTCCACTCTAGTAAAAATTTGATGCTTTTGTGGTTTGCTCTAATAATGAAGTGCCTCCCCATTAAATATTGGCTCCATTTGTTGATTGCATACACTATGGAAAGTAGTTCTCTTTCATATACTAATAAAGCCATGTGTTTAGGAGCTAAGACCTTACTAATATAAGTGATAGGATGCCCATCTTGCATAAGAATCGCTCCCACACCGTAGCTTGATGCATCTGTTTTTATAACAAACAACTTGGAGAAGTCAGGTAATGCTAAGACAAGAGTTGATATCATGGCAGTTTTGAGTTGCTAAAATGCTATTGTTGCTGTTTCATTCCATTGGAACCCATATTTTTTAGTAGATCAGTCAAAGGTTTTCTAATTTTTCCATAGTTCTGCACAAACCCTAGATAATAGTCAGTAAGGGCAAGAAAACCCCTAAGTTGCTTAATGGTTGTAGGCCTAGGCCATTGCTTGATTGTTCCAATCTTTTTGGAATCAATTAAAACCCCTTTCAACTGAGATGTAATGCCCCAAGTATTCAATCTGATCAACTCCAAAAGAACATTTGCTTCTGGAAAAAAGAGAGTTTTTTCTCATGATAGTGAAAACAACTTTGAGATGTATGAGTTGTTGGCCCAAACTAGCACTATAAACTAAGATGTCGTTAAGGAACACTAGTACAAACTTCCTTAAATGTGGTTGGAACACATAATTCATTAAACTTTGAAAGGTAGAGGGTGCACTAGTGAGCCCAAAAGACATCACCACAAATTCATAATGGCCCAAATGGTAGGGATGGCAACGGGGTGGATATGGGGCGGGGCACCCCCTCCCCATCCTCGCCCCGTGTTTAAAATCCCCGCACCCGTCCCCGCCCCATCCCCGGTATCAGGGTAAAGATTCAACCCCCATCCTCGGCCCCTTCGGGGATGGGGAATCCCTGACATGTACTTGCCTAGAAATACAGTGAAGATCGAAGAACGAAGGAAGACTGGGAAGTCTACTGCTACGGAGATGGTGGCGCCCAGTGGTCTGTTATCGCTAGAGCAAGAAAGGAAGAAAAAGCTAAGAACCGCTATTGATCTATTACAAACTGGGCTGTTAGATCTGTTACAAACGGAGAAAGGAAGAAGAGTGAATGACTAATTCACTGTGAAGATCGGAGGAAGACTGCCAGACTGAGAATGTGAGAAGTCTCGAAGATGAAGACTGAAGAGTGAAACACTACGGTCGTGCGGCGGTCGGCGGTTCCTCTATGCTACAGTAGTCAGTGGTTGGCGGTTCCTCTGTGCTACGACGGTGGCGGCGTCAAGCAGTCAACGGTTGTGCAAAGGTTGAAGGAAGACTTAGTGACTCTCTAAGTCTCTGTATGTGCGAAGGTTGAAGGAAGACGAAATAAGCGGAAGTTCTAACTCCTAACCTAATACCTTAATTAATACATTATATATAAAAGAGTATATCTGTAATTCACAACCAGGATTGGGACGGGTTTGGGGATTTATAAGTAGACCCCATCCCCGCCTCGTCCCCGGTTTGAGGCCAAAGAAAATTCCCCAAACCCGACCCGTATGCATTTGTGACTAGGGAAATCTGCCCCGTTCGGGGCGAGTCGGATCGAGGACTCGGTTTTGCAGGTAAAATTGCCATCCCTACCAAATGGGTTTTGAAAGCAGTTTTATGTAATCTGTCAAGTGCATTCTAATTTGATAATATCCAGATCTAAGATCAATTTTTGAGTAAATATTGGGTCCCCCCAATTCATCAAAAAGCTCTTCTGCAACAAGGATTGGAAATTTATCCTTGATAGTAGTTTTTGTTTAATTCTCTATAGTCCATACAAAGCCTCCAACTTCCATCTTTTTTGCTAACCAAAACAACTGAAGATGCAAAGGGACTATTGCTTGGTTGGATGACCCCCATAATCCAACATTTCTTGGGTTAACTTATCAATGATATCTTTTTGAACTAAGGTATACCTGTATGGTCTCTTGTTTACAGGAGTGGTGCCTTCATTTAGGGGTATCCTATTGGTCAAAGGAGGTTTTATAAGGGGGTAAGGACTGAGGTTCATAAAAAATGTCTTGATATTCATTCAATAATTGAGAGATAGAAGGAGGTACCTCATTATTGGGGGATGTGTGTAATGAAAAGAATGTTGTGAAGGATTTTCTTCCACTTGCAAAACACAAAGCCGCAACATAGATGTTTGAGGAGAATGTAATAGCTTGGCAAAATGCTTGTTGTTAGCATTTTGAGGATAGAAGAAGAACCTCGTGGAACATGCCTTTTGCCATTAATGGAGAATTCCATTTTGAGTTGTTGAAAATCCCATACTATAGGGTCCAACGTAGAGAGCCATTGAATTCCAAGCACCATGTCGCAACCCCCTAATGGAATCAACATCATGTCAGCCTTGAAGCTAGTGTTTTGGATTTTCACAAAAATCTTTGCATATAGCAATACTGAACATCCTACTCCCATAAGCTATTGCCACAGAAAGATGTCCCATAGTAGATATCTTGCAGCCTAATTTTCTGGTGACATGTACATCCAAGAAATTATGAGTGCTCCCACTATCTATAAGAATGTGTAGTGGTTTAGCATTGTAGTAGCCAGTAACCCTCATAGTTTGAAATGCCTGGGATCCAATCAAGGCATGTACTAAAATTTGTGGTATCAATGTCATCATCTGACTCTTCTTCAATGTTGCCCTCTTCATCTCCTTGTACCTCAAGAATAATTATTGCCTCTTTTGTTTGCATTTATGACCAAGAACAAATGCCTCATCACAGAAATAGCACAACCCTTTAGACCTTCTCTCATTCATTTAAGTAGTTGTAATAATTTTGTGGGGTTTATCAAGTAAGGTGGGTTTCTTGTTGGTAAGTGGATTGGCTGTAGGGTTGTGGATGGGTGTGGCTGATTTATGGATTACATTGGCAGAGCTTGAGTTTGGTTTTGAAAGGGAGGGGATAGGTAATAATTGAGGCAGTCTTTGTGAGAATTTAGCTCTCTTATTTTGTGCAACAATAGCAACTTCCTGCAATTTTGCCAAGCAAGTTGCATGTGTTAGATAGTGTATGCCCTTAGCTCCAATTAGATTGATGTACATTTTGACATTTATTATAAATGAATAAAATACATAATTAATTCATGTTATCTATGGTGTGTTTCTGTGTAATATCTACTAGACACTTATGAGACTCGTGTTAGTTTAGAATCCTCATAGCCATTGGATAGACTTGGGGAGGTTTATCTTGCCAAGGCTGACACTAATGTGCTACTAAGTTGGTTGGGGTGGCTTGTCTCAGCTACTAGGGTGAGACCTGAAGCACATGTAGTGTGGGTTTGCTTGAAACCCTGAACCGAACCATTTTCTAGTTATGCCCTGGACCTTGGTGATAGATGGGCAAAATTGGAAAGTTACACCTAACCCCTAGTGTGGATTCCATATCAGGTATATCCCTCCCTTAATCTTGGTTTCAGATTTGGTCCAATTTGTTTCAAGAATGAACATTGAAAAATATAATTTTTCTAAATCAATGAATAGGATTCTCGGAAAGGAGAAAGAAATTTTTGAAATTTTGCATAGCCACCCTGCATGGTTCGGCCATCCATATAATGGATCTCTCTTCCCTTCAACATGTTGCAAAGTTTTGGGTTGAAACATTCTTATAGACAATTGAATGTCCTCTCTCAACCCAGTTAGAAAACAACTAATAGTGTATTCCTCTTATAAGCTCACATGGGACAAAATTGAATCAAAGGCATCTTGGTACTCTTGCACAGTACCGTGCTATTTCAAATTCATCAATTTAGACATAGGGTCATCATACACACAACCAAACCTAGCAATTAAAGCATTAACATAGTCATCCCAACTAGGTAGTGCCTACGTAAACCTAGATTTGATATAAGCTTGATGCCATTGCAAAGCTTTTCCTTCCAAATGAATGGAGGCTAATCTCACCTTGGTGTCAACAGGTGTCTCATCAATTAGGAAGAACTAGTCACATTTATATAACCATCCCTTTAAATCTTCTCCATTGAACTTGAGAAGTTCAGCTCTAGAAATTCTGGTGTGAAATTGATAATTGGTAGAATTAACCTTAGAATTTGGCAAGGCTTGGAACTGGACTAGTAGTAGTGTTATTCTGAATCTAAAGGCCAATTATGATATCCTTGAGCTCGGCCATAGTCTTCCCATGCAATTGTTCTTGCTGCTCTTGCCTTGTTGTCAAGGAACCTACCTCCTACTGTCAAGGAACCTTCCAATTGATACCAATTCTTGGGAATTGGGGTTCAAGAATTTAGAAGAATTGTAGAGTCAATAACAGTTAGGGGGGGGGGGGGGGGGGGGGGGGGGGGGGGGGGGGGGGGGGGGGGGGGGGGGGGGAGGTTATTAGGAATAGGAGAGAAGGGAGAGGGAGAGGGAGAGGGAAAGCGAAAGAGAAAAAAAAATTCTGGTGTGAATATATTTTTCCATTTGGTGTTTAGATCAGATTTTTATACAACAAATTGTTACAGATGTCAAAACCTGTAATCAACTTTTAATTAACATTCCTTGATGAAGCTCACGTGGTTAATTAATGGCTCGTTTGGTAAATCTTTTTGAGAAGATCTTCTCGTAGTTTTGACAGTTAATAAATACATTAAATTTTTGACATAAGATCTGAGCAGCCTGAAGACCGTTTGGCAGATACATGTATTTCCGTGTGAGATTAAAACATGAAAGGCGTGAAAAGTTTTATTTAGAGCTTCTCGAAATCAACCAAAAATGGACTTGCACGTCTTTTTGGCACCACATCTTTTGGTGGCTAGATTTTTTGCGTGCAAAACGGGAATAGACCGATTTTCGTTCTTTCCGGTTTGTAAACAGCCGAAAAACTGCGCAAAAAGACGCGCCAAACAACACCTAAATCTCGCATCAGATTAAGGTGAGGCGCGCTTTTTGAGGAACAGTTCCGAACCGGACAGTGTCCTACCGCGGCTAAAATCGAGAATAAACTCGGTGTGAGGTGTAAGGAGCAAATCCCGATTCGGCAACAGGATGATGGAGTGCTCATCGTCATACAATAGGAAATGGGATTAGGCGCCCCTGTAAGTCACTCGTGCTTAGCATTCTAAAACCATAAGTAATTAACACGCTGGCTCACTCTCAAGCCCTTACCGCCCGTCTGATCGTCACCTACTCACTTCGCTTCTTTTTGTTAGTTTTCTATGCATTGTAAATTCGTTATCACTTTATCTGTCTCTCACTGAAAAAATCATTTTGTTTGGTTCTCCATTTATTCTGCTGAAGGTAAGAACCTTGACTTGATTCAATCTCCGAGAAAAGAAAGTTCAAATTCTTTTTTATTTTGAGTTCTTGAGGCCTTTTGCAACCGGTATTTGTTATTTATCTATTTGCGTTTCTTTCTCATTATAACTTCGTTTGGGTTTATTCTGGTTTAGTTCAAGTGATAAGTTCTGGAGTTCCGAGTTAATTATGTCGAAAAGAAAGAAAAAGCTGGAAACATTTTGGTGTAATTGAAATCGTGTTTGTTGTTTGTTTTGAAGAATTTAGTTGTAAGATTTAAAAAGGCTTAAAGTTGAGCTGAAGAGATAGGTTTCGAGATTTTAGTTGATTATGCTTAAAAAATCAATCTGAATTCAAGCCTTCACGGTGCGCACTTGAAATTGGTTATGTTGAGAATTCAGTTGTTGTACCCTTAAGATGTCAATTGATTTGAAACTAGGCTCGTCGTGAATCCCCTTATTAGAAGCTTAAGATGTCAATTAAGTTATGTTTGCTGTGAATTCCGTTGTTAGAACATTTAAGGTGTCAATTGATTGTCTTAGACCTTATGAAATATATGCTGCTGGATACAAGCGAATGTTTTTTATATATTTTGCTGTGCATTAAAAAACTGAAGGTGAGCAGTTAACTTTGTTTTTGAAGCTATTTATGTTGTAAATTCAGTTGTTGGAAGATTTAGGCTGTCAATCTGTCTCCCCCTGAGACATACTGAACCCTCTTCTTTTTGACATGTATAGTTATTGATTTTCTTGTAACAGGGAAACTTAAAATTGAAGGTAGATAACTCAGAGGGTATTTGGTTGTGTTCCCATTTCAAGTTAAGTTGCTGTCACATCAGCACCGCATAAATGATTCAGCTTCAATGTTCAAATTCATGTTTGGTATAGCAGGTTCAATTGGGTTCAGTAATACTTCCAGTTAAGTAACTTGTCTTTCCTCTCCCATCAACAAAAAACCTCAAGACTTTTGGCTCATTCAAGATAGTTTGAACCATTTGGGGATGTATGGAAGTAGGGCTATACATGTTATCTGCACTATTGTTGCTAGTAAATTGGATTCCTATAACAGATGATGTAGCTGTATCTTCACTTGCCATCTCCCCAAGTCACAAAAGAGAGCTTATTCTTCATAAGAAGAGTACTGGCATCAGCCACAATAATCACCAAACAAGGTAACTAAGCAGTATAACAGAACCCAACACACCTGAATATCCTCAACAACTAGCAACCGAATGACCACACACCACTTGCCAGCCGACCCACTATTTCTCAAGCTCTCAGGTCTGTCCAGGGAGAAACCCCCCTAAAAACAATAACAGATCAATAAATAGAGAATAACCAGGTTTCACAAGCTTCCTAGATCAAACGAGTTTTCTTCTGCATGCCCAAAATTCTCCAAGTATCAGAATCACACAACAGTCACACCATCAGTCACTATCAGCACATATACATCACAGCTTAGCACAATAGGGATACCTTAGTACTCTAGAAACCCAAAAGCATGCAGGTACACACCTGCAGTTGAGAAGAGAACCTAGAAAACTCCAAAAGAATGAAAGGAAGAGAAAAAGCCTACCTTTGATTAGTCCAAGAAGATCCAAGAAGGTTAGATCTGCCCCCTTTCCTTTTTTTTTGTAGCTTCTCAAACCAGAAAAAAAAGAGAAAATATGGAGAAAGTCTATTGGATCAGTCAAGATTTCTGCTTTGATACAGTAGACAATTCTGGACTGTGATCAGTCCAATTCTTGATGCAGATTTAAAAGAAAGAAAACTGGCGAAGAGAGAAGAAGAAAGAGGAAGAAAGAAGAGAGAAGAGAAAGATGGGAGAAAGAGTGATAGGCTATATCTGCCGCCTCACTCATCTATTTATAATAACATTAAAAGATGATAATTACATTTAAGTCCCTACTGTTTACATAGGCAAATAACAAAATAACTATTAAGCTAACTTTGCTAACAACATCCTAACAACAACCTAACAATAAATATAAAACTAACTAACAGCAGTAGTGGGGACCACAATAAATAACTAACAACAAAAGTTATTGCTCTGCATCTCTACACTCCCTCTCAAGATGGGAATAGATGTTTATCATTCCCAACTTGTGTAAATCTGTTTCCAACTTAGCTTTTGTAATTGCCTTGGTGAAGAGATCAGAAAGCTGCATATCAAAGGCAATATATGGAAGACACACTTCTTGGGAGGCAACTCTCTCTTTGGTAAAGTGTCGATCCACCTCAATATGTTTAGTTCTATCATGCTGTACTGGATTGTGAGCAATGCTAATAGCAGCCTGATTATCACAGTATAGCATCAAGGGTTTCTCATAAGTAATTCCCAGTTCCTCAAATAAGGACTTCAACCATAATACTTTAGTTACACTGTTGGGACCCAAACACTCCCTCCGAACCCAACTTGGAATGTGAACATAACAGGTACAGCCAAACACACGAAGAGGAATTGGGAAGAGATCCTTGTCTGGATGAAGAAGACTGAAGGGGGATTTAAACCCTAAAACCCTGGATGGCATTACGGTTTATGAGATAGGTAGCAGTAAGTACAGCATCACCCCAAAATCTTGTGGGAACATGTGAGGCAAATAAAAGGCTCCTTGCAACTTCAACAATACGTCTATTTTTCCTCTCAGCAACTCCATTTTGTTCAGGGGTTCTAACACAGGAGCTTTGGTGAATAACCCCCATGTCAGAGAGATACAAGGATAAACTCTTCTCAAAATATTCTTTTGATTGGCAGATCTGAAAACCTTAATTCTGGTATCAAATTGAGTTAAAACAAACTCATGAAATTGCCTCACAAGTCTCCGGACTTCATCTCGGGATTTCATTAAGTATATCCAAGTGAATCTAGAAAAGTCATCAATAAACAGGATAAAATATCTGTAACCCCCCATAGAGGATAAGTGGTAAGGCCCCCACACATCAGAGTGTATAATATGAAAAGGAAAAGAAGATCTTTTATTGCTCACAGGGTAATTTTTTCTACAATGCTTTGACAACTGACATGATTCACAATTGAGACTAGACACACTGACTCCCTTAAACAGTTTGGGAAGCAAATGACTTAAAGCAGAAAAAGGTAAATGATCCAACCGACAATGACTCAACATAATTTGACTGACAGAATCTGAAGAAGTAGAACCAAAAGCAACATTCTTGGGATGATCAAAGCATTGGCCAGGGGTGTCGAGCAAGTATATTCCATTCGCTTCATGGCCACTCCCAATCACCTTCCGAGACTTCAGGTCCTAAAACACACAGTGAGAAGGGAAAAAGGTTACACAATAATTCAATGACTTGGTCAAGCTACTTACAGATAACAAGTTGGTATTTAACTTAGGTACATGAAGAGTGAAAGATAAGAGTAAAGAGTCTGTAGGCTTGACAGTTCCCTTGCCAGAAATAGGGGTAAGAGAACCATCGGCTAAGGTGATTTTGTTACGACCAGGAAGCAAATCATATGACACAAACAAAGTGGAAAGGTTGGTCATGTGATCAGAAGCACCTGAGTCAATGATCCAAGGGGTCTTGGGATTACCTAAGGTGGATGCATGGTTAGTAGAAGCCCTTATACCTGAGTGAGCAAATGCGGTGGTGGCTGGACTTACAGAAGGGTTGGATGATGAAGTTACACTTTCAAGCTGGCTGATCATCTTTCCAAACTTTTCATATTCAGCTTTCATGGCTGCCAATTGTGCACTGGCAGACTCAACCTCTGTATCTGTACTTGTGGCTGTATGTGCACTTCCTGCCTTTCTACTATCATTCTTCTTCTGGAATCGGGTAGGGACAAGACTGGGATGCAATTTCTAGCACTTGTCCTTGGTGTGTTTCGGCTTCTTGCAATATTCACACACCACCTCCTTCTTTCCTGTGCCACTGGGAGCTCCTGTAACCCCTTTGGGCTTAATTCCCATATTTGCAAAATGATCATTGGTACTGACTCCTTGAACTTGCACTTGCCTCCTACTTTCTTCACTGCTAACCAAAGCATATGCTTGAGACAATGAAACATCTTCCTTGGACAAGATGTTTTGCTTTGTAATGTCGTATTCAGAATTCAGCCCTGTCAAGAACTCAAAGACCCTATTCCTTTCAATCAATTTCCTGTATGTTTCAGCATCCTTAGGGGTATCCCATGTCACAACCTCTATCAAATCAATCTCTTGCCATAGAGATTTTAGGGTTGAGAAGTATGCTGCAAGTGACTTCTCCCTCTTTCTTAGATTCTTCACATCACTTATTAGTTTGTAGGCTCTGGCAACATTCAACTTCTGGGAGTAAGTTTCTGCAACACTATCCCAGATTTTTTTAGTCGAGTTCATCCACAAATAATGCTGACTAATCTGTGGCTGCATTGAGTTCACAAGCCACCCAATCACTGTGTAGTTTTCTTGCACCCATCTCTCATAAGATGGATCATTCTCTGGAGGAGCTTTCTTGCTCCCAGAAATAAAACCCCATTTTCCTTTGCTACAAATATGGATTTTCACTGATTGTGACCAAGCCAAGTAGTTGGTCCCATCAAGTTTAACTGTAGTTATAGCCAACATAGAATCGGATGGGGTTCCCAAAATCTGTCCATATCCAGCAGCATTCTTGTTTTCAAGGCTTGAGAAATCCATCATGTAATGGCTCCAATTAGGATTTTCAATAGGTTTCCCAAAGTACTGGGGGTCTTGATGAGTTTAGTTTGAGCTGAATAGGCAACAACAACTAGCTCACAGAATCAGTTCAAACTTGATAACTATGATAGTCCAGTTCGGTGGTAGTTCTTTCTATATTGTTTCAGCCTTCAAAGGACACCCAACAAACCTCCAATCACAAGGTATTTCAGGTTCCCAACAGCCGTTGTCCCAAAGAGAAGAAAAAAAGGCCACAGTCCTTAAGAGACCTTTCGTCGAACACTCAATGTGCAGTAGTTACAGCCTACTGTTAACTAGAAGAAACCACTTCAAAGTGTTCAGTATAGGTCCAAGAAGAGGCTGGGATGAAGATGAGACTAGTACCACTTAGTTTAGATCAGTTTCAGCAGCTTGGCAGTCCAATAATCAGCCGAATAGCACTTCCAAAACAACCCAGAAATTTCTGAGTAGAATCAGTCCATCAACAGTGGGACGAATGGAGGTGGGCTTTGAATGCTTTAACAGTCCTCCCAAACAACAAAAAATAACCCAGCAAAGGACTGAGAAAAAACTTATAGTAAGAGAGTCTCTGGTTTGAACTATAAACCAGGCCGAACACTTGTTCTTTGAGATAACTTCGAAATTCTTTTTCTCTGATTTCAAATCAGGCCAAACAACTTGCTCTCTGATTCTTCCTGGTCACTGAACCCTTCTCCAAGTGTATAGAAACTTGGGCACCCTCCAATGACTTCCAAGAACCAGGCGGATGACTGTAAACTTTCAGCCCTAGAACCTCCTCATGCAGTTGGCTGAACTAGAACCACACGAGGGACACACCAATGGGCCTGTTCTGATACCAAGTTGAAAAACAGTCCACTTGATGTATGGAACCGTTTGAAATTAGATGTAAACCAGAAAATAAACAAACAAGAGAGGAAGAGAAGAGAGAGCTGGCGGCAATGAGCATTAGAGAGTAAGAGGTTCGAACATAACCTCTCTCTAACACTCTAAACATCTTATTAATAAGTTAATCTTTGACAAATTACAGAGAGGCCCTTGAGTGGGCAGGAAAATACAAAAACAGAACATTTCAGAGTATGGGCCCAGAATAAGGCCCACAACAGAGAGAAACATAACATAACATGAAATGACAGTCTATGGGCCATTCGGCCCATCTTCTCTACAATACCCAATTCCTCAAGTAGTGATCTCAGCCATAGAATTTCAGCCACTCCGTTAGCCATTGACCTGTATTCAGCTTCAGCACTAGATCGAGAGACAACGCTCTGTTTTTTACTCCTCCAAGAGACAAGGTTACCTCCCACAAAGGCACAATATTCAGAGGTAGACCTTCTGTCATCAACACTCCCAGTCCAATCGACATCCGTATAGACCTCCACCTTCATGTGGTCATTGTTCTTGAACAGTATACCTCTACTCGGGCATCTCTTCAAATATGCTAATATTCTTTCTGCTGCAAGAAGGTGCGTGGTTCTAGGAGAATGCATGTACTGGCTGACAACACTAACTGCATAATTGATATCTGGCCGAGTGAGGTAGAGATATAGGAGCTTTCCCACTAATCGCTGGAACATAACTTTGTCTTCAAGAGGCTCCCCACTCTCTGCACTAATCCTGTGGTTCTGTTCAATGGGTGTATCTGCATGCTTGACACCTAACTTTCCAATTTCCGCCAACGGATTTAGAACATATTTCCTCTGAGAGACAGATCCCCTGTTTAGATCTAGCAACCTCAATACCCAAAAAATACCGTAGTGCACCAAGATCTTTCACCTCAAACTCTTGATGAAGGAGCTGTTTGAGGGACTCAATCTCATGGCTATCATTTCCTATCACCACAATATCATCAACATATACTGCAAGTAGTGTCAGAGAGGACTCCACCCTCTTGATGAACAGTGTATGATTTGACTGGGCCTGTACATAACCGAACTTCCCAAGGGCTAGTCTGAATCTATCAAACCAAGCTCTAGGTGACTGCTTCAAACCATACAATGCCTTATTGAGCCGATAGACCTTCTTACTTGTCTCTGTATCATAGAATCTAGGAGACAACTGCATGTAAACCTCTTCCTGTAGGTCTCCATTCAGAAAAACATTTTTAACGTCCATTTGGTACAAAGGCCAAGTGTGGCTTGCTGTAAGAGATAATAGAACTCGAATGGTGGTCATCTTGGCTACCAGGGCAAAGGTCTCCAAGTAATCTATACCATTAGTCTGGGTGAACCCTTTTGCAACTAGCCGAGCTTTGTACCTCTCAATGGAGCCATCCGCATTGTGCTTCACAGTAAATACCCATATGCATCCAACTGGTTTCTTTCCTTTGGGCAGATCAACTAGCTCCCAGGTATTATTCTTCAATAGGGCATCCATTTTAACTTGCATTGCACCTTTCCACTCCGGGACTGATAGGGCTTCTTGCACTGTTCTTGGAATAGGGACATTGGCAACGGAAGTAAGATAGGACCTGTAGGAGGGAGATAGGCGATAATAGGATAAAAACTGGGAAATGCAGTGGGCTGTAGATGTGGTGCAATGCCGTTTCCCTTTATGGGCGACAATGGGAAGGTCAAGGTCGTTTGTAGGAGGTGAAGTGGCAACAGTGGAAGGAGTCTCTATGGGCCCTGGGACTGTAATACCTGGATTTGAAGCCATAGAAGAGGTTGGAGCTGGCTTGAACTGCTGATGACCGGGATCAACCTGCCTGCATCGCCTGTGATAGACTCTCAACTCCTGATCCCTCTGACCACCCTCACTATTGCAGCCCTCATCACCCAATGGAATAGGTAAGGAACAGCCCCAAAAGTATTAACCCCATCCTCATTATTGCAACCCGAGGAAAAGCACGAGATGTGACCTTTCCTTTAAAGCTAGTTACAGAATTATAAGTACAAAAGAAATTACACTGAAGCCCAAAATAAAGTATCTCGGAGAACCCCTTGTTTTGCAAGTGAATCAACCAATGAGTTTGCTGATCTGCCTACCCACTGAACTCTGATTGTCATATTCCTTGTTAACCATTTAACCTTTTTGAGAAGATCTCTAAAACCCCAAATTACAGTGTTCAGATCCTTAAGCCAACCCACTCTCACTTGGGAATCCCCTTCAATAATCAGATGCTCTATGCCTAGCTGATTTGCAAGCTGGATTCCTTGTGCAACAGCAAGTAATTTGGCCCTTAAAGAGTCTCCCACACCCACAGGACTTGAGTACAAAGATATAATGTTACTATCTTTGTTTCTCAGCACTCCTCCTAAGCCTGAAGGTCCTGGATTTCCTTGGCTACTTCCATCAAAGTTCAGGTTGATAAACTCCTCCTCTGGTGGCATCCATTCAACCCCATGTCTGTCCTTCCTGGTAGAAGTATTAGCCACTGCTAACCAGCTTCTCCATAGGTCATCAAAAGAGTATGCATTAAAGATCTTTAGAGTTTTCAGCCACTGAATTGCCCTTGTCAAAATACGTTCTTTAACTTCCGAGAAACTTCTTTCTTTTTCACAAAAGATTCTGGTGTTCCTTTTCTCAAACTGTCCACAACAAAGCTGCTCTTATGCACTTCCACATAATTCTCCCTCTCTTTGTGTGCCATTCAAAAATAGACGGACTAAACAACAAGCTAGCATCAGATGGCAGGTTCCACCTACACTCAAATAACGTAAGAATCCAATTCCATAAAGTTGTAGTAAAGGAGCAAGAGATTAGTAAATGGTGACAGTCCTCATTTTGAGATTTACAAAGAACACACCAATTAGGGGATAAGCACCAATTTGATCTTCTCTTTTGTAGGTTTTCAAAGGTGTTAATCTTACCATAATAAACTTCTCAACACAAAACAACAATCTTTGGGGGAATGGGCCTAGTCCAAAATTCTTTAATTGGGAAATTCTGAGGTGTAGAAGTGGAACAAAGGGACTTGAAGAAAGAGGAGCAAGTGAAAAAACCTTTCGGGTTAGGGGTCCAAATTCTTGTGTCAGGTTTGAGGGGATCTAAACAAATAGACTCAAGTGAAGACAATAAAACTGAAACACAAGCACTTTCATCATCACATAACCCTCTACAGAAACCAAAATCCTAGTTTAGGGCCACGGAAGAATTTGAGTAGGAAATAAAACTGGAAACCGACTCTTCCTTATAAAGGGAAAGAGAGTAAAGAGAGGGAAAAAGGTCTTTAAGAGGTTGGTTGCCCACCCAAATGTCTTCCAAAAAAAGAACATTGTGTCCAAAATTAACATCATACCTGACCATATTGAGAAAATGGGGTAGAATTCCGTGAATGGCCTTCCAGGGTGTTGCAAGAGTCACCTGTCGAGATACCCCAACATCCCAACCGTTCTGCAAACAGCCATGAATACTATTCACCACCTTGTGCCACAACCTCTCTCTCTCTAACAGCCATCTCCAAAGCCACTTCCCTAGTAGAGCTTCATTCTTAAGAAATAGATTTCCCAATCCTAATCACCCTTCTTCCTTACTCTTGCTGACTATCTCCCACCTAATCAAATGATCCTTCTTCTCTTCCCCTGGCTCCCACAAGAAATCCCTCATTACCTTTTCTAGCTTCTTGGCTTCCCTTGAGGGTATCTTGAATACAGAAAGAAAATAAACCAGAAGACTAGCAAGTGTCGCCCTTATCAAGGTCACTCTACCCCCTATCGAAATGTAACTTTTTTTCCAAGCAGCCAGCCTCTTTTCAAACTTTTCCACAATTGGATACCATAATCGACTTTTTTTTTGGGTTAGCTCCTAACGGAAGACCCAAGTAGGTTAAAGGCCAATTAGACATGGAACACTCTAGAGAACCTGTAGTTGACAACTTTCACATTTTAAACTAGACATCTGGACTAACTCAAATAAACTAGGAAATAGACTTCTTAAAGACTTAAAAGACAAATGACCCAACCTATTATGCCAAAGCATAATTTGACTCACAGACTGAGAAACAAATGGCCTTTCAACTTCTTTATCTTCTCCATGTAGACACCCTCCAATCAGTTAGATTCTATTCGTCTCACGGCTAATTCCAATCACCTTCCTTGTCTCTAGATCCTGAAAAACACATCGATTAGGGAAAAAAGTCACTGAACAGTTTTGATTTTTAGTGATGTCACTAACTGACATTAGGTTAGTACTAAGTTTAGGAACATGAAAACTGAGGACAAGGAGATGGCATCCGATAATCTAGTGTCTCCCTTCCCAAAAATGGGAACAAGAGATCCCATCAGCAATGGATACTCTATCTCTTCCAGAGGATAAGCAATAAGTAGTAAACAGAGAAGATAAACCTATCATGTGGTTAGATGCACCTGAATCTATGACCCAACAATGTCCATTATTACCTAGGCTTGAAACATGATATGCTGATGCCCATGTACCTGAATGAGCAAATGCCAGGTGGGAGTAATTGGTGGCTGAGATGACAGAGCTGAAGTACAAACTTCACTTTCTAACTGAGTCAGAGCAGCCCGGACAACGACTAAAGTGTCTAGGGATGTGGTTCTTGTGCTGGAAGATGAAGCACCATCAGTAGTCATAGCCATATTGGCATTCCCCCTTTTATTTCTGATCTTTGCTGGCATTAAATGAGGATAAAGTTTCCAATAAGTATCCTTAGTGTGCTTTGGCTTCTTACAGTGGTCACAAACTAGGTCCTTCTTATCATCCTTTGTGTCCCTTTCCTTGTCACCCCCAAATTTCGGTTTTACGGCTGTCAAGGCTGATTCCATGGGCTGAAACTGCAACATTACCTTTCTCTTACTTTCCTCACTATGCACTAAAGAATAGGCTTGAGATAAGGTCACACTCTCCCTTGTGAGTAATTGTTGTCTCACAATATGATAATTTGAATTCAGACCAGCTAGGAATTCAAAAACCCTATTGGTCTGAACTTGTTTTTAATAGGTTTGTGCATCATTCTGATTCTCCCACTCAATAGTTTCTAGATGGTCAATTTCACGCCATAATGATTTCAAAGTTGAAAAGTAAACTGAAATCAGAAAATTGTTTTCCCCCATGTTTCCAGTCCCCAAAAAACCTTCCCCTTGAGTCTTAAACTCAGCTCCTGCCATTTCTGTAGTAGGTTTACCAAGAGAAACCAGTTCTCAGTAAAGGGATTCCTCAAAAACAGATTTGGAGGCTGAAAACAAGTCTAGAATTCACTCAGAAAACAATTTTAAATGATAAAACAGGTTTAGGAACCAGTCAAAGATCAGGTCTGATCTTAGGGTTAAGGACACTTGGAGAAAACCTTGTGAGAACAACAACAATTCTCAGCCGCACCCTCCAAAACAGATTCACAGTCAGGTTTTTCTCAGCCACACCCTCCAAAAAGGTTCAAAGTCAGATTTTTTTCAGCCGCACCCTCTAAATAAGGCTCACAGTCAAAACTCGTCGTAGGGTTAAGAATAAGCCCTAGAAAAAAACTGAGAAAATAAAGGAAGCTCAGCCGCCCCTTCTAGATAAGTCCAACTTATCTCTTACTGCTGCTGGCCTCAAGAAGAGATGAAAATTTACCCAGAAAATTCTGATTGCCACCTTCAATCTTGATCAAAACCTAATCTTGATCCCTTTAACCTTTTCTGATTCTTCTTGATTACCAAGAACATTCTCCAATCTTTGGACAACTGCTAAAAACTTCTGGTAACCTCCAAGAATCAGCTGAAAGGAATGATCTTTCTAAACTTCCAGTCTTAGGCAATTCTCATGTGGTTGGCTGGATTAGACTAACATGAGAAGCCCTAGATCTTGCTGATACCAAGTAGACAATTCTGGACTGTGATCAGTCCAATTCTTGATGCAGATTTAAAAGAAAGAAAACTGGCGAAGAGAGAAGAAGAAGAAAGAGGAAGAAAGAAGAGAGAAGAGAAAGATGGAAGAAAGAGTGATAGGCTATATCTGCCACCCCACTCATCTATTTATAATAACATTAAAAGATGATAATTACATTTAAGTCCCTACTGTTTACATAGGCAAATAACAAAATAACTAATAAACTAACTTTGCTAACAACATCCTAACAACAAATATAAAACTAACTAACAGCAGCAGTGGGGACCACAATAAATAACTAACAACAAAAGTTATTGCTCTGCATCTCTACAAATGATTTCATGTGTAGGTTTGATAGACAAAAAGTCAAGAGGAGAAGAGACACAATATGAGAGCAAAAAGTTAGAGTGGACGGCTACCCCACTCATTATTATATTAGGGTGAATTAAAATAAGATGAAAAGACATAACGACCCCTAATTACATAAACAACATTTTTTATTAGCAACAAAAATTTCATTAACTCTGCCCAGCTGCTAAGAAAGCACACACCCAACCAAAAAGTACAATAGCTCATGAAGGGGATCCTCAATACAGAAAACAAAACAAAAACAACTAAACAAAAAGCAACTTGTTACAGATTACAACCCAGCCCAGGGCAATCCTACACTAGCTGCTCCCTCAGTAGTCCTTCTCTTACCTTCGCAAAACCACTAGCCTCATATTTTCTTGACCATGGGATTATCCATCAGAGTACTTGTCCTCGTACACCTCAACAAAACGGGGTTGCTGAGAGAAAGAATAAGCACATATTGGAGGTGGCTGGAAGCATCATGTTTAACTCCAATGTGCCTATACGTTTTTGGGGAGATGCCATTCTTACAGCTGTATATCTCATCAACCAAATTCCTTCACAAGTTCTTGACATGAAACCTCCATTCACTCTTTTATATCCTGATAAAAAGCTGTTTACCGTTCCTCTTAAAACCTTTGGTTGTACATGCTTTGTTCAGACTCTTGGTCCTCACCGTTCCAAATTTGATCCTAAAGCTTCAAAATGTATGTTCCTTGGTTATGCACAAACTCAAAAGGGATATTGTTGTTATGAACATACTTCTGGGAGGAGATTTGTCTCTATGGATGTCACTTTCTTTGAGGATGTAACTTATCATCCTAGGGTTTCTTCTCAGGGGGAGAGTAGTGAGGTTGGGGTTAACTCATCAGAAGTTCCTTTACCTATCCCATTGAGTGAAGAGGGGTGTAATGGGGAGGGTTGTTAGAGGTGCCGGGATTTGAGAGTCTATTACAGACAGTGGAGGCAGGTTGATTTCGGTCATTAGCAGTCTAGGCCAGTCCCAATTCCTTCTGTGGATCCAGGTCCAGGTACCACAGTTTCTTTTTCTTCTATTACAGATGAGATACCTTCCACTGTTGAGCCTTCACCACCTTTTGTTGAGCCCTCACCTCCATTGAATGACCTTGACCTCCCCATTGCAGTCTGTAAAGGCAAATGCTGTTGCACCTCATCCACAATCCATTGTATTTCACAGTTCTTGTCTTATGATCATCTGTCTCCTTCTTACAAGTCCTTTCTTGCATCCATTGCTGATATTCCCATTCCTAGAACAGTGCAAGAAGCCTTGTCAGTTCCTGAGTGGAAGGATGCAATGAAGGTAGAAATGGATGCCCTTATGAGAAACAATACCTGGGAACTAGTTGATCAACCTAAAGGGAAGAAACCGGTTGGATGCAAATGGGTGTTTACTGTAAAGCATAATGCTTATGGTTCCATTGAAAGGTATAAGGCCCGATTAGTTGCAAAGGGATTTACTCAGACATATGGTATAGACTACTTGGAGACTTTTGCACTAGTAGCAAAGATGGCCACTATCAGAGTTTTATTATCTCTTGCAGCCAGTTACTCCTGTCCTTTGTTTCAGATAGATGTTAAAAACACCTTCCTCAATGGAGACTTGCAAGAAGAAGTTTACATGCTCTTCAAAAGTTTATAGTGCAGAAATAAACCAGTTGTTAAAAACGCCTCTTGGATTTTATAGTGCAGAAATAAGAAAGAAGGTTTGCTGGTTGAATAAAGCCTTGTATGGACTAAAACAGTCCCCCGGAACCGGTTGTTTCTCAAAGAAAGTATGTTCTTGATTTGTTGGAAGAGACAGGAAAACTGGGTGTTGCGCCTGCTGATTCACCTATTGAACAAAATCACAAGATCAGTGCAGAAGGTGGAGAGCCCCTTGAAGATAAATCTATGTTCCAACGGTTAGTTAGAAAACTCTTCTATCTTTGTCTCACACGATTGGACATCAGCTATGCAGTCGGTGTTGTTAGTCAGTATATGCACTCTCCTAGAACTACTCACCTACTTGCAGTTGAGAGGATATTGGCATATTTGAAGAGATGTCCAGGCAGAGGTGTACTATTCAAGGATAATGATCACATGAAGATAGAAGTTTACAAAGATGCTAATTGGGCTGGGTGTCTTGTTGATAGAAGGTCTACTTCTGGATATTGTGCTTTTGTAGGAGGTAATCTTGTCTCTTGGAGGAGTAAGAAACAAAATGTTGTTTCTTCTTCTAGTGCTGAAGCTAAATATATGTCCATGGCAAACGATGTGGCTGAAATACTAAGGTTGAAATCACTATTTGAGGAGTTGGGTAGCTGTACTGTGATAATCAGGCTGCTATTAATATAGCCCATAATCCAGTATAACATGACAGAACTAAGCATATTGAAGTGGACCGATATTTTATTAGAGAAAGGGTTGCCTCTCAAGAAGTGTGCCTTCCATATATCACCTCCAACATGCAGCTTGCTGACCTTCTCACCAAGGCTGTTTCAAAGAAGAAGTTAGAAACAGATTTATACAAGTTGGGAATGACAAACATCTATTCCCAACTTGAGGGGGAGTGTAGAGAACACTGATGTGGTCCCCACTGTGCTGATATGACTGTAGTTAGCAGTTAGTTATTTCAGTTGTTAGTTGGTAGTTTATTTCAGTTTATAGCTATTAGTTTCTTTTTATTATTTTGCCATGTAAGCAGTAAGGGTAATTCAGCCCTTTTACTTTTATTTGAGAATTAATATAAATTGTAAGAGTGGGGCAACAGTTGACTGACTCTCTTTTCTTAAATCTCTTGAATTCTTCTTCTCCTCTTATCTTTTCTTATCTTCTTCTCTCTTCTCAATCTTTCTTTGTTAATTGCACATTAAACCTAAGACTGATTGTAGTCCTATTCGACTACAACATACACCATGGGACGTCCTCTTGAATATGTCCAATTAATTCATCTATGATCAATACAAATAAATTAGGGATGAGTGCTAAAACTTGGTAAAGACCTATTGTAACCGCAAAATCTGATGACTCTCCCACAGGTGTTCTAGCATTGATTATTGCATTCTCATACATATCCTTAATTAGGTCTATATACTTATTGGAGACTCCTCCAAGACCCACCATATTATCTCTATGAGGACTCTATCATATGCTTTTTCTAGGTCAATGACACCATATGGAGACTCTTCTCTCTAAACTTTTCTATCAGTCGTCTCAAAAGAAATATAGTTTCCATGGTTAATCTCCCTAGCATAGACCCAAATTGGTTCTCTATTTTACTTGTTTCATGTCATAACCTCTGCTCTTCAGTATAAACAACAATTTAGTTTTCCAGAACTAGCTTGTTGCATTTTACATTCACATGATTTTTCACAGGATTTATTTGGTCATTGAATAGTTGCATAGTTATCCTTAACGGTATTTTTTTTGTTGCAGATAATTATTAATAGTCTTTTCAAGTGATCAGAGCTTAGCTTACACTTTCTTTGATTGAAGTGACTTGATTTTATTTTTTCTGGTATCTCATTTTTGGTTTTTGTAATGGTGCTAAAGCTTGATCAATCATAGATTGACTTCACACTTACAGGAAAAGAAAGTCTAATTTTCCATTGTTATGGCTATTCTACAGCTTCATCAGTGTGGGAGTTAATTATACGGTGTGTGTAATTGTGGTGAAATCGTAAATCAGAGAATCAAGTTGGTTGGTGAAAATGACTATAACTGGATATGCTTCTGCTATCAATCCAATTGGGAAAGCTAATGGAACAAATCTGTGGAAGTTGCATTCAACTCGAGGTTATAGATTCTCTTCTATTTTCACTTACAACAATCCATTAGCCTTTGGAAGGAGTGTTTTCATGGGATATCATTTGAGAAGGCCAAGGAAGCATATTGGCCCCTTGCAGGTTTGCTATTGCTGCATTTATAGTTTTATTTATATTTATGGAAGATTTGCATGAAAACATAAGGAAAAGAGATAAAACCATTATTTTTATGATGCAGGTTGTTTGCATGGATTATCCAAGACCAGAACTTGAGAATACTGTTAATTTCTTAGAAGCTGCTTACTTATCTTCATCCTTTCGTACTTCTCCCCGTCCAAACAAACCATTACAAGTTGTAATTGTTGGTGCAGGTAAAAGTGAAACTTTTTTCTTGGCTTTCTTTGCATTTTATCAGTTGCAAATCTTTGCATTTTCTGTGTCCTGTTTAGAGGTGCAGAAATAGAGACTAGAAGAGAATTGAAAAAAAAAAGAAAAACGAGAAGGGAATAGAGAAACAAATGGTAGAAGAGAAAAGAACTATCCATTGGGCTGGCACCCCTCCAAAAGACAATAATACCCTTTTAAGTTAAAAGGCAAACATATCCTTACTAACATAAATACCTAAATACTCTTATTCTCTTTTTTTGGTAATAAATAAAAAATAAAATTTATTGACAGAAAAGGAAAGTACAGCTGAGGGTGATAAGGGATCAGTAGAAATACAAAAGGATGCAAAAATAGGCACTCAAAGAAGAAAGACAAAATACAAAAGCCAAGAAAAGACAGCTTTTAAGCCAACTCAAGAATGTTCCAAAATCCAACCAACACCAAGATCTTCTTTTGTAACCCCTTCAAGCTCTGGGAGAATGAGAACCCAATCCATGATCCTTTTACCGCAAAGAAGAGTGATATGGTCTCCCTTGATCGAGCTTCATCTTCCAATAATCCATGGAGAACCCAATCCATGATCCTTTTACCGCCTGAGGCACGCCTTTTAAATCACTGAGTAGAAGTTTCAATGTTGGGGTGTCGGCATTGGGCAAAGTGTTGGGAGGGTGGCGGTCAGGTAGTTTAGGAGTTTTAATTTTGCTGGAAGATTTCTGGAGATTGTTTCATCCTCTTCATTTTTCTTTCTTATTTTTGTTGTATTTGGCTTGTGTTGCTCTGGGTGTTGTCTCAACACCTACTGCCATCTGTAATCAAAATTTTAATGAAATATTCTTTTATCTTTCAAAAAAAATATTGCATATGCAGTCTGTGTTGTGAGTCAATTCATGCATGCTCCCAAAAATTCTCATATGAAAGCAGTTCAAAGAATCTTTGATACATAAAGACTTGTCCAAGAAAGAAAATGGAAATTGATGCTTATACCTATGCAGATTGGGGAGGTTTCATTAGTTATAGAAAGTCCACAACTGGGTACTAAACCTCTATTATAGGAATCTAGTTACATTGAGGAGTTAGAAACAAACTGTTGTGGCTAGATTCAATGCTGAGGCATAGTATAGGGCTATGGTCCATGGTGCTACAAAATTGTTGTGGCTTCAAATTCTGATGGAGGAACTGTGAGTCAAAGTTACTAGTCCTCTTAAGCTTTATTGTGATAATCAAGTAGTAATCAATATAGCAAATAATCCTATTCAAGTATTCAACATGACCGAAACACATTGAGTTTGACAAACATTTTGTTCAAGAAATGCCTTTGTATTCCTTACATGCCCTTTGGAGACAACTTGCAAATGTGTTCATTAAAGGATGGATGAAAGCTAGGTTCCATGAATTGTTGGGGCAAGCCGAACGTGATAAATATCAATGGTAATTGATGCAAAAGCAGAAGCAGGAAATACTTAATGGGGAAACAAACGAAATTTATTTTTGTGTTATAGGTTATTGGTACTATTTCTGTTTTTTTTTTTTTTTTTTAATTTTCTAGTTGTGGGTTAAGAATAGGGTTCTGTTTTTAGATTTTCATTGATATTTCGAAATTACTATTTATGGTAACTCTCGGACTTACTATTTATAGTAATTATTGCAATCACTATTTTAGCAAGCTCGCGGTTTACTATTTTTAGTAATTTCTGATGTCTTTAAATTAAGTAGTTTTAGTGATATTAGGAAATTGTTATTAGAGTTGTTTAGGAGTTGGGGGCCTTATTTAAGTGTCCTAATGGGTTAGTTATGGATTTGTCTTAATTTTAAAGCAATTATGAGATCTGTTGGGTCAATTTCCCAATCCAAATTGGAGTCTGAAAAGGGACATCCGAGTTAGTAAGTTGAGTCTATAAATAGAGTCATTGTAATTGGGGTTCAAGAAAGAGTAATTTGAAGAAATAAAGTTTAGTTTAGTGAATTCTGGTTGTTGCCAAAAATTTCTCTTCTCCCCGTCTCTCTTGTTTCTTCTTCCAAGTGATCTATCTCTGTGCTGTTTATCCTAACAGCAAAAGTTCTCTCTCTCTCTCTCTAATTTCATTCTCATTCTTTGATGACAAGCATTCTACTTGCTTTACCACATATTCATCATCCCTAATCATCCACAGCTCTCATTAAAACCCACAAAACCTACCACCAGATCCTAAGTTGGATGAACAAGGGTGGGTGGGAGGAGGAATCAAATATTTTCGGCTTTGTTGTAAGCATGTTTTTTTATCTATTAAGGGAGAGTTAAGAGGTTTTATCCCTCCATTTATTGCTCTTTGTATGAGGGTGGGCCTTGGCACAATGGTTGGGTTGCACCATTGCGACTTGGATGACCAGGGTTCAAATCTTGGAAACAGCCTCTTTGTATGTGTAGGGTAAGGCTGCGTACAGCTGTCCCTCCCCAAACCCCACATTAGCGGGAGCCTCATGCATTGGGCTGCCCTTTTTATTGCTCTTTGTATTTTTTGTTTTAATCTAATGAATCTGATCCAGCTATTGATAAAAAAAGTTGGTAGGACCCCTACCCATCCTATATCAATAACTTTGGGGGGAGTGTTGTATGAGATAAATAGTCTGGGCCTCTTATGTTATGTTGTTTTTTTACTGTACTGCCCTTCTAAGGGCTTCTTTATAATTTTACTATGTTTTAAACCCAAGTATAAAAGCTATTTTGGTTTGGGCAGTGTAGGTACATGTTGATCACTACAACCGCAATAGCGTAGAAGGTGCTAAACCAATGTCACAGAGACACCCGTGACGAGTCCACGACTCGACACAAAGCTGCGATGAGCTCAAAGCCCAAAACGAGCTTGCGATGAACTCACCACGAACCTACAGCAGACTCAAAGCTGCGATAATGACACTCCCGAAGTCATCAGGGATCTGTGATGAGCACAAGGCCATCTCAAGCCCGCGATGAGCACAAAGCCATCGCAAGCTTGCGATGAGCTCATAGCCATCGCAGACCTGCGATGAGCTCACAGCCATCATAGATCAATGACAAGCGAATAAACATGATGACTGATCAATGTCATTCATGATAGGATGCCCAGTCAAATTAAGAGAGATACGTAAGATTAGTAATGACATCATTCGTGACACGTCAGTATAGGAGACCCACAAAAGAAAGTAGTGTACAATGTGTTATGAGAATCCTCAGATGAAAGGAAACTTCGTCCTTGAGAGATCTCATAAGACGTGTGGTGAACCCTTAGCGGTGTTCCCCTGGCAATTGACACCGAATCTAAGATTCCCTTTCCAAATGGGAATCAAATACTTTTAGCTCATTCCTTTTAGGACCTCGTGATCACTCCCTATAAAAGGAGGCCTAACTCAGAATGAGAGGGACATTCTGTCAATTAGAGCCTCTAGCCTACCCTTTGCCCTTAGCCTTCCTTCGTCTTTCAAGGAGACCACCACAAGTAGCCTTACCACACCACTCACAGGCAGAAAGATACAATCTTCTGCCACTTTTTCTTCAAAACTTCTTCTCTTATATTCTTCAAGATTTGGATACAAACATTATATATCAATTGCCAACACTTAAAGGACCATTCTACCCCTAACAGCCCATAACTCAAAAAGGAAAATAAAAATATAAAAAACAGCAATTACAATAACTAAACACAGCTAACTGAACCATAAACCAGCCATTAATAAATCTTCAACTGCATAGTAAACTGAAACCAAAACAAGATGTTATAATTGTTTAGAACATTTGGTGGTTGTTGTTACCTTTTGTGTTTCCTTTTTTCTTTTGAATTGTGGATATTGTACCAGTGGTTGATATCACCTTCTTGGATGTAGTTTTTTGTTTTTCTTGCTAAAATTTCCATTTTATTTATTACCAAAAAAATGACATAATTGTGACGAATACAACATATCTCTCTATCTCATTTTTCATATTCCATCACATGGGATATGCTCTCTTGGTATTTCTTCTATGTCTTGACAGCTTTTATCCCCATTATCTCTTTATTTATTTTTTAACAATTTTCATGTCTTTCATCTAATATTCTCTTTCAGATTCTTACATTATTTACATCTCTATTTGATTATAAGTACTTATACTAAGCAAGTGTATATACTACATACAGATGAAATTGATCTACTTTGGAGAAATTTTGATGATCTTATTTGATTATATTTCTGAAATCTACATTTTAATTTACTCATAGGTTTAGCAGGTCTATCCACTGCCAAGTATCTAGCAGATGCAGGTCACATGCCTATATTATTGGAAGCAAGAGACGTTCTAGGTGGAAAGGTTTATGTGTTATCTTATTCTCTTGATTGTCTTTATTCTACAATAAGCCTTATGCTTTCTTATCCTTCAGTTTTGATTAGTCAACCGAATTGTTACAAACTTTTAATTAATAACTATAGTGTTGTGTAAAAGGTCAGTCTTGTCTTTATTATTCTTGGCAATAAAGCCGATTGAAAATAAGAGAGAAGAGAAGAGAAGAAGAAAGACTGGCAACAATAGAACAGTGCTAGCGGTGCCAACATCTATCAGTATATATAGGGCGACTAAAATAAAAAGGGAAAAGATCCTTGTGTCCCTACTATAAAGTGAAATACAATATCAAAAAAAATAAAAAGGCTTTAACCAACCAAACAGACCCTAACAAGACAAAATTAATAGACAAGAAATAAAATGAACTATTTCAACACCTCCCCCTCAAGTTGGAGCATAGATGTCAATCATGCCCAACTTGTCACACAAATCATTATGCCACACATGATGATAACCCTTGGTGAAGATGTCTGGAAGTTGTTTTTCTAAGCTGACATATGGAGCACTTCTCCATTCACAAGTTTTTCTTTAATAAAATGCTTGTCCACTTCAATGTGTTCGTCCTATCATGGAGGAATGGATTAGCTACAATGTTGATAGCAGCTTTATTGTTGCAATAGAGTGACATAGGGTTGCTAACTGCAAAACCCAGTTCACCTAATAGGTTTCTTATCCACATGATTTCAGCAAACCCATTAGACATAGCTCTATATTCTGCTTCAGCATTGGATCTAGCCACCACACTTTGCTTCTTACTTCTCCATGTGACCAAATTTCCTCCTACAAAGGCACAATACCCATTGGTAGACTTTCGGTCATCAACTGCCTCTGCCCAATTAGCATCATTATGTACTTCCACCTTTAAATGTCCATGGTTTTGGAACGACAAACCAGCTCCGGGAAACTTCTTGAGGTATCTAAGGATCCTCTCTACAACTTCAAAGTGAGTTGTCCTAGGATTGTGCATGAATTGACTAAGGACACCCATTGCATAAGCAATATCAGGCCTGGTCATAGACAAATACAAGAGTCTCCCTACAAGTCTCTGAAACTTCTTCACATCTTTCAAGAACTCTCCCTGACTGTCTCCCAGCTGATGGTTAGGTTCAATTGGTGAGTCAATTGGTTTCACCCCTAGCTTGCCTGTATCTTCTAGTAGATCTAGTACGTATTTCCGTTGGGAAATAAAGATGCCCTTGTGAGAGCGGACAATTTCAATTCCAAGGAAATAACGTAAGGGGCCTAGATCTTTCACCTCAAATTGAGTGGCTAAGATTTTTTTTAGTTTATGTATTTCAGTCTCCCAATCTCTTGTGATCACTATGTCATCCACATACACAATTAAAGCTGTAATTTTCCTTTCACCTTTCTTCACAAATAGAGTGTGGTCTGACTGACATTGTTTGAACCCCATTTGTTGAACTGCTAAGTGGAGCTTACTAAACCAGGCCCGAGGTGATTGTTTCAACCCATATAAAGATTTTTTTAACCTGCACACTTTCTGTTCACTACCTTTGGCACAAAAACCTGGAGGTTGGGTCATGTACACTTCATCTTCTAAGTCACCATTCAAGAAAGCATTTTTAATGTCCAATTGGTGAAGTTCCCAATCAAGATTTGTTATCAATGAAAGAAGAATCCTGATAGAGTTCATCTTGGCTACTAGAGCAAATGTCTCTGCATTGTCCACTCCATATACCTATGTAAAACTTTTTTCCACTAGTCTGGCCTTGTACCTTTCAATAGTTCCATCAGCCTTGTATTTCACTGTGAACACCCACTTGTAACCCACTGGTTCCTTCCCTTCAGGAAGATCCACCAACTCCCAAGTGCCATTTTTGTGTACTGCATCAATTTCTTCCTTCATTGCATCTGTCCATTTAGGTTTGGATAAAGCTTTCGTCACATTCTTAGGAATAGGGACACTGTCAACAGAAGAGAGGAATGCACGATATGAAGGTGAAATATGGTCATAGGACACAAAGTGAGAGATAGGATGATTAGTGGTACAGGATCTAACACCCTTTCTCTTAGCAATAGGAACATCAAGATCTTTTTTTTTTTATCAATAACACTAGATTCATTAAATTAAAAGAAAAGAGGGAATATGGATACAAAAGGGGAGATAAAATATCTTAGCTCCCAAAAAACAGAAAACAAAGGGAGTGCAAAGAGAAGAGATTAAAAACTAGCCCAAAAAACAAACTCCCTATTCACTCCTTGCTTGGCCAACCTATCCGCAAATGAGTTGGCACTCCTCTTCACCCAGCTGTACTGAATCTCAATGTCCCTACCCAGCCATAAGAACTGTTTTTTTTTTTTTTTTTTTTATCGTTAAAGTTCCACAAACCACTGTCCTCTGTCTTCAACCAACTAACCACCACCTTCAAATCACCTTTCAGGATCAAACGACTGATATTTAATTCCTTTGCTCTTCGAATTCCTTCAAGCGCTGCAAGGATCTCAGCCCTAAGAGAGTCATCTTCTCCAATAGGGCCAGAGAATAAAGCAATAACAATCCCTTTCTCATTCCTGAAGATTCCTCCAATCCCAGAGGGCCTTGGATTCCTTACACTGCTGCCATCAAAATTCAGCTTTATAAAGCCCGAGGGGGGAGGGGACCAAAACGGACAAAGAGTCCTCTTGCATCTAGCATTGGAAGCAATCTCTTTCCAGTTTCTTAGCAAGCCATCCACAGGAAAATCTGAAAACAACTCCAAAGATTTTAGCCAGTGGACAACCCTTAAAAGGATTCGATCTAACAATTATTCCAATGTTCTTTCCTTGTCGAAAAAAATGCGTGAGTTTCTTTCTTCCCACAATGACCAGCATACCGCTGCCCTAATACACCTCCACATAGTCTTCCCTCGCTTCCTAGGCCAACTGAAAAAAGGAGTAAACAAACCTTGGACAATCTCCGAGGGATACCAAGAACACCCAAAACGGGAGAAAACCCACTCCCAAACAGTTTTAGCAGCCTTACAAGAGACCATGTGGTGGTAGCCAGATTCCCCATAGCTTTACAAAGAGCACATCTATTAGGAATTAGACAATAGTTGGGTCTCTTTCTCTGAAGTAAGTCTAAAGTGTTGATTCTTTCCAAGAAAATTTCCCAACAAAAAAAACCAACCCGAGGAGGAATAGGCCTGCTCCAAATTTCCTTAACTGAAAAGGACAACCCAAAGGGGATAGGAGGCTGAGTTAAGGTTTCAAAGAATGAAACACAAGAAAAGGTACCAGGGCTAGAAGGGGTCCAAAATCTGGTGTCTTCCTTAGTAGGGTTTAGGAAGACAATCTCAAGGGAGGCTAGCAAAGTTACCAAGCTATCCATGTCTGTATCTCTAATTGCCCTACACAGGCCTAGGTTCCATCCAAAGCCTGAAGTGGAGGTTGAAGGGACCAATAAAGAAGATATGGGTTCATTTTTCAAGTCTGATAGAGCATACAAGGAAGGAAACTGGTCATTCAGAGGAGAATCCCCGACCCAAAGTTCCTAGAATTTTATTTGGTTACCAGAGTTTAGACCATACCTGATCCAAGGGGAGAAAATTGGAAGCAGATTGTGAATGGATTTCCAAGGAGAAGCAGCTGAAGCCCTTGCCAAGATTCCAGGGTCCCAGCCATTGTCTTCCAGCCCATGAATGCTAGCCACAATCTTAGTCCACAATTTATCCCTACCCCTAGAACTCCAGACACCCCTTGCCCATCTGCAATCAAAACCATTCTTTTGGACTCCTGAAGCATTACCACATCTGGATTAAACTTCTTAATTACCTCTTTAATTGTTGCTCTCTTCCTAATGCTACCTAACCCCCTCACATTCCAACTTAGGATTCTCATTGAAAACTCTTAGCCTTAACCCTAACTCCTCCAAGATCTATTTAGACCCTTTTCTTCTATCCCCTTTCACTTCAAACTTCTTGTCCCCCTCAATATCTCTTTTTAATCTCTCCACTTCACTCAACTTTCTATTCTTCATCTTGCTATCCTTTTTTTTTTTCATGTAGGCTTTTAGATCATTCGGGCTCTTCAGCTTGCACCCCAACTTTTTCACAAACTCTGCAACTGACTCTTCCCCACTAGTTTCCTCTTTTTCTAATGTTGCACTCTCCTCACTCCTAGGAAACTTCTCGTTCCTTCTCACTTTACTTCCAACAACAGCCCTTTCTGTCCCCTCCGTGCTCCCTCTTTGCATTTCCTTCCTCTTCACTTCACCCAAAAGGCTCTCTATGATTTCCCATATTTTTGTCTCTCTGCGAGTTTTCTCACCCACTTCCCCCCCTCGTAGACGCACTGTGGCTTTCAGACCAAGGGCTTCTGACTTTTGGTTGGGAAGAGAATCTGGAACAAGGGACACAGAGCGCTCATCAGTAGCCAAAACTGAATTGATAGAGTTGAGGGATTTACCTGAGGCAGATATATGAGGAAAGAGCATAGGCGAAGGAGTGGCAGTCACTTTCTTTTTTGAGAAATTAGAGCACTCTGTCTCCCTGAGTTGGGGGAAGAAAATCCCTGTCGCTGTATCAACACAAAGACCCCTTTCTGTACCCAAAATATGTACCTCTCTGTGAGGTACCCTTGTTCAACTCTGAGAAGACCCAAGCTACCTCCTTTTCGGCCTCTTGCAAAGCGCTAGAACTAGGGAAGGGCTCAGCCAAATTTGGGTTAAGATCATTCACCCGCTCCTCCCCCTCCTCCTTTCCCTCCCCCACCGAATCCCCTATGAACAAACAATCCAGGCTGAAAGAATCCTTGTTCTGTTCTTCAGATAGAGCTTCGTCTGCCGCACTGCCTAAACTCCCACATGATTCCGATCTTTCATCATAGTCAGAATCTGAGCCGCAGCTTATTCAACCTTAGTCAGCCTCTTCCTTCTCTTTTGTTCTAACTCTCAAATAGCGTGGGTTCGGGCGATCAAGAACGTTGTGTTTCTGCGCGTCGACGACTGGCCGTTGGACCCAGCACAGAGGACGGCGTTCTTCTGCCTTGCTCGCCATCTGAGCCCCTCCACAGTCGAGAGGGCGAGACCTAGACGATGATAGATGAATGTTGCCATCTATCATCGCCCCATGCCTGCCCCGCCCCACGTGATGACTTAAGTTGTCATGTGGGCTTTTAAAAAAACCACCCGATGCCTGCCCCGTCCCACGTGAAGGCTCACCCATTGACCCGTTCGGCCCAGGCTTCCTTAAAGCCGGTTCAGACAATGACTTTGAGTACACTCGAACCTTACCCCTTTTAGCCACGTCAGCATAGGACGGGCCACCCTCTTTAAACAACCCAACTTCAAAAAAATTTGAATTAGAAGCCTGAATAGGAAAGCTTCGAGACTTGGGGCACCCCTGCGACTGTTCCCCTTCCTCTATAGCTTGCCCACACGCACCAGGCTTTCCCGCCAGCCCCTGAAGGCCACGTGTACACCAACTTGCAGACTCGTTAGCTCCTTCAACATCTGTTCGTCTTCCCCAGAGCGAGGCTTCATCTTTTGAAGCTAACCAGACCTTGTACCAGGCATCTTCTGAGAGAACTTCGAAGGTGCGCGGCAAGTACTCCGGCTTGTTCCCAACAACCTTAAGTTCCACAGCTCTCAAGTTTCTTAAGTTAACCTCCAACAGAACTCCACCCAACGCTCTGACAATTTTCCTTAGTATTTGATCATTCCAAAGGTTGAAAGGAAGATCGAGAAGTTTGATCAAGAAGCTGTCGACTCTAGATTCAATTTCGTTGCAAACTGGAGCCCAATACTGGACCTGAATCAAACTTCCCTCTACATGGAATGTACTGAAATTCAGTTTCTTATCGCCAGTATCTAATAAAGCTTTCTTTTCAGCAAAAGGCAACAACACTACATCTTCATCTAAGCCCAACCTCTCTACAACTACTTCTAAAACCTTTGTCCAATCTTTTATCACTCTATCTGCCACTAGGACCATCCTCTTCTCCCAGCTCCCACTCCCTTCTTCCAAAGCTACTCGTCGGAGGACAGTCGAGCTAGACACCAAAACTTCAGGGTAGCTTAAAGCAGGGCACCTGATTACACAGGACAGAAGGATTACAATCCTTCAAGCCAAGGACTTCTTCCACTCTCCCTTCGACCTCCAGAAGAAAAGCTTGAAGATTAAAAGCGAAGGAAGCCCACCCTCTCCGCTTTTGGCCTTTCGGAATACACAACACTTGCCTTTTGTTATTACCAAAGAGTTCAATAACCATTATAAACCACCTGTTTCCATTCCTCTTTAGCACAGTTTCGAACATCTTACTCTCACAGGTCAACGAGTTTCTCCAACCATCTTCCCTTAAAGAATTAACAGTTCCATCTACAACACCTTTCAACCACACACATGCCTCCTCTGGTAGAAGAATCGTCTCCCTACTCCCTTTTTTGATTTTCAAGTGAACCTTCCCCTTTGTCCTTCCCTACACGAATAGGAAAGATTTGGCTTCAATGATCAACTCCAGTCTCCATTTCCCCGCCAGCTTGAACTTCCTCTCCTCTCCCATGGTTTTTGGCATTGAGTCCCACTTCTTTCTACACTTCTCAGGAGCATCAAGATCATTAATGACAGGGGAATCAACATTGAGAGGTATAGGCATATCAATAGGAGCAAGTGTACCTGGCTAATGAGAAGGATCTGCCTCCGGCGAATCCGATGTTGTTGGTTGCATAATGTCAGGTTCCACGACTCTTGAACTCTGCTTGCTTTTGTGGCGGCAAAGAAAAACATGGAATGGAGGAGGATCGGGTAGAGGAGGTAGTTGAGTCTGAGCCTGTTTCTCCTTAACCCTACTCTCCCCCTAAGGAGAAACCAAGAAGAGAGGTTGATTCTCAAAGAAGGATACGTCTATGGAGACATAGTACTTGTGAGAGGTGGGATCATAGCAACGATACCCCTTTTGAGATAAAGGGTAACCGAGGAAAACACAAGGAATAGCACGAGGATCAAGTTTACCCCGAGTAGGGGACAAGTTATGAACAAAGCAATGACACCCAAAAACACGCATTGGAATGGGGGACAACAGAGCTGTAGGAAACAAAAGCTGATGTGGGGCCTTATATTCTAGTAACCGAGGTGGCATACAGATAATGATGTACGTAGCACACAAAACAACATCCATCCAAAAGCGTTTCGGAACATTCATATGGATTAACAAGCCACAAGCTACTTTGAGAAGGTGACGGTTTTTTCTTTCAGCAACACTGTTTTGCTGGGGTGTCCTAGTACAAGAGCTTCATTGAAGAGATCCACTCAAAGCAAAGAATTCCGTGAGATCACTATGAAAGTATTCCTTTGCATTGTCCGACTGGAAAATATGAATTTCAGTTTGGAACCGAGTGAATACCATGCGTTGAAAATCTTTCAGAATTTTAGGCACTTCATCTCTAGATTGCATAGGATAAACCCAAATGTATCTAGAGTAATCATTGATCAAAGTAATGAAGTACTTGTATCCAGCCTCAGTAGGTAGAGTAATAGGGCCCCAAACATCAGAATAAACAATATGAAATGGAAATTCAGATCTTTTATTTCTCAAAGGAAAAGAACTTCTACAATGTTTACTCAATTGACATGTCTGACATTGCAACTGAGTCATTGACAAAGACTCTACATAACTTTTAATAACTCAAAAGAAAGATGACCAAGATGACTGTTTCATAAATAGGCTTGACTCTCACTGGACGAACTCAAGGACTCTGTAGCCACAAGACCAGCTTTATTCTCCAACACATAGAGACCATCCACCATGCTTCCTCTACCAATCGTCTTCCCCGAGGCCAAATCCTAAAACACACATGAAGACAGAAAGAAAGTAATTGAACAGTTCAAGGAGTGAGTAATACTACTAATGGAAAGCAAATTTATAGGTAATTTAGGAACATGCAGTACATTAGAAAGGGTAAGGCCGAGTGAGAGAGATATGGTTCCTTGGCTGGTTATGGTGGAGAAAGAACCATAAGCTAGTCTCACCTTATATCTCCGAGAGAGAAGGTTGTATGCTTGAAATAAATTTGACTTACTGGTCATGTGGTTTGAGGTTCCGGAGTCAATTACCCAAGGGGAATCAAAGGTATGAGATGACACATGGAAAGCAATGGCAGTGTTACCTGATGTAGACGTGAAAGAGGTAGAAGGAGTAGGACTAGAATCCATCTAGCGAAGAGTCTTACCATATAACTCCAAATGGTCACGAAAGGAGTTGATAATCTCTTCCTTAGGGTCAAAATTGGGATGCCTTTCCTGAGTTACCATGTGACTAGTCTCTTGAGATGCCATATTAGCTGAGTTATACTTTTTCTGACTCTGCTGAATTGGTTTCTTACCCCGATTAGTTGTTGACTTCTTACCCAAATCCTGTGCCCATTTAGGTTTTCCATGGAGATCCCAACATGTATCTCTGGTGTGTCTTGTCTTTTAGTAGTGAGTGCACCAAAGTTTACTCCTGTCATCTGTTCTCTTCTGAGAATCACCCTTCTTAAAAGAACCTCTGACATTAGTATCTGTACTTCCCCGGACAGCTAGGGCAATTGGTTCCCCCTCTGTACAATTCATCACACTTCTTCTACTCTCTTCTAACTGAACTAAGGCATAAACCTCCTGAACTGATGGCAAGTCTTTACTTCCCAAGATCTGCACCGTGATGGACTCATATGAAGGATTCAGCCCCAAGAGAAAAGCAAATACCCGTTGCTGAGAGACAAGTGACTTGTATGCCTTTGCATTTTTGTCACACTTCTAATTCACATTCTGATAGTGATCAAGTTCTTTCTAGATCGATGTCAGATCTGAATAGTACACCGAGAGACTCCTCTCTCCCTGCTTGCAAGTAGAGGATTCAACTTGCGGTTGGTATATCTTGGCATAGTGTCTCTGCTCTGAATAGGTGGACTTTGCTTGTTCCCATATTTCACAAGAAGTTTCAGCCCACATAAATGTCTTTCTTACCTGTGGCCACACGGAAACCAAGAGCCATGACATCACCATACTACTTTCATGGTTCCACCTATCATATTCAGCACTTCCGTTCTTCTGTTCCTTCACTTTCCCATTGATGTATCCTATTTTCTTCCTAGCAGTGATGTAGAGTTTTATTCCCCTAGACCATTCAAGGTAGTTCAGACCGTCAAAGGGAATAACAGCCATGGGAAAATTCATATCCATTCCCCCACTCACTCCATTTTGACTTCTTGAAACCCCTGAAGTAGCAGAATTCTCAGACGACATGGTCAATACAGAATTTTAGTCTATACTCTCAACTTAGGATCCCTCCTTATATCAGAAAAAAATTGCTCCACACACAAGTGACCAGTCCACACACACTTCGGTTTTGGACTTAATCTGAGCACAATAACTGCACCAGTTTCCAGAAAAAAAGGTATGATCAAACTGATTTTCAGACCTGTACGGGTTAATAGTCCCAGCCTACTAATTTTCCAGAAGGTCTACAAGCATTGATCATTAAGAGAGATCCTTACACACATGAAATCAAGCCAAAAAGCAGAGAAAACAGGTCATCTGTGACCTATAGTCTCCATTTCACAGGTACAGGATCATACGATCCACAACAAAAGAGGTATAAACCTCACAAGGGTCTGACGACATTCAGTAGTTCAGATTCATTTGTTTTTTTCTCTTGGTACACGACCAAGGAAAGAAAAGAAAGGAAAAAATAGGGCTGTACCAGTAGCAGATCAGATTCGATCAACCCAGATTCAATCCTCTGTTCTGCCCAGATTCAGCAACTTGAAGAAGAAAGAAACTTGATCGCTCTCACAGTCAATAACCTTGCTCTGATACCATCTTGGCAATAAAGTCGATTGAAGAAGAGAAGAAGAAAGATTGGCGACAATAGAACAGTGCTGGCGGCACCAGCATCTATTAGTATATATAGGGCGACTAAAATAAAAAGGGAAAAGACCTTTGTGCCCCTGCTGTAAGTGAAGTACAATAACAGAAAAATAAAAAAGGCTTTAACCGATCAAACAGACCCTAACAAGACAAAATTAATAGACAAGAAATAAAATAAACTATTTCAACAATTATGAAGTTACTAAAGGAGGGTACTGTAGTCATTTCATTTTAATTTAGTTTGTGGTCCATGTTACTAAAGGAAGAATTACAAATTAAGAGTCAAGTGGGAGAGTAATGTCTTCTTCTATGATCTTTTCTATCTTTCTACTGACATTGTCAAGGCTTGACTCAATTGTAATATATAGAGTTTAATATGAATTAAGTCTGCTTCCGATCTAGTTATTTTCTGTTTCTTTTTTTCTTGTGCACATTGTGTACTGCTTCCAAAGGTTAGGTCTTTGTGCAAAAATATTGGATGGCCTTTGTGGAAGGAAGATAATATTGGATGGCCTTTTCTTGTGCACATGGTAGTGGGACCTATACAAATGGCTTTTGTGGAAGGAAAACAACTATTGGATCAGGTGCAAATTGCAAGTGGATGTGTGGGTGCAAGAATTAGAAGTGAGGTGGAAGGTTTGATTTATAAGATTGATATTGAAAAATCTTATGACCATGCGGGTTGGGGGGTTTTAGAGGAGATGCTTAGGAGGATGGGATTTGTGAAGAAGTGGATGAGTTGGATTTTTGCATGCATTTCATCTTTTTTCTTTGGAGTATTAGTTAATAGTGTCTCAACAGGGAGGGGATCCTTTATCTCCAATGGTGCTTGTGTTTTGGTAGCAGAAATGTTAAGTAAGCTGTTAGAGGAGCGGCTGCGGGATTAATTAAAGGTTACAGGGTTGGGATGGAGGGATTGGTGGGTTTTGAATTCTATGTGGGAGTGATGGGAAGAAGGTAGGTAAGGATACCCAGTCTATGGAGGATTGAATTGTTGACCATGGCAAGGGTTTTTATTTGGCTGCGGTGATCTGTGAAAAGGGCATAAGAGGAAGTCAGAAAAGGAAAAGGATTGTAAGTAAGGTTACGGAGATTGCTTCAATGAATTCAGATGGGTTTGCAGGGCATAGGACATTTTTTTTACGAGAAAGAGGCTTCATGTCCAAAAGAAGAGCTTGAGGATACACAGTTGGAAACAAGGAAGATGGTGGTTGATGGTTGGACCTTAGGAGGAGAATCTGTAGCTGTGGAGGAATGCATGATTGGCTAAGCTTTGAAAATTTCAAGTGCTAACTCTAGGGAGAAAGCAGGTCGTGAGATGAAGGAAATTTCAGTTCAAGAAAACCAGTTAGAATTGGGGGATTTTTCTCAAAAAGAGGGTGGGCGGATGATTTCTAAGGAAAGGAGGAGGAGAGGCCATCTGGGAGGAAGAAAGAAGAGTTGGGGGAAAAGTTTGGATGTTGTGTCAACTAAGAGTTCAGAAGGGGATGGGTGGGAAGAGATAAGGAGGAGGGGTTTAGGGAGAAGGACGTTGAGCTGCTTAATAATTGTGGGGAGCCAGAGATTGATAAGGGTGATACGAGGAGTTCTAGAGAGTTTGAGGAAAGACTAAAGAGCTGGGTTGGGGAAAGGAAGGGAAGAAAATGAAGTAAGTTCTGAGACTACTGGGCTGAAGGTTTATAAAAGAAAGAGAACTTACAGAACTAAACCTCTGCAGGAGAAAAAGCTGGATGGAGAGGAAGAAGAAGAAAATGGAGATTCAAGCGAAGAGGATGTAATGATTGATGAAACCCATGAAGTTGAAAAATATGCTGATTTGGAGACTGTGGTAAATAAAGAGTTGGGAGTAAGTAAATTCCTAGGTCTGTTATTTTTATTTTTTATTTTTTTTATTTTGGGGGGGGGGGTGATAGGAATCGATCAGAACCCTTGAAGACTTATTCCAGAAAGAAGAAGGCCTTACAACAGGTCCTGATATGGCATAGTGATGGTACTTGGGATTTGGACTGAATTGAATACCAAGGGTATTTTTTCAATTTTGCAATTTTCTGTAGGGTCCACTGATAGGATTTAAATTGTCTAGTTATAGTTTGTTTATGTTTAAAAATTTCAGTCATTGCATAAGTAGGATTAGAGTTATTGAGTCTTCTTTGAATTGAAATACGATATGACAGCTGTTAAAAGACTGGTTAAAGTTGTTTTTCTTTGTGTTTTTATTTCTGTTAGTGTTGCAGGGGTACTGTTGTAATTCCCCTTCTCTTTATGTTATGTTTGGTCACCCTAATATAAATACTAAAAAGCTGGCGCCACCAGTATCTTTTGGTGCTCTCTCTTCTCTCTTCTCTGCTCTCGAATCTCTCTTCTCGCTTCTCTTCACTTCAGTTCTGGACAAGATGGTATCAGAGCAGGTTATCTGATCTGAAAGGAGATTGAGTCATCTATCTTCTTCCCTTCCTCATCGTGCTACTGATATATATATTTTTTTTTCTGAAGAACCAAGGTATTTTTTTGGACTGGTCTCAGAAGCTTCGTTTTCATCTTTTTTATTTTTTTTCCTGATCATGTATCAGGACAGACCTAAAAAAGGGAGAAACCAATCAGATGTGAGGTGATCAGCACCTGTACCTTCCTTTTTTTGTAGGATCAAGTAATCCTTGTGGTGGTTGTAGGTCAGAGGTAACTTGTATGTGCTGCGACAACAGCTTTGTGGAGTGTGTGTAGGTCGGAGATGACCCGTGTGTGCTGTGACTGTCAGTTTCAGTTGAAGAAGAGAAGAGACAAGAGAGTCACACGAAAATGGATGGGTGTGTACAGTACCACACGCCCAGAAAAAGATATTTATATATGGACAGTTCTGTCCTTACAAGTGTGAGATATGTACAGTAATGTACAAGGAGATATACAAAAGAGCCAAATAAAAGAAAGTAAAATTACAAAGTTACCCATCCATTTTCTTGGTGAAGGAGGCGAGACATGGAATGAGGATGATTCATGCCAGGAGGATGCACTCGTGGAAGAAGAATGAGGCCTCTGTTATTTGCAAGTAGTGGTTGCATTTCTGATCAGGTGTCTGGTTGGTGGTTCTCTTGGTTCAAGGGATTTCTTTTTGGGGCTTTCTTTGGTGTTTTTTCAAGTCTGGTGTGATGAGAATTTATGTTTGTTAAGTTGCATGGTATTTTTGGTTTTGTTAAGGGGATCTTGATGTCTTAATGTTGGGTCCGTTGGTCGTGTTTCTCTTTCAGGTGATATGTTATCAACTTTCTGTTGCATTGCTTTTCCTTTTTAATGAAAATTTCTCTTTATTCTCCAGAAAAAAAAAAGCTGAACTTTGATGGGTGTGCTCTCCGTAATCTAGGGATATCAAGAATAGGAGGTATCTTCAGAAACCAACAGGGAGAAATTATAATAGCGTATTAAGGTTCACTAGGTGAAAGAAACTCTGTAAGGGAATGATTGTTTGCAGCACTCCATGGGTTAAGACTGGCAAGATGTCTAGGGTATTGAAATCAGATTGTGGAAGGGGATAATTGTGGATTCACTATAGGATGGGACGGCAATCCATGGCATTTAAGACATCAAATCAGGGAGGTGAGACACTTGTTTGTCATCATAGAAGTAATGTTTTTATGGGTCTTACAATTTCTAAATATTCTATCAGATTCTGTAGCCTAGGGGCATTTGGATAAAAAAGGCAGTTCTGTAACTGGGAGCTTAATAGAATTTGGGGGAGGGCAGCATTGGGCTAGCTCTAATGTAATGGTTGAAAATGTTTTCCATGTTGTTAATAGAATTTCTTTTTCAGTTACTGGTAAAAAGTTTCAGCTTAATGTTGTTACACTTTCATACAATGAAAGGAGAATTACTTTGGGCAATGATATTTTTTTGAGCAAAAGGTAACAGAATTTTCTTAGATAAAATTAAGAGTACATGAGGAGATGTACGCCATAAAAGGGGAAACCCCTGGGGATTACACTGGAATCAAGTTGTCACTATACATTACATCCATGTGTGCTCCTAACTTAGCTAAACCATCCGCAATAGAGTTTAGTTCCCTCTGAATCCAAATCAGGTTAGCACTCAGCAGATCCAGAGATTCTCTAGCTTCTGTCAGAAAATGACTTAATCTCCACGGACTTCCCTCTTTTTCTCTTAACCATTTGATAGTATTTGCTGAATCTCCTGCTATGGTTAAGTTTTGAATCCTCAGGTTTCTAACTATTCTGATTCCCGTGAGATCTGCCAGCACTTCCGCCTTGGTAGAATCAGCGACACCTATTGGACCACTAAAAGTCCACACAAGAACACCCCTTTCGTCTCTTACTATGCCTCCTATACCAGCTACTCCTGGGTTTCCTGAGGTGCTCCCATCAAAGTTTATAGTTGTCCCTCCCTACCTTCTTCTTACTAATACACGGGGAACAGCAGGGGGGGAAATCGACTGGGAGAAGAGAAACTGTGCACTTCTGTTGAGATCATTTACTGAGAATCCTTTACACATCAGAATTAATGGCCCAAAGATTACAGTGTAGAGTAATTTGGGAGCCTAACTCTTCATGAGATTTTTTCTTGTTTTCAAGTAAGTGATTATTTCTTTCTTCCTAAACTCCCTACAACACTGCAATGTAGGATTGTTTGCCAATGGATTTTGCCTCTTTTGCTAAGACCTCTTCCTCGCCATTGTTGAATGAAATCCTGGATACTTTCAGGGGCAACCCAACTATACCCCGCCAACTTCAGGAAGTGGTGCCAAATTTTCTCTCATTTCAGTGGAGGAGTAAGTGATTAGTTGATTCTCCTGCACTCCAGCACAAAGTGCAAGCATGAGGAGAAATGAAAAGTCTTCCCAAGCTCTTGTTTTGAAGGTCACAAGTGTTGATCCTTTGCAAGCTGGCTTCCCACATGAAGAAGCAAACTCTTGTGGGGATGTGGCTGCTCCATACCTTCTTCAACGGGAAGGGGGAGGTCTGATCACCTGCAGTCAAAACATTGTAGAAGGAACTGGAAGAGAATTCACCTATAGGGTGAGGGGACCAAATCGTAGAGTCTTGGGAACTAGGTGAGATGTAAAGCTCCTTTAGAGCTTGGAGTAGGCCTGCTACTTCAGTTATCTCTGGGTCTCTTAGAGGTCTTCTAAGGCTGAGGTTCATGGTGTTTTTGGAGGAAGAGGTAGGAATGCAAGCAGAAATGGTTGCATCTTGATCTTGGGTTACATTAAAGAGTCTTAGGAAAGAATCAGCTAGGGTACAGTGGCCCCACCAGATGTCTTTCCAGAATTTAATCGTGCTACCATTACCTACTTTGTACCTAATTAAAGGGAAAAAATTGCCAATAGAAGTGATACCTTTCCAAGGGTTCATGGGTTTTACCCGGTTCAAATGGAGATTGCTATCCCAACCGTTTGAGCTTGTCCTGTACTTGCTAGAGATGATAGCTGCCCCATAGAGAGTTTGATTCTCTGGGTAATCTCCAAAGACACTTCCCCAAAAGGGAAGTATTCTTCTCCTTGAGATGGCCAATACCCAATCCACCTTCCTCCTTAGGTTTGCATACTTGATCCAACTTACTAAGTGACATTTTTCCCTGCTGCCTTCGCAAAGGAAGTTTCTTTGAAGTTTCTCAATCTTCTGACTTTCCTTGGGATTTGCAAGAGAGGCCTTTAAGAGAGTGATTCTGCCCCCTTTTGATAAGTAACAGCTCTTCCAAGTTGCTAGTTTCTTCTCGCATTTTTCCATCACCGGCCCCCAAAAGCTGAAATTTTTTGGGTTCCCTCCTAGAGGCATCCCCAAGTAGAGGATTGGCAAGGACTCCACTTTGCATCCCAGAATGGCTTTAAAAGATTCCAGCAGACTTGCTTCTACATAATTTATTGCCACTGTTAGAATGCTCGAGTCAGGGGTATTTTGGTCATTCTGGTGTATCTTCTTGAAAGTGAAAGGTCTATTGTATCTGAGTTTAAGTTATGTGTCCTATCTTCTATGAGGGACAAAATTGTCTTTCTTGTAACTCAAGTTTTATGAATAAAAGTCAAGTGGGTCGGCTAGGAGAGTGATTTTTTATATTCTCTCTTCTAGTCTAGCCGAACACTCTTCTCCTCTCCTTCTTCTTCTTTCTCTTTTCTTTCTTCTTTCTTCTCTACTTTGACCTAGAATCAACTAGGGTTTATTCACATGGTATCAGAGCTGTAAGGTCTCGTGTTTTCTTGCTGCTGTCTTCTTCCTGGGTTCGCCGCCAGCTTCACAGTAGGTTTCATCATCCTACAGCTGACCTGATTGAAGACTCGATAAAGGGCTGAAAAGGAGTTGCCGTTTTGAGGGCCTGGAGGTGAGAATGCCTCTGGCCGGTGCTGTGGTGGTCGTTGAAGTGGTATACTGGACCCTCTATTCAGTGTATGTAGAGGGCTGGACGTATAGAGGTATGGACACTGCTGTCATGTGTTCAGAAATGGACTATGAATGCTAATTTTTTGTGCTTCAAAAGTTAGTTGTTGTGGTGCTGGGTGAAACTGATACACATATCAGTCATGTTCCTTTGTTTTCTTGCTCGCATGTGTGCTGAAAGAAGAGTAGTAGACTGCTGATGTCCACGACAGCAGTGGTTGGTGTTGGTTGTGTTGTGGTGGCTGACATATCTATGATTCTAAATGCTTAAAAGTGAACCCCTAGACCTTGTGTGTAATCAGTTCTGCAGTATGAAGAACAAGTGTTCGATGAAATAACTGAGTAATTTCAGCCGTGGTGTGTTGATGGTAAATGGTTCTGCAGTGTGCAGTCCAAGTGTTTGATGTGTTGACTGAATGATTTCAGCTTTAGAGTGTAGTGTGTAATGTGCAGTTGAAGAAAGTGGAGTTGGTGGTATCATAAGTGAGATAAGTCTTGTGACGAGTGTGAGATTGTGGTGTATATTCAAAGGTGAAATAATTGAGATGGCTTCAACTGTAGATGGGAATGACAACAAAACCGGCATCATGCTTTCTTCAGATTATCTAAGTGTTCAAATGACATCCATCAAGTTGAATGGTGAGAACTATGTACCATGAGCAAAATCTGTGGAGGTGTTCTTGAAGGCCAAGAGGAAAGTAAAACATGTGAGGGAGGAGAAACCTCCCTCTGATTCTCCTGGGTTCAGTGATTGGGAACAAGATGATGCACAGATAATGACATGGCTTTGGAACAGCATGGAACCAAAGATTAGTGTGAACTTCATGTTCCTAGATACAGCCAAAGAGATCTAGGATCATGATAAAAAGTTGTATTCTGGACAAGACAACACAACTAGGGTATATCAGTTATTCCAAGAGTACTTCAATTTGAAGCAAGGAAGTCAAAGCTTAGAAGAGTATTATGCAAGTTTGAGGAACATCTGCAATGAGCTAAATGTGTATCACCCTCTAACATCAGATGTCCAGATCCAACAACAGCAACGTGAACAACTTGATGTGACTAGGTTTCTTGTGGGCTTGAAGGCTGAGTATGAGCCTGTTAGAGCACAGATATTGGGGGGATCAACTCTCCCCTCATTTGAAGAAGTTTTTGCCCGTCTTAAGTGGACATCCATTGAGCCGGTGGAACATTCTTCCTTCTCTGATAGATCTGGTTTGGTAGTGACTAAAGGGAGTGGTCGTGGAAGTAGAAGTGGTGGTGGCAGCAGTGGCCCTCCAAGCAACCGTGGTGGACACATGTTTAACCGGGCTAGTGGTCGGACTGGACGCCGAGAGTCGGGGAGAGGTAATGCTCAGAGAAAATGTACACATTGTGGCTTAGAGGGGCACATAGTTAATTTCTGCTATGATTTGCATGGTCCACCCAACACTTGGGCTAACCATGCTACATCTAAGAGTAGTAGCACAATTACTGAAAGCCAGCAAACTGCCCCAACCCCCTCCACACCCGCTTGTGCTTTCGGGCAGGAAATGGTGAGTGTACCACGGGCAATATATGAGCAGTTCCTTCAAACATCTCAGCAGAACACAGCTACACTTGGCCATTCAGGTACGACTTGTTTAGCTTCCAAAGCCTCACTCTGGATCATTGATTATGGAGCCTCGGACCATATGTCCGGGACTCTTGATGTGTTTTCTTCCCTTTCTTGCTCCTCCACATCTCAGACAGTTACACTTGCTAATGGTTCTACATCTCCTATTTGTGGTGTTGGTGATGTTGATCTCTCCTCATTGTCTTTAGCATCTATTTTATATGTTCCTAAGTTCCCTTTTAACCTTATGTCTGTTAGCAGATTAACCAAATCCCTTAATTGTTCTGTAACCTTCTATCCTTCTTCTTGTGTGTTTCAGGATCTCAAGATGGGGAAGAAGATTGGTGGAGGGCATGAAGCAGGTGGTTTGTATTACCTTGATGGTGGTGGACCCCAGTGGCTTTTCAGTCGTCTCTTACTCCTCTCCAATGGCACTGCAGACTTGGTCATCCCTCTCTCAAGGCTTTGAAGCTGCTAGTTCCTTCCTTGAGTCATCTTTCATCATTAGATTGTGAGTCATGTCAGTTGGAAAAACATCATCGAGTCTCATTTAGTCCAAGAATTGATAGTCGTGTCTCAAGTCCTTTTGCTTTAGTTCATTATGATGTATGGTGTCCAATTAAAGTGGTGTCATACAATGGGTTTAAGTATTTTGTAATATTTGTTGATGACTTTTCAAGGATGACATGGATCTATCTTATGAAAGACCGTAGTGAATTGTTCTCTATTTTTCAGAAATTTCATGCTGAAATACGCACTCAATTTGGTGTTCATATGAAAATAACTTCACTCCGTTAATGCCAAAGAATACATCTCCTCACCATTTCAGCAATACCTAGAACATCATGGAATAATTCATCAAACTTCTTGTGTCTACACCCCGCAACAAAACGGTGTAGCTGAACGGAAAAATAGACATCTTCTTGAAACTGCTCGGTCCTTGATGATCAATATGCATGTCCCAAAGCATTTTTGGAGTGATGCTGTTCTTCCATCCTGTTTTCTGATAAATCGGATGCCCATGTCAATTCCTTGGAAGTCAATCCCCTTTCTCCGTGTTGTTTCCCACTTTGTCTCCCTTTCCTCTCACCCCAAGAGTCTTTGGCTGTGTTTGTTTTGTTCAACACTTGGGGCCTGGAGTAGACAAGCTAGATGCTCGAGCTACGAAGTGTATTTTTCTTGGCTACTCAACGACTCAGAAAGGGTATAAGTGTTATAACCCAAAGTTTCATAAATCGTTTCTGTGCCCTGATGTCACCTTCTTTGAATCAGTTTGTTTTTTCTCAGATGCCGGGGTCTCTTCTTCTCCCTCTGTGGTTCCTCTTCCTGTTCCGGTTGTGGACTCTCTTCCCGTAGCTCCTATTCCTACTGCAGATGCACATCATATGCCTGTTACTACAGAGAGGCCGCCAATTACTCAAGTGTATACCCGCAGAAGTGCTTCGGCCCCTCCACTTCAGCACTTGTCGACAGATCCTACTACTGCTCCTCCCTATTGCTTTGCGGAAAGGTAAGTGTACTTGTACTTCTCATCCCATTTCAGACTATGTTTCCACTGCTCACCTTTCTGCTTCTCATTGCAAGTTTATATCATTACTCTCATCGGTTCCCATTCCCAAGACTGTACTGGAAGCCCTTACCTCCCCAGGGTGGCGGCAAGCCATGGAAGAAGAACTCTCTACTCTACAACATAATCACACGTGGGAACTCACCACCCTTCCTCCTAGTAAGCACACTGTTGGGTGTAAATGGGTCTATACAGTGAAGCATCTTCCTGATGGCAATGTGGAACGATTGAAGGCACGGTTAGTGGCCAAGGGCTATTCTCAGTTATATGGTGTGGACTATATGGAGACATTCTCTCCTGTGGCTAAAATTGGTTCAGTTCGGGTGTTGATCTCATTAGCTGCTATGTATGATTGGCCTCTCGTACAACTTGACATAAAAAATGCCTTCCTACATGGTGATCTTGTTGAGGAGGTGAATATGGAGCATCCACCGGGGTTTGTTGCTCAGGGGGAGGCTGGTAAGGTGTGTAGGCTCAAAAAGGCAATCTATGGACTGAAACAATCTTCACGTGCATGGTTTGGCAGGTTCAATGAAGTGGTGAAGGCCTTTGGGATGAAACAGTGTCAGGTTGATCATTCTGTGTTCAGCTATAACTCAAAAGATGGGAAAATCTTGCTAGTCGTGTATGTGGATGATATTGTCATAACTGGAAGTGACAGCAATGGAATTGATAGGCTGAAAAAAATTCTTACAGGACCACTTCAGTACGAAAGATCTGGGGAAGCTAAAGTATTTCCTAGGAATAGAGGTTGTGAGATCAAAACAGGGGATCAACCTATGTCAGAGAAAATATGTTCTTGATCTACTTGAAGAAACAGGGTTGTTAGGTGCTAAACCAGCAGAGACTCCTATGGAACTCAATGCCAAGTTAAGTGTGGATGCAGGCGAAGAGTTTGATGATCCTGGAAGATACAGAAGGTTGGTGGGAAAGTTGAACTAGCTGACTATTACCCGACCAGATATATCATTTGCTGTGAGTGTGGTGAGTCGGTTTATGCAACATCCCCGGGTTCCTCACTGGGAAGCTGTTCTGAGAATTGTTAGGTACCTAAAGGGTGTTCCTGGTCGTGGTTTGTTATACCAAAAGGGAGGAACTCTTGAGATAGTAGGGTGCGCAGATGCTGATTGGGCTGGCTCTATATCAGACAGGAGGTCAACCACAGGGTATTGTATCTTCCTGGGTGGCAATCTTGTAACTTGGAAGAGCAAGAAGCAAACAGTGGTGGCAAGAAGTAGTGCGGAAGCAAAGTACAAGGCTATGGCCCATACCACATGTGAACTAGTATGGTTGAAGAACTTACTACAGGAGATGAGTTTCTCAATTGACAAACCCATGAAACTATACTGTGATAACCAAGCTGCTATTCACATCTCATCCAATCCTGTCTTCCATGAAAGAACTAAACATATTGAGGTGGATTGTCACTTTGTGAGAGAGAAAGTGATAAGTGGGGTAATAACTACATCTCATGTGAGCTCAGGAAATTAGTGGGCAGATCTCTTCACAAAAGGATTGTCTCGGGGAAGAATAGATTACATTTGTAACAAGTTGGGACTATATGATATATACTCTCCAGCTTGAGGGGGAGTGTTAGAATGCTTGAGTCAGGGGTATTTTGGTCATTCTGGTGTATCTTCTTGAAAGTGAAAGGTCTATTGTATCTGAGTTTAAGTTATGTGTCCCATCTTCTATGAGGGACAAAATTGTCTTTCTCGTAACTCAAGTTTTATGAATAAAAGTTAAGTGGGTCGGCTAGGAGAGTGATTTTTTATATTCTCTCTTCTAGTCTGGCCGAACACTCTTCTCCTCTCCTCTTCTTCTTTCTCTTTTCTTTCTTCTTTCTTCTTCTCTACTTTGACCTAGAATCAACTAGGGTTTATTCACAGCCACAACACTACTTTTGGAGAAATTGACCCTCAAACCAGTTACCCAGTTGAAAAATTAATCACCCTCTTAGCATTGGTTATGTTGTCCAGAGATGCTTCCAAAAATAAGATAATGTCATCTGCAAACTGTAGATGTGAGACATGGAGAGTATCTCTTCCCACTTCAAAATCTTTTACCAAGTTAAGACTTTTAGCTTTGTCAAAAAGCTGACTGAAGATATCCATCACCAATGTGAAAAGAAAGGGGGATAGGGGACAACCTTGGGCAATGAAAATTTTGCCTTTCATCCATCTGTATGCAACAAATTCATCTTTTTATTCTTTTAAAAAATGAAAGAAAGGAATAATTTTGAACAATGAAAAATTGACCTTTCATCATGTAGGTGGCTGCTTGGAAGGATAATGATGGAGACTGGTATGAAACTGGGCTACATATATTTTGTGAGTTTGATTTCTTAGACTTATTGCAGTTTCTCATTTCTAAGATGCATATTTTTCTTTGGTGAATACATCTTATTTATGGTTTTGTTTTGATTGTTTCTCATTTTACAGATCCAGATAATATATTCATACATTGGTTGACATGGTTTGACAGCTTGCATGGACCCCTGACATGGGAATAAACCCAATACCAGCCCAAGCCTAATCCAGTCATATACTGACTTTTAAATGACTTAGTTCATTAAATTCATTTTTGACAATTGTTTCCTAGTTGAGAACATCTTTTGGTATCTATATCAGTTATTTGTCAACAATGCTAGAATTCTAATGTTTAGGTTTCAAAAAGATGTTGCATATTCAGCTATATGGTAGTCACTATTTATAGGGGTGTCTCAATTTTTGTATTTAAGGAGAGAAGGGAAAGTCTTTCTATATAGAAAGTACAAACATAAAGTTTCAGTCCATCTACAATATTTACATCAACCCCTAGTCGTTAGAAAAGTTGGAGAAGTTACTACCAAAAAAGAAAAAAAGAAAAAGAAAATTTAGAGAAGTTTAGGCCACTTAAGTTGGCAGGAATGGAGGCACAAAAGGAGATACCTACTCCACGTCTCCACCTTCCCTTTTACAACTAATTCTTCATTTTATTTTCCTTCAACAATCTTATTATTCCCCTCTCTTCAATTGCTCAAAGAGATTGTAAATGGGGCAAATTCTATGTGAAATCCATTTGTTTGCTGAAACCCCTTGCAATCTTAGAGTCAAAAATACCATATCACCCAGGATTACCCATTGCCTTCAAAGGAGTTTTATAAAGTTAGCCCATATTGCATGAATGGATGGAATTGATTACTTTTAGGGCATTTGAATTACAAATAATTTCTCTCTAGTTTATTTATTCTGCCAATAGCTAGTAGGATTGTTGACCATGTGATTCTGTTTGAATATTTATGTATCTTTGTTATAGAACTAAAAATGTGTGGCAAATTTTAGTATTCCTTAGACTTCATGGTTTTTCCTGTTACAAACATGTTACTTCTGAGACTCGAGGAATGATTATGGATCTAAGTGGAATTCAAGGTCTTCTTTTTTTTTTTTCCTTTTACTGCTTGGGTCATAAAGTAGGGGTCTGTAATGATTCAGAAAATTACAAAACAAGTCTTCAAATGTAGATAGGGATTGATTTTCGGCGATCTATTGATTTTGGCTAAAGATCTTATATTATATCTATTTTTCTATAGAAAAAAAGGGTTTGAAACCTTGTTTATACTTATAGTATATCCTTTAAAAAATCTTAAATAATGCATTTTAATGATGTATAACTATTGGGGCAAGAAACTCCTTTTCTATAAGAAAAAGAAGACATTTGTTGTTGTGAAAAGTGAATAGATGGGGAAAATAACAATCACCATCTTGTTTGCAAATTTGAAAAACCTACTAAAAAGAAAGGTGAAACCCCATATTTTGGGCTTACCTCCTTTATTTTATTTTATATTTTTTTCAAACAAAACAAAAAGATGTCATGGAAGTTTGATTTGCTAAGTCCTATTAAGGTCTTGAGGTCAAGAGAATTTACTCATTTGATGCTTTTTATGTGGTTTACTTACCCCTCTAGTTGACTTGTATCAGTTGAAACTCATTGGTGATTCTATTTTAAATATTCAAGTTAAATCAGAGGGAGAGAGAGAGAGAGAGAGAGAGAGAGAATAAGGGTATACTTATATACTTTAAGTTTAAAGAATACAGGCAGACAAAAATACCACAACTACATTAAGTGAAGAACAAATGAAAGAAGGAAAATAAGAATGAGACCCTACAGTTTTCTACACTCCCCCTCAACTGGAGTATAGATGTATATCATGCTCACCTTGTCACGTCCACTAAGAAATTTTGTTTTTCTTCTACATCTTAGTAAGAAAGTAAGTTGGTAAATGGGAATCAACGTTTTATTTGATGGAAGTGCCTGTCCACCTTAATCTGTTTAGTTTAGTCAAAGTGAAGTTGGTTATATGCCATGTTGATGGCTGCCTTGTTGTTGCAAAACAATCTCACAGGACCATCTACTGTCACTATAAGTTCTGCCAACAATAGCTTCAGTCATAACAATTTTAATCTATTTGTGAGCCATAGCTTGGAACTCGGTTCATCACTCTATCCGGAAATGACAGATTGCTTCTTGCTTTTGCTTATCTGTGGTAACTAAATTTCCATCAATTAAATTTCAGTATCTGAAACTTGATCTGTCATCAATAACACCTGCCCAGGCTGCATCTGTGTATGTTTGCACTTGAAAGTAACCACAATTACAAACAGAAGCCTTCTTTCTAGTGAGGACTCTGGATACCTTAGTACTGTTTCATCTGCCTCTAGATCTTCAACTTGTCTGGGCTCAGTTGAGCATTTGTTAAAATTTGAATGGTCCTGACCAGAGGGCCCAAACCCAATACTGTGTAAATTCTTCAAGTCGAGTTTCCTGACTTGCACCCTAGCTGCCTCAGGATGAGAAATCCTTGTTATATGCATGTATTGACTAATGGCACCTGCGTTCTTGTTGAATGGTGCTCTATATTTTTCTTTTGTTGTGTTTGAGTAGGACTTTAATATAGTCTTCTTAAATACTGATAAAAAAATGTCTTCTTGAAAGGTGTATGGGGCTGATTATATTTTCTGTTTTTCTTTGTTTTCTTGAGTTTATTATATTTTAACTGTGTTACAAGTTAATTTAAATAGTGGAAGGAGGCTGCATGATTCATATTCTTTTCTTCCCTCAAAACCAATCTCTCTCTTACTTCTCTCTTATTCAAGTGATATAAGCTATATCAAGCCTGACCAACAAAAGATATATGAGCCTCCCAGTCAGTCCTTGAAATTTTATTAGTGTGCACCGATATGAAATATTTTCCCAATAATAGTTCTTTTCACTTGTTTCTTGGTAGTCCTATTTAGTGTTCTTTGCAGATTTGCTTGTTCCTGATTTATCTTTGATTAGAAATTTAATCCATAATGAAAATTATTTTTTCTGCTTGAAGTTGGAGCATATCCAAACATGCAAAACTTGTTTGGAGAACTTGGTATTAATGATCGGTTGCAATGGAAGGAGCATTCTATGATTTTTGCTATGCCAAGCAAACCAGGGGAGTTCAGCCGATTTGATTTCCCTGAAGTTCTTCCTGCACCCTTAAACGGTATGCTATTTTATTAATCTTTTGGAAGAATCAATCTATATATCTCGTCATTTACAGAGGAATTTACTTTTTGTTATTAAACCAATTCAGCAACTCAAATTGCACAATCACCTCACAGAGGAAACGGAGGAAGGGGAATGGGGTTCAAGGGAGAGGATAAATGGAGTAGATCTATAAAAATTAAGACCATACAAGGAGGTTTGAGAGTGTTGTCTATAGCAGGGATCAGAGTTTAAGGGTACTGTTTTTGTTTTGTTTTTCAGTGGTGGGTTACTCTAAGGGGATGGTTGAGAGGATTTCATTCTTTAATGTTCTTATTTGAGTGTGGTTTTGGGTTAGATTCTTCTGCCATATCCCTTTTTGTTATTTCTTTTGTCCTTCCCATCTCTTCATTGATATTTCATTTCTTCCTTTGATCTTTAATAAAATTATTTTTTTATCAATTGGGAAAAAGAGTTACACAGTTGTGGTAATTAGACAACTAGGTATCAGAATTTGGATTTTCTTCACATGGATTAAATCTCCAATTTCTGATGGTTGAATATTAATGATTTATTTATAGTTACATTATCCACCTTGCGATAGCAGTTGTGTTTACATTATATGTTCAATTTTCTGTTATGATTGTTAGTTGTGATTTGTTATGCCAGTGATACTGAACATTATCCACTACTGACACGACCTATATTTCTATTGCTATGCATTTCTTTTTTCATTCTTTTTGTTTTTTTTCATGCACCTCCCCATGTTTGGAAAATTGCTCATGGTCTTTCTTCCTTCCTGCTGCATCCATTACCAACTATGGCTACTATGGCTCTGCAGAGAGCTATATAACTTCCATGATTTTGAATACTTATATAAGACTATATATGTTCCTATAATGTACACATCTTCTTTGTTAGTGTACTTTTTTTTCTAAATTTCTGATCTTCATTCCAATTCTTTTTCCATGGTCCATGCAGCTAGGTCAAGGTGTTGAATAAATGGGGGCAATGTTCACATTGATGCCTTAATTCTTTTGTGCAAAAATCTTATGCATGAATCTTTTCTGCAAAACATCTTACAATCTATAATATGATTCACAATTTGAATCATGCATCCCAAGGGTTTTGATTTGAATCTTATGTTTGAATCCATTTCTACAAAATCTTATGATTTTTATTTGAATCCTATAATTTGTTTTATGAATCATGGATGTGCACCTAGAGGTTGGGATGTTGGAGTGTCTCGGCGAGCTACTTTGAACTCTCCGTGGAAGGCTATTCACAATATCCTTCCCCATTTCCTTAGCCTAATCAGGTATGATGTGTGTACTGGAGATCGGGTTCTTTTCTTGGAATACACTTGGATCGGTAACAACATTCTTAAGGACCTTTTTCCAGCTTTGTACTCCCTATCCCTCTTTAAAAATGAACCCATTGAACGTTTTGTGTATTGTAGAGAAGATGGGCCGAATGGCCCATCGGCTGTTATTCTATGTTATATTTATGTTCTTCTCTGTAATGGGCCTTATTCTGGGCCCATACTCTTTTATGTTGTGTTTTTTGTAATTTCTTGCCCAACCAAGGGCCTCTCTTGTAATTATTCAAGAATTAACTTAATAAAATTGTATTAGAGTGTTAGAGGGAGGGTTAGTTCAAAACTCCCATCCTCTAACACTCCTTGCCGCCAGCTCTCTCTCTCTCTTATCTTCTCATTTGTTTGTTTTCTGGTTTTCATCTAATCTTACACAGTCCCATATTTCAAAGGGCTGTTTTCAACTTGGTATTAGAGCAGGCCTGAGCTTGGCGTGGCCCTCATGTGGGTATAGTCCAGCCGACTGCATGAAGGTGATCTTGGGCTGAAAGTTTAGACTCATTCGCCTGATTCTTGGAGGTTATTGGAGGGTGCCCAAGGCTCTATTCGCTTGGAGAATAGTTCGGTGACCAGGAAGAATCAGAGAGAAGGACTGTTCGGCCTGATTTGAAGCTCAAATCAGAGATTTATACAACTGTAAGTTGCTTCAGTTATTACTGGGTTGTTTTTCTGATTTGTGGGAACTGTTAAAGTGCTCGAAACCCCTCTAAGTCTGCTTTGCTGTTTGGCTGTTGTTGGCCTGATTTAACTCCGAGATTTTTGGGTTAGTTTCTCATCTTGTTGGACTGCCAAGTGGCCGAAACTTGTTTGGACTCAGTGGTAGGAGTTTCTACTTCAGTTCAGTTGCTTCTTGGACCTATACAGACTGCTCTTGAAGTGGTTCTTAGTAGTTAATAGTGGGGTGTTCACTACTGCATACATAGTGTTTGTAAAAAGGCCTCTTAAGTACTGTGGACTGTGTTTTGCTCTCTTGAGGGCACTTATTGTTGGGAACCTAGAATCCCTAACTAGAAAGGAACTTCAATCGGGTACATAGTGTTTGGAGGTCTGCTGGTTGTCTCTTGAAGGCTGAATCATGCCTTCTTCTTCTTGAAAGAGCTGCCACCGAACTTGATTCTCACAGCTGTCAGGTCTGAACTGGCCTTGTGGGTGGCTGCGTTTGTTGTTGATTTAATTCAATCTGAGTTCAACAATCAGTACACTAGTGGAAGCTTACCAAAACCTTAATTGAAGCCTTTACATGATGGACTTCTCAGATGTTGAGAGTAAGAGCGTTGCTGAATATGGACATGCTTTGGGAACCCTAGCTGATTCTTTATTGACTGTAACCACAGTTAAACTGGATGGAATCAACTACTTGGCATGGTCACAATCTGTGAAAATTCATATTTGTAGTAGAGGAAAGTGGGAGTTTATCTCCGGGAGCAAGAAGGCTCCCCCAGAGGATGATCCCTCTTATGAGAAATGGATGCAAGAGAACTATACCGTTATTGGGAGGCTCGTGAATTCAATGCAGCCACAGATTAGTCAACATTATCTCTGGATGAACTCAGCTAAGGAAATCTGGGACAGTGTTGCAGAAACCTACTCCCAGAAACTAAATGTAGCCAGAGCATATAAACTAAGGAGTGATGTGAAGAATTTAAGATAGGGGGAGAAATCCCTTGCGGTATATTTCTCAACCTTGAAATCTCTGTGGAAAGAAATTGATCTGATAGAGGCTGTGACATGGGATACTTCCAATGATGCAGAAACTTATAGGAAATTGGTTGAAAGAAACAGGGTTTTTGAGTTCCTAACTAGACTAAACCCTGAATATGACATCACAAAACAAAATATTTTGTCCAAGGAAAGTGTCTCATTATCACAAGCATATGCTTTGGTCAGCAGTGAAGAGAGCAGAAGACTGGTACAGGTTCAAGGGGTTGGCACTAATGATCACTTTGCAAATATGGGGGTTAAACCCAAAGGAGTTATAGGGGCTCCTAGTGGCACTGGAAAGAAGGAGGTTGTCTGTGAATATTGCAAGAAGTCGAAGCACACCAAGGACAAGTGCTGGAAATCACATCCTGGTCTTGTTCCTGCTCGATTCCAAAAGAAAAATGATAGTAGAGAGACAGGGAGTGCAAATGCAGCCATGGGTATAGATGCTGAAGTTGAGTCTGCCTGTGCACAATTGGCGGCCATGAAAGTTTAGTATGAAAAGTTTGGGAAGATGATCAGTCATCTCGAAGGTGTAACTTCATCATCCAACCCTTCAAGAAGTCCAGCCACCTCTGCATTTGCTCACTCAGGTATAAGAGCTTCTGCTAACCATGCAACCACTTCAGGTAATCCTAAGACCCCTTGGATCATAGACTCAGGTGCTTCTGATTACATGACCAACCTTTCCACTTTGTTTGTTTCATATGATTTACTTCCTGGTCGTGACAAAATCACCTTAGCCGATGGCTCTCTTGCCTCTATTTCTGGCAAGGGAACTGTCAAGGCTACAAACTCCTTGCTCCTATATTCCACTCTTCATGTACCTAGATTAAATACCAATTTGTTATTTGTAAGTAGCTTAACCAAGTCATTAAATTGTTGTGTAACTTTTTTTCCTTCCCACTGTGTTTTTCAGGATCTGGAGTCTCAGAAGGTGATTGAGAGTGACCATGAAGCGAATGGAATATACTTGCTCGACACACCTGGACAATGCCTTGATCATCCTAAGAATGCTGCCTTTGGTTCTACCTCTTCAGAGTCTGTCAGTCGAATTATGTTGAGTCATTGTCATTTGGGTCATTTGCCTTTTTCTGCTTCAAGTCATCTATTCCCTGAATTGTTTAAGGGAATCAGTGTGTCCAGTCTTAATTGTGAATCGTGTTAGTTATCAAAGCATTGTAGAAACAATTACCCTTTGAGTAATAAAAGATCTTCTGTTCCTTTTAATATTGTGCACTCTGATGTGTAGGGGCCTTACCACTTATCTTCTATGGAGGGTTACAGATACTTCATCCTGTTTATTGATGATTTTTCTCGATTCACTTGGATATTCCTAATGAAATCTTGTGATGAAGTTCCAAGACTTGTGAGGCAATTTCATGAATTTGTTTTGACTCAGTTTGATACCAGGATTAAGATTTTCAGATCTGACAATGAAAAGAGTATTTTGAGAAGAGTTTATCCTTGTATCTCTCTGACATGGGGGTTATTCATCAAAGCTCCTGTGTTAGAACCCCTGAACAGAATGGAGTTGCTGAAAGGAAAAATAGGCATATTGTTGAAGTTGCAAGGAGCCTTTTGTTTGCCTCACATGTTCCCACAAGATTTTGGGGTGATGCTGTTCTCACTGCTACCTATCTCATAAACCGTATGCCATCCAGGGTTTTAGGGTTTAAATCCCCCTTCAGTCTTCTTCATCCAGACAAGGATCTCTTTCCTATTCCTCTTCGTGTGTTTGGTTGCACCTGTTATGTACACATTCCAAGTGCCCAGAGACATAAGTTTGAACCAAAAGCCCACAAGTGTATCTTCCTTGGTTATTCCCTCACACAGAAGGGTTACTATTGTTTTGATCCAAAGACTGGCACACGATATGTCTCAATGGATGTTACCTTTGATGAACTTTCTTCTTTTTATGGTTCCTCTCAGGAAGGACATTGTCTACAGGGGGAGAGTTTGTCACAAGTGTTTGCTCTTCCTCTCCCTGTACCAGTTGAGTCTCTTGATGAGCCTGTGTCCTCACCAAATGAATCAAGGGAGGATTAGTCATTGCATTCTCCTTGTCCTAGTGCTCCTATCTCTTTACCTCCTCGTCCTTCCCACAATCCCAAGGTGTATCAAAGGCAAAGATCCAGGAATGAGCAGGTTGTTTCCCTTACAACAAGTGAGCCTCATGCACTACCAATCACAGATGAGACAACAGGTGCTGTTTCAACCTCGTTGGAACCATCTTTCCCTGATCTTGATGTTCCCATTGCTGTTAGGAAAGGAAAACGGAAGTGCACTGCACATTGCATTTCCAAACACCTTTCTTATGGTCTGCTTTCTCCCTCATACTTTGCCTATCTCTCTTTAGTTGTTTCTAATCCTATTCCTAGGTCTATGTCAGAAGCTCTTGAGATTCCAGAATGGAGAGATGCCATGAAATCTAAAATGGATGCCCTACACAAGAATGATACTTGGGAAGTGGTGGATTTGCTTGAAGGGAAGGATCCGATTGGTTGCAAGTGGGTCTTTACCATTAAATACCAGGCTGATGGGACTATTGAGAGGTACAAGGCCAGACTGGTTGCAAAAGGCTACACACAGACGTATGGGATTGATTATCTGGAGACCTTTGCACCTGTTGCTAAGATGACATTTGTGAGGGTTCTCTTATCTCTGGCAGCTCACTTTGACTGGCCCCTTTATCAGTTGGATGTAAAGAATGTGTTTCTAAATGGTGACTTACATGAGGTGGTTTATACGTCTCTCCCTCCAGGAATGTATGGAAGTGATATGCAAGGAAAGGTATGCAAATTGAAGAAATCCCTTTATGGCCTCAAACAGTCTCCTAGAGCATGGTTTGAGAGATTTAGAGCAGCACTTGTTAAATTCGGCTATGCTCAGACACAGTCTAATCATACTCTTTTTGTGAAGAGAAGTGGATCTCTGGCAGTATATCTTATTGTGTATGTTGATGACATTATTGTGACGGGTAATGATGCCTCAGGAATTCGTGCCCTTAAGTCTTTCCTTCGTATGAAATTTGAGATTAAGGACTTGGGGGAGTTGAGATACTTCCTTGGCATAGAAGTTGCTAGATCCAAGGATGGGATTCTTATCTTCCAAAGGAAGTATGTCCTTGACTTGCTCTCTGAAACAGGGAAGATGGGTGCTAGACCAGTTGCAACTCCTATTGATACGAGTCACAAACTTTTTGCTTCAGATGGAACATTGTTGGAAGACAAAGGGGTCTTTCAGAGACTTCTTGGGAAACTCCTGTACCTGTGCATGACTCGGCCAAATATTTTATATGTTGTTAGTTGTATTAGCCATTTCATGCATGCTCCCCAAGATACTCATATGGCAGCTGCAGAACGGATTTTGTGTTATTTGAAAGGCTCTCTAGGAAAATGAATTCTGTTTACCAAGTATGGCCATCTGAAACTTGAAGCCTATACTGATGCTGACTGGGCTGGAAATATTGATGACAGAAGATCTACTTCAGGGTATTGCAGTATGGTGGTTGGTAATGTTGTCTCTTGGAGGAGCAAGAAACAATCAGTTGTGGCCTGATCCTCAGCAGAAGCAAAATATAGGGCTATGGCACATGGTGTCTCTGAATTGTTGTGGCTAAGGTCATTGATGGAAGAACTTGGGATTGATCATGACAAGCCAATGATGTTGTACTGTGATAATCAGGCCGCCATCAACATTGCCCCCAACCTAGTATACAACATGATAGAACTAAGCATATTGAGGTTGATAGACACTTTATTCGAGAAAGAGTCTCTTCGGGTGAAGTGTGTCTTCCATTCATCACTTCTGAAGGACAATTGGCAGATTTTCTCACCAAGGGCATTCCCAAGGCAAGGCTTCAGCATGACATTGGCAAGCTGGGCATGATTAACATCTATGCTTAGCTTGAGGGGGAGTGTAGAGAAGATGGGCCGAATGGCCCATCGGCTGTTATTCTATGTTATATTTATGTTCTTCTCTGTAATGGGCCTTATTCTGGGCCCATACTCTTCTATGCTGTGTTTTTTGTAATTTCTTGCCCAACCAAGGGTCTCTCTTGTAATTATTCAAGAATTAACTTAATAAAATTGTATTAGAGTGTTAGAGGGAGGGTTAGTTCGAAACTCTCATCCTCTAACACTCCTTGCCCCAGCTCTCTCTCTCTTATCTTCTCATTTGTTTGTTTTCTGGTTTTCATCTAATCTTACACAGTCCCATACTTCAAAGGGCTGTTTTCAACTTGTATTTCTCCCAATCCTTGGGTTTTAGTTGGAATCTGGAGTTCAGAAGAGACCTGAGAGGCTCTGAGCTTAATCAAGCTGCTTCATTGCTCGAAACCCTTGACATTGATTGTTTGGGCTTCTCTAAACCCAACGCTAGAATTTGGACTCCCAATTCTCGGGGTTTGGTTTTCTTGTGCCTCTTTTTTCTCTTAGTTGTGTTCTGTTCCTAACCCTCAACCTTTCTTTTGTAAGGAAATCTGGTCTAAACCTATTCCCTCTAAGGTTAAATCCCTTTGTTGGGAAGTCTCCCTTGCGAAATTAAACACCTTTGATAACCTACAAAAGAAAAGGCCCAACCTTTGTATCTCCCCAAATTGGTGTTTCCTTTGCAAAGCAAATGGATAGAGCTGTTACTATTTTCTAATATCATGCCCTTTTGTTGTGAAATTTTGGTAAAAGATCTTTGATCTTTTTGGGTGAAGGTGGAGGAGGCCTTTGCAAATCAGGGGGCTTTTCGACCCTAATACTTTCAGGTGGTCTAAGAAAAGTGGGAGAGTCTTATGGAGGTGTGTTAGGGGTGCTTTAGTTTGGACAGTTTGGGAGGAAAGAAATAACAGATTTTTTATTGACAAAGAAAGGGATGAGGATTCTGTGTGGGAATGTCCGCTGTTTAGGGCTATTAACTGGGCTAAAGCTATATATCGATTCTCACATTTCTCCTTTGACAACATATGGAGAAACTGGGAACTAGTTGCTAAAGCTTCTTCGGTTAAAGACAAACCTGTGATAGCTTGGAAGCCTCCGGAAACAAGTTTCACAAAACTAAACTTTGATGGAAGCAGCCTTGGTAATCCTGGGCCCTCTGGGATTGGGGGAGTTTTCAGAAATGCAGTGGGCCAGATAGTGGCTTTATTCTCTGGCCCAATTGGAGTGGGGGACACGGTTAGTGCAGGGGTCCAAGCTGTTTTACAGGGGGCTCAAATTACTAAAGAGTTGAACCTCAGAAATCTGGTAATAGAAGGAGACTCCAAAGTGGTAATTGGGTGGCTGAAAGAACCGGAGTGAGCGGCTTTGCGCTTCATGGGGGCAATGAGAAGATTCAAATGGCCAACTTCTAATTTAACAGTCAGAATTCAGTGGGAGAGAAGATCGGCAAATGGGCCAGCAGACATACTAAGGGGTGAATAGGAGTCAACTTTTCTTGGCTATACTGTAATTTATTTTGACTTCTGAGGCTGCATCTCGCGCCTCTTGGGAAAACTAAATGCTGTATCAATTGTAAACCATTCTTAAAATTTTTAATGAAATACTTTATTATTCATGTTTCGGCTGCTGCTACAGTAACCCGAACCAGCAAGAGGAAGAAGAAGAAGGAAAAGAAGGGACTGTCGAATCTGATAGGTAAAACCCTATCAGTTGACCCCTTAATAGTAATTAGCCTCTAATAATTTCTACGAAGACTAAATTGCCCTTACTTAAGTGTGGGGCAGAGTGTCTCTAATAAAACTGCCACATAAGCATACAACTTAACAAAGATAAGATGACTAAACTACCCATATTCGGCTCACTTTAACACTCCCCCTCAAGCTGGAGAATATATGTCATATAATCCCAGCTTGTTACATAGATAGTTCACTTTCCCTGAGCTTAGAGCTTTTGTAAACAAATCTGCCCACTGATCCTTCGAGCCCACATGTTCTGTGCTTATCTCTCCAGCAAGAACCTTCTCCCTCACAAAGTGGCAATCAACCTCTATGTGCTTCGTTCTCTCATGAAAAACAGGGTTGATGAGATATGGAGTGCAGCTTGATTGTCATAGTACAATTTCATAGGTTTATCCATGTGGAACCCAATTTCTTGTAGGAGATTCCTCAACCACACTAATTCACAGGTAGTGTGTGCCATGGCCCTATATTCGGCTTCAGCACTGCTTCTAGCCACAGCTGTTTGCTTTTTACTCTTCCACGTCACAAGATTTCCTCCAAGAAATGTGCAATAGCCTGTAGTAGATCTTCTGTCATTCACTGAGTCTGCCCAGTCTACATCTGTGTACCCAACTACTTCAAGTTTTCCTCCTGGTTTATACAATAGTCCATGGCCTGGAGCTCCCTTCAGATATCTTACAATTCTAAGAACCGCATCCCAGTGAGGTATACGAAGGTTCTGCATGAATTGGCTCACCACACTGACTGCAAAGGAAATGTTGGGTCTCGCGATAGTCAGATAGTTCAGCTTCCCCACTAGTCGTCTATACCTTCTAGGATCTTCAAATACTTCCCCTGTATCACTGCTCAACTTAACATTTGGTTCCATAGGGGTCTCAGCCGGTTTTGCACATAACAATCCTGTTTCTTCCAGTAGATCAAGAACATATTTTCTTTAGCACAGATTTACACCTTGTTTTGACCTGGCAACTTCTATGCCCAAGAAATACTTAAATGTCCCAAGGTCTTTTGTTTGAAAATGATTTTGCAGAAATACCTTTAGTTTGTCAATCCCCAATTTGTCACTGCCAGTGATAACAATATCATCCACATAGACCACTAATAAAATCTTTCCAGCTTCTGAGTCATAGCTGAACACTGAGTGATCAACCTGACATTGCTTCATTCCAAAACTCTTCACCACTTCACTAAACTTCCTGAACCAAGCACGTGGCGATTGTTTCAACCCATAAATTGCCTTCTTCAATCTGCACACCTTACCATCCTCCCCCTGAGCAACAAACCCAGGTGGTTGCTCCATATATACCTCCTCCACAATGTCACCATGAAGGAAGGCATTTTTTATGTCAAGCTGAAATAGAGGCCAATCATACATAACTGCCAGGGAGATTAGCACACGAACAGAGCCAATCTTAGCCACCGGAGAGAATGTCTCCATGTAGTCCACTCCATACAACTGAGTAACCTTTTGCAACGAGCCTAGCCTTCAGACGCTCACACTACCATCTGGCAAGTATTTAACAGTATACACCCATTTACAACCCACAACATGCTTACCAGGTGGGAGAGTAGTGAGCTCCCACGTTTGAGTATGTTGAAGAGCAGAGAATTCCTCCTCCATTGCCTGCTGCCACCCAGGTGAACTAAGAGCTTCTTGGACATTGTTAGGTATGAAAATAGATGACAAAAATGAAGCAAACTGACGATGTGAGGTGGAGAGGTGAGATAATGAAACAAAATTGGAAATGAGATGGAGAGTAGAACTGCGCTTACCTTTCCGTAAGGCAATGGGTAGGTCAAGTTCTGAGGGTTCAGCAACAGGAGCCATGACAAGATCCATAGATAAGGTAGAAGTTGGAGGAGGGGCCGATGTCGTTCGACGTGTATACACTTGCCGGATCAGTGGTCGTTCAATGGTGATCTGCACTGGATGAGATGATGAGTCTACTCCAACAACAACATCCTGAACTGGATCACTGACAGGAAGAGGAAGAGGAAGAGGAAGAGGAAGTAAGGGTGGAGACGAAGGTGCTTCAGGTCCTGAGAAGAAGGGGATAGACTCAAAAAATGTGACATCAGGACAGACATAGCACTTTCAAGTAATGGGATTATAACACTTGTACCCTTTTTGAGTCCGAGAGTAGCCAAGAAAGACACATTTAATAGAGCATGCATCTAGCTTGTCTATTCCAGGACTCAGATTGTGGACAAAGCACATAGCCAAAGACACGAGGAGTTAATGGAAATGGAGATAAAGTGGGGAACAAGATAGAGAAGGGGGGCCGGCCATGAAGAATGAAGGAGGGCATCCAATTAATGAGGAAACATGCAGTGAGTACAGCATCACTCCAAAACCGTTTAGGAACATTCATATGATGAAGAATAGACCGAGCAGTTTCAAGGAGCTGGTGGTTCTTTCGTTCAACCACCCCATTTTGTTGAGGAGTGGATGCACATGAGGTTTGATAAATAATGCCATGCTGTTCTAAATACTGTTGAAATGAAGTAAGAAAGTATTCACAACCATTATCTGAACGAAGGATTTTGATTGGAACACCAAATTGTGTACGTATTTCAGCATGGAATTTTTGAAAAATGGAAAATAATTTACTTCTTTCTTTCATTAAGTAAATCCATGTCATCCTTGAACAATCTTCAATAAAAGAGACAAAATACTTGTACCCATTATAAGACTCTATTTTGATCGGGCCCCAAACATCTGAATGAACCAAAGAAAAAGGACTCAATATACGACTTTCAACTCTAGGACTGAAGGAAACACGACGATGTTTCCCAAACTGACATGACTCACACTGTAAAACTGACAAATGACTTAAAGACGGAACTAATATCTTGAGTGCCTTGAGAGAAGGATGTCCCAGTCGGCAATGCCACTGTAGAGGAGTAAGTGAAGTCTGAAGAGCAATTGAGGATCCACCACCATCAAGATAATACAATCCACCAGCTTCATGCTCCCCACCAATCTTCTTCCCCGTCTTGAGATCCTGAAAAACACAAGAGGAAGGAAGGAAGGTAACATAACAGTTAAGAGTGTTGGTTAATTTAGTAACAGACATAAGATTGAATGGAAACTTAGGTACATATAGAACAAATGATAAAGAAAGAGAAGCCATGTCAACATTACCAACACCGCAGATGGGAGATGAAGAGCCATTGGCAAGTGTAACAGTTTGTGATGTGGAAATTTCAGAAAGAGGAGAACACACCTGGAGTCTCGGTCATGTGATCAGAGTTTCCAGAGTCAATAATCCAGGGAGAGGTTTTAGATGGCATGCAAGCAATACCTGAGTGGGCAAGAGTAGCAGTGGTATGCTGTGAAGTGGTTTGAAGGAACCGTTCATACTCATCACGCGGTACACTCACCATCTCCCTCCCAGAAGCAGATGTAGATGTGGAAGGAGTTAGGTCTGCCTGTTTACTGTCACTGATATCAACCTCACCAGCTACAGCATGATTAGCCCATTTAGAGGGAGGGCCATGTAGATCATAACAGAAATTCACCGTGTGTCCTTCCCTGCCACAATGAGTACACTTCCTTGCAGAGTTACTCTTTCCTTTGCCACGGCCTCCCCCTGAGTCACGACCACCACCCCGGCCAAACATGGAACTGCCACGGCCTCCTCGGGATCCTCCCCCTCTTGTACCATGTCCACTTCCTCTAGCTGTCACAAGTGCTGATCTATCAGGCTGTGTGGGATTCTCTGTCTGTCCAAGAAATCCTACGGAGCCATGCAAATACTTCCTCGAGTATGAAGGGTAGAGCTCCCTAATATTTGGGCTCTAACTGGTTCATACTCCGATTTCAACCCCACTAAGAATGTTGTAACATCTAGTTGTTCCCTCTATTGTTGCTGAACTTTAACATCTGGAGTGAGGGGATGATAGACATTGAGTTCATTCCTTATATTCTTCATGCAGGCATAGTACTCTTCTAGGGTTTTGTTTCCTTGTTGCAAATCAAAGTATTCCTGATAAAGTTGATATACCCTTGTAGTATTTTCTTGTCTAGAATACAACTTCTTAGCATGTTCCCATATATCCTTAGCCGTATCTAGGAACATGAAGTTGGCACTAATTTTGGGTTCCATACTACTCCATAGCCAGGTCATGATTTGAGCATCCTCTTGTTCCCAATCATCAAACCCTGGAGAGTCAGCCGGTGGTTTATCTTCTTTTACATGCTTCACTTTCCTCTTTGCCTTGAGGAAAACTTCCACTGATTTGGCCCATGGAACATAGTTCTCCCCATTCAGTTTAATTGAGGTCATCTGTACACCTAGGTAGTCAGAGGGAACCACCACACTAGGTTTCTGATCATTATATCCATCTCCCATTGTTGCCATGGTACTCTTTCACCGTTGCCTCTAACCTGAATTCTCAGCTACAAACTGAGTGCTGTTATTAGGAGTTTGATGTTCCAGCACCTATAGCAGCCCCTAAACACAATAATAGGTACACAAGCCTTGTTCTTGTTCACACTACAACTGATTTCGCAACACCACGAACCACATAAACATCAATTCAACACTTACTAATCACATGCAAGCCCTCTTACAACCACTCAATAAAAATTGTGCATCACAAGCACCATCACATAGTCATATCTGTTACACCCGGTACAGACCGGTTTAACACCTTTAAGAGGGCACTACACGACCACAAGGAACTCGGCTAGGTCATTGCATTACACTTTACACCACTCGGCCACTTACAGCAGCCCTTACACCACTCGGCAACTTACAGCAGCCCCTACACCATTCGGCTACTGTACTCACAGCCCGTTCTTGGGATTTTCTCCAAGAACTAGGGCAACAATAAACCTAGTTCGCTAGGTTCTGATCAGTACTAGCAGGTTCTTGAAGATTTTCTTACCCAGAAATACCAGTAGCACAAGGAGAAGAAATAACCGACCTTCTTTTGAGAGTCTCGACCAACCATTCATTGCTGAGGTCGTTTTTCTTAATGAAGAAGATTATGCGCAGCAGAGAGAGACGAGCTGAGATGTTTCAGACCTAGGACAAACCAGAAACGAAGAAAGAGAGGTCACGAACACTGCTGAGATGTTTCACGAACTGAAGTAGGTCAGGAACATGGCTCTGATACTATGTTTCGACTGCTGCTACAGTAACCCGAACCAGCAAGAGGAAGAAGAAGAAGAGAAGAAGAAGGAAAAGAAGGGACTGTCGAATCTGATAGGTAAAACCCTATCAGTTGACCCCTTAATAGTAATTAGTCTCTAATAATTTCTACAAAGACTAAACTGCCCTTACTTAAGTGTGGGGCAGAGTGTCTCTAATAAAACTGCCACATAAGCATACAACTTAACAAAGATAAGATGACTAAACTACCCTTATTTGGCTCACTTTAACAATTCATAAAAAAAAAAGTAGATCATATCTGCCAAAAGCCTCCATAATATAAATATCTTTTTTATAAACTTTATCTGGGAAATAGCTAATGTTACATTTCTTCAACAGAACAAAGGATTCAGTGCAGTTATAATATTGTTAAGATCTCTTCTATGGGACACAACAGCTCATATCTTGAATGATCTGCTATTACATTTCCCTTCTTTAATTATTGTTTTAGGATTCCTATCTTCTATTTAGTTTTAAAGGTAGCACTTATTTATTTGGGACAATGATTTTGCAGGGATCTGGGCCATCTTAAAGAACAATGAAATGCTGACTTGGTCAGAGAAAGTACAGTTTGCCATTGGACTTTTGCCTGCAATGATTGGCGGACAGGCTTATGTTGAGGCTCAAGATGGTCTAACTGTTAAAGAGTGGATGAGAAAACAGGTATGGCAGTTAAATTTGTGTCACCATACTTTACTATCCTAGTTTTCAATTTCGATATTGATGGATGTTTTGCTATGCAGAGATGAGGATATTTTGGAAACATTTTGCAAATTTTTCCAAGATATTTGGAAAACATAAAGAAATAAGGGAAATTACTAAAATTGTGGAATTTATTTATAAAACTTCATGGATTATTAGAACTAGTATACTCGCATATTTAAAATTCAAATAACCATAGCAAACATTTACATATATCAAGTAAGAGAAGATTAAGAGGCTTAAGTAGAAATCTTTTATCTCCCTTTTAATCTTCTGTCCTTCTCTTCGTCTATACTCATGTCACTCACTTGACATTTTGACTTTTGTTATTTTTGTTACTAAATGTTTTAATTCATTTGAGAATTCTCTTTTGTACTTGTGTGTCCTTTCTTTTCTTTCTTGAATTATAATTACTTATTAAGTGAATCATATTTAAAATAGCAAGTCAATTATCTAATCACAGAATATTAGGATCCTTAAAGAAAACATTTTTCAAAAAAAAATCAATGATTTCAATGAAATATCGGATAAGTTTTGATAATACTAGTTGTCAATCAGTCCAGCAGGTTTCAGGTTATATAAAAGTGATTAAACAATGTAAAAAAAACAGTCATTAGACGTGAAGCTAGATGAAGAGAGAAGAAAAGGGAAAGAGATGAGAATGGGTGAACAGATTGTGGGGCTCAATGTGAGACTCCATTATCTTTTATAACTACTATAATAATGATAAAATTGCATTCCTACCCTTAGGTGGCAGCACTAAAAAAGATCAATAACAAATAAATAAAAGCCCATGGTACACTTGCTATAGATCCATAACTAATAGCGAATAAAAGACGGCAGAAACATAAACTAAAGAGAACAAAATTTACACTTTTCCACACTCCCTCTCAAGTTGAGAATATGGTCTTGTTCACTTCTCAGTAAGTCATTTACCTAGGCAAATGCACTTATCCGGGCAAGTGTTTCCCAAGAAAACTTACCCAGATAAGTGAACTTACCAGTGTTTTTTTATTCCCAAGGTAAAATTGTATAATGACTGTTTTATCCAGAAAAACGTGACATTATTCGAGGGACAATATTATCCCATCACGTAGTGCAGATGGGTAAGTGATTTACCCAAGTCTGAAGAGGGTATTACTTGCCTAGGTAAATGGGCCGTTCAAGAATCATTCTTTTCTACGGGACCCACTAATACTGAAATACGAACATGGGTTTATTTCTTTTCAGTAGGACCCACCAACTTACCCACTCCCGTTTCCCGGAAAACGAATGAGGCCTATGTCAATCATGCCTAGCTGTTAAATGTGAACCATAGTGCAGCCATAGGAGCTTCTTTAGTGAATATATTTGCTCATTGTTTATCTGTCCTAACAAGTAGAATGCAAACATCACCAAGAACAACCTTTTCGCAGATGAAGTGGCACAATTAACCTCTCTGTCTTTTGTCCTATTATGCTGTACTGGATTGTGTGCAATATTGATAGCAACTTGGATTTCACAGTAAACAGTGGTATCTGAACAGTCATGCCCAAATCTTCTAGTAGAGATCTCTACCACAATGCCCTAGACAATATTTCTACTACAATATTGTTACAAGATGGTTACAGTTTGTTGTAGGACTGTTATTCTGTTCTAACGGTCTGCCACTTGGACTAACTTCTTGCTGACGTGGCTTCTCCCTTTTCTTGTAGACTTGGTATGTAGGCTGGCTGTTCCCATGCACAGGTCTTGGTTTGCCGCAGCTCTTGGTCTTAACAATACCCCCCTGGTTAAGCTGGACCTTGCCCTCAAGGTCAACATGGGGGAACTGGTGTTGCAGTTGTAGATAGGGTTCCCATGTTCCATCCTCTTCCGGCAGCTGTGACCACACAACTAAAGCTTCTGGAACAATGTGGGAGCCTTTCTTGACCCATCTGAAATTAGTGATACGCACCAGCTCTGTTTCTATGTTCATATCACTTGAGGATTTTGGAAGATGTGGTCGAGTTATAGCATCTGGTTTCAAGCATTTTTTGAGAACTGAGACATAGAAGACTGGGTGCACTATTGAATCTGGTGGGAGATCCTATCTGTATGCAAGAGGTCCAATTTTCTCCAAGATCTTGAAGGGTCCAAAGTAGCAAGGTGCCAGCTTGTTCCATCTCTGCTTTTGTACAGAAAGCAACTTGTAGGGGGGCAATTTCAAGTAAACCATATCACCAACCTGATAGTGTACTTCCCTATGATGTTTATCATATGATTGTTTCATCCATTGTTGGGCCAGAGCAGGTTCTGTTTAAGTTCCTGTAGAATGTTGTCTCGATTCAGCAGGTGTTCTTCCAGTGAAGCTACTACTGTCGAACCCTTCTCATAGGGAATCAGTGTGGTGGGTCACGACCATATAATGCCCTAAAAGGGGTCATTCCTGCTGATATCTGATAGGTAGTGTTGTACCACCATTCAGCCCAATGCAACCAGCTGAACCATTGTCTCGGCTTTGTTCTGGTGAAGCATCGTAAATATGTTTCTAAGCAACGATTGACCACCTCTGTTTGCCCATCTAACTGTGGATGGTAGCTTGTGGATTTGCTGAGTGGTACACCTTGGAGGCGAAAAAGTTCTTTCCACAAGAGGCTGATGAAGACTGGATCTGTCAGAAACAATAGACTTTGGGAACCCGTGAAGACGAGCTATTTCCAGCACAAAGTGTCAGATACTGTAGTTTCAGTAAATGGATGTGACAGTGCTAAGAAGTGGCTGTATTTTGTAAGGCGATCAACCACCACTAATATGACTGATTTACCGGCAGAGGTCGGTAGGCCTGTTATAAAATCCATAGAAATATCTTCCCAAACTTGGTTGGGTATGGGTAGTGGTTTTAGCAGGCCAGATGGGGATTGAGCCTCATACTTACATTGTTGACATACCTGGCATGTAGATATGTATTTCCTTGTGGACTTTAGCATACCCTTCCAATAAAATTGGGATGACACTCTCTTATATGTGCGTAGGACTCCTGAGTGTCCACCCATTGGTGTCGCATGGAAGTAATTCATTAGTTGGTCCAAAAGGGCTGAGTCCACTGGTAACACCATTCTACCTTTATAGTACAGCACTAACCCTTGGATAGAATACCCCGGTTTGTCCCCTGGTTGCTCCAACAATTGTGCCTTTATTGTTCCTTATTACTGTCTGCTTCCTCCCTTAATTGGTCCCATAGTGCTGCAGTGGGTTGTTGGAACACTTGCAATTGGAGTATGCTCTCCACTACATGTTTGGGTTAAACGTGACAGTTCATCAGCAACCCTATTTGTTGATCCCGGTTTGTATTCAATAGTGTAATCAAAGCCCATTAACTTTGAGACCCAATGCTGCTGGTCTGGAGAAAGGACCTGTTGTTCCAATAGGAATTTCAGACTTTGGTGATCAGTCTTAATTACAAACTTACGGCCTAGCAGGTAGGGCGCCAATGCATTACTGCTAATACAACTGCCATCAATTCCTGGTTGTAGATTGAAGACTGGTTTTGTGTGGTGGATAATGCCTTACTGAAGAAGGAAAGGGGCTGACCATCTTGCATCAGCACTGCTCCCATGCCCAGTCCGGATATATCGCACTCAACCACAAAAGGTTTGTTGAAATCCGGTAAAGCTAGAGCTGGTGGGATGACACCGCTGCTCTTAAGGCTTCAAATGTTACTTGGGCTTTGTTGTTCCAGCTGAAAGAGTCTTTCTTTAGAAGGGGCTGTCAGTGGTGCTGCAATTATCCCATGGTTTTTAATGAAACGTCGATAGTATCCTGTGAGTCCTAGAAATGCCCAGAGTTCCTTGGTGTTACATGGCGTTGGCCACTGTTGGGTGGCAGCTATCTTGTCCAAATCTGCTGAGACCCTTCCATCTTCCACCACATGGCCCAAATAGTGTACACGGGCCTTCCCAAAGGCGCACTTCGGTTCTTTGGTACTATTGATTTTGTAAGAGAATGTCTAGAGTAATCTGCAAATCCACTAAATGTTGGGCCCATGTAGGGCTGTACACCAAAATGTCATAAAAAAAGACTAATATGAAACGACGTAAATGTGGCCTAAACAAGTCGTTCATTAAGGCTTGGAAGTTTGCCAGGGCATTGGTGAGACCAAGTGGCATAACTCAGAACTCATAGTGGCCATTATGAGTCTGGAAGGCCGTTTTTGGAATGTCACTTTCATGGACTCTGATCTGATGGTATCCAGCCCGCAAATCTAACTTTGAAAAAATGCTCGCAGTCTTGAGTTCATCCAGTAGCTCATCTATTACCAGAATTGGAAAGCGGTCCTTAACGTAATATTATTAAGTGCCCAATAATCCACACAAAATCGCCATGTCCCGTCTTTCCTTTTGACAAGAAGAATGGGTGAAGAAAATGGGCTATGGTTGGGTTGAATAAAATTTTTATCCAACAGTTCTTGAACCTGCCTTTCAATTTCATGTTTTTGAAAATAGGGGTAACGGTAGGGCCTTAAATTGGTAGGAGACGCATCCGGCAATAGTGGGATTCTATGGTCATGACTCCTTGTTGGAGGTAGGTTCGTGGGCTCCTTGAAAACTGCAGCATATTGTTGGAGGATGTTGCGGAGCTGTTGTTTGTAGTCAGCTTGAGTTGTTGTATCCTGGGCCTGGGATAACGTTGGGCCTGTATGATTTGATCCCCAGATGATGAGCTGATTTGGGTCTCGTGTGTTTTTCAACATGGATGCCAAGCTTACTGGGCTGGCTCGGCTAGCTGGTGGCCTTGCAAATGCACTCTTGTTCCTTCTTTCATGAAATCCATAGACAAACAAGCCCAGACGCATAGAACAGGCCCAAGTTGCTGCAACCATTGAATTCCCAATACAATGACGGCCCGACTTAACTCCAGTGGATAAAGATCAACCAAAATTTGTTGATCTTGGATGCATAACCCAGTGTCTGTGCAAATTCCATCGCATTGGAGTGCGGCCCCATTTGCCACATGGACCTTAAATGAGGTTGTGGGCCGAACTGGTAATCCCAATTGTCTGACTAGCACAGTGGCTACAAAGTTTAGAGTGCTACCACTGTCGATCAGGATAGACAGCTGGCGACCCTGAACTAGACCCATCACCCTCATGGTTTGGGGCGATGAAAACCCTCCTAGGGCCTACAACGATATTTCTGGTTGTATGGTCTCAACCCAGTGTTCGTCAGTTGATGGTCCTTCTTCCGGTTGTTGATCCTCTTCTTCTTCCTCAGTCTGTAATAAGAAGGCTTGTTGAGTTTTGCATCTATGACCGGGGACGAACTTTTCTTCGCAGTTGTAGCAGAGACCTTTATCTCGGCGATTTTGCATCTTTGCCCATGTTAATTTCTTGAATGGAATAATGGGGCTCGGGCCTAAGTTACCTAGTGGTTTGCCTAAGATGCTGCCGTCTTTACTGGATCCTATCCCTTCCAATCTAGGGGCAGTAAATGATTTGTTTGTCTACTGCCACGGGAGGTTTAGACGTCGGGCTCGAGCTATCTTTTCTTCTTGGGTGCGGGCTAGGGCTGCCGCGGCCATTACAGTTGATGGGTGCATCGCCTTGACCTCCAACTGAATTTCTTCCTTGAGTCCTCCCACAAAAGCTTCGACCGAAGCCTTCTCTGGCCACCCTTGGACTCTTAAAGATAGACGTTCAAACTCCAATTGGTAGTCACAAACACTTCCTACTTGTTTTATCTTAGCAAGACTCTCATCAAAATCTTTATAACCAAAAGCCCCGAATCGGACACACAAGGCATCTGTGAAGTTGAGCCATGAAATGCGGGGGTGCCCTCGACGATACCACTGATACCATAGGATTGCGTCTCCATCCAGATGCATTGCTGCCAATGCCACCCTGTCTGGTCTGGACGTTTCATTGTATTCAAAGAATCATTCCGCCCTGTATATCCACGAGATGGGGTCTTCGCCTGAGAAAATTGGGAAGCTTAGTTTGGTGTTTCTTTCCAAGGTGTAGCTACTTCTTTGGTTACTTCCTTGGCTAAGCCGATCTTGGTCGATTTCCCTATCTTCTGCTGGTGGGCTCTATTCCAATCTATGCAAGATTTCTGTTAACGTATCCTTGATACCTCGCATCTCGCCTGAAACTCGGTGGAGCTTGACTTCCACCTGATCAACTCGTGCCTCCAAGGCTGTAGATCACGTATTGGTCATGCTCTGATACCAAACTGTTAGGTGCTGCCTAACTCAGGGTTCGTAGAGTGCACTGAGCTCTTGAGGAGAGAGGAAAAACTGAAGGGAAAACAGTTTGTAGTTTGTTCGAATGGAATTCCTGCCTCTTTATTTCTTCCTCTGGTCTTTATAGTCAGGTAAGCTGTTTATAGTTTGCAGTTTGTTACAAGATGGTTATAGTTTGTTGTAGGATTGTTATTCTAATAATATGCCACTTGGACTAACTTCTTGTTGTAGACTTGGTATGTAGGCTGGCTGTTCCCATGCACAGGTCTTGGTTTGCCGTAGCTCTTGGTCTTAACACTTTGAGTGGGTCCAATCAGTTATGGTGGCTATTGGAGGTAGAGGGAAATTAGGCTATGTGATGGGAGGATGTAAAGAAACCAGCCAAGGAAGACCCATTATATGCCAAATGGGTTCAGGAGAACTATTTGGTCATAACTTGGCTGTGCAATTCCATGCAGCTTCATATCATCCGAAATTACTTGTGGGCCAAAATTGTCAAGAAAATTTGGGACATCATGAGAGAAACGTATCCTTAGCCACTTAATGTTGCTAGGGCCTTTGAACTGAAATGTGAAGTCAATAATTTTAAGCAGGGAGAGAAACCAATCTCAGTTTACTTCTCTACTTTGAAGTCTTTGTGGCATGAAATTGATCACCTAGAGATAATTGAGTAAGGTCAGAAGGATGCACAGACATACAGAAAAGGATATTGCTGCTATGAGCCTGTTTCTGGGAAATGGTTTGTTTCTATGGGTGTCACATTCTTTGAGGATGTACCCTATTATCATAGAGCTTCTTCTCAGGGGGAGAGTAGTGGGATGTAGTCTCATTCATCAGAAATTCCATTACCTGTCCCAACCATTGAAGGGGAGTGTAGTGAGGAAGATTGTCAGAGAAGTCGGGATTTGAGGGTGTATCACAGGCAGTGGAGGCAGGTTAATTTTGCTCACCAGCAGTCCAGGCCAACTCCAATTTCCTCTGCAACTCTAGATTCAGGTACCACAGTTCCTTTATCCCCCACTACATATGAGATACCTCTCATGCCTCCCACTATTCAGCCTTATCCTCCTCCTTTGGATGATCTTGATCTTCCAATTGCACTTCATAAAGGAAAGCGTCGTTGTATTTCTTAGTTTCTATCTTATGATCATTTGTCTTCATCCTATAAGTCTTTCTTGGCATCTATTGCTGTTATTACCATTCCCAAAATAGTGTAGGAAGCCTTGTCAATACCTGAGTGGAAGGATGCAATGAAGGTGGAGATGGATGCTCTTCTAAAGAACAATACTTGGGAGTTAGTTGATCAACCAAAAGGGAAGAAACCGGTTGGGTGTAGATGGGTGTTTACGAGGAAACGTAACGCTGATGGCTCTGTTGGAAGATATAAGGCTAGATTAGTTGCAAAGGGGTTTACACAGACATATGGCATAGACTATTTGGAGACTTTTGCACCAGTAGCCAAGATGAATACTATCAAAGTTTTACTATCCATTGCAGCAAATTTCTCACGGCCATTGTTTCAGATGGATGTCAAAAATGCCTTCCTCAATGGTGATTTACAAGAGAAGGTGTATATGGAATTACCTCCTGGATTCTATAATATAGAAACAGGGAAGAAGGTTTGCTAGTTGAATAAAGCCTTATATGGACTGAAACAATCTCCCAGAGTGTGGTTTGATAGATTTAGACAGGCCCTTGAAAAATTAGGCTATGTACAAGCCCAGTCAGATCACACCCTTTTCATTAAGAAGATGGATTCCTCCTTGACCCTACTTGTTGTATATGTGGATGATATTGTTGTGACAAGGAGTGATACCCATGAGATTGACTCTCTTAAGCAATTGTTTCACCAAGAGTTTGAGGTCAAAGATTTGGGAGAACTACGGTATTTCTTGGGAATTGAGGTAGCATGACCCAAACCTGGGATTTGTCTCCCAAAAGGAAGTATGTTCTCGATATTTTGGAAGAAACTGGGAAGCTAAGTGTTATACCTGCTGACACACCTAGATCTTTTCCTTTGGAGCAAATTGGAAGTATTTATTCTTTCCAGGAACACTTCCCAACAGAAAGCTCCATTTTTTTTTTTTTTTTTTTTGGGGGGGGGGGGGGGGGGGCATAGGCCTACTCCAGACCTCCTTAACAAGGAAAACTTGCCCTACACTATCTGAGGATTGGGTTAAGAACTTAAGACCTTGAAAAAAGAAACACAGGAAAAAGTACCAATAGGGGGATTGAGTCCAAGTGCAAACTGCATTAGCTTTAACTTCTGCATTTCTACAATCTTTGTCATGTATCTGTTCTTACCTGGAGTTGATTAGGGTTACTTGGCAAACTTATGAAACAAAAAAATTTTCAATTAATTAATTGGTCATCCAACCATTCAATGGACTGAAAATTCTCTTTGACATGCAGAAATATTATTTTCCTTACACCACAATATTTTACTTTTTTTATCAATAACCACAAAATTTTACTTTGATGCATGTATCATGCCACTTGTTGTGATTTGGTTGATAAGCTGATCATGCCAATTCTGGTCATTCTCTGTAATGTTAAAGTTTTCATAAGCTTCCTTGCATCTTATGTTGATTTTATCGTTCTCATTCTTTTTCCCTTCTTTTTGTTGGGGTGGGGGTGGGGTTGTGTTCATGGGGGCTGTATTTCAGGGTATACCAGATAGAGTGACTGATGAGGTGTTTATCGCAATGTCTAAGGCACTAAACTTCATAAATCCAGATGAGCTTTCAATGCAATGCATTCTGATTGCTTTGAATCGGTTTCTTCAGGTTTGTCTTTGTTTATTATTTTATTCAGAATGTTATAAGAAATTATTCAGATTTTAATTGATAGGAAATTGAAGTTAAGGTTATTGTGATTTAATTTATGAAAAGATTTTTGTTGTATACCCAACACCTTTGGGGTGCAAGAGTAATCTGGTTGTTGTACCTTTTGTTTAAAAACATTAATAAAGGTTATTGTGTTGGCACTGCCACATAAGTGATTCACTCTCGAACAAATCACTGATTTCTTGTTCCCTCTTCCTGTTCTTTGATCTTAGAATAACATATTGGAAGACCTACTTTTTTGTGATTGATCATAGACGAGAAGACTTTTGTTTCTTCTTTCTTGGTCATAGGCCAATGATCATTCTTATGGGTGGTCCGGTGTTTTATATTGAGTTTAAATGCATTTGCCTTGCTGATCTGAGTTTCCCAGATCTTAGGGAACTTTTTTCCATGCTGTGTCTTAGGGAAACTGATGTTAAAGGTGAAAGTAACTCATCCATCATTGTCCATAAGTATTTTCACATGCTTGAAGTGTGAGACTTATTATGGGTCAGTCTAGATTTTCTTCCAGTTTATATATTCCTTTGATGCCTCTAATGAATTGTTTGACAGACATGTAACCATGTGCTTTGGTTTGTGTGAGCAAAAAAACCTCCCAATTGACTGTTGTACCTGTTCATGCGGACTGGGTGACTGTTAATAGCAGTGTAGGCTGGTGCTTTTTGATGGAAGTGTAGCCATTACTATGGACTGGGTGATTGTTAACAGCAGCATAGGCTGGTGGTTTGTTGACAGCATAGCAGCCAACCACATATAGATGGGACAAGGCTTAGATGATTATGATATCATTGTAGTATAGTGTTGAGTTGTTTGTGCCAAGAGTTAATTTATGTTCTTGGGTTGTTTATGTTTCAGTTTTATGTTTTTGGGCCTTACAAGACCTATTTTATCCTTCAATTATGTAGCCAACCTCTTGAGGTCCTACTTGTAACCGTACGTGTAATTATGTTAAGTGAATATAACAATGGGAAGGGCTGGATACCAGCTAAGATTCAGACTTCCAAAACCCTTCTTCTCTCTCTCTCCCTCCAACTGCTCTGATATTCTTTTTCTCTTCTTTCCTTCTTGTTTAAATACACTTTCTTACTCCTATTTTATCAACTACTTGGTATCAGAGCAGTTTCTCTCCCTTGTTCTCTTCTTTCAATCCATACACTACTAGGACCAATGGTGTGTATGGAGGGTTAAGTGGCTGATCACTTTCTATTGTTTTCGCCGGGTTGGGAGAAGGTCTAGGAGTCTACAGATTGCTGTCTTTCTTCCCAGAAGAAGTCCCATAGAGTTTTGCCCTGGATCGGAACCAACCTGAGAGAAGAAGACCCATTTCTGTTTACAGCATATAGGAGGTGTTTGAAGTTGGTTTGTGGGATCACTGGTAGGAGCCTTTGCAACTTCTAGTTTCTCCTGAGATCTAGGGTTTATGAAACCCTGTTGGTTGAAGGAAAACTGATTGCACATCAGTTGTTTTAAGGTTATTATACCTCTGTTCCGTTTACAGTGATATTTTTGGTGGGTTTTTGAATCAATGGATTAATCTAGACTTGATTCAGACTCCAAACAGTATATGGAATCCAAGGGTGGTTCAAGTAGGTTGTGGATCAGTTCCTCAATATTGTGACTACGATAAGATTAGATGGGACCAATTACTTAGAATGGTCTTAGCCTATTTGTATTGTTAGAATTAGTTGACAGGAGTATTATTGTCTTTTCCTTGTCATTTTTCTTACTTATGTTTGCTGTAACTTATCTAAGAGCATTGTTGTCATTTCAGCTTTAGTAAATGTTAATACAAGATGGGTCGACAGTAAGGAGAGGAGTGTGAGATTTCTCCTTGCTTGTCTTCCCTCTTTTCTTTTCCTTCTCTTCTCTTTCACTTCTCTTTCTCTTCCCACTTTCTTCCATTTCTTCTTTTTCTCTTTTACTTCCACTTTACTTTTCCTTATTGAAGTTGGAACATGGTATCAGAGCATTGAGGTTGACTGGACTGTTCACGACACTGTTCACGTCTCAACTTTTTGTGCCCTAGGAATAGAGAATATTCTCTATTCTTGGTTGGAAAGGAAAAGGACTCAAGAGGACTAATCGCCCCCTTGGAAAAGAGGCTTTAATTTCTAAAGTTGTGGTGTTGTGTGGTTGGTGGTGCTTTTCTAAAGGTCCTCTATTCTGCAGTTCGAAGAGGGCAGCCTTGTGATGTCTCAAGTTGTGAGATAAGTTCTCAATGTGTAATGATTTTGTGGTGGTTTGTGGTGTGGTATCATCTTGTGGTAAGTGTGTTACCCTTGAGTCTAGCAAGGGAAAATTAGGTTGTCTTCTATGGAGTATGGATTTTGATTATGGATTTTTATAAATATTGAATTACTGATGTTTTCAAGAAATATGGTTATTGGCTATCACAAAGCTTTATAACTTTATATGTGGTTTTTATTTGATTTGGATTCGAAATTTACATATTTTTATATGTCAAGTTTTTTTTTTTTTTTTTTCTTTTCAAAAGTTGCACCTCAAATTGACTCTATGCCATGTTCCAATAGCTGAATAGCTGATTCAGTTTAGAAGTAAAATATAGCTTCTAATAATATGGATAGAAAGACAGTTCTTTCCTTACATAAGAAAGACCCATAATCTTTAACTAGAAATATTATGTGTGTTTGTGTGTATGTGTGTCTGCAATTTTGTTTTGTTTTTTTTTTCTGGATGGAGGATACCTTATCATCATATTATTCATGGATTTATTAACTGAACCATTCTAGTTTTGTTAAAGACGTTAGTTTTTTATATTCAAAGAAATGAGAAAAGGATCTTTTTATTTATCAAACATAAATTGAATTATTTGAAAATTTTCATAAACACATTGACAGGAAAAACATGGTTCTAAGATGGCATTTTTAGATGGCAACCCTCCAGAGAGACTCTGCATGCCTATTGTGGATCATATCCAGTCACTGGGTGGTCAAGTTCAACTTAATTCACGCATACAAAAGATCGAGCTGAACAATGATAAAACTGCTAAGTGTCTTATTCTAGGTAATGGGAATAAAATAGAAGGGGATGCCTATGTATTTGCAACTCCAGGTATGCTTTGGATTGTTTATCTTATTTGTACTTGATTTTTCCTATGACATAAACAGAACTTAGTATTTCTAATATCTGTTCTCTTTGTATCAGTTGATATCCTGAAGCTTCTTATACCTGAAGATTGGAAAGAGCTCCCGTATTTTAGGAGGTTGGCCAAATTAGTTGGAGTTCCAGTTATTAATGTTCACATATGGTGAGTAACAGATTCTTTTGATGTTTGTGTTGGAAATTTTTTGCCCAGCCATAAAATAAATGAAGCCAG